>NC_053491.1:149270557-149975557 GCF_905171775.1 Rana temporaria
CATTGCTCCAAAGTACGTCGCAAGGACGTATTGGTTTCGACGTGAACGTAAATTACGTCCAGCCCCATTCACGGACGACTTACGCAAACAACGTAAATTTTTCAAATTTTGACGCGGGAACGATGGCCATACTTAACATTGACTAGGCCAGCTATTTGTTCGACTAACTTTACGCCGGGAATCGCCTTACGTAAATGGCGTATCTTTACTGCGACGGGCGCACATACGTTCGTGAATCGGCGTATCTCGCTGATTTACGCATTCTAGGCGTAAATCAGCGTTCACGCCCCTAGCGGCCGGCGGAACTAGACAGCTAAGATACGACGGCGCAGGCCGTCGTATCTTAGCTAGGTTTAAGTGTATCTCAGTTTGAGCATACACTTAAACATACGACGGCTTAGATTCCGAGTTACGACGGTGTATCTACTGATACGCCGGCGTAACTTTGTGAATCTGGCTATTAATATTTTAGAATGGAGGTATTGAGGGGTAACTGGTGTTTCTTTTGACTGAAGACCAACGAGTGACTTGGATGGTTTACATCATATCACAGTACAGGCATATCCCACTTTTAAGTACACAATGGGGTTCATTTACTGAAGCTGGAAAGTGCAGAATCAGGCTCACTTCTGCATAGAAACCAATAAACACAATTGTGTACTTAAAAATGGGGTATGACTGTAATTGGCCAGTCAATTTGGTACTATTGAGGGGGGGCTGCAACATTTGGACATAGACCAACGAGTGGTTCAGACAATATTATCTCACCACAGTAACTGGTCAGTCTATTTAATATTGTTCTAATGTAGCAAGTAGGTACATACAATATTACTTGGTAATTTCCCAACCCCCCTCTCTCATACAGTAGTTTTGGGGGATTTGTGCCAAGAAGTGGTGCAGATATTTAGTTTAACACCACAAAAATTGGTTATCCCATTTACTATTGCTACATTGTGGTAGGAGGTTATATTGCTTATACTTGTGAAGTATGAACTCCAACTGAGATTTTGCTACTGTAGAGAGAGTTTTTTCCTAGTCAATACCAAAAGTTGGCATTATAAAAAAAATATATACCTTTTGGATTTAATACCTCTACCTCCATCCTAAAGCAGTGGAGATAAAAGATTTATATCTTACCCACTAGCTTTTAAACTCTCTTTTCTTAAGAGTATTAACACACACTTGTTTCCCATTATTTATTAAAAACCTGGAGTGGAGTTCTACCCCAAAAAAAGAAATGCAATTAATGTGCATGAAGATTTGGAGATTTTTTTTACTCACCTTTAAATCGCTGTTGCTATGCGGACCCTCAAAATCTTCCTCCTTCATCACATAGGCTCCCTCTGCACCTCTGCTCGCTACTGCTCCTTGGAGACGTGTGTCATCATTTCCCAGGAGTCAGTGGGCAGTGACGAGGGCTAGGTTGCCATAACAATGGGGCGGGCACTTCTGAAGCTTCCGCCCGTTGTTATGGCAACCTGTATACTTTACAGCGTTGCTACGGCGCATTACTGCACATGCATGAGAACGGGGCGATGCATGCTGGTCGCTCAGCTGCACCGTATCCCGGAAATAAATGCTTGTGGGCTTCACATGCCCACAAGCAAAATGAAAAGGGCCAGAACACAGTCATCAAAGTTATTTTAACAGATGAAACCGGACATTGGGGGACAATTTTAATAGGAGACATGGGTGTTATAATGACATTTTAAACGCTTGTGAAAGGTTGTAAAAAAAAAATTGTGATTGTAGTTGGAACTCCACTTTAAGAGATGTTGTTTAGGAATAGGATGCTTACAATACATGACTGCACATGCTATGTTGCTAGGGATATTTTATCTCACAATTCAGAGTTTTCCATTTGCTTATCTTTAATACTAAGGCCCAGATTCTCAAAGGACTTACGACGGCGCAGCGCCATGTACGCCGTCGTAAGTCCTAATCTGACCCGTCGTATCTATGCGACTGATTCTTAGAATCAGTTACGCATAGATATCCATTAGATCCGACAGGCGTAAGTCTCTTACGCCGTCGGATCTAAACTGCATTTTTTTTTGACCGCTAGGTGGCGTTTCCGTCGAATTCCGCGTTGAGTATGCAAATTATCTAGATACGCGAACGTACGCGCGGCCGATGCAGTAAAGTTACGACATTTACGTTAGGCTTTTCCCGGCGTAATGTTGCCCCTGCTATATGGTGGCATAAGTGCGGCGCAACAATGTTAAGTATGGCCGGCGTTCCCGCGTCGAAATTTAAAAGTTACATCGTTCGCGTAAGTCGTCCGTTAATGGGGCTGGACTTCATTTACGTTCACGTCGAAACCAATGACGTCCTTGCGGCGTACTTTGGAGCAGTGCACACTGGCATGCACCATTCCGAAAAAACATCAATCACGTCGGGTCACAGTAGTTTTGCATAAAACACGCCCCCCTGATCCAAATTTGAATTAGGAGGGCTTACGCCGGCCGAATTACGATACGCCGCCGCAACTTACGGAGCAAGTGCTTTGAGAATACAGCACTTGCCCGTCTAAGTTGCGGAGGGGTAACGTAAATCGGATACGTTACGCCGCCGCAAGGATACTCTGTTCTACAAGAATCGGGCCCTAACTGTTCAAATTTACGTCATTTTGAGTCTCTCGTTCTTAATTTATAATGTACAGTATTGTTTAATATACTGGACAAAGTTATAAATTACAGATTCTGGAAATGTTTTGTTTATACCTATTTCCGTACATTATCTTTCTTCAATGTACAAAAAAGTATAGCTTCTCACTGGAAGGCGAAATTGTACTTTGCGTCGTCTACACAGTGGGATGCCTTTTCTATACAATTCTTTTTATTTTCTACTAAGCTGTATGTGTGAACCTAATTTCCTGGAAGTGTATAACTTGTTGAGGTTTCTCTTTTGTGTGTCACTAAGATCTGTAAACATGTTTTGTTGTGAATGTTTTATTTGCCTACAAAGCTAATGCAACAAGCATTCAAATCTCAGATGTGTTTAACAGAGCTGAACTCTGGTCACAAAGTAAACAGTAGCAATGCAAAGCAGGTTTCTTATGCCTCGTACACACGGCCGGACTTTCTGAGAACCTGTTCTCTTTTTGTCCATCGGACTTCCGACTGGGTCACGACGGACTTTTGCACGGTCAAAAGTCTGACTGTGTGTACGAGGCATTACAGTTTCTTGAAACAAGCTGTGTTGTTAATAAAGTTTTGCAGTGAATGACATTAGAGTGCAGCCTTGAAAATATTTTAGTTGTTAGTGACCTGGCAGTTAAAAATGCCTCCGGATCCTCTTGAACAATAAAGGACTTTTGTAATGATGAATGCTGTACTATTCATATAGTTTTCACACCTCTCATCAAGTTGTTGGACAAACCACGTCTGTCATGACACATTTTAAGAGATTGTGGAGTTTGGATTCAGGTTACCAGTGTGTCTTTAAGGCCGCGTACACACAGTCGATCCATCCGATGAGAATGGTCCGACGGACCGTTTTCATCTGTTTACCGCTAAAGCAGACTGATGGTCTGATGTGCGTACACACCATCAGTTCAAAAACCGATTGGGTCAGAACGCGGTGACGTAAAACACACGACGTGCTGAAAAAAACGAAGTTCAATGCTTCCAAGCATGCGTCGACTTGATTCTGAGAATGCTCGGGTTTTGAACCGATGCTTTTGTGTACTAACCATCGGTTTGGACCTATCGGTCAGTGGTCCATCGGTTCGATTTTAAAGCAAGTTCTCTCATTTTTGTCCGAAGGACAAAAGACTAATGGGGCGTACACACAGACGGTTTGGACCGATGAAACTGAACTTCGGTCCGTTTTCATCGGTTTGGACCAATGGTGTGTACGCGGCCTAAGTGGAGAGGTATGTTGCCACCATTCATTTGAACTGATTAAACTACTTGGATAAATGATGACATACCTTCAACATTACAAAACAAGTCCAGCTAAATGTGAATAACTGGTACTGAGTATATCATGTCCTGGATAAATGAATACGCTTTACAGGAGAAGTAGGCTGCTGTACTTGATTTTTCTGTCTTCAATTTATTTTTATTGATTTATAAAAAATGTTTACAGTAATACAAAATTCATTAAAACATACATTTACTCATCTCCTGTGTATTTATAAAGGACCTTAATTATTAAGGACTTTAATTATTATCTAATAACTTCCTTATTCCCATCCTTTTTCTTCAAAAAATTCTACAATCACATTCACCTACTTCTACTGTCTTCCCATACCCATTCACCCTTTCATACAAAAAATAAATAAAATTCCTCTTATATCCCCTTGAGGGGTTATTCCTTTTCATTTATAATTATTCTATCATTCTAGTTGAGGAACACAATTCTTCCCATTTTTGCCATATTCCTGGCATTTGATTTTATTATATAGCCTTCTTCTCTTATCTGTTTGTCCATATATTGTATTTAGTTCATTTCACATATTCATTCTGTTATCGTCTGACTTTTTGTTTCTCTCCATTTACGAGCTATTATTGTTCTGGTGCCGATGTCATATGGTAAAGAATATCAATTTTAATAATCTTTGTTGACTCTGACATCAGAGACAATACTGAAATATTTATGCTTGGACTCCTCTCCACTCCCGACACTATCTGATAAATCTTGAATATCTTATTCCAAAAATTCCTCACCAAATGACATCCATACCAGATATGTTCCATAGTCCCCCTTCCTACCTTACATCTCCAACAGATCTCTGTATTTCCTTTATTTATTTTATTTAAAGCTACTGGACTCCAATACCATCTCATTACAATTTTATAATTTCTCTCTTGATGTTTAATTGCTATAGAAGTTTTATGTATTGTTACAAATATTTTTTCCCAATCTTTCTCTGATATTGGGCTTCCAGTTTCCTCCTCCCATGTTCTTGATCTTTCTGAGAACACCAGCTGCCATACTAACCAGGAACACGTATGGAAATCAGGACTTCTGCTCACATACTTCTTGTCTGAGTCAGTAACTCAGTTAGAGGAGATGGAGACCCTGACTACCAGGTAATTAGCATTTTCAGAATGACATAAGCATATGTAGCCCCATATTTCTCTATAAAACCTGATGCCTTTACTGAGCATCCAACATTGGTTAAACATTTACATTCCATTTAAGCCACTGTGAACAGGCTTCTGTTACCTTCTGTTTTATTGTTCGTATTGTTTCATTCGTGTTCTTCATTGATGTACAGCACTACAGGTTATGTTGGCATTGGGAAGCCACAATAGTTAGTATTTAATAACATATTTTGACATCACAAACTGTTTTCTGCTCTGAAGCACAACTGTTGCTCTCAGCAAGTCAGCATCATCCTGGTTTTATATTTAAAAAAAAAAAGTTTTTTATTTACCAAGGCTTGTGTATCAGCTTGCATAAACAAAAATATTAAATAATCCAATTTATGTGGTGAATGTGTTCACTTATTATATAAATGTGAAAAGCTCTTCCTGTTTATCCAATAGTCTGAAGCATCTGTGGCCCATAAATGTAAAGTGAAGATTTACAAAGGTAAAGTGACTGAAAAATGTCCACTGCCAGTTGGGTTAATGTATAAACCTTTAACTTTAGAGCAAGATTGAAACCTGTCTGTTTTGTTGCTGGCTTCACTGAACCATGTTACGAGAGAAAAAAAAAGCTCATTTGCAATTCTGCATTAAATAGTCTGGTTTAGAAAGAACATCAATTTGCACAGTTCACAGACTTTTATGTGAAATTTATGGATTGGCTATATTTTAGTAATGGTGTCTGACATTTCAAGGGTAACACTCTGGGTCTTATGGCACATCCATTTTTATAAAAGTAACTAAAGTATCTATGTAGATGGAAAGAGCAGTCTTCAGCATTAATCATCTCTATATATTTAAAAGCAAGAAAAAATATGTTCTTCATGATCTTATGATCTTATGCACTATTTATATGTAGATTGTTCTATCATACAAATGTATGCAGAAATAATAGGAGTATTCATACATATATTTGCTATATTATATAATTCTGTCATGTAATATATTTATACACGTATTGTGTTTTATTTTCAAATATAAATAAACATTGTTAGCATTGTATGCTACACATAAATAAACTGGCTACAACAAGATGCAAAATTGTAACTATTATTCCATACTGCACCAGATTTTGCACTCTGCAGTTTTATTAAATCATCGCCAATGCCCCTTTCTAAATAAAATGCCCTATTTAATTACAGGCAGCACTGGTGTTTTTAGCACTGCTTATAACATCTAAAAACACTGGAAGCATTGGCTGTGATCAGCAACACAGGAAAAGCTGCCCAGTGTTTCAAGTGTTGCTGATTGCAGCCGTCTCCAGTGTATCCAGTGTCACGGATTGTAGCCAGTGCCAGAATTTTCAGCACCACTAATCACAGCAAGTGTCAATGTGTCATGTGTCACTAATCACAGGTAGCATCAGTTTTTCCAGTATCACTGATTGCAGCCAGTTCCTGTGGTTCCTGCATCACTGATCACAACCAGTTCCAGTGTTTCCAACATTGCTAATTGCAGCCAGTGCCTGTGTTTCAAGTGTTGCTGATCACAGTCAGTAGCAGTGTTTCCAGCAATGCTGATTTAAGCCAGCACCAGCCTTTCCAGACAATGCAGTCAGCACCAATTTTTTCAGCATTGCCTTATTTGCAGTCAGATTATGATTTTCCAGCATGGTTGATAGTAGCCAGTACCAGTGTTTTCAGCTTTGCTGATCACAATCAGCACCAGTTTATGTATTTTCAAATAATTTATTGAGTTTTACAAGGTACAAGAAAATTCGTACATTGGTAACAAAAGCAGTAAAATCATAAAAATAAGTACAGAAAATTAAACATTACCAAGCAGAGGTGAGTTAACAAACTGATTCAATGAATATGGTATTGTGATATAATAAAATATCAGTTGGGAACTTTGTAAGCTGTGGTTCCAAAAGGCGTTAACAATGAGCATTAAGAAAAAAACAAAAACAAAATAAAAAAAAAACATTGTAAATGTATACAAAACAAATTAAATTAAGAGGGCAACGATGCATTGTTAGCTAGGGACAGAATGGAAGGTTGTCTGATATCATCAGGGCCAGGTTCCGACACTATGGCCTGGCTTATTCCGGTGAGAGGAGCAATAATATTATCCATCCCCAATGTTCCCTTCAGAAATCAAATAATATAGTAGACAAAAAAAGGAGAGGGGAGGGGAAGTAAGTGTAGGTTGGGGAGTCGGCACCATTTTTTCTGACATTGCTGATTGCAGTCAGTGGTAGTATTTCCTGCATCGATGATCACAGCCAGCACCAGCAACACAGAAAACAAACAACACTGCAAACACTGGTGCTGGTTGTATATCGGCCCTGGCTGTAATCCTGTGTCAGTTCTTCCAAGATCACTAAGCCAAGTGCTAGTGTTTACAGCCTTGCTGATTACAACCAGTGCCATTTTATCCAGAACCACTGATAGCACCCAGCGACAGTTTTTCTGGATCCCTGTCAGCTTCCAGCAACAGTGTTTCCAGTGTTGATCACACCTAGAGGCACGCATTGCTTCCAGCGTTGCTTCTTGCAGCTAGTGCCACTGTTTTTGCTTGGCTGATTGCAGCCAGAACCAGTTTTCAGTGTCACTAAGGCCCCTTTCACATTGAGGCGTTTTTCATGCGGTACAGCGCTAAAAATAGCGCTGCTATACCGCATGAAAAAATCATGCCCTGCAGGCTTCAATGCGAAAGCCCGAAGGCTTTCACACTGAAGCGGTGTGGTAGCAGGACCGCTCCAAAAGTCCTGCTAGCCGCATCTTTGGAGCGGTATAGGAGCGGTGTGTTTACCGCTCCTATACCGCGCCTTCCCATTGAAATCAATGGGAAACCGCGGTAATACCGCCCCCAACATGGGTGGTACTAACCCTTTTTCGGCCGCTAGCGGGGGTTAAAACCTCACCGAATATCGCGGTAAATACTACGGTATAGCGGCGCTACAAATAGCGCGGCTATACCGTCACCGCGGCTCCACCGCCCAATGTGAAAGCAGCCTTATTGAAACCAGGGCCAACATTTCCAGCATTGATGATCTCAACTAAGGCCAGAATTTTCAGTTGATTGCAGCTAGCACCAATGTTTACAGCCTTAATTTGTGTAAAAAAATACACTTTCATTTTCTGTTTTTTTTTTCTAAAAACTTATTTTAAAACAGAGATATTCAAAAGACTCACCATGCCACTTGACACATACCTTGGGGTGTAAGTTTTACAAAATGTAGCAATTTCATGGGTGTTTGTACTGTCCTGGAACTTTAGGGCCTCCAAAAATGTAATAGATAGTCAGGAAATTAGATGTGCAATTTATGCTGTTGAAAGCATGAAGGTGCTCATTGAATTTTGGGCCCTTATATGTGGTTATACTGTGAAAAAGCTTCACAAATGTGGTATTCCCATACTCAAGAGAAATAGCAAATTGTGTTTTGGGGGGTAATTCTAAGTTGGTCCATGCTGTGTGTATGTGTGTGTAATACCTTAATAAATTGACTTTTACTTAACAACAAAATACATTACCATTTTTTAAAACCTGTGGCAAACAATGAGATCTTTAAAGAACTCACCATGCCTTTTTATCAAATACCTTTGGGTGTCTGATTTCAAAGTGTTGGTGTTTCTACTGTCCTTATATTTCCAGGCCTCACAAATGTAACGAAATTAGATGTGCAATTTATTCCCCTTGAAAGGCTAAAGATTTTTCTTGGATTAAGAGCCATTCTCCAAAGTTAGGCTGCAAAAAAGCCTTACACATGTGGTTTTCTTTCATGTGTTTTTGGGATGTATTTGTAAGTATGCCAATTTTATGTGTAAGCAACAACTTCCTAAAATCACAATTTTGTAAAAAAATAATAATTTTTACTTAAATTTTTCCAAAAATTGTGTCAAAATTAAATCTTCAAAATATTCACCATGCCCCTATCTAAATATCTTAGTGGTGTCTACTTTCCAAAAAGGGGTAATTCTTAGGGGTGTTTATTCTGTCCTGGCATTATCAAGAATTCAAATAGGCAGTCAGAACATCATGATTCATAAATTGCCTATATACTGTTTATATACTGTATATGTTCTGTATTGAGGTATTTTACCATAAGGTATTTAATAAAATTATTTTTTATTATTTGTGAAAGGTGGCCGTGTCATGATTCACCACCCCCCCCCCCCCGATTATTAATTATTTTTATATACATGGCATTGAGTACTACAGTTTTTTAGATACTCTCTGATTTTTTATAAGTTATTTTTGTATTTCTTTTGGTATTGCTGAGCATTGTAGTTCAGTCTCAGTTGCTCCGGCCGTTTCTGGTTTTATACGGGTGATTTGTTGTTGCCTGTTGCAACGGTTTGTAAATGTAATAAGTGGGTATGTGGTACAGCTTGAAAAACAGGGGGGGTGAACTGGGTGGTGTTAGACACAAGTTATGCCTCTATGCTGATGATATTTTGTTGTTCCTTTCATCTCCCCAAGTATCGGGCCCCAACCTACTCCCAATCCTACACCAATTTGCGTCAATTTCTGGCTTGGCAATAAATCCTAGGAAATGTTTAGCACTTAACATTTCTCTCTCCTACACGGAACTGATGGCAGCAAAAGTGGTCCTCCCTTTCGAGTGGCCAGCCAAAAGCATCCCATATTTGGGAATACATCTCGGATCTTTATGCATGCAATTACTTAGTCCTCCTAAAACAATTGACAAATTTATTAAAATCCTGGACCCAAATTCCTCTCTCTTGGTTTGGAAGAATCTCAGCCATAAAAATGACCTTATTACCCAAGCTCCTATACCTTTTTAGAGTACTCCCTATACCAGTACCGGCTCACTACCTTAGGATAATCCAAAAGCGGGTCTCTTCCTTCGTCTGGGGATCCTCCAGACCAAGGATTAAACCCCAAATCTTATATCTCCCAAAGACGTCAGGGGGGCTCGGTTACCCTAACTTCGCAAGATAATACCAAGCAGCACAATTGGCTGTATTGGCTAAATACCACGCTAAGCAAGAGGCACCGATATGGGTGTCAATTGAAGCGATGGAAAGCGACCCCATTTCAATTTCAAATATATTATGGATCACCTCAAAACAGCGAAAACATATAAACAATCCCATCACGAAGCATTCACTATCCCTATGGGACAAAGTTAAAAATAAGCATCTTCTGATGTCTCCTCTGACCCCCCTGCTGTCTTTCACCAAAAACCCGGCATTTTATCCAGCCTGGGTCTCTCCTAAATCCTTTAAAGAATGGGTGGATCGGGACTGCACGCAAAAATATAAATTCTTTGACTTAACGACAATGATCCCTTTCCCATCCCTGAGCAAAACCCACGGCATACCCCCTAAGGAAATCTTTCGGTACTTGCAGATAAAAAATTTCTTTCAACCTTCAGCTCGCTCGACAGTCGCACTGAACCAATTATCTGCCTTTGAAAATATATGCAATAACAATCCACATGCTAGAAAAGTAATATCTACCTTACACTCTCAACTGCTCTTGCATTCGAGCATCGGGAAGTTATCTTATGTACGTAAGTGGGAAGAAGACTTAGGAATAGAACTGAGTTCGGTGGAATGGGATCAAATATGGAACAACACCAAAACAGTGTGCGCCAACATACTAGCGGCTGAGACGAACTTCAAAGTACTTTCCAGATGGTACTTAGTCCCAACTAGGGTGGCCAAATTCTCACGAAATCACTCTGAATTATGTTTTAGAGAATGCTCAGATAAGGGAACTTACATTCATACCTGGTGGTCGTGCCCAAAAGCGCAGAAATTTTGGATGGAAATATTCAAAATAATTAAAGTCCTCACGAACAAAACAGTCCCCATGGACCCCAAAACAGCTCTACTTAATTTAAAGCCAGACAATATTCCACATCCTCATTTCACCTTAACGAAACAGCTCCTAACAGCAGCAAAACAAACTATAGTGAAAGCGTGGAAATCTCCAAATTTTAATTTAAATGAAGCTATTAGCAGAATGAACACTGCTATGATGTACGCCAAGATGTCTGCAATAGAAACGGACACGATCACCAGGTTTGAAGGCGTATGGAAGCCCTGGATGGATTATGTTACACAAAGCACATTTAATGGTGAAGTTTTGATGCCATGGTAGCCCAGCCATCATATTGGTGGCCTGTCTAATGATTTACGCAATGTCGGAAGATTCCCGATCTGGTCCTGCAGACCCCCTGACCCCACCCTCCCTCCCCCTTCACCCCTTTTCTTTTTTTTCTTCCTCCAAATTTATTCCTCCTTAATGTTCATTTTTTCCCGACTACTTGTATTATAATGATAGCCACGTATCAGTTCGGTTAACTCGAAGCTTTAAACAAGCCAGGAATTCCCGGTGTCGCAATAGTACCGAGAATTAAGGACTAGTGGCACACGGTCACGATAACAGGAACTTTAACGGATAAAGTATTGTGTTGTTAAATCTCTCTTTACCTTTGATCTGTGCATCGTTAAACTTTTGAAATAAGAGAGATGTATTGGGCATAGTTACAGTGCCACCCTTATTCTTTAGTTTCTCAGTAAGAGTAGGAATTTCTTTCTGATTAAGACCAATTTTATTTGTTAAATGACTGTACAATTGTCAAGCATGATTTATAATAAATATATTTTGACAAGGAAAAACGGGGGGAGATGCCTGTCGTGAACTTAAGGTCCTGCAGACTTCTCCCTGTTGCCAAGTACCGCAACGTGGTGACTAGCCTTTGCTCGGGAGCGATGGCTTGCCACATGCAGGTGTCCTGCTTCGTGATATAAGGGGACAGCAAAGCCAACAGACGGAGATAATTCATAAAATCATCAGGATTATTCTCCTGGATCTACCGCAGCAAAGGCATATGACAGAATTGGTCACGCTGGAGCTACCAATTCTTCATCCATGAACTCCTCACCACCCTGTTCATGAACTGAGCTTGGGTTAAAGCAAGAACCCCAACACCAAGCCCTCACACAGCATGAACTCTACGATGAGTACATACCCGCAACATGGCTAGAAAACGGTTGGCTGGACAGAGCAAATTAACAGAACGCACTGAAGAACATAAAGGCCTATGAAGAACGAGCTGAAAATAAGAAACAAGCAGACAAGAACGCACTGAAAACCAGATACGAACTGACTTCACGCACTGAAAAACAGATACGAACCCACAAGCACAAACTGAACAGCAGGAAAGATCTGAAAAGTACGAAGGCTGAAAAACGCAAATCGTCTCTCACCAAACTTCTACTAACACGAGATTAGCAGAAGGAGCCCAAAGGGTGTCTGACTCGGAATGGAATTTCCATTTTATAGTGCCGTTGTACGTGTTGTACGTCACCACATTCTTAACGGGCAGAATTTGGTGTGACCGAGTGTATGCAAGACAAGTTTGAGCCAGAATTCAGTCGGAAAAAAACACGGGCCCGGATTCAGAAAGAATTGCGCTCTATTTGCGGAGGCGCAGGGCAACGATTTTGCCCTGCGCCCCCGCAAATATTTTGCGCTGCCCTCGATTCACGGAGCAGTAGCTCCGTAAATTGCGAGGGCGCGCCGGCAAAATTGCCCGGCGTAAGCGCGCGCAATGTAAATGATCCCGATGTAAATGATCATTTAAATTAGGCGTGCTCCGGCGCCGAGCGTAGAGCGCATGCTCCGTCGGGAAACTTTCCCGACGTGCATTGCGGCAAATGACGTCGCAAGGACGTCATTTGCTTCAAAGTGAACGTGAATGGCGTCCAGCGCCATTCACGATTCACTTACGCAAACAACGTAAAATTCGAACGTCGCGACGCGGGAACGCCGGGTATAGTTTAGCATTGGCTGCCCCTGCTATTAAAAGGGGCAGCCTTACGCTAAACACGCCGTACGGAAACTACGTAACTTGCGTACGCATAAGAGCCTTATGCCACGCAGATTTTAGGCTGCAGTCGGCGTAACGAGTTCTCTGAATCAGGAGAACTCTTTACGCCGGCGCAAGTCGGCAATTGCGCTGCGTAACTATGGTTACGCAGGCGCAATTGCTTACTGAATCTGGGCCACGGTTTTCTTGTGGGAATTTCCGATTATGTGTACGCCGCATAATAGGTCTAGAATATGATCATTTTGGGTTGGGCTTTTGACTAACTATTTCAGAGAAACCCCATTTATTGCCTCCATTACATCCCTGCTCCTGCTTGTAATGGCAGTTTGAGAATTCCAAGTATTGTCAGGCATGTCGGAGTCACCCATTAGTAAAACTAATCCCTTCATTTTTATTTGAGTTCTGTAATCAATAAGTTATTTGAATCTTCAGTCTGTCATGGGGGCATGTATACTACACTAATTCTAAGGGAAGATACCTCTTTGGTTGGAAGGCAGACTCAGAAGGTTTTGAATATTTTATTTCTTTTTTTTTATTTCTTTTTTTTTATTAATGTTAGTCTTACGCTATTTTTGACATATATGGAAGCTTCACCTCCCTTCCCCCCTACTCTGACATTCATGTATAATGTGTACCCTGGTATAGTCATTTGAATCCTTAAACTGTCTCTGTAATTGCAACAAGGTCCAAGTTGTGCCTAGACATAAGACATAACTGAACTAACCAACCCATCAGACCAGTCCTCAACACAAACCTTGCATTTGCTTTAACCTGTTGGGGACAGAAATGCTCATTGTGCTGCTTTGTTTATAATTGGTTAATAAAGGACTATAGTGCTTGAATTTTAGCTGTCTGGATTTTTTTCTTCTTTCACTACATGCACAGGTGTGTGAACTGGGCTGGCACCCACACAGGGTGTGTGTTAGGTGTGTATGTAAGTTGACTGACCTGGAGAAGTGCTTTTTTGTTTGGTCAGTTCACTTGTGTGAGGGATGCTTTGCACCAATCCTTTAACCAAACACTGAACTTTGCTATATGAAGCACTTTCCCATGTTGTGCACTATGGACAGGTAAGACCTCTAAAAATGTAAGAGTACACCCCAACTAGTGAAGATCTTGGCCCAAATTCTGAAAATCTTTCGGTACAGAATGAACATTATTCTGGGACAAATGATTTGTGCCAAGGTGCACAACAACATCAACATTGCACTCTTAACTACTGTAGCTTACTTAACAATATTTAAAATTGCCATTTCTACCTCTTCTAACAAAAAAACAGGTAAACTCCTAACTTCCTTTGACACTTCCACATGATTTCCTAAAGAAACACCTCCTAAAATTGAATCACCAACAAGATTATTCTGTGCACTGTACATACATATTCAAACATAAATCTTTTTTAATTCTCCTCCCCACCACTGAGGTCTCTTTTGATAGGACCTCTATGGATTTGGTCAACCCTTTGTTGAGATCTGCTAAGGGGCATCAATATATTCTAATTATTATGGACTCTGCCACCTGTTAAAACAATAGTTAACCCCTTCCATACCGCGCCATTGGGAAATGACGGCGGCAGGAACCCCTCGCCGATCCGGGTGGACGTCATATGAGGTACTGTGTTCCCGGCGATCTAGGCGGACGCGATTGCCGCCGGGCACCCACGATTGCCGTGTGGAGTGTGGATCTGTGTGTGTAAACACACAGATCCACCTCCTGTCAGCGGTGAGGAGACCAATGTGTGTTCCCAGTACAGAAGAACACAAATCGGTCTCCTCCCCTTGAGAGTCCCCTCTCCCCTACAGTTAGAACACACCTTAGGGAACAGATTAACCCCTTCAGCGCCCCTAGTGGTTAACCCCTTTCGTGCCAGTCACATTTACACAGTAATCAATGCATATTTATAGCATTAATCGCTGTATAAATGTGAATGGTCCGAAAAACGTGTCAAAAGTGTCCGATGTGTTCGCCGCAATGTCACGGTCACAGTAAAAAATCGCAAATCGCTGCCAATACTAGTAAAAAAATTAAATAAAAAAAATGCCATAAATCTATCACCTATTTTGTAGACGCTATAAATTTTGCGCAAACCAATCAATATACGATTATTGCGTTTTTTTTTTTTTTAATTGTGATATTTATTAAATAAAAAAGTAAAAAATATTGTGTTTTTTTAAAAAAGTGTCGCTCTTCTTTTGTTTATAGCGCAAAAAATAAAAACCGCAGAGATGATCAAATACCACCAAACGAAAGCTCTATTTGTGGGGGGGAAAAAAACAAAGATTTAGTTTGGGTACAGTGTTGCATGACCACGCAATTGTCATTCAAAATGCAACAGCGCTGAAAACGAAAAATTGGTCTGGGCAGGAAGGGGGTGAAAATGCTCTGTATGGAAGGGGTTAAAAAGCTGTTTCAGGTTTTTAGATAAACTTGCATTTCCAAGGAGGTTCTAACACACTAGGGTAACTCATTTATGTCCCAGGTAACTAAAGAACCTTGTAAATTACATAAGGTGATGTCATTACATACTTCAGTGTACCATCCTCAAAAGGACATGTAGGTTGAAGGGATCAACAAAACTTTAAAACAGATTTTATGGAAAGTGTGGATAAATACAGATAGTACTTGGACTATTTAATACCCTATTAGATGTTTCCTATAAGAGGAGTCCGACAGTCTTCCACAGAGTTCTCTCTCTTTTGAGTTACTGTATAGTAGTCATCCAAAGATGCTGTTGGATATTATTAGAGAAACTGAGAATGTTGCGCTAATGCAAGATAGAATTGTACAGTTGATACTAATGGTTTGGTGGGCTCAATAGAAGATTTACAATCGTGGAGAGATCAGGTCCAGACATTTTCATCTGGCACTAGGGCATTCCAGCATTGGAAGATACCATTTAGGTTACAGAAAGCTGCTGCAATATTTCAGTGGGTGATGGATAGCATACTTTGACCCCATTAAAAATATGTTACTGCTTGCCTAGATGATGTGATTATCCCTAGTGCATATTGAGCCTCTTATTTTCCAAAGGTTTAAGCCTTATTAAATGCTATAAAAGAAGTTGGGTTAATGTACAATCCTAAAAAGAGTACCATTGGGTGAGAGGAGGCAAAATAACTTTGGAAATAATCATTGGAAAGTGCATAATAAAACACCAGGTAAACAAAGGATGAGGCCATCTAAAACTGGTCTTGCACCAGGAACAAGAAGCAAGTTTGAGCCATATTTGCCTCAGTCTGCTCCCCTGACCAACTTGACAAAAGGGGAGAAGCCTGTCACAATTAAGTGGTCCCAAAAGGCAGAAGCAGCGTTTGGGCCTTAAACACAGGGCTTGTGTGCTATGCCAGCATTGTACTTTCCTTACTTTTCAAGGGATTTTGTAGTACAGATCGAATCATTGGATGTTGGATTGAGAGCTGCGCTGTCTGTTTTGAATGGAGAAGAACACCTTACCAAAAAACTGAAGTCTCATCAGATAAGTTATGTCACTATTGAAAAAGAGTGTTTAGCTGTAAAGTGGGCTCTATATTAATAGGTGGTTCTTTGCCCTCCAAGACATAAGCTTTATGGTAAAGCATCACCCAAGTGTTAAGATGGGGAATACCGATGCTGTGTCCCAAGTTCATGTGTGTCTATCAACCTGAATTCCATCCCCAAGGTTGAAACAAGAAGGGGGGGGGGGAAACACCAATGAAAAACTTCTGTCTGCATAAAAAACCGAAAGCATGTACTGTATGCCCTAGATTCCAGCAGTTTGCTAAATATTTTGTTTTGATCACTACAAAGACAATATATAAAATCAAGGATTTTTCTGCATCCTGGAACTAGTTACTGTTCAAGTCAGACTGGGGAGTTCTGGAGCCTGTGTCCTGAAAAACAGCCCAGGTTAGGTAAAAAAATACAAAAACGATCTACTTAATTTGATCAGCTTGTCATGTGAGTGTGTTACAGGTGTCAGTAATTTCAACCTTATATGTGCTTCTATGTGCTATCTCTTTATTCCATTAAGATGCAGTTTAAAGTAGATGTATCATCTGAGGCTGTTCACTTTTTTTCCCGAAAAAGACTAGACACACTATGTGGAGGATTATGTACAGCACCAACTCATTGCAAATAAAGCCCTGGCCATATAGGTTATTTCTCACCAAATATGTGCTGGATTTTATATGGGCTGGATTTTATTACACAGGTACGGTACTCCAGAGCTCCACTGTTTGACATACACAGAAGCTGGATCCAGGGTGGAGCAAAATTCCAGAGCAGCATGGGAGTTTATATAGAATCGAGTACTACCAGATCTACTTCAGCTAGGCTCATTGTCTAATCAGCCAGTCCAACAAATTCAGCTCCCCCACTCACTTAGTCAAAAAAAGAAAAACGTTCAGAAAATTGCAGGTAAACACAGTTCTGTAATGTTGCAGGTCATGAGGTGAAGAATACAGGTACTAGTGTCTTTGGCTAGCAAACTGTGGGGCCCTTGTAGATTTAAACAAGCTTGCATGGAGCAGTAATCCCCTAGAATGTTCCGTTAGGTAGAGATTAAAAAGGGGAAACTACTAGAGATGGTAGTTTCCAAACAAGCATCCCATGACACTAAAAAGGAAGATTGGTGTCTGCATGCAGTGTCAGTATGGTGTCAAGAAGGATGTTGGGTTTGCACCCTCGCACCAATCCTCTGTGCGGTGACACAACAATACTCCCAGGTGCTTGTTCAGGCTCCTGATGCTCCTAGCAATGTTATAAGGCACTGGATCTCTTGCTGATGGCTGATTGATATGAATGATAGCGAAACTCGCAAGATGAACAGGCAGCGGCTGAACCGATACCGGGATGGGTATTTTGATCCCTGAAAGGTGTGGGTTGTCTATGCTGAGCTGAGTGGTGCTGGGATGCTGAGTAGGGTCCCTGGACTATATAGTAGTGGACCACGTGGCTGCCTCTGCTCCTGGCTCCTCTCAGGCGTCCTCACTCCTCAATCTCCAGGCAGTCTCTGGAAAAGCTTTGCTTTCTCCTCCTCTGATGCTGCCAGAGTCTATCTCTCTGTCTCCTCAGTCTCAATGGTCTTCCTCACACCTGTAACCACTGACCTTATTCTCTTCACAGACTCTTTTTCCTCTGATGCTGGTACCTGAGACAGCTCTCCTCAAATGCTGGTATGTCAGACAGCTTTCCTTAGATGCTGGTATATCAGGCAGCTCTCCTCAGATGTTGGTATATCAGACAGCTCTCCTCAGATGCTAGTATATGAGACAGCTCTCCTCAGATGCTGGTATATCAGACAGCTCTCCTCAGATGCTGGTATATCAGACAGCTCTCCTCAGATGCTGGTATATCAGACAGCTCTCCTCAGATGCTGGTATATCATACAGCTCTCCTCAGATGCTGGTACATCAGACAGCTCTCCTCACTGCCTCTGTCAGCCCTCTCTCCTCACTCCTTTACCCCAGTACTTACCTCTCTTTTGTCCCCTCAGCACTTCCTGAAACTCCCCTTTTTCCTCAGTTTTCTGGAAGGACAAGTCAGCATCTCTCTGTCTTCATCTTGTGGCCAAAAGGAGAAATTTCATTACAAAATACCTGCTACATAGTATATAACATTATATCGTATATATTAAGAAAGAATTTCTAGATTACTTAATGTGTCAGTGATTTGTGAAACAAACTAAAACATATAAATAAGACTATTTAACCACTTCCCATCCCAGCTATAGACATATGACATCCGCAGGACAGATCTTCCATCCTGTGCAGGCATCATATGACGTCCTGGGCTTCCCTGCCATCTAGGGGGCACGCAATTAACGCTGGGCACCCACGATTGCCAGTAACACAGCCAAGGATGGGGATCTGTGTGTTTTAAACAGATCCACATCCTGTCAGAGGAGAGGAGACCAATAATGTGTTCCCAGTACAGTGGAACATCGATCGGTCACCTCCTCTTGTGAGTCCCCGCCCCCTACAGATAGAATCACTCCCTAGGATACACATTTAACCCCTTAATCGCTCCCTAGTGTTAACTCCTTCCCTGCCAGTCAGATTTATACAGTAATCAGTGCATTTTTATACAACTGATCGCTGTATAAATGTGAATGGTCCCAAAATAGTGTCAAAAGTGTCCGATGTGTCCGCCGCAATGTCAGTCGCAATAAAAATTGCAGATCGCCCCCATTACTAGTAAAAAAAATTAAAAAAAGTGCCATGAATCTATCCCTTATTTTGTAGATGCTATAACTTTTGCGCAAACCAATCAGTATATACTTATTGAGATTTTTTTCCAGAAATATGTAGAAGAATATATATTAGCCTAAACTGAGGAAAAAATACTTTTATAAAAAATCATGGGATATTTATTATAGCAAAAAAGTAAAAAATTTTGTGTTTTTTTTTCAAACTTGTTACTCTTCTTTTGTTTATAGCACAAAAAATAAAAAATAAAATACCACCAAAAGAAAGCTCTATTTGTGGCGGAAAAGTTCTGCATGACTTCGCAATTGTCGTCATTCAAAGTGCGACAGTGCTGAAAACTAAAAATTGGCATGGGCAGGAAGGGGGTGAAAATGCCCTGTATTGAAGAGGTTAAAGCTTAAGTAAACCCATAGATTTAAAAGTTTAATAAAACAGTTACATTTCTGGCACATGCTGGGAATGTTACTGTCACACAGGATGTTCTCTCAACCAAACTGTCAAACCATCCAATAGCTGGTGTCATAACTGATCACATGTGTAGCATCATGGCAGTTGAAGATTAAACAAATGCCAAGATGGTAGCTTTCTTGGCTGAAAACAATAGGAGCATTTACTTCCCCTTTAACAATCCCAAATTAAATTCCAAGTCATAAATGTCATGAACAAATGAAATCTTTCTAATTCAAAATGAATTTACGTACCCCAATATTGGATGCAGAGACAGGCATGACTCCAGCAAGATGATACAGCGAGCGTGGCTCTTCCACACATTTATAAAGGAATACATTACCAAATTTGACTATGTGGTGGGTATTTAGAATAATCAAACACATAATAATTAACCACTTGCCAACTGGGAATGTACGTCATGATTTTGAAGCTAAATGCTAGGGTTATGGCTTTGGCTAGGTGCCATAACCCCCTAGTATCGTTTTTTTCCCTTAGGCAACCGTCTTTCCAATAAAAGTGATCCCAGCAGTGGATGTGTCACAGGATAATTTTTTGAAGCAGCCGGTGAGGTGCCCCACCCCTCCGTTGCTTCTTGGTGGTTCATTGGCTAAGGTTACTGATCGATAGCTCTGGGAACCATCCAGTGGCGTCAGTTTTTTTTCTCATAGAGATAAGCAATGGGAAGATGGCCACCAATCCTTAGAGGCCCGGAGTGACGTTGATGTCACACCCAGTTCTCGGGCCATGTAAACAAATGTAAAAAAAGGAAAAAAATGATCTTAAAGAAAAAGATAAATTTTTTTCCTCTTTTGCTTTTAATGGTAAAGGGGAGATCTCTCCATAAAGAGGACCTGTCATGCTGTATTGTTATTGCAAGGGATATTTACATAGTAACAAAAGGGATCAAAGGGACAGTGTAAAAATTTAAAAAAAAATTAAAAAGGCAAAATAATTCATTACATTTTTTTTTTTTTTTTTTACCACTTCCCTGCCGCCCATTGTCATATGATGTCCACAGATGGGATCTCCCATCCTGGGTGGACGTCATATAACGTCCTGGACTTCCCGGCCATCTGGGGGGACGTGCGCGTGCCCAGTGGCCGCGATGTCCTGCCCGCAATAACGGCAGGACCATGGATCTGTGTGTGTAAACGCACAGATCCACGGTCCTGTCAGGTGAGGAGACCGATGTGTGTTCCCAGTACAGAGGAACACACATCGGTCTCCTCCCCTTGTGAGTCCCCTCCCCCTACCATTAGAATCACACATTAGGTAATACATTTAACCCCTTCAGTGCTCCCTAGTGTTAACCCCTTCCCTGCCAGTCACATGTATACAGTATTCAGTGCAGTTTTATAGTACTAATAACTGTATAAATGTGAATGGTCCCAAAAATGTGTCAAAAGTGTCTGAATATGTCCATCACAATGTCACGGTCACAATAAAAATTGCAGATCGCCGCCATTACTAGTAAAATAATAAAAATAAATAAAAATGCAATAAAACTATCCCCTATTTTGTAGATGCTATAACTTTTGCACAAACCAATCAATATACGCTTATTGTGATTTTTTTACCAAAAATATGTAGAAGAATAAGTATCGGCCTAAACTGTTGTATAAATATTGTATTTTTTTCAAAATTGTCGCTCTATTCTTGTTTATAAAAAACACAGAGGTGATCAAATACCATCGAAAGAAAGCTCTATTTGTGGGGAAAAAAGGACGTAAATTTTGTTTGGGTGCTACGTCGCACAAAAAGTGCTCTGGTAAGGAAGGGGGTAAATACTTCTGGGGCTGAAGTGGTTAAAGCGCAATAGTGAATGCATATGTAGGTCATGCCCATATATGTAAACACTGTTTGAAACACTCATGGGGTATTGCTGTGAACATCTGCACAAGAGCAATAATTCTAGTGCTAGACCTCCCCTGTATCTCTAAACTGGTAACATGTAGAAACGTGTGACAAAAAAATTGCAACAACTGTCATTTAATTCTCTAGAATTTCTGCTAAAAAATATAATATTTGGGGGTTCTAAATGCAGATTTTTGAAAAGTAAGACAGTTTAACCACTTCCCGACCGCCGCATGTATATGTACGTCCACAGAATGGCACGTACAGGCAAATGGGCGTACATGTACGTCCTTGCCTTCTAGCAGGTGGGGGGTCAGATCGGGACCCCCCCGCTACATGCGGCGGTCGGGTTCCCTCGGGGAGCGATCCGGGACGACGGCACGGCTATTTGTTTATAGCCGCTCCGTCGCGATCGCTCCCCGGAGCTGAAGAACGGGGAGAGCCGTGTGGAAACACGGCTTCCCCGTGCTTCACTGTGGCGGCGTATCGATCGAGTGATCCCTTATATAAGGGAGACTCGATCAATGACGTCAGTCCTACAGCCACACCCCCCTACAGTTGTAAACACACACTAGGTGAACCCTAACTCCTACAGCGCCCCCTGTGGTTAACTCCCAAACTGCAAATGTCATTTTCACAATAAACAATGCAATTTAAATGCATTTTTTGCTGTGAAAATGACAATGGTCCCAAAAATTTGTCAAAATTGTCCGAAGTGTCCGCCATAATGTCGCAGTCATGAAAAAAATCTCTGATCGCCACCATTAGTTATAAAAAAAATAAAAATTTATAAAAATGCAATAAAACTATCCCCTATTTTGTAAACGCTATAAATTTTGCGCAAACCAATCGATAAACGCTTATTGTGATTTTTTTTTTTACTAAAAATAGGTCGAAGAATATGTATCGGCCTAAACTGAGGGAAACACTTTTTTTAGATATGTTTTTGGGCGATATTTATTATAAAAAAAGTAAAAAATATTGAATTTTTTTCTAAATTGTCGCTCTATTTTTGTTTATAGCGCAAAAAATAAAAACCGCAGAGGTGATCAAATACCACCAAAAGAAAGCTCTATTTGTGGGGAAAAAAGGACGCCAATTCTGTTTGGGAGCCACGTCGCACGACCGCGCAATTGTCTGTTAAAGCAACGCAGTGCCGAATCGCAAAACCTGGCCTGGGCATTTAGCTGCCTAAAGGTCCGGGGCTTAAGTGGTTAAGACAATTTTATTTTGACTGACAAAATAAGTAAGATTCAGTTATATCATGAAAAAAGATGGAACAGAAAACAGTCAAAAGTCATCTTATGTTTGTTAATTTTCTCTGCACCCACAGAGTTTTTCAGGCTCAATAAATAGCAACAGAATTTTTTTGTATTCCCTGAGGTTCCACAGGGACCTAAGTGAATGTTTACGTTTCTGTAGGGCCTCCAGGCCTAGCACCTCCCTAACATGGTGCATATTATCTGACACATGCTTCTTACACTGTTTTACAGTGCATGGAATTTGGCCCACTGTGTTATCTCCTATGGCAACTTCCTTCTAGGGCCTCCTCATCATAGCTGGAGAAGTCTGGGAGTTCAAAACCCTACAGAGTTTGTCCCAGTGGCCAAATAGGGTCTTGTACTGCTTGTAATGCAGTGATTCCTGTTTGTGAATCTTCGGAGCACCCTTGATGGTCCCTCCTTTTAGACATTTTGAAGCCTATGGTTGTTGAATTGTCACAATTACTAGAATTAACTGCTTACCAGGAGGAGTCCTCTACTGGCCTAACTGTTGGAGGGGGGGTAAAATCCCAATGGGTAGGGAGAGTACTAGAGTCCCTCTGACATGAAGACGTGCCCTTTCATGTTCCTGTAGTCTTTTTTTGCAGCAGTGTTTTTCTTTTTAGAATATTAGTAAAGGTCTAATATTAGTAAAGTTCTAATATCTAGTATCACTTATAACTCCTAAAGTCCTTTGTGGGCTAATTAGCTGTGGTTTTTTTTTTTACAAGAGAGTGTAACTGGTCACTAGGGATGAGCCGAACATACCCGGGTTCGGTTCGCATCAGAACGTTCGAACAGACCGCGGGTTCGCGCGAACATTTAGAACCCCATTGAAGTCTATGGGACTCGAACGTTCAAATTCAAAAACGATCATTTTAAAGACCAATATTCAATTTAATGTTGGTAAACGTCTTTCAGAACCCGGGTCTTGCCCCAGGGAACATGTATCAATCGAAAAAAATATTTTAAAAACGGACGTTTTTGCGGAGCAGCGATTTTAATGATGTTTAAAGTGAAAAAAAAAAATGAAAAATTCCTTCAAATATCACACCTGCTGTGTGTCTCTAGTAGTGGCACATGTTTAGAAATGTCCCTGCACAACATTAAATTATTATAAGAACAAAGTAATTTAATACTGGTTGCGCACGTGCTGTGTGGGAACAATATCTCGATTATTTTAGGGGTGGTGGGGGGGTGGCATTATCTTTTTGGGAAAGCAAAATTGTAGAAAAAAGGGCACCCCTCAAACATACTGTAATTGTAGCGCAACAAAGAGCCACGTGCAAAGTATTGCATCAAAAATTGTTATTAGGCGCCCTTGTTACACAGGGGCATAAAAATGTGTCCGTAGGCGCAACATAACACTGCAACCCCTCCCAATATCTGTAATTGGAGCGCAACAAGGAGCCACGTGCAAAGTATTGCATCAAAAATTGTTATTAGGCGCCCTTGTTACACAGGGGCATAAAAATGTGTCCGTAGGCGCAACATAACACTGCAACCCCTCCCAATATCTGTAATTGGAGCGCAACAAGGAGCCACGTGCAAAGTATTGCATCAAAAATTGTTATTAGGTGCCCCTGTTACACAGGGGCATAAAAATGTGTCCATAGGCGCAACATAACACTGCAACCCCTCCCAATATCTGTAATTGGAGCGCAACAAGGAGCCACGTGCAAAGTATTGCATCAAAAATTGTTATTAGACGCCCCTGTTACACAGGGGCACAAAAATTAGGCCACGTGCAAAGTATTGCATCAAAAATTGTTATTAGGCGCCCCTGTTAAACAGGGGCAGAAAAATTAGGCCTTAGGCACTGGTGGCGGAGCACAGAAAAACAAAATTTCTTACTAGCTAACAGCATGAAAAGTGAGGAGGAGAAGGATATTCCATCAGCAGCACAACAGGACAGTCACTCAGCATCAGCAGTCTCAAAGGGATCTGATATTTCAACACAAAATTCTTATTCAGTAACATCAGCATCAGGTGCTTGGTAGCCGGTGTTGATCCAAGCCTGATTCATTTTGATGAAGGTCAGTCGATCAACAGAGTCGGTGGAGAGGCGTACCCTGTGATCGGTCACAAAGCCTCCAGCAGCACTGAATGTATGTTCTGAAAGAACACTGGATGCAGGGCAAGCCAGTAGCTCAATTGCGTACTGTGCAAGCTCTGGCCAGTGATCCATCCTCAAGACCCAGTAAGCCAGAGGATTTTTCGTGGGGAAGGTGTCCAAGTCGGATCTTGCCGCTAGGTATTCCCGGACCATGTAAACCAGACGCTGGCGATGGTTGCTGGAACCGGTCAGACCTTGGGGCTGCGGACTAAAAAATTGTCTGAACGCATCGGTCAGACGGCCACCTTCTCCACCGCTCCTTCTCTGACTCACCGAAGCCTCAGCAAGACGTTGTCCAGGGCCAGGTTTTGGTAATCCCCCCGGTTCTGGGAACGCATTGCACAGACCCTTCTGCAAGGCCTCCCGCAGTAGTTTCATCTTCTGCTCCCTCTGCGATGGCAACATAAGATCCGTTACCTTACTCTTGTAACGTGGATCAAGGAGAGTTGCCAGCCAGTAATGATCCCTCTCCTTGATAGCACGTACACAAGGATCCTTACGCAGGCTTTGCAGAATCAGGGAGGCCATGCAGCGTAGGTTTGCAGAGGCATTCGGGGCACAGTCCTCTGGGTCACTGAGGACGACAGGATCCTCAGTCACCTCATCCCAGCCACGTAAAAGTCCACGTGTTCCTTGGGACTGTAAATGATCCCTTGAAGACTGCTGCTGTTGATGCTGAGTGCTAGGCTCCACCTCCATGCTGCTGATACAATCCTCCTCCTCCTCCTCTTCCTCATCCTCCTCCTCCTCTTCCTGTGTTCCAGGTGGGCAAGCAGGAACAGTGTCTGGATAAAGGGGGCCTTGAGAGGTAAGGAAGTCCTCCTCTTCCTCCCTCTGTTCTGCCTCAAGGGCCCTGTCCATTATTCCACGTAGGGTGTGCTCCAACATGTGAATAAGCGGGACAGTCTCACTGATGCATGCACTGTCACTGCTCACCATCCTCGTGGCTTCCTCAAATGGTGACAGGACAGTGCATGCATCCCTGATCAAGGCCCACTGGCGTGGTGAAAAAAACCCAAGCTCCCCTGAGCCAGTTCTGCTGCCATATTGGCACAGGTACTCATTGATGGCCCTCTGCTGCGTGTGCAGCCGCTGCAGCATGGCCAACGTAGAGTTCCATCTGGTGGGCATGTCACAGATTAGGCGGTTCTTGGGCAGGTTGTATTCCCTCCTGGAGGTCTGTCAGCCGAGCAGTGGCATTATATGACCTCCGGAAATGCACACAGACTTTCCTGGCCTGCCTCAGGACATCCTGTAAGCCAGGGTACCTGCCCAAGAACCACTGCACCACCAAATTGAGAACATGCGCAAAACAGGGCACATGGGTGAGTTTTCCACGTCGCAGGGCAGAGAGGAGGTTGGTGCCATTATCGCTGACCACCATTCCAGGCTTCAGCTGGCGTGGCGTCAACCACCTCTGAGCCTGCCCCTGCAGAGCTGAAAGAACCTCTTCCCCAGTGTGGCTCCTGTCTCCCAAGCACACCAGCTCTAGGACCGCATGGCATCTCTTGGCCTGCATTCCTGCGTAGCCCGTCGTACGCCTACGGAGCACGGCTGGTTCTGAGCCAACATCACCACAGGAAGAGGCCACAGAGGAAGAAGAAGAGGAGGGGGTGGAGGAGAGAGGTGTGTCACAAGCAGTTGTAGTGTTTTGGAGGCGTGGTGGTGGAACAACCTCCAAAACTACTGTGCCTTGACCTGCGTCCTTCCCAGCTGCCAGCAGAGTCACCCAATGGGCCGTAAAAGACAGGTAACGTCCCTGTCCATGCCTGCTGGACCATGAGTCAGCGGTAAGATGCACCTTACCACTGACCGCCCTGTCCAGCGAGGTATGGTCATTGCCTTCCACATGCCGGTAGAGAGCCGGAATCGCCTTCCGTGAAAAAAAGTGGCGTTTGGGTACTTGCCACTGAGGTACTGCACATTCCACAAACTCACGGAAGGGGGCAGAATCTACCAACTGAAAAGGTAGCAGTTGAAGTGCTAGCAATTTTGCTAAGCTAGCATTCAACCGCTGGGCATGTGGATGGCTGGGAGCGTACTTCTTTCGGCGCTGCAGCAGCTGGGGCAGGGAAATTTGTCTGGTAATATCAGTAGATTGGCCGGATGTACTACCACTACTACGTTGTGACACACCTATTTCTACACCTTCGGTGCAGGCTGCAGAGAGGACTAGGGGTCTAGTGGGGTTTGAGGTCACAGAAGGGCAAGGGGAGGACCGCTTTGGTCTTTGGTGTGGGTCTTTCTGGTATGCCTGCCAACGAGCTGCATGGCAGGTCGACATATGTCTGGACAAGCATGTGGTGCCCAAGCGGGTGATGTTTTGGCCACGCGAGATACGCTTGAGACATATGTTGCAAACAGCAAAGGTAGCATCTGATGGGCAGGTTTCAAAAAAGGCCCACACCAAAGAACTTTTGCTGTACCGTTGAGACACAGCAGCGCCACGTAATGCAGTTGGTGTACTGCCCTTAAGCTGACCCCTGGCTTCCTGCCTCTTTGAAGATGTGCCTGTGCCTCGTCCTCTTCCTCCTCCTCCTCTCTCCTACCAGGCACCCAGGTAGAGTCAATGACCTCATCATCCCCTCCCTCCTCATCATCACTGGCGACAACCTGGCAGTATGCTCCAGCTGGGGGAACATCACTCCCAGATTGTTGTCCCTCTCGGCCACCCCCTCTCCCTGGGCTCACATCAATGCCTTCCTCTATCAGTGTTCCGTCATCGGAGTCTTCAAAACGCTGTGCATCTTCAGCTAGCATGTACCCAACACTGTGTTGAAACAGTTCGGGGGACTCCTCAGGAGGACACGGTGGGACTAGGGAAGGATTGTGTGATCCCATTGTGCAGAGGGTAGAGGACGCCTTGGCAGCTGCTTTGCCAGACAAACTATAATCAGTCTGTGTGAGAGAGGATGAGGAGGATGAGGACGGCTTGGTCATCCACTCAACTAATTTCTCAGCATGTTGAGGCTCAACACGGCCAGCTCCCGAAAAGAAGGACGAGCGGCCATGGCCACGTGCTGAAGAGGATGCACCACATCCATCACCAGCGTTACCTCTAGATGCAGAGCCTGCTTGCCCTCGTGACTCTCTGCCTCTCTTTGTCCTTCCAGCCATAGTTATGCGTTCAGGTGTTATGTAACAAAATAGTCGCTGTCACACCAACTGCGTTCAGATGGTATTAAACAGCAACCACACAGTAAGAGCGACTTGGCTCAAGTGTAAAGTAACAAAATAGTCACTGTCACACCGACTGCGTTCAGATGGTATTAAACAGCAATCACACAGTAAGAGCGACTTGGTTCAAGTGTAAAGTAACAAAATAGTCGCTGTCACACCGACTGCGTTCAAATGGTATTAAACAGCAATCACACAGTAAGAGCGACTTGGTTCAAGTGTAAAGTAACAAAATAGTCGCTGTCACACCAACTGCTTTCAGATGGTATTAAACAGCAACCACACAGTAAGAGCGACTTGGCTCAAGTGTGAAGTAACAAAATAGTCGCTGTCACACCAACTGCGTTCAGATGGTATTAAACAGCAACCACACAGTAAGAGCGACTTGGCTCAAGTGTAAAGTAACAAAATAGTCGCTGTCACACTGACTGCGTTCAGATGGTATTAAACAGCAACCACACAGTAAGAGCGACTTGGCTCAAGTGTGAAGTAACAAAATAGTCGCTGTCACACCAACTGCGTTCAGATGGTATTAAACAGCAACCACACAGTAAGAGCGACTTGGCTCAAGTGTAAAGTAACAAAATAGTCGCTGTCACACCGACTGCGTTCAGATGGTATTAAACAGCAACCACACAGTAAGAGCGACTTGGCTCAAGTGTAAAGTAACAAAATAGTCGCTGTCACACCGACTGCGTTCAGATGGTATTAAACAGCAACCACACAGTAAGAGCGACTTGGCTCAAGTGTAAAGTAACAAAATAGTCGCTGTCACACCAACTGCGTTCAGATGGTATTAAACAGCAACCACACAGTAAGAGCGACTTGGCTCAAGTGTAAAGTAACAAAATAGTCGCTGTCACACCGACTGCGTTCAGATGGTATTAAACAGCAATCACACAGTAAGAGCGACTTGGTTCAAGTGTAAAGTAACAAAATAGTCGCTGTCACACCAACTGCTTTCAGATGGTATTAAACAGCAACCACACAGTAAGAGCGACTTGGCTCAAGTGTGAAGTAACAAAATAGTCGCTGTCACACCAACTGCGTTCAGATGGTATTAAACAGCAACCACACAGTAAGAGCGACTTGGCTCAAGTGTAAAGTAACAAAATAGCCGCAGTGACACCAACTGCCTTTAGTTGCTATTAAACAGCATGCACGCAGTAATAGCGACTGCGGTCAAATGCGATTTAACAGCACGCACGCAGTGACACCAACTGCCTTTAGTTGCTATTAAACAGCACGCACGCAGTAATAGCGACTGCGGTCAAATGCGATTTAACAGCACGCACGCAGTGACACCAACTGCCTTTAGTTGCTATTAAACAGCACGCACGCAGTAATAGCGACTGCGGTCAAATGCGATTTAACAGCACGCACGCAGTGACACCAACTGCCTTTAGTTGCTATTAAACAGCACGCACGCAGTAATAGCGACTGCGTTTCTGTGCAATTCAATAGCCCAGTTGCATTAACAGCGACTGCGCTTCTGTGCAAATAAATTGCACACGTGCAGTAACAGGTAATGCGTCTGTGTGTGCAATTAACTAGCACACGTTAAATAACACAGAATAATTATATTTAAAGTAAATCCCTAATGCAGGCAATACAACACGTTAGAGCGCTGCATGTAGAACAATCTCCTGCCTGATAGATAAACTAGCTGAGCTGTACAGTTTATAAATATATTGACAACGCCTAAGGATGTGAATATATTCTCTACAAACTGTACTTTTAACTATACTGACTACACTTCCTACTCTATCTATCTTTCTATCTATCTATCTATCTGGTTAAGACACTGTGTCTCTATCTCTCTATCTCTCTCTGTCTGACTGACTGATCTTCTCTAGAACCGCCAACACACTACACTAGGCAGCCGTGCAGGCTGCCTTTTATAGTGGGGGGCGTGTACTAATCCCCCTGAGCCATAATTGGCCAAAGCCACCCTGGCTTTGGCCAATTATGGCTCTTCGTTTTTTGAGCGCTGTGATTGGGCAAGCATGCGGGACATACAGCATGCTTGGCCAATCATCAGCGCTCAACGCCCCAGTGAATTATGGGACGTTTAGTGTCATTCGAATTTGGCGCGAACGACCCGTTTTGTTCGATTTTCGACGAACGATCGAACGACCGATGTTCGATTCGAACATACGTTCGAATCGAACGCGGAGCTCATCCCTACTGGTCACCCATGAATGCTCACTTAACTTAATAAATAAGCTGACGCTAACTTTGCTATGACTAAACCGAACTTAACATATTAGTATCATGTTTGGGACTTCTCTTGCAAATATAAAACCAATGAAGAGTTTAGAATGCACCCTTAATATGTTGTCCATTTTTGTTTTCTGTTCTAGGAGATGCAGGCTATGGGCAACTTATGTTTCTCAATGCTCCAATAAAATACCCCAGGCTGCGGATAAATACTACTATAATAAGGCCTTGCTGAGAAGTTGGCGGTACCATGATTAGTCTCCTCTCCTCAATTTCCAGTTTCTCAGCTTGACCTAGCCTGGGGGTGAACTTCTGTACTTTCTTCAGAAGGCTGCTAGGATTATTGTTGCCTGTTATGTACTTCATAACAAATGCATAGAAAGGCAAAATTCATCGAAGCTGACTGAGGATAGAGACCGGACCTATGGCAGGTGTCTTCTTCAGCATACAGGAGCATAGAGATCAAATGCCTTGATTGTAAGCATTTCATGTTATAATTTGACTTAAATTATTAGCATTTTGCCAAGCATTGTGTATTTGTCTTGTGTGACCCAAAAAAAACACTTTAATTAGTAGTTCTAATTATTATATTTATACTTATAAATATAATTTTTTGAAAAAATAAGGGGAATGTCTCCCCCTTCTTAATTGCTATCATTGATATCAATTTGCTTAATGGTAATCTGTACTGCTTTCAAAATCTTTGCCTCTGTCCATATTACTGTCATATTTATTTTCTTCTTTTATTGTCTAAACCAACATTTATGAGCTGATCTTGGGGCCAGATCAACAAAAGGGATACGCCGTCGTATCCCTGTTTCTATCTATGCAACTGATTCACAGAATCAGTTACGCATAGATATTCCTAAGATCCGGCAGGTGTAATAGTTTTACACTGTCCATCTTAAGATGCAGTACCTCGGCTGCCGCTGGGGGCATTTCTCGTCGAAATGCAGCGTCGGGTATGCAAATTAGCACTTACGGAGATCCACGAAGCGGTTTCCCTTTGTGAAGTCTCCGTAAGTTGTTAGTTTGCAAACGCAAAATTAGGGCTACTTTTACAAAGTGTAAAGTTAGTACACCATGTAAAAGTAGACCCTTCTTTCCCGCGACGCTGTCAAATTTTTTTTTAAATTTTATTTTTTCCCGCCGTATCTCATTTTTTTCCCCGACGCAACTTTTTTTACTCGGCGCGATTCACAAAACTCGGCGTAACGTAATTTCGCGCAATGCACGTCGGGAAAATCGCATCGGGAGCATGCGCAGTACGTCCGGTGCGGGAGCGCGCCTAATTTAAATGGGACTCACCCCATTAGATTGGGCCTGCTTTGCGCCGGACGAATTTAGGTTACACCGCTGAAAATTTCTAGGTAAGTACTTTGTGGATCGGGCACTTTGCGGCGGTGTAACTTAAATAGGAAGATTTAAGTTAAGCCCGCTCGTTGTGGATCTGGCCCTAAATCTTTACAACTCTGTCCTTCTGCTCTCCTATTGTCTCTTGTAGTTTGCCTTTGGTGTGAAAAGTTCTCTCTTAGCCATGTGTTTCTCATATGCACTCCTAATTGCTTAATTGGCAATACCCCCACCCAATATAAATGTAGGCCTTCTTTAGGGGATGCACAGGCAGGCATAGCAATGACAACTATCATCTTGGATAATATATTAGTCTTGGATAAAGTATTGCACTTTGACTTTGCAAAAAGTGAGAATCCACAGCAGACTACTGCAAAACACCAAAGAGAGCTGTAGGTGAACTGTTTCCCCATCCAGCCTTTTCATCTCCTGGGCTGATTCTTAATTTCACCACTCTGTAACATGCACTCCCTACTTCTCCTTCTCACAGTTGTAACATCTATCCCTCTTCTCTGCCCAACGGCTTACATATATCACCTTCACTCCTGTCTTCAACTTACTACACTATCAACTCCTGCTAATTCTGAACCCACATACTAATAAAACCTCCAGGACGCTGGGACGTGTCCCCCTATTTAAGTCAAGCCCCACAGCTTACAAATACCACCTTCACTCCTGTCTTTACCTTATTATTACACTATCAACTTCTGCCAATTCTGAACCCACATATTATAAAACCTCCAAGACGCTGGGACGTGTCCCCCTATTTAAGTCATACACCCATATTACCTCTCTTACCCTTCTACTTCTAACATCTGGTGGTATTTTCCCAAATCCTTGATCACTGTTATTTACCTTTGGCCAATATACCCGGTACCTCCTATGCTCTAACAGTGGCCACAATCTGGTTTCTATTTCTCTTCTTCCTAGAACCAGCCTCCAATTGTCCTGTGCCCTTTGGAATGCCCTCTCTGTCAGTAATCTCTATTCATGACCTTTTTATCACAAACTCCTTTAACCAACTTGCAATTACTGAAACCTGGCTTCACAAATCTGACTTTCCCTCTACTGCTGCCCTCTCCCATGGTGACCTCCTCTGGACTCACTCTCCCAGGCCTAGTGGATGGAAGAGAGGTAGAGTTGGAATCCTCCTATCCTCTCAAAGCATTTCTCAGGTCCTTCATCTACCTCCCTGTCTGTCCCTCTCCTCATTTGAAGCTCACTGTATTCATCTATTCTCTCTAGTTTCTTTGAGGATAGCTGTGATCTTTCAGCCTCCTAGACCAGTATCAAGCTTCCTTGATGAATTCTCTGCCTGGCTAACTACTTTCTCTCTTCTAAAATTCCCACAATCATCTCTGTTAATCTCAACACTCCTGCTACTTCTAAACTTCTGAGCTTAACCTTTACTTTTGACCTACAACAATGTACACATGCTTCTACGCATGCTAATGGCAACTGCCTTGACCTTGTATTCTCCTACCCTTCTCTTCTTTTTTCTGCAATCAGGCCCCAACCGCTACAACCCTGGCAAACAGACTATGCCAGAAGCATAGTTGAGCTCTTAAGAGCCTGTGGCGTAATAAATCTATCTTACAAAAATACAATTATTGCCTCCACACTGCTAAGGAGACCTACTTTATCACTCTCATTAACACCCTCACGTAGTTCTGTCAACTCTTTTCTACCTTTAGCTCTCTACTTCGTCCTTCATTACCTCCACCCACTAACCTACTTCCCAGGAGATTGCTAATCACTTCAAAAATAAGATTGATACAATTCATGATGAGATTTCCACTGTACAGATATCTCCCTCACCTTACACTCCTTGTCCAAGAATAATCCTCTTAGTCCCCTTCAGTCTGGATTTCTCCTGCAACACTCCAGAGAAACTGCTCTACTAAAACTCACAAATTACTTACTAATAGCTAAAACCGATGGTCCTATTTCATACCCTTACTCTTGGTCCTCTCCTCTGTCTTTGATACAGTTAACCCCCCTCCTCCTAAAAAAAAAGCGATATTTCCTTGGTTTCCGGGACTGAGCTCTCCATTGGTTCAAATTTGACTTATCTCACCGCACCTTCAGTATCACTTACAACTCTACTTCCTCCTCTCTTCCTCCTCTTACCGTTGGGCTTCCCCAAGGTTCTATCCTTGGACTTCTCCTATTCTCGATCTATACCTCCTCCCTAGGTCAGCAGATCACCTCCCATGTTTCAATACCATTTCTATGCTGATGACACCCAAATCAATCTCTCTACCCCTCAGCTCTCCCCATTAGTTTCCTCACATATCACTGATTTACTAACAGACATATCTGACTGGATGTCACAGCACTTTCTCAAACTCAATCTATGCAAAACAAAGTTTATAATATTTCCTCCCCCACTGCCCCTTCCATTGACTTCTCTGTCAAAATGTCAAGATCAATGGCACAACTATCAGCCCATCCCCACATGCAAGGGTGCTCAGAGTAATCCTGGACTCTAAACTGTCCTTTCAGGCCCACACCCAATCCCTGTCCAAATCATGCTGCCTCAACCTCTCCAGAATATGCCACTTGTTAACCATTAACACTGCTAAGCTCCTAATTCTCTCCCTGGTTATCTCTCGCCTTGACTACTGCAACTCCATTGGATTACCTTTACATAGCCTATCCTCCTTGTCAGTCCATCATGAATGCTGCTGCCAGACTCATCCACCTTACCGACCATTTAGTGTCTAGTGCCTATTTCTGCCAATCCCCCCACTGGCTTCTGCTCAACCAATGAATAAAATTCAAAGTACTAACAACAACTTACAAAGCCATCCACAACTCTGCCCCAAGCTACATCACTAACCTGATCTCAAAATATTAACCAACCCGCTCTCTCCCTATTCCAACCTGTCTGACGATCTCCTAATCTGTCCATCTTTATATGATCCCTGAAAACCCTTCTCTTTAAAGAAGCCTATCCTACTTCTAACTAATACATTGTGTTTTTTATTTTTACAAAAGCTCATCCCCCACAGTTATTACCTTTTTTGTATCACTTGACCCTCCCTCTTAGATTGTAAGGTCTAATGAGCAGGGCCCTCTGATTTGTCTTGTACCAAATTGTATTGTAATGTCTACCTTCATTGTGTAAAGCGCTTCACAAACTGTTGGCGCTATATAAATCATGTATAATAATAATAATAATAATAACCACTTCAAATAAACTAAACGACCCAACAAATGCACTCTCTCAATAAAGAAAAAAAATTATCGCTTTTTAAAGCACATTTCATGCAAGCAGATCTATACAAACTATTCTTAACTCTTTTGTTAAAGAAAGTACAGCTATATTGTTATTCAGACATTGATTCATATATAAAGCGGTCGTGCAGCAGTTGTAAGTGTACATGTAAGTAATTTCTGTCAGAAATGTTTTAGTAACCCCTGTTTTCCACAACAGCAAACATTGCAGAAAATTGGTATAAAATGCAGTCTTTTACATGATGACAAAATGCAATTCACAGCAATGCTTCTATTTTCTTACAACCATCTACCAAAGTACTGGACATATAGCTGGCCATTACAGAAATTTAGCAGTGCAGAGAATAAAGTCATTGTACCAGATGTATGTTTGTAACCTGTATTCTCTGAGATTCAGATGCTGTTTACATGAAAGCCTTGGCCTTTTTCTTTGTTCTTTTCATTCTCTCATCTTTTTTGGTGTTTTTGCTCTGTAAGTAGAATAGAATATTGCAGTAGAAAGGTACTATTTTCATCAAAAGTACAAAAGTATGAAAATAAAAACATCATAAAATAGCTTGTGAAGGTAACCACAGTTTCAGGAAATATAAGTAAAGCTCGGAAATTGTTTGTGTTCAGTTTTTTTCTACAATCACTTGTCTCTCCTCTACCTTTATTGCACTGTGGACTGTTTCAGCATACAGAAATGGTAGACAGAGCACTGCTTGATATGTAGGCCAGGAAAGCAAAGTGAGAGAAGATGGAATTAATTTACTAAAGGGTCACCTAAAGCCTAATATCCAGTCATTATATAGAGTGGGTAAGAGCTAAAATTTATGTTTGAGACCCCATAAAGAGATTTTCTCTCACTTCCTGGCGCTGTGACAATCATCTGTACAGGAAAGGGGGGATAAGGTCATCACCTGGACAGGAATGTGCAGATAGCAATAAATACATTGTCAGTTCTAAACTTTTTACGCTTTTGATAAAATATGCTTTTGTTTTTATTGTCACTGTTGGATAGATGTCCCATCACTTCCTGTCGCAGGAGGATAAACAATGACAAGGGCTTTAACCTGCTATATCCAATCCTAAATAAAAAGGTTTGGGTGGCATTGGGCTTTAATATGCATTGAATGTTCACTCTGTAAATGGAAAATTAACTAAACTCTGGGAGAATGTAAAGTTGTGTTCACTTTGCATACTCATGTGTGAATGAGCAGGCTCTACTTGTTATAATTACCCTGGTCAATTAAAGCATACCTAAACAAACAAATAATATATTGAAGCCTAAATAATAAAACATATTCAGTCACTACATTTAAACTGCAATATTGTTTGTTTCAATGTTGCTTGTTACTTGCTTCTTCCCAGCAATATATCACTAATGTGACACCAACTGGCAACTCTTTTAAAACATACACAGCCGATGTTTGTCTTTCCTGTGCATTATTCTGTAGCAGTTTGCCTTTTACAAATGCAAGATTAGAATTCTCTTTTTTTGTAATTGTCAGTGAGAGACTTATGATTGCACAGGTAGGACTTAATAACTTCAATTTTAAAAAGAAGCTAAAAGCAAATGTTGGCAAACTAGCTGGTCATTTTCGTATTTTCAAGGTATTAATAGTCTGCTAGTTTTTGCTTTGGTTCGTTAAGGACCTTACAAGATGTTATTTGTATTTTGTTCCTTTAGGGAGCATGCAGTCAACATGGAATTACAATATATGTGTTCCCTTTGTGCTGCACAAGAAATCATCAAATATTTAGTGCTATGTGTTTTTACTCCTAAGTCCTGGGACAGAAATAGCAATTGGTACTTTAATTACTCCATATATTACTACAACTCACTCATGAATGATTCATGCTGGTCTATCAATCCACAGTAACTCTTGTACGTATACATTTTTTGGACAGAGAAAATATGTGAGTTGCCTAATTTGCACTGGTAAAGTGAATATTGTGTACTAAATCCAGGCAAAGACCATTATGTATATGAGGACTAGAGACACTATATATACACTTCATGTTTGTATAAGTATCAGAATTTATTTTATAGTGTTGCATTTCATCAACCAGATGGCATAGCCTTTCTGCAGAGGGTCTCTGACATTCATTCTAAAATGTATATGGTGGGATTAGTCATTTTACTTTCAAAATCACTATGGCTGCCATTATGCATATTTTCTGAATGTCTCTAAATGCAAGCTTTAAAAAAAAAAAGGTCATATGTTCCTATATTTCAGACATTCCACCATGGGAGTGTTTTTTGTACATGGTAGAATCATGTGTCAAGAGACTGGTGTCCTGTTTTTATGCACTGTGACAAGGCTCCTAAATGTCACTGTAATGCATTATTATACAAAGCTTGAGTTCCTGTCTTGCACATCATCAAGCTTTAAAGGTCAAGTGACTGACTGCCTGGTAATGCTCTTTATTTGTTTTGTGAGTGTTTGCATATTTTCCCTGTGTCTGTGTGGGTTTCCCCACAAATCCCAAAGACATGCTGGTAGGGTAATTGATTCCTATCCAAATTGGCCCAAGTATGCATGAATGTGAGTTAGAGACCTTAGATTGTAAGCTACTTAAAAACATATAGAAAAAGGTAAAGCTGCGCTGTAACATGAATCAGCATAAATATCAAATATGCTTATAAGTGATGCACACAAAACACCAGTATAATAAATGAATTTTTGTGAAAAAATTATGTGCAAAAGTTCATGAGAAGGATGTATCAGAAAAGTTCAAATAAGTGACAGAACGTTCTCCGAATGGGTGATTATAGATGTCCAGATGATATTGTGAATCTGTATAGCAGATGACAGAATCCTCCACCACTTATAATCTAACTGCTTACCAGAGCAAGAAGTTAGTCAGGCATATAAACATATGAGCCATTTAAGGGATCCAGGGAATGCTGTCAGTCTCTCTCCAATCTCACCAATCCTCTACATCAGACCCAACTCTCTCCATAAGTACGACCCAGAGGAGAAAAACACTAATATAGCGCAATACCGTTGAGAATGGTTTTATTGATAAAAAAGTAGTGCACTTACATGTATGCAGATAAAAAAGTGCGTGTATCGATAATAGCCGGCCGGCTCTACTGTCCGCTCGTCCTTCCGGGTAGACAGCGTGGTACGAATCGTGGTGACGTCAGCACGTCGCTCCTCCCTACGCCGTTTCGTCACAATAATGACTTCTTCCAGGGGCACAAGCGGCGTGCTGACTCACCACTCTTTATAGCAATACATAACATCCGGGACCGCCCAGCTCTGAGCCTTGGAGATCGCGGACATCAACCACCATTTTTGAATTGGGATCCCTGCCAGTATGACACTGTAGGTAATAATACCAAAACTAAAAAAACGGGTAAAACACATAACACTATTGGAAATAAAAAATATATTAAGCAGCGTGTTGATTCGCCACACTTATCATAATATACAACATCAGGAGCCACCCGATCTTAGACCAAAAGGTCACAGACATCCACCGCAATATCTAAATATGACATCACTATCAGTAAAGAGTCCGTAGGTGATGGCTATCATTATTGGATAATAAATTAAATAAATTAAATGTTATGATGTTAATGGACATTAAATAATCCCTATAGCTAGAACAGGCAAAATGTCAGAAAGCAGCCTGCAAACGGAAAGCAGACTGCTTCACATAAATCTGCATCCTTGATGATCGCAGACATCCGCCTTCAGAAAGTAAATAATAAAATTAATAAAAATAAAAATTACCCAACTGTATTAAAACTGTAGGTAATATAGAACAGCTTAAAAAGGAAAAAATAAAAATAAAAGGCGCATATCAATAATGGATGTCAGGTAACTCACGCCTAGAGCAACCGAACATCCAAACAATTGATTGCAAGATAAATAAAAATCACCCCACATAAATAAACAGCCTGAAAAGGCATGCTCGCCTTAAAAATAATTCTATAAAACAGGATATCTCCGTGTTCATAGGAAGTTGGATATATGTTACAATAATTGGTAACCATTAGGAATTAGATCTAGCTTTTGTTGACAGGAGGGTGCTAGAAAAGCTGCCCTCTTGTGGCCACAACAAAAAAGCAAATGGATGTAATTTTAACATCCATTAGGGGGAAAACAGATATTTTTTTTAAAAAGGATTTTAAGATCTCAGTCTGTTAAACTAAGAGGGGGAATAGTAATATTTGTCACTGGTTTATGTTCAAACTTTGTTCACTTAGAGAGAAAATATGTTTTTTTTTTATAAACCATATAAAAAATGTGGGGTGATTTTTATTTATCTTGCAATCAATTGTTTGGATGTTCGGTTGCTCTAGGCGTGAGTTACCTGACATCCATTATTGATATGCGCCTTTTATTTTTATTTTTTCCTTTTTAAGCTGTTCTATATTACCTACAGTTTTAATACAGTTGGGTAATTTTTATTTTTATTAATTTTATTATTTACTTTCTGAAGGCGGATGTCTGCGATCATCAAGGATGCAGATTTATGTGAAGCAGTCTGCTTTCCGTTTGCAGGCTGCTTTCTGACATTTTGCCTGTTCTAGCTATAGGGATTATTTAATGTCCATTAACATCATAACATTTAATTTATTTAATTTATTATCCAATAATGATAGCCATCACCTACGGACTCTTTACTGATAGTGATGTCATATTTAGATATTGCGGTGGATGTCTGTGACCTTTTGGTCTAAGATCGGGTGGCTCCTGATGTTGTATATTATGATAAGTGTGGCGAATCAACACGCTGCTTAATATATTTTTTATTTCCAATAGTGTTATGTGTTTTACCCGTTTTTTTAGTTTTGGTATTATTACCTACAGTGTCATACTGGCAGGGATCCCAATTCAAAAATGGTGGTTGATGTCCGCGATCTCCAAGGCTCAGAGCTGGGCGGTCCCGGATGTTATGTATTGCTATAACGAGTGGTGAGTCAGCACGCCGCTTGTGCCCCTGGAAGAAGTCATTATTGTGACGAAACGGCGTAGGGAGGAGCGACGTGCTGACGTCACCACGATTCGTACCACGCTGTCTACCCGGAAGGACGAGCGGACAGTAGAGCCGGCCGGCTATTATCGATACACGCACTTTTTTATCTGCATACATGTAAGTGCACTACTTTTTTATCAATAAAACCATTCTCAACGGTATTGCGCTATATTAGTGTTTTTCTCCTCTGGGTCGTACTTATGGAGAGAGTTGGGTCTGATGTAGAGGATTGGTGAGATTGGAGAGAGACTGACAGCATTCCCTGGATCCCTTAAATGGCTCATATGTTTATATGCCTGACTAACTTCTTGCTCTGGTAAGCAGTTAGATTATAAGTGGTGGAGGATTCTGTCATCTGCTATACAGATTCACAATATCATCTGGACATCTATAATCACCCATTCGGAGAACGTTCTGTCACTTATTTGAACTTTTCTGATACATCCTTCTCATGAACTTTTGCACATAATTTTTTCACAAAAATTCATTTATTATACTGGTGTTTTGTGTGCATCACTTATAAGCATATTTGATATTTATGCTGATTCATGTTACAGCGCAGCTTTACCTTTTTCTGTTTATTATCTATGTTTATCTGACATATAAGCTGCAGCAGTGTTTTTATTATTTTTTTATTTTTAATTTTATATTTTATTTTAGTTTTGTATAGTCTCAGCACTATTCACTTGTCCTTGGACCTGCGCAGTATTTTTTTGTATACACTTAAAAACATATGTAAAGCACTGTGTAAATTGATGACGCTATATATAATATCAGAATTGTGGGTATACGTTGTGGGAATCTTGTCTAGAAACATATGCATATAAACAGACACCTTAGGCCGCGTACACACGGTCGTTCCAAACTGATGAGAATGGTCCGACGGGCCATTTCCATCGGTTCACCGCTGAAGTGGCCTGATGGTCTGATGTGCGTACACACCATCATTCCAAAAACCGATCGGGTCAGAACGCGGTGACGTCAAACACACGACGTGCTGAATAAAACGAAGTTCAATGCTTCCAAGCATGTGTTGACTTGATTCTGAACATGCTTTGAACCAATGGTTTTCTGTACTAACCATCGGTTTGGACCGATCGGGCAGCAGTCCATCGGTTCGGTTTTGAAGCATGTTTTAAAATTTTGGACCGAAGGAAAACAGACCGATGGGCTATACACACGGTCGGTTTGGACCGATGAAACTGAACCTCGGTCCATTCTCATCGATTTTGTCCGACCGTGTGTACGGGGCCTTAGTGTTCTTTTTTTTGTTTTTTTTTTACTGCATTGTTTTAAAGTTTGTAAAGTTTGGTGTTATTTGCAATTATTATATATTCAAGATTAAAACTCACATGCCTTTTTATGCAAAAAAAAAACCCTTAAAAGTGGCATATTACTGATCGTATTTGGCATAGACCATAAACTGTTTCTTTATTTGCCATTGGCATCTTTTGTTTGAATTGTTTTTTTTGTTTGTTTTTTGTTTTTTGCTGTGCCTATTGCAATGCATTTGTAATTTTTTTTGTAAAATCAATAAAATATAATGCAAAAAAAAAAACCTGTTAAAACTGGAAAGATACAATTATTGAGAAACAGGTGAAAATATGCTTGTGGAAGTGATAAATGTTCAGTGCAGTTAACAACAAAGGAGATATGTGTATTATATATATTGGGGGATGCATGGAAATGTTAGCTATATAGAGGTGGATCCTGAATTCTGTAAATCTGGAGAGGAATAATGCAGGTCTCTGACAACTGTGCTCCAGGAAGAATGAGAGAAATGGAGCCATAAGAAAATAGAGCTATTGCAAATCGGAAAATTTGGAATGGGTGTATTTCAAGGTGGTAGTAAGTTTTTTATGAATCATAGTGCCCCTCACTCTCTGCTTTACTTTCCTCAAATTCAAGATTGTTTGCTTCTAAGCTTTATCTTTACTTTGCCATGTGACTAAAAAGATAACGGTTATCGGCTTCCTTCATCTATTAAGTGAGGACTCCCCAGGGTTTGTTATACAGATTATAACTGAGAACTGTTTTTATTAAGTTATATCCAAAGCTTTCAAACCTTTGGAATTTATTCTGGCAATTTCCAGAGTTTACTACATTCCCTGCATTTTTGAAAACATAGTGGAGAGGCACTAGGAGTGAACCTGGCTTTGCGGTTAGGGATCATATACCAACAGAAAAGCTCTTTATATGCATTTTCTTGAGCTAGACTATTAATCGACTTGGTTATATACAGGAGTTTCCCCCGGTCATGCATCCAGTTGAGCGTATATGTGAATTTAGGGCTATTTGAGTTGAGTAAAACAAAGAGATTAAGCCTTGTAGAGTGTAGATCATCTATGGAATGTTTTTATTGGGCAGTTGGTGCATTCTTTAAGAATAATGTAGTCAAAATGGTTAGTATGGAAATACTGGAAACATTTTTTTTTCCAGTGGTTCCTAGAGATATTGAAAAAACTTGATGTGCAGTGATAAAACGTTGAAGACTTATTTAATGCTTTTCATGGACTACCATGGTGTTTTCGTAAGCTGGGAGAAATGAAGGATTGTGAAGAATGTCCAACAATAGGAGGTAGGGAGAGATTTGGTTACTATAGTATTTGATCAAGAGTCCCATGTGGGGGCTGCTGCAGAGTGGTGTCCAGCACGGAAGGGAGATTTGGAGAAACTTAAATCAGGTTTCAGACTGGATTTGGTGAACTGTCTACAATATTGAGGATCATAAAGGGAACTCAAAGGTTGCATAGAGGGGCACCATGTGTGCTACAGTGTAGTATTTCCTCAAATTTTGAATGCTATGGCCACCAAAATATTTGCACCAATATAGTACGTGGGCTGCTAGATTGATAACTGTGTATTCCATATGAATTTCAAGAGTTTTCTCTGTTCAGTTTGCAGAATATGGCTGGATATGGGAATTCTTAGAATCCTGACATAATAGAACGGCTTAGAAAGATAAGGCATTTTTATGGTAGACATGTTCAGTAAAATGTCATAGGCAAACAGGACCATATGATGGGTATTTGGAATTTCAAGGCAATATATCAATGTCTATTCCTGAATCACAATTTTAAGGGGCTCCGGGACCAAGATAAAAATAATTGTGAACAGCGGTCAACCCTTTTTGGTACTTTAAGGTACAAGGAAGAGTTCAGAACTAAAGCTTGCATATTTTATCAAGGCACAGGGCAAGGTATACAATAATGCAATTCACACCAAGAAGTTATACTCACAGACTAACTTGTGAAGAAAAAGGAACATATATTTCCATGACCAATGTGTTGAAGACCTTGCGGACATCTAGAGAAAGCAACATTGATTGCAAACAAGGTGAATAAGCTTTACCACACATCAAACTTTTTCACCCACCTCCTTGAGAGCACAAAGCCTACCCAAGAAGCTATTTATTATGGTTGCTATGACCTTGCCAGTATTTTTACATTAGCGTTAGACATGTACAAATTTTGAACATTAGAAATTTTGAAAACTCTAAAATTTTAAAATTCGGAAATTTGAAAATCGGAATTTGAAAATTCAGAATTAGAAAATCCAGAATTAGAAAATCGGGGAATTAGGATTTTTAAATTTCTGAATTTCCAAATTTATGAATTTTAGAACTTCCGAAATTCAGAATTTTCAAATTTTCTCATTTCCGAATTCCAACATTTTTGAATTTCCAAAGTCTGAATTTTGGAATTTACAGAATTTCGGAAAAATGCAAAAAACTAATGTAATGAAAATGAAAAAAAACTAATTTTTCGGCAGTGCACATGTCTAATTAGCGTATTAAAGATAAATTAATCTATAATTGGTTCAGAGGTTAGGCTCTGATGGTGGTTGAGGCAACATAGCAAGGTAAGGTAAGGTCTACAGGATTGGATATATCAGTTTGTAAATGGATAGAAAACTGGCTGAAAGACAGAATTCAGAGAGTCGTGGTTAATGATTCTTACTCTGAATGGTCCAAGGTTATCAGTGGTGTACCCCAAGGTTCAGTGCTGGGACCCTTACTTTTCAATATATTTATAAATTATATTGGGTCTGAGATCAAAAGTAACATTTCTGTCTTTGCAGATGACACCAAGCTATGCAGTGGAATAACGTCCTTGCAGGATGTCTCCAATTTACAAGCCGACCTCAATGCTCTAATTGGGCGACTAAGTGGCAGATGAGGTTTAATGTAGATAAATGTAAAGTTATGCACTTGGGGGCTAAGAATATGCATGCATCATACATACTAGGGGAGTACAACTGGGGGGATCTGTAGTGGAGAAGGATCTGGGGGTTTTAGTTGATCATAAGCTCAATAATGGCATGCAATGCCAAGCTGCGGTTTCCAAAGCAAGCAAAGTCCTTTCTTGTATTAAGAGAGGTATGGACTCCAGAGACAGAGATATAATTTTGCCCCTGTACAAATCATTAGTAAGACCTCATCTGGAATATGCAGTTCAGTTTTGGGCACCAGTTCTCAAAAAGGACATCGGAGAACTGGAGAAAGTGCAGAGAAGGGCAACCAAACTGATAAGAGGCATGGAGGAGCTCAGCTATGAGGAAAGATTAGAGGAACTGAATTTATTCACTCTTGAGAAGAGGAGAATAAGGGGGAATATGATCAACATGTACAAATATATAAGAGGTCCATACAGTGAACTTGGTGTTGAGTTATTCACTTTACGGTCAACACTGAGGACAAGGGGGCACTCTTTACATCTAGAGGAAAAGAGATTTCACCTCCAAATACGGAAAGGTTTTTTCACAGTAAGAGCTGTGAAAATGTGGAACAGACTCCCTCCAGAGGTGGTTCTGGCCAGCTCAGTAGATTGCTTTAAGAAAGGCCTGGATTCTTTCCTAAATGTACAGAATATAACTGAGTACTAAGATTTGTAGGTAAAGTTGATCCAGGGTAAATCCGATTGCCTCTCGGGGGATCAGGAAGGAATTTTTTCCCCTGCTGTAGCAAATTGGATCATGCTCTGCTGGTTTTTTTTGCCTTCCTCTGGATCAACTGTGGGTATGGAGTTGGGTGTATAGGATTTTACTGTGTTTTTTTATTTTGTTTTTTTATTTTTTGTGGTTGAACTGGATGGACTTGTGTCTTTTTTCAACCTGACTAACTATGTAACTATAGCAGTGGTAGCCTTCAGGGACTTCAGAGGGAAAAGGTTGTCTTTTGTAATAAAAGGAAAAGTCATTATTAAATGTGATGTTCGAGCCGGTTCACGAGTCGCTTCCCATTCTATGCAATAGAACCGTTCTAATAGGAGCGACGCACGTCGCTCCGACTTAGAAAAAGGTTCTTGTACGACTTCTGGGGCGGCTCAGGGCCATCGTCTTCAGGATGCCTTGCGGAGTCGTCCCCGAAGTCGTACCGCCTAAGTGTGAACCGGCTCTAAGGATCTGTTCTTCATGTGTTTAACTTCTTAAATTGTGTACATTAATCTCGGAATATGTTTATCTTGTTTAGCATATTTCAGCTGATTGATGCATAAACATTTATATATTTTTTTTAAGTCCCTGGTCTATAACAACACTCACTACATTAAAGCATTACTAAAGACAATTTCTGAAAATTCAAATAATAAACATGTTATACTTACTCGCTCCGTGCAATACTATTGCACAAAGCAGCCCTAAACCTTCTCTTCTTGGGTCCCGCACTGGTGATCTGCAGGTTTGCTATGGGGGCAGATGTGTGGGCTCACTCCCGAGCTGGGTGTGTCCATAGACACACAAGGTGCAGCTCTGCCCCGCCCCCACTCTCTGCTCACAGGATTGGATTGGCAGCTGCAGGAGCTGGCTCTTGCTGCTGCTCAATCCTCCTGTGTAAAGAGAAAGAGAGTGGAGAAGAAATTTGTGTTTTGGTTTACTTTGATTAGAAATGTTTTCTTTTTCTAATTCTATTGTGCTGATAACCAAGAGACCACCTACCTCTCTCTCATTATCCTTTTTTTTCTTCTTTATATTATTTTTTATTAAATATTATGTAATAAATACACATCTTGTTATTTGTATTATAGGTGGGGATGTGTATATTTGTGTGTCTTTCATTGTTTGTATACTAATAGAGAAATAAAGACAATTTTAAAGAGAAAAAAAGATAAAGGTAAAAAATGTTTTAGCTTTAGAAACATTTTAAGTTGAATTAACAACTGAGGGTCCCAATTACGCATAATTGATTTAAGCCAATGTTGTGAATAATCCACACTGAAAAGTTGTGCCGCTCAAGTTAAAGTGTCAATAGTGTTGTAGTGTTTCACATTTATGATATTCTGGACTTGTGCTCTCTAGTGCCTTCCCCCACATGAGAATGCTCACTCACCAAAGCTAGAGAACAATCTATGTGGGGGATATGCAATTAGCAGACCTCCAGCTGTTGCATAACTACAAGTCCCCTAAGGCATAGCAAGACTATGACAGCCACAAGCATGACACCCAGAGGCAGAGGCATGATGGGACTTGTAGTTTTGCAACAGGGGGAGGACCGCTAATTGCATATACCCGATCTATGTATAGATTTAGGGGCAGATCCACAAAGAAAGTACGCCGGCGTATCTAGTGATACGCCGGCGTACTTTCAAAATTCCTGCATCGTATCTTTGTTTTGAATCCTCAAAACAAGATACGACGGCATCTGGGTTAGATCCGACAGGCGCACGTCTTCGTACGCCTTCGGATCTTAGATGCAATTCTTCAGCGTCCTCTGGGTGGCGTTCCCGTCGTAATCTGCGTCGAGCATGCAAATTGGCTATTTCCGACGATCCACGAACGTACGAGCGGCCGTCGCATTCTTTTACGTCGTTTCCGTTTGGCTTTTTTCGGCGTATAGTTAAAGCTGCTATCTGGTGGCGTATGCAATGTTAAGTATGGTCGTCGTTCCCGCGTCAAATTTTAAAATTGTTATTTTGTTTGCGTAAGTCGTCCGTGAATGGGGCTGGACGCCATTTACGTTCACGTCAAAACCAATGACGTCCTTGTGACGTCATTTGAAGCAATGCACCCTGGGAGTTTTGACGGACGGGGCATGCGCAGTTCGTTCGGCGCGGGGACGCGCTTCATTTAAATGAAACACGCCCCCAACTCGCCACATTTGAATTCCGCGCCCTTACGTTGCGAGAGATACACTACGCCGTCATAACTTACGGCGCAAATTCTTTCAGGATTCAAACCAAAGCCGGGTAAGTTACGGCGGCGTAGCGTATCTCAGATACGCTGCGCGGGTGCAGATCTATGTGGATCTGCCCCTTAGAGTGTTGCACTTTGATTATTTCATTTGGTTATATTAATATTTATCCACAGTGGATGATTGGATATTTATGCACAATTCTGATTATTTTTATGCATTTTATTTATATATTTATTTCATCCAATCATTAGTGTATTTTGAGCACTGCACTTTAATTATTTGTCAACATTGGATGTATGGGGTGTACACTCAAGGGCAGCAGCTGGGAGTTAAAGTGGAGTTCCACCCATAAATATAACATTACATCAGTAGTTTTAAAAAAATGTCATTAGTCCTTTAAGAATTTTTTTTTTTTTTTTAGATGCCTTCAAAGTGTTGTTGCTAGGCAGAATAGTTAATCTTCCCTCTTCCTGCACCTAGGTGCTTAAGCTTCCTAACCTACACTGCACAGACTCCTGGGAATGTAGTGGGTGTAACTTTCCAGGAGTCTGTGCACTCTCCAGTCTCGAAGAATCATGTGACTTGGACAGTACAGGTGCTGAAACCTGATCTGAAACCATTTAACACTGCTTGTGCAGCACCGAGCATGTGCGAGATCTGCAAGGCTGAAATCCAGGAAGTCATACAGTCTGGCTTCATGATGCCCACACTTAAGATGGCCCCAGTCAATTTCTATTTTATAAAGTGTCTAAATGCTGTAACAACCTAACAAAACGGACCTTAGTTTACAGACTAACTTTACTAGAATACATTAAGCTTGTGTATTACAGGTGTATTTATATTTTAAAAGTGAAATTGTGGCCGGAACTCCGCTTTAAATGTATAGGGTACTATGTGGGTGAGCGCAGGTGATTTGAATCTTAGTCTAACATAATACTCAGCTTTTATCTGACCCAGCTCTGTACTTTCCCATCCAGCATGTACCATTTGAAAGTAATACAATTAACAGAACCCCCTGTATGTGACATAGAAATGTGATGTATTTGTTTTTATTTTGCACACGTTTTAACACATGTAACATTTCTCTTTTAAAAACATGTATTTATATGTATTAGATTGGTTTTGTTTATGTGCTGAAACTGCAACTAATATCTCTCTCAAAACACATAGCAAGATTGAATTATTAAACTATGTTTATGATTTTGTTGAATATTTATTACATATTTGAAAGCCATGAGTGCATATTTAGGTGATTACTAACATGCAGATTAATGTTTACAGCTACTCCGATAAATTATGACAAGTCTATCAATATCCTTATCCTAATACCAAAACATAATTGTATTATGCCACTAATTAAAGAATTGCCCTTTTTACTCATAAAGATAAAGATCACTTTCAATTTAAGCTGTTAGATCCTGTTGATATCATCACTTACCTAAAGAGATTATCCCCTATGGTTCTGAATCTTCTCTCTTGTCCCAAGAGATCCTGCCTACAATACGAAATGGTGGTAAATCACTAAAATTTTCACGAAAATTTGAGAAAAGCTAAATAATATTGATACATTATTATATCACTTTTAAACAGTTATATCTAGTCTACAAGGCATATCAAACAATTAATTAAAGATACATTTTAAACATAGTACTTGCATAAAAAAAATGTCATTTTTGATTTATGTATTAATTTACAACTCCATTTAACTGTGAACTACATTTTATCAGTTGACAATTAATTTTCATTTTTAACTTCTAACCATTCTTTAACATGACAGGTGAGAATCTCTTGAGAGATACTATTGCTATAATAAATTAAAAAACCTAAGCTGTCCTTTTAAAAGTTCATCTGTAGATAAGTACCACAAAACTGTAGAAATAGGTTTCTGTTAATGTCTATTAACTTATTTCATTATATTTTCTACCGAAAGAACAAAATTGGCTGATAAAATCAAATTGAAATAAATTGTTATTGAAGATTCAGGTGACTATCTAGGCCTTTGTCTTGTAAAATATAAAATATCCTAACTGAAAATACACCCATCATGTTTTGTTCTTGCTGCTAATAGGTAATACGCTATTAAGAATTTAATTAAAGATGTATTTTAGCTGTTTTGTTGGGATGAGCAAGTTTGGTGTGGAGGAACTTGACTGGCCGGAACAGAGTCCTGATCTCAACCCAAAAGATTACCTTTAGAATGAATTAGAGCAGAGACTGCAAGGCCAGGTCTTTTCGTCCAACATCAGTGACATCAGTGACATCTATCTACATCAGTGACATCTCCCACAGACTCACCGTTTTGTGATCCACCACCAGTCCTCTTATATGCAAAAACAATAAGGATATGGACAGCCGCACTCCAGTAACTTGAAAAAAGACGTGCCCTTTATTGGGTACAGGAAAAAATGCACTACAGCAGGGATAAGCAATTAGCGGACCTCCAGATGTTGCCAAACTACAAGTCCCATGAGGCATAGCGAGACTCTGACAGCATCAAGCATGACACCCAGAGGCAGAGGCATGATGGGACTTGTAGTTTGGCAACAGCTGGAGGTCCGCTAATTGCTTATCCCTGCACTACAGGTATCAGCACACAGTGGGATAAACAGCTGACGCGTTTCGCATTGAGTGTCAATGCTTAATCATAGCTATCATAGGATATCCTCTTATAGGTTGAATGAAACACAGCATCATTCAGCCTACTTCCTTTGGAATTGATGAAGGACCAGGAGAACCTGCTCCCTGGGACTGTAACAGTTAGAATACATTTGTATTTTTCCAAAAGAGGATTTATTTAGAATGGGGAAAGTCACTTGCAGAGAATATTATGTTGTGTAAATTTAGGAACACACTGGCAAATGCATAAATTATGTTTTTCATGAAACAATATTAAGAGTTTAAGCTTGAGCACTATCGCCTTCCTGGCATAAAATAGTAAGAGACCCAAGTACACCTAGCCCTATTAACGGCTAAAGAGTCAACTAACCCCATATGACAGATTCCAACCTTTACAGAGACATGCATAGTAGTCAGAGTATATATGAACTGTTCACATCCTGATATGGGAAAATCCCACAGGGTCGCTATAACACCTCCAACAGCAAGAAGAGGAACTAGGGTAGATACAATGCAATCTTTGTGGGGGGGAAATAAATTCTGTGCATTTTAAATTAGATCAACCTGTCTTTAGTCAATATTAATGCTTGGAATGGGCTGTCCCAGAGGTCCTCACAGTCTTTATTATCCAATTCCTTCTCCTTCGAATGCCACAGACATTTTAATGATTTTTAATGCACAAAAACACAATACAATACCCAATTGATGGGTAAAATATAAAAGTTGATGTTACTAAATAAATACCAAACATGCCATGCTTTAAAATTGCACATGTCTGTGGTATGTTGAAAAACTACATAAATTATATTATCCATAGGTGATGCTTTAAATTCCTTTACAGGTTACCACTCACACAGGAGGTCTGACAATCACGGTGATACCTCACATGTGTGGTGCAATCGCTGTTTAGTTCTTTAATTTTTTTTTTCATTTTATTTATTTTATTGTTACACTGTACCTTTTTTTATCACTTTTGTTGTTGTCACAAGGAATGTAAATATATCCCCTGTGAAAGTAAACGCCAGTGATTAGGCCCCAGATATCTCCTCTGCCCTTAAAAGCTTCAGACCATACCAAAATCTGTATGATTCAATGCTTTTTTTGTTTACAACCAGCGAAACCGTTGATAGTCTGGTGACATACAGGTACCTCGTCTGGCGGCAAGTGGTTAAAATTGTACAAAGAGGTTGTACTCCTACAAACGTAGGTGTCACGTACCTTACCAGAGGCCGAAGTGCTGAGAGGACTTCCCTTGCGACTAAGTGCAGAACGTTCCCTGGAGGTGACACAGAGGGTGCTATGCTCAGAGATGCAGGAGTTGCCAGCTGCGACTTGCTGAGTAGATGTTGGAGATCAGCTGTAGACCTGAATACGCAGTCAGGCAGGGGTACCACAGAAGTAACAGATGAGGTAGACTGGTAGGAAACCCAGGGGCGGAGTCAGGAGCCAAGCCGGTAGTCATACACAGGAAGCAGGAAGTGACTGGAACAGGTCAGAAGGCAAGCCAAGGTCATACACTGGATCCAGCAGATAGGAACAGGACAAAGGATAAGCCGAGAGACAAGCCAGGGGTCATGCACGGAGAAGTCTGGTCAGGCAAGCCGGGTCGTCAACAGGAATACAAGGAGAACAGGAACAAGAACTCAGGATCACATCAAGGGCTGAAGATCATGCAGCAGTTGGTGGCTGCTGCAGCAAGCTTTAAATAGGGCACTGACGCCAGGAGTCCCGCCCGCATTGCGTGCGTAATGGTGCACACGCGTGCGCAGTAAAGAACTCTGCATTTACGGTGTTGTTGCCCGTATGCGAGCGCATGCGCACTTCGCGCGTTTGTGTGCGTACTACGCACGTTTGCGCGCGCATGCGCACTGTGCTCGTTGGTCCGTCCAAGTCAGGTCTGCCAGTCCTTTCATGGTTGGTTCTCTGACAGTAGGAGTCTTCTTGATAGGTGCCAGAAAGTTCCAAGGGTGATAATAGGAGGTGAAAAAGAGAACACATTAAACTTTATCAACAGAGTCAAAAGTAAACATTTTATGTAAAAAAAAAAAAAAAAAGATTTCCACACCTATGCAAAGTTTGTGTAAATTTTTTTTATTAATAAATGTATTATGTGATAAAATAATAAACACTAATTTTGTGAATTTGTTGTACATTTTTAATGTTCAATAAAACTTCTTTACCACAAATATTGTTTTTAGTCAAACATTCAAAGAATAGTTTATCTACTTTAAATACACCAAAGGTATGCTTACCACCTTTAAGTGCATTCATGGATTTAGTCTGCTAGTTTCCTGAAGCCTAAAACACTGTGGAAGGTAAGCATCTGTTTTTTTAACATTATATTTATTGATTTAGGCAACAATGTTCAATGCAGTATATGAAGTGCATAGACTAGTCAGCTTTTCCAGAACATAATTTTCAGAGCACAATTTGTTCTTTAAGGAATATACAGTAACACCTCTCTTTGTTGCTTTTATTTTGTTTGCAGGGCAGTATAATATTTAAAACAACCAACTCAACATAATGAATACACAGTATATCAAGGTTTAAATCATTTTATGTGATTAAAAATACAATGTTACACAAGATCAGTTTAAGTGATATGAATAAGAAATGAAAAAAACTTATCTGCAAGCCATCATTGATTGTGCCAATGTACACTACTTTTAATTAATTTGGTTTTTACTTTCTCATTTACAAATTTTGGCACTCATAAGATGGAATTACATTTTTATGTTCTATAATACATTTTCTTTTTAATTATATTCTTTCGGATAGTTCTCTTTCATTCAATATATTATCACCTGAATAACAGCTGCAAACCTGTAAAACCAGTGCAGTGTTCATTCATTTGTACATCTCTAAGGCCTCGTATACACGACCGAGAATCTCGTCGTAAAAGAAACGTTGTTTTCCTCGACAAGGTTCTTGTCGAGCTTTTTTTTTTTTTTTGAAAATTTCTGTTTATTAAAGGTTTTTGTATAGGACATACAAACAGAACAAAACACACCTTGACAAGGTACCAAGGTGAACAGTCGGTCAACATGCCGGGAACGTACAAAATACTGTGCCATCGCAGATGGCATACTGTGAAAAAACAAAATACAGTAACAATGCCCCCCCCCACCCCCCCTCCCTCCCTCTACTCAGTTCCCGTCCCCCAGCGGCCTCAGCCTAAGATCAAGTCATTAATCATATTCTCCTCCGTCACGGCATGCCGCAGACCAAGTCACCAACCCAGCTGATGTACATTTCTCCTCAGCTCACAGACCATTAGCGACTAGAGTTATGCATCCTTCACCCTACCCCACCGTGTGTTCTGATTCATACCAGGCCCTCCACACCTTCTCGAATTTCCCCACACATCCCCGGGACAGATACGTTGCTTTGTAATATGGTAGCATGGCGTTCACCAAGCCCTTCCAAAACGCTATCTCAGGGGCCTTTGGTTTCCTCCATTTAAGTAGGATGGCTTTTTTCCCATAAAACAGTAAGATACTCAATAGTGTTCTGTGTGCCCTAGAAGGGACCACCTCCTCAACCAGACCCAGTAGGCAGACACTAATGTCCCGCGGGACCGGGACTCCCAGCACCTCTTTAATACATTCCGTGACCTCCGTCCAGAACTGTTGGATTAGGGGACAGCTCCAGAACACATGTTGCGCGTCAGCAGGGGAGAACGTACACCTCCAACATTCAGCAGGGACAGATGGATATATTGATGCCAACCTGGCCGGAGTATAATGGACCCTGTGCAAAAACTTGAATTGAATTAGGCGATCTCTCGCTGCCACTAAGTATTTAAATGGACGATCCCACATTTCATCCCACTCCTCTCCCTGTATGCCCGGGACCTCCACCCCCCATCTCTCTCTGCACTTAAGTAACCCTTTGGGGCTAGCCTTAAATAACTCCTTGTAGGACACTGACAGTGTTTTGGGCAGTTCTTCCGTCGCAAGCAGGTCCTCCAATCTAGAGGGAAAAGATTCAACCCTCCTCGACTCAAACTGGGACTGATATGCATGCCTTAAACTAAGATACCGAAAAAATTGTGAGTTCGGAAGGTCATGCTTGGCTTTCAGTTGGTCAAATGTTAGCAGTTCACCATCCCGAGTAACATCTCCGAGCAATTTGACCCCCTTGGAAGCCCACCCGGGTGCATCATCCAATTTATAAAAATGTTGAAGTTTGGGGTTCATCCACAGAGGTGTAGAAGGGGAGAGCCCCTGGTAAGGTTCTTGTCAAGCTTGACGAGAATCTTGTCAAGCTTTCCTTGCATACACACTGTCAAGACAAAATCTTGTCGTTCTCAAACGCGGTGATGTACAACATGTACGATGGCACTATAAAGGGGAAGTTTGATTCCACTGGCGCCACTCTTGGGGCTGCTTTTGCTAATCTCATGTTACTGCTTGTTAAGTTAAAGTTTGGTGAGAGACGATTCGCTCTTTTTAGTCTGTTACAACGTGACGAATGTGCTATCTCCATTACGAACGCTACTTTTACCAAAGGTGCGCTCCCGTCTCATACTTTATTCTGAGCATGCGCCGGTTTCTAAGCATACACACGAACGTGCTTCTCGTCGTAAACCAGCCCGACGAGAAACACGACGAGGAAATTGAGACTCCCGACGAGAAAAAAGAGAACATGTTCTCTTTTTTTCTCGTCGAGATCCACAACAGTTTTCTCGATGAAAAACATACACACAATCGTTTTTCTCGGCAAAAATGCTCTGCAAGCAAGGAAAACGGCCGTGTGTACGAGGCCTGAGAGAAATTTAATGACAAGCAAACTAGTATAAAATAGTTTCATTCTAATCCCACAAGCAACATTACAATAATATTTATGGCAGCTTACTGGTCCTTAGATAGGATAATGGCATTAGTTTACATTTTCTGCAATACATAAAAATACATATTTATCCTGATAGAAATCTATTTACCTTGTAACTTCTTTTGCACTGTTCTTATAGGGTAACTCCACTTTCATGGGAAAAATAGCAATTAAAAAATATATATAGTCTATACAATTGTAGCAAGTATATGAAGTCGTATTGTAATTGAATCTTATTTTAATCTTATCATAAATTACCGTTATGTAAACTTTCTGTATTTTCTGTAAAATTCAATGCAATATGGCAACTTGGAGGCTTGGTGTACACAGATGGTATACAGAATGCCACCCAGAAACGTCATTTTCTGTTGGTGTGCTTGGCTCACTGATTTTGCCAGAGGTCTGCACTAATATTTTGGGCATCTCCTGCAACTAAAATAAAATTTTAGGTGAGATACTCCAAAAGATAAATCACTTCTAAAGGGATGCAGCCCCTGCAACCTTTTTCATTAGAATCCTGTGAGTGCAGCAGCCTATTGATATCTGTAAAATCACTTCCATACACATTCACTGCATATGGACACAGACAAACTGGTATTTTTTTTAATAAAAAAAAGGTAGGACTCTGCAACAAAGTTTGTTAAAATCAATGCAATGTACATTGAGGGGAATGTTTTTTTTCTTAAAGTGATGTCACTGTTACTGTTAATGGCATGTCCATACTTTGACTATGACTCTATCCAAGCTCATTATAGCTGGTCATCATCTATCATCATTATCTTTTCCTCTTACCTTTCTAAAGCAAAATTGAGTTATATATTCTCATAGTGGGCTTCGTTCATGAAGCGGTATCTACCATGTTAAGAAATATGGTAAAATTGGGCTCAGCATTTTTCAAACATTTTTCTACGATTCACAAAAAAATGCTTCTAAAATATTGCATGCATTAATTTTCTTAAATATGTGGTATTAATCTCAGGAAACCATGCAGTATTTTATCTCATGCAATGTCCAGTGAAATGTACAGTATATTATATATATATATATATATATATATATATATATTGCAGCAAATGACGTATATGCTTGTATATTCACAAAAAAAGTCTCAAAAGATCTGGCAAAATGACAGAAGAAATTTTAATATATTTTACTACATTTAATGGGGTGGATTTACTAAATAAAATAGGGGGGGGATTAATAAAGGCACATAGACTAAACACTTTGCAAGCAAAGTTGCTCCAAAGCTTAGAAAATGAGGAGGAGCTCTGCTGACTTACATCATCAAATCATGTGCAAGCAAAAATGCTGTTTTTTCCCTTGCATGTGGTTGGGTATTTTTTTTAAACAATGTGAAGCTTTACCTCATGTACTAAGCTCTGGGGCAGCTTAAAAATTGCATTGTCTATTTGCCTTCAATTAGAACTATAGGCAAAACGTGTTTTCATTTTGGATAGAGTAATGGAGGGTTATAACCCCCGCAAGTTTTTTTTGTGTACCATCTGTGTCCCCGTTGGAAGATTTCCCTTATTACTTTTCTGAAGAAAAGGAAAAGTACCCCTAGGGGCTTTGAGTTGCAGCTATACAATTAATTAATAATGGTATAGCTGCAACTCCTTTTCTTCAAAAATCTATTTAGGAGTGTGCAGCACTCTAATCCACAACATGTATCGCCCTTTCTTTGCTATTATTACTTTTCTGGGGACAACCCATAATTTGGATTTAAATTTTTCTTTCACTTTCAATGATAATGGTAAACAGGACAAATAGAGAGGGTGAATCTCCCTAATGAAGACACAGACAACAATAAAATCCTGACAGGTGCTCTAATCCACATCCACTCTATCCAAAACAGTTATACTTTAGATAAATCAACCCCAAAGGTTTCCATATTACCATGTTTATGTTTCTATGTATTACTGTTGAGAGAACTGATCCAAAAAATTCAGAGAATAATCAAAACTGGCTATTATATTTTTACATTCCTTAACCTCCCTGGCGGTATGATTATTTCAGAAAAAAGATGCTGAAAGCGGTACCATTATTTGCAAGGAAATTTGGCGTTTTATACTGTAGGCCTGTAATTCTTAGGAATAACTCACTTAAATCTGACCAAACCAGAGTCTAATAGGCATCCCGGGTATGACATTTTTTTAAAAACAAAATTATAATATAATAATTATAACAAATAATATAATTCTAATAAAAATTATTCAAAAATGTAATCAACTCAAAATCACTGAAATTTGCTCAGTTGCAGAATTGTTGCTGTCATTATTTTTTATTTTTTATGACGAATTTCCCCACAAATCGCTATCGCACAATTCTGCAAGTGATTATAATTTATTATCGCTGTTTTCTAGCTGATCTAAAACCATTTTTGACATAAAGGGACACTTTTGGTTGCTATGGACAATCTACAGTTTGCAGGGAAAAGAAGCGTTTTTATTATATAAAACTACATGTAGGACACTGGGCAGACAAGTGGGGTGTGTATTTTTTACATACAGTACTGTAATCTATAAGATTACAGTATACTGTATGTATAGTGTTTGTTTACCTTTTTGAATTTGGCGCCGATCTCCGCCCCCGTGCGTCGTAACGTCGCAGGGAACGGAGATCGGCGGCACAGGAGGACACTGTGTGAATCGAGCGAGGTCCCGCTCGCTCACACAGCACGGTGGCATCGCTGGATCCAGATACAAGGTAAGCCAGCGCGCGCTGCAGGCTCTGCATAGCTACCCCGAGCGTGACTCTGGGTTACCGATTTTAGCACAAAAAATCCACCCCGAGTCATGCTCGGGAATACCGCCAGGAGGGTTAATACCATATGCCTGGACCACTACTTAATTACCACATGCATTCTACTATTTACGTCCTTCTGTGAATTGAGTTCAACGCATTTTCATGCGGTATTTACAGCGCTTTGTGGTAAATACCGCAAAATGGTATAGTGAATTGACAATTTCAGGATTGCATGCGATATTTAGGGAAATTGTGTGGACAGATAAATAAGACATGCAATATGCTTTAGTGAATGAAGCCCAAATGTCCAAAATTAAACAGCTTCTCTCTAGCTTTTCTCTAGTCACATTTTAAAGTTTTCTCCTAATTTTTAATCATCTGGTTCTTATAGTCAACTTTTTTGTTTGTTTATTTATTTGTATATCAGCCTTGTATTACCGTATTCTGTATTGATGTTCTTTTCTATACAAAGTCAAGAAATACTTCTGTGCTGATTGTATTAAAATAATAACCTATGTGCAATAAAATAAAACTAAAAACTCTATACAATGTTAATGTAACTGATTATGTGTTTTAGATTGTAATTGATTTTTTTGGCTTCCAGTTTTCCATATTTTAGTCAGAAAATAATGTTTCTGAACAGATTTAAATATAATTTTGGATAGGATTTACATGTAAATTGCAGTCAGTGTACAGTACATTATGTACTAAATTACCTACTGATAACAACAGACAGAGTATAGTAAAAATGTTTGGCCAGATTCACAAAAGGGATACGACGGCGTATCTCCTGATACGCCGTCGTATCTCTGTTTCTATCTATGCGACTGATTCATAGAATCAGTTACGCATAGATATCCATAATATCCGACAGGTGTAATTGTTTTACACTGTCGGATCTTAGGATGCAGTACCGCGGCCGCCGCTGGGGGGAGTTCGTGTCGTAAACCAGCGTCGGGTATGCAAATTAGGAGTTACGGCGATTCACGACAGATTTCGCTACGTCGCCGCTAGTCCAGTTTCCCGTCGCAATTTTAGTCGTCGTTTGACCTGCCTTAACTTTACACAGCAATCGTATTGCTGTATAAAGTATGGCCGTCGTTCCCGCGTCGAAATTTAAAAATGAACGTCGTTTTGCGTAAGCCGTCCGGGAATACGGAATTACGCTACGCACGTCGCCGTTCGAAAAAATTACGTCACGGCGCGCAAAGCACGACGGGAATACGATACGTTACGCCGCCGCTCACCTACGTGAATCTGGCCCTATGTGTATAACCACCAAATACATATTACAGATATGATAAACATGCAATTCAAATTGTATTGAAATTTGTTTGAACTTGCATTTGGAGTAAACACTCTGATCATCCCTAAAAATGGCCATAGATGGATCGAAATTCAGCCAGTTTAGCAGGGACTGTCTGATATTTAATACATCTATGGCCATTCATGCTTGACAGATATCGATCTAGTGATCGACTTCTGTCGAAAGGAAATGTTGGTAAATTTGTATTCAGAATACAACACAGTGTGGAGGATTTGTCCATCCACCTCTGTGGATGGGGGAAACCTTCTTTTTTTTAATCAGTCCACTGGCCGATTGAAAAAAAAAAAGACCCATCTGTGGACAGGCTAATAGATACATGTGTGAATGATCATACTCGGATTACAAGTGTGACAAAGAAGAGTATTCCAAAATAGTTTTCTTTTTGATCATTGCATTTAAATTACAGGCTATGCCTCTCATCAAAACCTCAACAAATATAGAGAGATATTGGGGCAGATCCACTAAGCGAGTATGCCGGCGTATCTACTGATACGCCGGCGTACTTTCAAATTTCCCACGTCGTATCTTTGTTTTGAATCCTCAAAACAAGATACGACGGCATCTGGGTTAGATCCGACAGGCATACGTCTTCGTACGCCTTCGGATCTAAGATGCAATTCTTTGGCGTCCGCTGGGTGGCGTTCCCATCGTAATCCGCGTCGAGTATGCAAATTAGCTATTTCCGACGATCCACGAACGTACGAGCGGCCATCGCATTCTTTTACGTCGTCTCTAGTCGGCTTTTTCCGGCGTATAATTAAAGCTGCTGTTTCGTGGCGTATAGTTAAACCTGCTATGTTAAGTATGGCCGTCGTTCCCGCGTTTAATTAGAATTTTTTTTTCGTTTGCGTATATATCGTCCGTGAATAGGAATGGACGTAATTTACGTCCACGTCAAAACAATGACGTCCTTACGATGTCATTTAGCGCAATGCACGGCAGGAAATTTAGGGACGGCGCATGCGCAGTTCGTTAGGATACGCTGCGCCGGGGCAGATGTTTGTGAATCTGCCCCATTGTGTTTATCTTGTTTTTTCTCACAGTATATCAGAGGAATACCAAAAGGCTCATTGAGGAGGCTTGCCAATAAATTATGCAGCATACTTATTACCGATAGGCAACATTACTTCAGCTTGAACTACTACTACCTGAATGCCACCAAGTTATATTTTTCATTCAAGTTTCATGCTAAAAAATCCAAAACAATATAACCTGTCTATCAATATTGCAGCAATCTGGCAGCCGAAATCCAATAATGAGGAAATACATATGTTGACAGTGAAATGGCAGGATGGTGTGAAAAGTGAAATCTGGTACAACATTTTGCATACATAAAACCCTGTATATAGCACAGTTGTGAAATCAGATAGTAATCTGCATGTCAAAAATACATATTAAATGCGTTTTATCATCTTTCTACTATCTCAAAAGCACCAAATAAAGCAAACAAATAACTACAGTTATGTCAAAATGAATTTATACTTTTGTATCTTCTGGTTAGACTGGTACAATACATTGTACTTTTAGATAAAGAATTACACGGACTGCAGATGGTACAGAATACAGTGTTCAAACTGCTATCAGATCAGTCATACTGTTTTCCTATCATTATAACTTACCACAATGGTTGCCTGTCAAATGAAGGATTAATTTTAAGATTGGCCTGTTGACTATTAGAGAATTACACAATAAAACCCCAATCTATATGAAATAATTCTTGGAATTCTACATCAGCCCATGCATTCTTCTGTTCTAAAGGCACAACAGAATTAGAATAAAATATCACTGGCACTAGAAATACACATTTGTAAATTGTAAACCTTTTTGATTGTTGAGGAAGAAAATAACTGTACATGTCTTAGCATATTTAGCCACTTCAAGCGGAGTTCCGACAATTTTTTTTTCAAGTCAAATACTGCAGCTCCTGACTTTTAATATTAGGACACTTACCTGTCCAGGGTGCCCGCAATGTCCTTACCCAAAGCCGATCTGTCCCTCGGCACCCGGGTGCAAGGGCCGACATCTTCAGTAAGAGAGTTAGGAAGTGAAGCCTTTCGGCTTCACAGCCTGGTTTCTCACTGCGCATGCGCAAGTCACGCTGCATGTCCTTACTTTTTTCCTATGCGGGCACTACTCATGTATGCGTTCGCTACTGCACGAAAGCTCAGCTGTACAGGGTGCGTTAAATTTTTTTATTTTTTTACACTGTTCTTTTAGAAAAAATTGTGCCACTTTTATTACAGAGCCACGATTGGCCAAAGAATATATATACAGTGTAGGCAATTAATTAATATATATATATATATATATATATATATATATATATATATTATATACTTTGGGTCTGGTATAAATTTTAAGGGGAACTCCATGCCAATTGTTTTTTACAAACAGCATGGGGGCCCCACAAAATCCATAGACTGCTGCCTCTTGGCTGTGACAGATGACAAAGATGACAGATGACCCCAAAGCACCCTCCCCATGTTGAGGGCATGTGGCCTGGTATGATTCAGGAGGGGGGCTGCATGCTCGGATAAGGGTCTGGTATGGATTTTGGGGTGGAAACCACGCCAATTTTTTTTAACATTGTGACGTGGAGTTCCCCTTAAAATTCATACCAGACCTGAAGGACCTGGTATGGACTGAGGGGGGAACCCACGCCAATTTTTTCCTTTGATTTTTAATCCATGTTACCGGGAGCCGGTAATACATTACAGCCACAAGAAAGTTTAAATACATTTTTTTTTCTTTCGAAATTTAAATTTGCTGCGACACTGTTCTACACATTTGAGCAAGAGACTATTGAATTGGGCTTTGAGGGCACACAGTACAATTTGTATAGAAAACTAGAAATGTATTATTATGAAATATCATAAAATCAGACAGACATAAAATCTAAATATAAACCTGTCATTTGTAAAGACACAGTTGTATCGGCGTCATCCTTTCCACTGGGGACAGGCGTGGACTCGTGTGCTAATTTGGCTGCAGGTACATATGCTATCTTGGATATTTCCACTATAGAGGTTTGAATACCATGGCTTTGATGCCACTAGTGGCTGCTATGTATCTATACCCTCTATTTATCTATGTGTATATATTTCTTTTATTTTTAGGATCTTGTCTTGGTAGTCTTATACTATATCCTCTACCTTATGGAATGAGGATCTACAGACTGCCTCACTAGATTTACCTATTCCCTTACCTGCAACCAGCCCAGTATTTTCAGCACTGAACTACCACGCATGCACACCCCTGGATTTGAATTCTCATTGCTTACCAGCAATTGACTGCCCGAACACCATTATTTTTATAATTCTGTGTTTATGGTGAGTTAATGTTTGTGTATACTATCTGCGGTTTGTTTTCTGAACCCCCCCCCTTTCTCTCCCCTGCGTCACAATAGCAGTACATTAATATATGTTTAATTTTAATTCCATATTGTCTACAGATAATACCCCCACGTTAGACTGGATTGATACATTTTGTGTATACCCAGCCACTGTGGGGTTAATACACGATTGTCGCTTGTCTATTCCCAATGCGGCCTACTTGTAAGTTTTACATATGTTTTATACATAGTTACTATAATCACCTCCCTCTTATCCATACTTTTTCTTTCTCTTTTTTCACAAAAACCTTCCCTTCCCCCTCCCCTTCCCCTTCCCTTCCATGTCAACTTTTGTCGTGTCCCCTTCTCTCTCATTCTTCTCAGTGGGATTTTGGTGAACACGCTGCTTGTCTGCTCTGCCGCATGTACATTGGTGAATGCAGAATGTTTTATTTTTATTTTTATAGGTATATGTATTACTGTCTTCTTTTACATTTTGTTTTATATATGCTATATTTGTATGTGTATAATTCATACACTATTCTCTATATATGTATACTTGTAAACTTAACCTGTTTCTTGTATATATGTTTCACTAGATGCAATATCTTATTCTCCTGAGGAAGCGCTAAGCGCGTAACATGTAGAGCAAGCCCTCCATTAACCTCCGGAATACTACATGGGATATACAACTCAACACTGTACCTGTAACTGTGCTTTGTAAACGAAGCTTGTGCATAATAAGATTGTATATTTGTTGCTATTACCCTTGTAGTACCAGTTACTGACCTAATTTCTATATTTTGATTTTATGTCTGTCTGATCTTATGATATTTCATATTAATAAATTTCTAGTTTTCTATACAAATTGTACTGTGTGCCCTCAAAGCCCAATTTAATAGTCTCTTGCTCAAATTCTCGTAATATCGGGGGGTTGGCACACCATTTATAGGTGCATTCGCAGTATCACCCTGCGACATATGCACGTTAAAATAGGCCCATATTTTTCATAAATACTGTTCTACAGATTGCACAGATGCACCACTTTACAGGAAGACTAATGGGACCCCCCATGCATGATATTTAAAGAAATATTTCTTTTTCATTGTTTCACTTTAAGCATTTAAACGGTCTTTTTAAAAACCTTTTTTTGCATTGACACGCGTCCCCTGGGGCAGTACCCGGGTCCCTATACACTTTTTATAGCAATAACTTGCATATAAGCCTTTTAAATTAGCACTTTTGATTTTTCATGTTCGTGTCTTTAATAGGGTTCGAATGTCCGCTTAAACTTTTTGCCTGTTCGCATGTTCTGGTGCGAACCAAACCGGGGGGATTTTCGGCTCATCCCTAATTTGTGCTTATTTTGATTAAAATGTGCAAGTTCCTTCATCAATCTTGTTTTATGATGTTTTTGGAATTATGTTTTCATAGAAAGAATAAAACATTATCTCCAGTTTACTGATTTTAGGGATGTAGCAGCCTTTAGTGCTTGGGTCTGGCATGTTTGGGCTAACACATTCTTGGTATAAACTACAAATTTAGAGGAAGAGGGTACATCAAAAAAAGTATTTCAGGGACTTAGGTACTAAGTGGGAGCTTAGGGAGCTGAACACGTTGCTGAGAAATTTATTTAGATAGAGGATTGTGGGTTCTTGTAGAACTGGACTGACTTTTTGGTTTGATTCTGGATCTAATTTAGGGAAGACTGCAGATAAATTGGGAGGAGCTTTTAAACTAGGATCTATTGGGAGGGATTCGAGAAGTATTTGCCATATAGTGAGTGTAAGGGTAAGAGATATAAAGGGGAGTAGAACAGTGGGGGAGCAGAGCTCAAACTAGGCTGCAGAGAAATTACATCACCTACGTTCAATACAAATAGGTGGGTATTTACGAAAGGCAAATCCACTTTGCACTACAAGTGCACTTGGAAGTGCAGTCGCTGTAGATCGTTGTAGATCTGAGAGGAAACTCTGAAATGAGGGGGAAGCTCTGCTGATTTTATCATCCAATCATGTGCAAGCAAAAATGCTGTTTTTTATGTTCCTTGCATGTCCCCCTCGGAACTACAGAGACTGCACTTTCAAGTGCACTTGTAGTGCAAAGTGGATTTGCCTTTAGTAAATAGCCCCCATAGAGTTGCAGAATAAGTTGTAATTCAAAAATTAGCAATATTAGAACACTGAATACTAATACAAAATTTAAAGAGGTGTTCAAGGAAGCAACAAGCCTGGCAAACAAAATTAAAGAGCCAGAGCTACTGTTATTTGAGGAGCATTTTGACTTTGTGGCATTAAACCTGGTAAAAAAAACTCACTTAACTGGTCTGCTAATATCCAGGTTTACGCTCTATTTTGGAGGGACAGAACTGGTAGAAAAAGTGGAGGGGAATGCATATATGTGAATAATGATGTGAAAGAGAACATACAAGACAATATCACTAAGGAGAATTGTGACAGTCATTATTGCTGGAGATTCATATGAGTGCATCAAATTGGTAAACTACTTGTGGGGTGTATTATAGCCGCCATAACATAAAGGATGAGGAAGAGTTTCAGGTTCTTTAAAATGCTGAATTAGCTGGGAACAGGGAAATTTTATTATTATCTGTGACTTTATTGATTGGGCAAATGAGAATGCACTCTCAACAAAAGCTCGTCATTGCCTAACCTTATTAAAAGACAATTTCATGGATCAAATGGTAGAACACCCAATGTTCTGTTGGATCTATTGATCTCAAACAACAGGGAGCTTATTACAGATTTGCAAGTTAGGGACTACTTGATAATAGTGATTTCTGGGGTAATTACACTTGCCAAAGTTGCAAAAATGAGAGGTAGGTTGGTATGACAAGCACTCTAAATAAAAAATATATACGAACTTCAATAAGCTGCAATCCTTACTGTATGATACTCAAAAAGGCCAAAATATTCTCAACAAAGAACACAGAAGGCAAGTGGGAATGTTTTAAAGGCGTATTGAATAGGTATATTTGTCAATTCATTCTAATTGGTAATAAATATAAAGGGGCAGATCCACAAAAGGATTACGCCGGCGTATCTATTGAATTCTATTAAATTTCCCACGACGTATCTTTGTTTTGTATCCACAAAACAAGATACGATGGCATCTGGGATCGATCCAACAGGCATACGTCTTAATACGCCATCGGATCTTAGATGCAATTTTTCGGCGGCCGCTAGGTGGCGTTTCTGTCGAAATCTGCGGCGAGTATGTAAATAAGCTATTTACGGCGATCCACGAACGTACGTCCGGCCGGCGCATTTTTTTACGTCGTTTTTGTTCGGCTTTTTCTGGCGTATAGTTAAAGGTGCTGTTATGAGGCATACTCAATGTTAAGTATTGCCGTCGTTCCCGCGTACAATTTTGAAATTTTTACGCCGTTTGCGTAAGTCGTTTGCGAATAGGGATTTGCGTGGAATGAAGTCACCATCGTAAACATTGGCTTGTTCCGCTTTAATTTCGAGCATGCACACTGGGATACCCCCACGGACGGTGCATGCGCAGTTATAAAAAAAGTTGTTTACGTCGGGTCACGACGTATTAACATAAAACACGCCCCCATTACATCCATTTGAATTCCGCGTCTTTACGCCGCCAGAGATACACTACGCCGCCGTAACTTACGGCGCAAATTCTTTGTGGATTCGGAAAAAAAAATAAGTTGCGACGGCGTAGTGTATATTGGATACGCTGCGCCCAGCGTATTAATGCGCCCAGGTACGTGGGTCTACCCCAAAATAACTAAATTAAAACATACTGTATGTGGCAAAAGTTTAGTTAAAAAAACAATTAAACGAGGAAAAAAATAAAAATTGAAAGAGACATCTTCTGCATTTCAGATTTACAATGAATGCAACTAGAAATGCAAGGGAATTTTTTTCTTCAAATTAATGAATAATAAAAAGGTAGGGACTCCTCTAGGACAATCAACGATGAAAAGAATCTTGGGAGCATGTAAATCACAGACTCAGGGCCAGATCCACGTAGCACGGTGCTTTTTTACGTCCGGCGTAGCGTATCTCAGATACACTGCGCCGCCGTAACTTACAACGTATTTCACGTATTCCACAAAGAAAATGTGTAAATGTGTTGGTGTAAGGGCGAGCAATTCAAATGGCTAAGTTGTGGGCGTGTTTTATGTTAATACATCTTGACCCAACGTAAATGATGTTTTTTCTAAACGCCGTCCATGGGGGTATCCCAGTGCGCATGCTCCAAATTAACCCGCAACAAGCCAATGCGTTCGATGTGAATGTAATTCTACGCAAAGCCCTATTCGCGAACGTTTTACGCAAACGACGTACACAACGGAAAATTTGATGCTGGCCCGACGTCCATACTTAACATTGCATAAGCCTCATAGAGCAGGGGTAACGTTACGCCGAAAAAAGCCGTACGGAAACAACGTAAAAAAATGCGCCGGCCGGACGTACATTTGTGGATTGGCCTATCTGGCTAATTTGCATACTCAACGCGAAAATCTACAGAAGCGCCACCTAGCGGCCACTCGGATCTAGCCCAGCTTCAGACGTATCTTGTTTTGTGGATACAAAACAAAGATACGCCGGAGCAACCTAGAAGTTGCGCGGCCAGCGTAACTGCTTCATGGATCTGGCCCTGAGGCTTTAACATGAATAACATCTACAATAGTTAGGAAAAAAAGTAATGTTTCTTTTATTTTAGATTCTGTTAAAGAGCAACAACAACATTCCTCTCTGGGTGATCTATGTACATTGCAAATATTTTAACAAACTTTGTGGCAGATTCCTACCCTTTGTTATTCTGAAGAAATCACTATTTGTTTCTCTATGCCCAAGTGCTAAGTGAGTCTTATGGGGGTGGTTTCATATTTATCAACCAGCTACTGGACCTGCAGGGCTCTCATGAGGACAATTTTAAGGTCTGCAGATGTGATTTCCTATTGGGAGTATCCCACAAAAAAATTACATTAATGCTGTGGGGATACCAAAGATCTGACTTATAGCTTAGTGCAGTCTTCTGGGAAAATCAGTGAGCCAATTACACAAGCAGGAAATGTTTCTGGGGGGTTATTTTGTCCACATTCTGTGGACAGAACACCTCCAGGTAGCCATATTGTATTTTACAGAAAATTGCAGAGCTGCAGATTAGATTAGAAAGGTAATTTTTAGAAACATTCAATTACAATATGACTAGTTTTGTTGTATTTTTCTAGTGTTTTTGCTTTTTCCCCCACAAAGGTGGAGTTACCCTTTATTATTTGCAGAGAGACTTAGATCTCTGAATTGTGTCAGAACACAGCAGGCAAGTTATATACTTATTTCTTGGTTGAGCTTTGTGACATTCTTTGAATCCCTCTAGCCTAATCAACATCTGCATCCCTTTCAGTAAGCAGGGAGGTTACCCAGAAATCTGTAAAGCAGAAATGGGAGTCAGTGGGATAGATTCAGATAGATTACGCAGATCTAAAGATCCGCTGATCTATCTGATTTATGATCCGCCGGCGCAAGTTTTAGAGGCTAGTGCTGTATTCAGAAAGCACTTACCTCAAAACTTGCGGCGGCGTATCGTAAATCCCCTGGCGGTATTCAAATTCCGCGGCTAGGGGGAGTGTACTATTTAAATCAGGCGCGTCCCCGCGCCGATTTAACTGCGCATGCGCCGCCGGCTAAATTTCCCAGCGTGCATTGCTCCAAATGACGTCGCTAGGACGTCATTGGTTTCGGCGTGAGCGTAACTTGCGTCCGGCCGTATTCTGAATCGACTTAAGCAAATGACGTAAAAATTCAAAACTCGGCGCGGGAACGACGGCCATACTTAACATAGGATACGCCGACTATAGCAGGGGTAACTATCCGCCGGAAAAAGCCGAACGCAAACGACGTAAAAAAAAAGTGACGGGCGGGCGTTCATTTCTGAATCGACGGAAATCCTCATTTGCATATTCGTTGCATGTAAAAAACGAAACGCCACCTAGCGGCCAGCGGGAGAATGCAGCCTAAGATCCGACGGTGTAAGTCACTTACACCTGTCGGATCTTAGGGAGATCTATGCGGAACCTGATTCTATGAATAAGCCGCATAGATCCGACCCTTCGGATCTCAGAGATACGACGGCGTATCAGGAGATATGCCGTCGTACCTCTATCTGAATCTGCCCCATAGACTCAGCATCCTGGCTGTGCAATGTGGCATAGTTGAGTGAATTAAGAGAATGGCTGAACAAACTGCAAATCCTTGAGGTAAAACAGAACGCATGGTGTGAATTTTTCAGTTTTCTTGGAGTTCTGCTTTAACACTGGTATAAGCCAAAAAAACACATACTTTGAATGCATTTCCAATCGTTTATGTGCATTACAGATGGACAAAATCAGTCTTATTTAATAGTACCTTCAACAGAGAAACATTTGCCAGAAAATGAATGTGCACAGCTTGTTTGCATAGTTATTCTACCATTATAGGCACAAACATTGCCTTGTTTTACCTCTCTGCTCGTGCTTTCAACTCACGGGAGCCAGAACCATAAAGCAACTTTTGAAATGGAAGATAGCCAAGTAGATGGTAAGTGGCTAATTAGTCACTAATTAGCATCCCTTGAAAGAAAACTTCAGTGAAAACTTGGCTGAATTAATATTTTCATCTATGACTATTTATTCAGTCATAAGAGTCTGCTTTCAAATTAGATGCTTTAAATTTCTATTCATGCTGAGCTCTAGACCTTGCCAGTGCACTCAGTTTATTAAGGTAATGTATGTAACTAAATAACACATGTGCATACAAATGTGCCTGTGTAAAGAAATAGGCAATAAGTATTAGGTGACATGAGCTAAAGTGTACAAACGTAAGCTAGCTACATTTTCTAGCTTATCCATAAACAGAAAAGCAATTTAGGCTGTCCAAGTTTTACAATAGGCTGTGAAAATTGAGGGTTTTAAGGGAAGCTTAGCCGGAAAACCAAGATAATATTTGTCATACAGGTAATTTTGTACTTTTGTTTTTCATTTTATGTATCTATTAAATTACATTTTTCAAATGTACAACTGAAAAATGTGTGTAATTATGCAAATAAACATATCTTTATAGGAAAAGCACTGGTCGCAGACAAAATACCACCCTTATGTCTGAAGGTCTGTGCTAATTAACTGGCACAAATATTATTACAGAAAGGTCTGCAGAAAAAAAAATCACTGGGGCTGACCTGTCAACAATCCCCATGTTAGGAAATGGTCAGAGAAGATCACTACATTCCCCTCACATGTTGGACATTATCTGTTTCAACTTCTGGCCTGTGGTAAGCATTACAGGTCACTGTTACTTAGGACAGCCATATTTGAGAACACAAAATATATAAATAACAATCCTGCTCTGCCAATTGAACTGGTACTATAAGATGAGATGCCAGCATCTACTAATATGTGTTCCCACACCTATGTAATAAATCAATTATATATTATTAAGTGCTACACTGCTCACTTGAAATATAACACATTTCCAGTGCTATGAGGGTCAAATGAAACAAACCAATAACTAGTGCTCCACCCAAAACTCAAAATTAAAAAAAACAATGATTTCAATCTGAAATAAATATTGAAGATACTTTCAAATTTACCAAATAAATTTATGCCAAAAAAATACAAAAGGTGTTTAATGCTCCACATCAAATTAACACCTCAAGGTATATATATATATATATATATATATATATATATATATATATATATATAAAAACATTCATGTATTTTAGGTCCATAACATCTAAAAACTGAAGTGTTCCCAATTAATCTCCAGTGCTCCACACCACACTGAAAATTCATACATGCTCCACTCAGTGTAAAATATGGCCTCTCACCTCCGAATATGGATATACTGTGTATGTATGTGTATATATATATATATATATATATATATATATATATATATATATATATATATATTGCCTTGAAAAAATATTCATACCCCTTGAAATTTTCCACATTTTGTCATGTTACAACCAACAATGTAAATGTATTTTATTGGGATTTTATGTGATAAACCAACGTAAAGTGGCACAGAATTGTGAAGTGGAAGGGAAATGATGGACGTTTTTCAATTTTTATTTTTACAAATAAATATCTGAAAAGTGTGGGATGCGTTTGTATTCAGCCCCCTTTACTCTGATACCCATAAATAAAATCTAGTGGAACCAATCGCCTTCGGAAGTCAAAAAATGTGTAAATAGAGTCCACCTATGTGTAATGTAATCTTGGTATAAATACAGCTTTTCTGTGAAGCCCTTAGAGGTTTGTTAGAAAACCTTAGTGAACAAGCAGCATCATGAAGGCCAAGGTACACACCAGACAAATCAGGGATAAAGTTGTAGAGAAGTTTAAGGTAGGGTAAGGTTTTAAAAAAATATCCCAAGCTTTGAACATCTCATGGAGCTCTGTTCAATCCATCATCAGAAAATGGAAAGAGTATGGCACAACTGCAAACCTACCAAGACATGGCTGTCCACCTAAACTGACAGGCCAGACAAGGAGAGCAACAATCAAAGAAGCAGCCCATGATAACTCTGGAGGACTTGCAGAGATCCACAGTTCAGGTGGGAGAATCTGTTCACAGGACAACTTTTAGTCATGAATTCCACATATCTGGGGTTTATGGAAGAGTGGCAAGAAGAAATCCTTGAGACTGGGGTGGAGGTTCACCTTCCAGCAGGACAACGACCCTAAACACACAGCCAGAGCTTCAATAGAATGGTTTAGATCAGGCATGTCCAAAGTCCAGCCGCGAGCCAATAGCGGCCCGCTGTCCGGTTTTGAACGGCCTGCCGGTTTATCTAAATGTATATATCTTTTGTGGCCCCCGACAATCTCCCAGCGCCAGGGCCACAAAAGATATATATAGGCTGGCTGCCTTGGAAAGGCCTGGGAGGAGGCAGGATGAGTGCTGTGCATACAGGAGGAGTATTTTCTGTTTGCATGGCAGCCTCTGTAATAGTAAGTCCCGTCTCCGGCGTTGTCATTGGACAACTGTTCTGTCCATCAAAGAGGCCGCTGTGTAAAGTAGTATATATACTAGGGATGATGTTCGAGTCGACCGTGGATTTACAATGCGGGACACTTTTTATTTTTTAATAAAGGACTTGTCAAAAGCGGTCTCCTGTCATTTTTACTTTTTTGACACTTTTTTGGTGTATGAGTAGGGGTACAATGTACCCAATACTCATTCACATAGGGAGGGCCAGGGTCTGGGGGCCCCCTTGTTAAAGGGGGCTTCCAGATTCAGATAAGCTCCTCTGGCTGCAGACCCCCACAACCACCGGGCAAGGGTTCAAAGGGATCAAAATCGATGTTTTCCTTTTTTTACTTACAGATTTAAGAATTTAAAAAGACCCCTCAAACTAGACATTTTCTAAAAGTACATGACCTGTAGAATAAGAAAGTGTTACTGATTATTTGGGCCCTGCAATAATTGCGCAAATGTTCATCATATGGCTATTTTCACTAAAAATACACGAAAATCATTAATATTGCACATAAACACAACGTAAATTCCTGCTAAATTAGTACTAAAGCATCGTTAACATCTGGCATACTAAAGTGTATGCCCATGGTAGGGCCATGTTTACCCACACAGGGATGCACAGGTGTTCCATGCATCCCCATACAGGCAGTCCCATTTATGTCAATTGGGATGCAACGGCTGCATAGGCATAGCTGCTGTTCCCAATCTGACATCCGTGTGGGTGTGGGTACATGACTCTCTGGCATTCCACTGTACATCTGCCTTGATTAACTTCTTGTACCCCTGGGACTGTTTTATACCACAGAGATGCAGCCTAAAAACATGTAGCAGCACAGTGGCTCACAGGCAAGAACTTCTGCCTAGCAGCACTGAGTTTCTGGATGCTACCATTTGTATACAAATCTCTTAAGGAGTCTATTTCTCAAAGTATCAGCTTCATTTTTGAAGCTTACATCGTCCGAACAGCTCCGGCGAGCCCTTAAGTATTGGTATTGATGAGAGTAAAGGTTTCGGGTGAAAACTTGTCACATGGAGTAACGAATTCCCGGCCGTGGGTTTTCAATATAATTTAGAGAGACTTCCATCCATCTAAAAAAGTAATTTCAGTTGTTCTGTGTGACATTGTGAAACTTAGATTGAATTTGTTCTCTTTAATGGAGGCCATAAATTCCTGTAAGAGGTCATTTGATCCATCCCAAATGAGGAACACGTCATCTATGTAACGGTGCCATGCAAGCACATTGCCCCATATACATAGATAACGAGTCATTGGTAAGCAGTGAATGTTCCCACTCCCCCAGGTACAGGTTGGCGTACGATGGAGCACAGCATGTACCCATCTTCGTGCCCTGTACCTGGAGGTAGTGGGAACCTTTAAAGCAAATCCTTTATATGTAAGTACTGATAGTCTAATTACTATATATTTTGAAAAAGTGTAAAATCTTTGGCACTTTTTTGTACTATTGTTAAAATATTATTGCATAAATATATTTATATTATAGATAAGGAATAAATCACCCAACTGTAAATTACTCCTGATGAAGGAAAATATGTACCAATGTATGCTATAAATCTGTTCGACTGACCTCAGCTTGACTTTGGCAGCACACTGGATTGCTAGCTTTGGGTTGATATATATATCTTGTATACAAATGGTTTATTGGTGTATTTTCTACATTTTAAAGTGAATCTTGTGTTCATATACATAAAGATAACACATCTACTATTCTTGTACATAAAATAAAGCTGACACCTGTGTGCCTTTCTTTTATATACTTTATCATCCATTTTTTCTGCCTTTAAAGTCCAAGGGGGTGACCCCTGATGCACTTGTTGCACGTTCTCTATATAGGTTGCTGGATTATCGTCAGCTTCCTGTGTCTCCTGTGCCTTGTGTATTCTGACTCTTGGATTTCCCCTCTACCGACCCGGCTTGCTTACCCATCTCCTGAACCTCTGGATTGACCCCCGACTTACAGTACAGACCAAAAGTTTGGACACACCTTCTCATTCAAAGAGTTTTCTTTATTTTCATGACTATGAAAATTGTAGATTCACACTGAAGGCATCAAAACTATGAATTAACACATGTGGAATTATACATAACAAAAAAGTGTGAAACAACTGAAAATATATTTCATATTCTAGGTTCTTCAAAGTAGCCACCTTTTGCTTTGATTACTGCTTGGCACACTCTTGGCATTCTCTTGATGAGCTTCAAGAGGTAGTCACCTGGCGCAGCACCCCATCACTCTCCTTCTTGGTCAAATAGCCCTTACACAGCCTGGAGGTGTGTTTGGGGTCATTGTCCTGTTGAAAAATAAATGATGGTCCAACTAAACGCAAACCGGATGGAATAGCATGCCGCTGCAATATGCTGTGGTAGCCATGCTGGTTCAGTATGCCTTCAATTTTGAATAAATCCCCAACAGTGTCACCAGCAAAGCACCCCCACACCATCACACCTCCTCCTCCATGCTTCACGGTGGGAACCAGGCATGTAGAGTCTATCCATTCACCTTTTCTGCCTCACACAGACACGGGGGTTGGAACCAAAGATCTCAAGTTTGGACTCATCAGACCAAAGCACAGATTTCCACTGGTCTAATGTGCATTCCTTGTGTTCTTTAGCCCAAACAAGTCTCTTCTGCTTGTTGCCTTTCTTTAGCAGTGGTTTCCTAGCAGATATTCTACCATGAAGGCCTGATTCACACAGTCTCTTCTTAACAGTGCTAGAGATGTGTCTGTTGCAAAAGGTGGCTACTTTGAAGAACCTAGAATATGAAATATATTTTCAGTTGTTTCAGTTGTTTACAAAACTCTGGACTGGCGTACTGACTAAAAAATGCACCTACCGCTGAAGTCTGATCACCCCAATCTTACATATGGTGGAGGTAATGCTTCGGGCAGTTTTGGAAGAGTTTCAGATCCTGGCATACCAAAAACAGTGAGTAAAAAGAAACTGTGTGTTTTGTAGCAATCCTGTGTGTGGCAGCCAGGCAAACTGCATTGCACATAAGTTCAATTGATGGACTGTGTTGCATACAGGTGGTGTACCTATGGAAGTGAGCTCAGCATGGCCTGAAAAGATGTATCCACTTAGGAAGGTCCAGTGAATGGATGGTTCAAGCGGAATCACAAAGAGTGAAGTCTGCATGTGGAAGTGTGCTGTTTGCAAGTCTTGGAGACAGTACGCCAACTTTTCCTGTGTTAAAAGGAACTGTGTTAAAAACCATTGACCTGATTGCAGAGATGGGGCAATCAAAACGCAAAAAGGAAGCAATGTTTGCTGAGATGAGAGACAGAGCTCTGTGGCTGGAGGGGTTGTTACCACCTGATCAAACCCCCAAAATGTCTGAACAGAGCTTGTCAAGGAGAAAGAGTTGGTGTTGTCCCTAGCAACACAGGTGCAATGAGTGCACAGGTGACTGCAAGTATGGAGAGCCCACCAAAGTCTGAGTCTACAGTGGATTGGTGCAGGCGACACCTGACAGCACTAAACCAAGGTAAAGGGGAAGTGCATGCTGTTGCCCCTGGCAACGCTGGTGCAAGCTGGCCAGCTATCAATGTGCAAAGTGTTAAGAACCAAGTGCGCTGTTTGCGGTGCAGTGAGTGGGGGCATGAAGTTTCCAAGTGCCCTTTGTCCCAGGCTTCAGCAAAGCAAAGGTATGAGAAGCCTGTTCTGAGTGTAAAGAGTGAGCAGATGGGTGCAGTTGCCCATAGCAACGCCTATGATATCAGGTCGATGGACCGCAAGACAAAGATATTGCCTACAGAGGGTCGTGGCAAGTTTAAAGCAACACCGCTTCATAGAGAGAGAAGTCTACATGTGTGGGAGAGTCAGCAAAGTGTAGCTGGGACAGCACCGTTTCCGTTAGCAACAGGAGAAAATGTGCCAATGGGAAGGAGGAGCTACAGGAAAGAGGTATATCACCATCCCCATAGAGATACCAGTGATATTCTGCATGTTGGGAGAGTGCCATCTCCTTTAGCAACAGGAGAAAGTCACCAAGTACCATTCCTGGAATGTGGTCAGCTGGGGCACGGCATCTTTTCTTGCCCTAGATTCTGGGATGCAGCTGGAGGGGGTGCTAAACAGTGGGAGATGCCTGCTATGATTTCATCCTGTGGCCACCAGAGGGAGTTGGCCAGTAAATATGCAGCTAAGAGACTCAAATGAAGCCAGAGTTACCTGCTACAGGATATGGTAAGACTGTTGCAGTTTGTGATCCAAGTGAAGTGGCAGTGTGTCCGGTGGGGAGATCTGCAGAAGGTGTAAAAATGGACTTGCTGCTGTGTGCTATCCAGAGCAATGGGGAGACACAGGTTAAAACCCTGCTTGCAGCAAGGTGAAAGACTGAAAAGGACATATGGACTCTGTGTGCACCTAAGGTAATCCAGCAGAGTGCTGGGAGAGATGTGCTAGGGGTGACCAAATCAGTTATTGTTCCATGTTACCTAGCGACAGTGACAGGTGCTGCAGAGTTGCCAAGGGAAACAGACCGATGGACTGTTTTCATCGGACAAACCGATCGTGTGTGGACCCCATCAGTTTTATTTCCATCGGTGTAAAAAAATAGAACATGTTTTAAATTTTTCATACTCGTCGTAGTGTTGTACGTCACCGCGTTTTGGCACGATCAGATTTTTGACTGATGGTGTGTAGGCAAGACTGATGAAAGTCAGCTTCATCCGATATCAGATAAAAAAATCCATCGGATTAGATTCCATCAGATATCTGATCAGGTGTACAGGGCTTTACTGTCTCTTTGACTATTATGCAGAACTTAATGTAAAACACAGCTAGAAGACAGGGGTAAAGTTGTATCATTTATCAAGAATATATTCTAATTGTGCTATGTTTGGAAGTGCTTTATGGTGCTCTTGAAAGTATGTGTGAAAGCATAGTCTTGTTTTATTTAGTAACACACTATATAAAAACAAAGAACATGAAATCAGTAGTAATAAAAGATATTATAGCAATAATAATGAGAATCGTAGTATTAGAAAAAAAATTGGGCTATACATTTTTGGTATTAAAAATATGAGAAGGGAATATGATTAGATAGATAGATAGATAGATAGATAGATAGATAGATAGATAGATAGATAGATGGCCATAGAGCTAGAACTTTGTAAACCTGTAAAAGTCCCTTATGTGCACGGGTAACCATTCAGGGCTCACAAGATTTATTTTAAAAATCCTTAATATAAGGTTGCAAAGTTAATGTTTAATCACATTCTCTGATGTTTGTAATGGTCATTGAACTATTTGACCTACATGCCATGGCCTATTCCTTTTTCTTTCTGATCTATATGTGTTTAGGAACAGTTTAATAGTTTTTACTAGTTCCATGCTGGAGGTGATGACAGCCTAGAGCACAAATACTGCTATCACTTTAATCTACTCTTTTATTGATTGGTGGCTGCTAGCTCTCCACACTTGATTTATGAACACAGCATGTAGAAGACCTACAGCACTGTTACTAGTAGAAAGTCATATAGCACAATTCAGCATGTACTCAGAACAGATGAAAAGACAGGCAAATCACATTGTTTTTAATATATTATACACATTTGTTATCATTCCATTTTTGTTTTCTCATCAGATATTTACTTTTTGATCTGCTTTATTCAAGAGTGGAAATTTTAAAATTACTGTATATCAGAACAATAATGTCATGGTGTTTGAGTGACAGCAGAAGCGAAAGCTGATTTTAAAAAGATGAAAACTGAAAATAATATATACATTTCCTTCTTCAAAATGTAGTATAGTCCTGTGCAGTTCAGTCCCCAAGGGGCGTTATTCCTCTGCAGTTGTAGTAACCTACCACTAATAAACTAAGGTTCAGTTCACTACATAAAATGATCATGGGCGTCCGCTCATAGGGTTAAGGGGGGGCGAGTGACCCCCCTGGAATCCACAAGGGTCTGCCATGCTCGCATCTGTAGCTGTGCTGACTCGCTCTGTGTTTGTGTGAGTAGGCTCCACAGCTATTGCAAGATCAGTGTCACGGAGCTTACAGAGCTCTTTACTGCCACCTCTGGCCACTTCCTGTATGTGCGCCCTTGTGTTTGCTTTGATGCCTGTAATGTATTTTGAAATGGACATGTGGAAACAGGAGAGGAAGACCACCGTGACCTTACAAGTGAGGGCTGTGAGTACAAGTGAAGGGAGGAGGCTGTTTGTGTACAGGGGGGGGGGGCTGACATATATACAGATGAGGGGGGCAGCTGAGTGCATACAGGTATGATCAGTGAAGGGGGGGTGCCAGATATAGGAAAGATCATATCATCTGTCCTGTCCTGTATACAGCTATATACGCCCATCTTCCTTCCTGTATTCCTCCATCATCACTGACTGCAGATATACATCATCTGTCCTGTATATATAGCTGTATATACCCACTTTCCTTCCTCTATATACCAATACTATCCACCCCTTCTATGTACATATACTGTACACCCTCTGTACTGTACATTTGATCAGCACAGTGAGGCTGCATATCATGGGCACATGCCTGCGCTTTATGGGATAATGACTAAGCCCCTCCCCTTCATGACATTGTCAAAGAAGCGGAGCATAGGTGACCACAAAATTATGCCCCCCCCTGGAAAAAGTTCAGCGGACGCCCATGAAAATTATTATGTGATATAAAACACTCTGGTGGCAAGATGTACCTTTAACCACTTGAACTCCAGAAAAGTTTACCTCCTGCATAACCAGGGCATTTTTTGCTATTCAGCATTGCACTACTCTAACCAGCAACTGCGTGGTCATGCAATATTGTACACACATTAAATGTATATAAATATATATTTTTTCATACAAATAGAGCAGGAGTGCCCAACCTTTTCGAAGGTCAGGGGCCACTTAAGCGACTTAGTAATTAGCCGCGGGCCACAATAAACGGAGTGGGCAGATGACAGGTCTGTGTTCAGTCTACATATGTAAAGCAGACACAGCCCAATCTACTCAACCTCTGTTCCAATCCGATGGAAGGAGACGGATCCGCTTCTGTTTTCTTTAGCGGATTGGAGGTAGGCAGGTGTAAACGGACAAAAGTCTGTTTACATCTGCCACTCCATAGAGGTGAATGATGGGTCCGGTTGGGTCGGACCAATCGTGTGAAAGGGGCCTAAGGCTGCTTTTATACTGATGGTCTGTGGTCTACCCACACCATGGGTGCGGCGCAGTGTACCTGTGGTTTTCCCGCCGGTTTGCTGCACTTTGCCATAGACATCTATTATATTCTGCAGGTTTGGTGCACTTTCTAAAAAGCCACTTGCTTCCTCTACCGCCGGCTTCATTCAAAACACTGATGCTCTGGGATAGCAAGTCGGCAACCTGCAATATGGGCTTGCCAACCAGCCTTTCCAGAGCAGGTGGGCCACTATGGAATCATTTCTGACCATTTGCAATTGAAAACAAATCAACTTAGCAGAACCCTGTTTTGCCACCTTTTTAAGGATATATAGAGGGGTTGTTATTCTGGTGACTAATGTAATTAAAATAAAAGCAATTAACCACTTCAGCCCCGGAGGATTTGGCTGCCCAATGACCTGGCCTTTTTTTGCGATTCGGCACTGCGTCACTTTAACTGACCATTGCGTGGTGCTGCGATGTTGCACCCAAAACATTTTTTCCCCACAAATAGAGCTTTCTTTTGGTGGTATTTGACCACCCTTGCGGTTTTTATTTTTTGCGCTATAAACAAAAAAATAACGACAATTTTGAAAAAAAAAGCAGTATCTTTTACTTTTTGCTATAATAAATATCCCCAAAAAATATATAAAAAACTTTTTTTTCCTCAGTTTAGGCCGATATGTATTCTTCTACATATTTTTGGTAAGAAAAAAAATAAGAGTATATCGATTGGTTTGCGCAAAAGTTATAGCGTCTACAAAATAGGGGATAGTTTTATGGCATTTTTATTATATATTTTTATTAGTAATGGTGGCGATCAGTGATTTTTATTGTGACTGTCACATTATGGCGTCATTGGCGGACACATCGGACAATGTTGACACTATTTGTCGACCATTGTCATTTATACAGCGACCAGTGCTTAAAAAATGCATTGATTGACACTGGCAGGGAAGGGGTTAACCACTAGGGGGCGAGGAAAGGGTTACGTGTGTCCTAGGGCTTGATACTACCTCTATAGGCTCAAATTTTGATGTCCAGCACAGGAACCAGTATATTGGGAACTTGCTATGTGCGGATGGTATCTTATCTTGTCGCTTGAGAGAAGGTTGTTGTCCCAGTTGGCTGCAGGGTCACTCATTTTAGTACAGATGATGTGTAACTACACCTGTGACGCCTAATCCAAGTTTAAAATACGTTTTGTTTTGACCTCAAAGTCACTGCAAGATTTTTTCAAAATTTGAGGACAAGTTCCTTGTCGGTTGTGTTATACTGCCTGCTATACGTGCCCTGTGGATGCATCCATCGAGAGACCATCTGTTATATAACCACTTGTTCTCTGTTACACACTTTTCCACAAAATCCTTGTCATCGTCCTGACGAAGCCCCACGGCGAAACGTGCGTCGGCGACTTCTAAGGATTTTGTATACAGTGGTCATTTTTTGTATTTGTATTTTATAACTATGTGCTTTTTTGTATTATATTGATGATATTAAAACTTTATTTTTAACATACTTCCTTGGCCTTAAAGTCCGACCATCAATATCTACCTGTAGTTATTGTTCTCCTTCCACTATATATACGGATGCGGCCCATGTGAGTGCTATCCCTTTGTATCCTAACCTTCCCCTCCCTTTTTCTTTCCCTCTTTCTTTCTTTGGCCCTCTCTTCTTTTCCCTCTCTATTCCCAATCCTTTCTCATTTAGTGTGTCCTAGGGAGTAATTCTAACTGTGTGGGGGCTGGACTACACGTGACATGACACTGATCACTGCTCCCGATGACAGGGAACAGAAGATCAGTGTCCTGTCACAAGGTAGAACAGGGGTTAACACAGGGGTGCATGCATGCCCGCACGGCACGAAATTTAAAGCAACGTATATATATATATATATATATATATATATATATATATACGTTGCTTTGTGCAGCCACGCCATTCTGCAGACGTATATTGGTGTGACATGGTCGGCAAGCGGTTACAAATAACTTCCATGAGGCCACATATATGTGTACAGTCGGTGGGAAGGGGTTAATAAACACCATCAAAAGAAAACTCTATGTCTCAAAACATGATATCAAATTAATTTGGGTATAGTGTTGAATGACTGAGTAATTGTCAGTCAAACTATCACATCTCTTAAAACTTTAAAATGGCCTGGTAATGAAGGGGTATTACAGACTGGTACTCAGGTGGTTAATGCAAATACATATTTCCTTTATATAGTATACAGCCATCTGAACCAAGGAGACCATATATCTAGCTTATAGATATTTTTGACATGGTATTTGGGTCAAAAATTATATATTTTTTCGTCACAGTTCATTTGTACATTTTAGAGCATTATTTTGAATACATATATAGCAATAAACTGTGTTACATGTCTTGAAACACATAACTTTCAAAGTCATAATTTTACTTTCTACAGAAGGTTAAAATGCAGAACATGCCCCCAGGCTGTTCTTCAGAACAGTGTAATCTTTCACAAAGTTCTGACCAATTGGAATTAGATATACATAATGGAACTTTGTTGTGTGAATATTAAAAGTGACAAGCAGCTGAGGCAAAGCAACTAAAAGGGCAAGACATTTTTTAAATAAAAATCAATATTACTAGAAAGAGATTATGGGGAGGCTTTTTCGTGAGCCATTACATTGTACACATCTGTGCTAGCCTCAGATGTGCTGTGTTAGGCTCCCTTTTGGTCAAGGTGTAGGTTCCCTGTTTGAATTCACCTTAAAAATCACATTTGAGATAATTAATGATATCAGTACAAAGATACAAAATTTAACTAGACAAGACAAATCTCAAGTTTATTATTTCAGCATCTGTATAAGAAGATTTAATATAATGGTGCCACATTGTCCACTTCTAGTTCATGGCTTTTGATCGTAGTGCATTAATGTGTTTGCATAGTGGTACAAGAGGCGTTTTGTTGTTTGCAAAATTCAATATAAATGTGGATTGCTGTTTTGTATTGCCATACATTGAATTTTTTCATATAAAAATAAAACAAAATATTTGTTTACCTTGTAATATTTAATTCACACATTATATGAATATAACCATGCACATTGTCAGGAATGAGCATATACTTAGATTGTAAGTTAAAAAGTTAAACACCAAGGGCCAGATCCTCATAGCGAGTACGCCGGCGTATCTACTGATACACCAGCGTACTTTCAAATTACCCGCGTCGTATCTTTAGTTTGAATCCTCAAACCAAGATACGACGGCATCTGGGTTCGATCCGACAGGCGTACGGCTTCATACGCCTTCGGATCGTAGATGCAATACTTCGGCGTCCGCTGGGTGGAGTTTGCGTAGTTTTCCGCGTTGGGTATGCAAATGAGCTTTTTCCGACGATCCATGATGTACGCACGGCCGTCGCATTCTTTTACGTCGTCTCTAGTCTGCTTTTTCCGGCGTAAAGTTAAAGCTGCTATTTGTGGCGTATAGATAGACTTGCCATGTTAAGTATGGCCGTCGTTCCCGCGTCGAAATTTGATTTTTTTTAATTTTTTGCGTAAGTCGTCCGTGAATAGGGATCGACGTAAGTCACGTCTAAGTTAAAGAAATTACGTTGTTGCGACGTCATTTCGCGCAAAGCACGGCGGGAAATTTCGAAACGGAGCATGCGCAGTTCAATCGGCGCGGGGACGTGCTTCATTTAAATGAATCACGCCCCCTAATCGCCGATTTGAATTCCGCCGCCAGAAACACACTACGCCTCCGTAACTTACGGTGCGAAATCTTCCTGTATTCGACTTAAAGCCAAGTAAGATACGGCGGCGTAGCGTATCTCTGATACGCTGCGCCTATCTAAATGTATGTGAATCTGGCCCCAAGTGCCTCTGTTGAGATCTTTGATATTATTAAGATCTTATATATTATTAAAATGTTTTAAAAAAAATCATCATAATCATCCCAAGGGGGCTCTTGTGAGGTTTGGTTCCACTATGATGTCAACATTATTTAACACAACACATTACACACACAATAAGGGGTCTATTTATATATATATATATATATATATATATATATATATATATATATATATATATATATATATATATATATATATATATATATATATATATATATATATATATATATATATATATATATATATAAATGCTTTGCAAATGTCTCATCATTAACGCAAATTAACTTCTTACCAGCAGGGAAAATAATATTTGGGACACCTCAGCACTGTGTACAGTCTTTGGAGACCCCTGTGTGAATAGTCAAAAGAATGAATTAACTGTTTGGCTGAGCGAACCTCCAGCGGCAGTGTGAAGTGAAACATTTTGTAGTGATTTTACGATCACTGCTAAATGTGACAGCTTACTTCCTAGCGCTCCTGGATATTAGGGATCCGGCATCCACTGGCACCCTAACAGCCATTGACTCATCCTAGCCAGGCACAAGCTGCTCTAGACATGGATTTCCATATGAAATCTGAATGTAAACAATAGCAAAACAAAAAATGGTGTGGGTTCTGCCCCAAAATTCATACTTGGCACTTTGGGTCTGGTATGAAATTTAAGGGGGAACCCCTCACAAAAACAAGACAAAAAGCATAAGGTCCCCCTAATATTCATATTGAACCCCAAGACCCTATCCAAACAAGTAGCCTGGCTGTCCAGGAAAGGGGAATACAAGCATGGGGCCTCCCTTCCTGAACCCTACCAGGTGACATGTCCTCAAGCATAGGGATACCATGACAGGGGGGACCGCCTGGCAAAACACCTTGCCTCTATATTGATGAGTACAAGGGCCTCTTAACTCTGTCCAAGTGGTTGTGAGGGTCTGATCAGACTCTGAAAACCCCTTTGCAAGTGAAATGCTGGCTTCCCCCTATTTGAATAAATATGGGGTGCATAATACCCCTACTCAGTCACACAAGAAATATAAACAGTAAAAAAAAAACAGTTTTTGACAAGTCCTTAACAAAAAAAAAAAACTCCATTGATGTAAATCCATTTTCAGTCATGTCATCCAGTGATGCAGATCTGCATCAATTACAATTTCTGACTCCCATGAATCAGCAAAAGAGGAAAAAAACAGCTACTCACTGACACATCCAGACCAATCCCTCGTCCCAATTTAACCTCCCTGGCGGTATGATTATATCAGATTTGTGTGTCTCAAACCGGTACATTGTTTTGCATAGACATTTGGCGTTTTATATTGTAGGGCAGTAATTCTTAGTAATAACACACTTAAATCTGTCCAAACAAGAGTATAGTAGACACCCCAGGTATGATAAAGCTTGAAACACGTTTTTATAAATTAGAATATAATATATAACTATAAATAATTATAAAAAATAATAATATAATAATAATAACATTAATTTTCTCACGATTCACTATCGCTCAATTCTGCAAGTGTTCTAATTTACCATCACTGTTTTCTAGATGGTCTAAAACCACTTTTGATGTAAAGGGACAATTTTGGTTGCCATGGACAATCTCAAGTTTCCAGACAGAAAAAACAGTATATATGATTACAGAGTTACATAGTTACATAGTTAGCCAGGTTTAAAAAAGACACAAGTTCATCTAGTTCAACTATAAGGTAATTAATAATAATAATAATAATAATAATAATAAAAAAGTGCATGCAGGGCACTGGACAAAGCATTAGGGACAAAAGGGATGTGAAATGATTTGATACAGTAATGTAATCTGTAAGATGTTTTGTGTACTTTTTCAATTTTCCGCTGGGCTCCACCCCCATGTGTCATGACGCTCGCAAGGGAACAGAGCTCGGCACACAGAGCTTTGGGCGGAGGACACAGCCTGCAGACATCGCAGGATCCTGGGGACAAGGTAAGTAACCTGGACCAGGATCCTGAGATATAATCCTGAGTGTGGCTCGGGGTTACCGCTAATGGTACTGACAATTAACCCCGAGTCACAATCAGGATTACCACCAGGGAGGTTAAATGACATGTCTAGATTTCTGCTGCTAAAGTAAACTAAGGCCTCGTACAGACGGGCAAACATGTACGATGAAACCGGTCCGCCGGACCGTTTTCAGCGTACATGTCTGCCCGGAGATTTCTGTATGATGGCTGTACACACCATCATACAGAAATCTGCACGTACTCGATACGCGGTGACGAGGCCGCGCCGTCGCCATGACGACGCGGCGACGTGCGCGGCCCTGGCAGTTCAATGCTTCCACGCATGCGTCGAAGTCATTCGACGCATGCGAGGGATGACGGCCCGCTCGGACATGTACGGTAGGTCTGTACAGACGACCGAACATGTCCGAGCGGACAGGATTCCAGCGGGCATGTTTCTAAACATGTTTAGAAATATTTGCCCGCTCGAAAAAGGCCCGGCCGGCAAATGTATGCTGTAATCCTGTCCGCTCGGCTGTACAGACGACTGAACATGTCTGCTGAAACTGGTCCGCAGACCAGTTTCAGCAGACCTGTTCGGTCGTCTGTACGGGGCCTAAGAGGTGGGATCTCCTGGGTTTCACTATTGGACATTGGGATTGGGAGTCCTGTGACATCATTAACCAATAGGGTTATATCCATATTTAGCCAATGACAACACTTAGGAAACTACCCCCCCATTTGAATAAATGAGTTGTCATCCACTGGACCTGTCATTCAATGTGAGAGAAGTGATGGGACCAGACATGCTTTAATGGGCAGTGTTTTATTTCTTTTGGCACCCCCACCAGGTATCAGCCTTTGATTGAACCACTGGGTCAGGGTTATTGGTTAGAAGCCTTTGTCATTATTAACATGGATGGCTTTGTAGGTAGTTGTATAACGTGCCATAGCAACAAAAACGTAGTGTCCCTGATGCCAGGGTAGTGTTGATCCGGCACCTTATGTACTAACCGTTGGCTTTTGTAAGCCTGCACTCATTACTTTTCTTTTCTTGAATAATGTGTTATCTGCTAATACCTAGGCCCTTGTGCCCCTTTGTTCTCATTTCATGTTAGAATGTGGGGGGACTCCCACTTTTTTTTTTTTTTTTTAGATCCCTCCTGGTATGTTTTAGAGGAAAAACTCCTCCTTTTGCTTAAATTGCTAGGGATTCTCCCCCAGCAACACTTGAACAGCCAAGGTTTGATCCAAACTTGTATTTGGACCAAAGCTTAAGCTCATCCCTAAATATGATATATATACCACAAGGCAAAAGACTTTATTAAGCAGTTAAACTAAATTGCTAATTCTAATATAAAAGGCAAAATAATACAATTAACTTCATTGTGCCTTTTTTAACCATGGATCCAATTTATATGCTATAAACTATACACTAGACTAGACTTATTTCAAGAAACAATGATTATGAATCTATATACATATATATTAAAAAATATAGGGCAGCCAATAATCTGGCTACTCCCTTTGCCTTTTATAAAGATTTGCCAAATATTCCCCTAAGAAGGAATCTATTACATATTACACCTTCGCCTGCATACATACGTCCCTAGGTTAGAGGTTACGTGCATTTCTCTGTGCCAGATAACATTGACTTTAACCACTTCCCGCCCGGTCAATAGACAATTGACGTCCGGGAAGTGATTGTGTAATCCAGACTGGACGTCTATTGACGTCCAGCAGGATAACATGCCGGCGCGCAGCGCGGAAATCGGTGATGCTGGATGTCAGTCTGACACCCTGCATCTACGATCTTGGAAAAGAGCCTCCGGCACAAATGGTCACTGACTGGCAACATGGGCACTGATTGGCAAAATAGTAAATAAACAAGTGCCACCCCTCAGTGTCCATCAGTGCTACCCCTCAGTGTCCATCGGTGCCACCCCTCAGTGTCCATCAGTGCCACCTCTCAGTGCCCATCCGTGCCCAGTGCCCACCTATCAGTGCCCATCTGTGCCACCCATATAAACCCATCAGTGCCACCCATAAGTACCCATCAGTGCCACCCATAAGTGCCCATGAGTGCCGCCTATGAGTGCCCATCAGTGCCACAAACCAGTGCCACCTATCAGTGCCCATCAGTGTACATCAGTGCCGCCTACAAGTGCCCATCAGTGCCACCTCATCGGTGCCCATCAGTGCCACCTCATTGGTGCCCATGAGTGCGACCTCATCGGTGCCCGTAATTGACAAATAAAACATACTTATTTACAAAAAAATGAACAGAAAAAAATTAAAACTTTTTCATTTTTTTTTTAGTTGTTGCGCAAAAAATAAAAATCACAGAGGTGATCAAATATGACCAAAAGAAAGCTCTGTTTGTGGGAACAAAATGATAAAAAAATGTGTTTGGGTACAGAGTAGCATGACCGCGCAATTGTCATTCAAAGTGCGACAGCGCTGAAAGCTGAAAATTGGCTTGGGCAGGAAGGTGCCTGATATGGAAGTGGTTAAAAACTGAATTTTGGCTTAATTCATTTGTTAATCATACTTTGCCAAAGTGCCCAGAATTATACCTACATTATGAATCATATTCTGTGTACTGCGCACAGTATAGTTGCATTCTAATATAGCACCAAAGAATTTAAATTTTTTAAGTAGAACCAGCTTATATTTTCTTCCTAGCCAGTACACAGTATTGCCATGGTTTTACTGTCCTGGACAAAAAACAGACACTGTCTGAAAACCATAGTAGGAAATACATTAATCATGGATTACACCAAATCTAGTTGCAGTTCAGTAAGGCACAATCTACATTCAAGTACTGTATGCTGTAATTATGTATCATTGTTTCTAAAACATTTTGTGTTGATTTACTCTTATTAATAAGCATTTTCCTGGCATTCAAAACATTCTTGGATACCTGATTGTTCCTGTCTATGCAATGCAAAGCAGTTAGCTTTCTCAGATACCTGCTGTGTTACCATCTGCTGGATCATAACCCTAACAAGACAAGCATTCTACAAGCATATATACTAAATCCCCCCAGGAACATCTGAAATAATGTGAGTCAAGTTCAGTCACAATTTAAATAGGTTTATACTTAAATAAACGTATTTATATTATATTTAGCATCAGAGTGAATTTTGTGTTTGCGTTTTAATACAAAAGTGCATAATAATGCAACTATGATTTTATGCTTTTCATTGGTTGACAAATACATGATAAAATACTGTAAATCTAAGAATAATATAAAAATTATTTAGAAGAATGTGGAATACAAATGTTGACATTGACAAGAATCTGTTGATCTATTTGTTCATGGTTTGTTGTAATTATGTGATATGTGATGCATAGTTAGTGGTAGTGATTGTTTCTAGTCTAGAAGAAATATACTTCCTGGGATGCTTCAATCTGTTTTTGTAACAGATGACTAACTTCAAAATAAATGTATTATAATTGTTGCTCTTAAATTCATCTTGAAATGTATTAACGGTTTCTGTTTTGTTTTTACACATGCTGTACAGGCGGTCCCCGGGTTACAAACAAGATAGGGACTGTAGGTTTATTCTTAAAGCGGAGGTTCACCCTAAAACAATTATATACCATTCCAACCAGCATACTGCCCACATGTACAGTATGCTGTTTTTTTTTCGTTGTACATACCATTTTATACTTGTTTTTCTTTTCAGACTCCTGCGGGGAATAGGCGTCCCTTTGAAGAGGCATAGATGATTGACGTGCGGCTAAGGCGCATTACGGGTTCTGAAAATAGCTGGACTGGAATTTGGATCTATACAGCGCTATACGATGCCTGCGCACAGACTAGGAGCTGACTGCGCAAGCGCCGTATATAGCCACACGTCAATCATCTACGCCTCTTCATAGGAACGCCTATTCCCCGCGGCAGTCTGAAAAGAAAAACAAGTATAAAACGGTATGTAAAGCAAAAAAAAAACAGCATACTGTACATGTCGGCAGTATGCTGGTTGGAATGGTATATAATATATATACTAGTTTTAGGGTGAACCTCCGCTTTAAGTTGAATCTGTTTGCAAGTCGGAACAGGTAACATTTTTTAAGTGTAGCTCCAGCCAAAATATCTATTTTTAAGCATTTTGGATAGCATAGTGTCAGGACCGTTAAGGTAAGTACTCACCGAGGCCGAGATGCCGAGGGCGGCTACCTTTGCGACTCTGTGCACCTCACCCCCTGGAGGTGGTAACAGCGAGGAGGGACACAAAGAGGCACCGGCTACCAGCAGCGGAAGATGGTAAGACGAGAATCACTGGAGATGTGATGCGAAGACACCAGGGGAGCTGTGGTAGATATAGCAGAGATGCAGGTGCAAAAACCAAGTCCAGAAGGCTGGGAGCCCGTTCAGGTCAGGACAACAGGAGATCCAAGAAGCAAGCCAAATGGTCAGGGGTTCCGGAAGGCAGAGAGTCCAAGTCAGTAAGCCAATGGTCAAAGGGAGTGGAGACGGCAGCAGGTCCAATAAACAATCCAGGGGTCAAGTGCAGGAGAAGGCAAAAGAGTAGTCAAGTCCAGATCCGGGTCAAACAGGTAAAGGTTCAGGTTTCTTCAAGGTGTTTCAAACAAGGTAAAGCTGACAACGAACCAGCAATTTGCAAGGAGGAAGGGGCTGGCTTAAATAGGCCGCTCATTGGTCCAAAGTAGCACAGGTTCAGAACCAGGCTCCAACGGACAGCAAGCAGAATAACACTGAGCAGTGGCTCAGAGGCAAAGAGCTGGACCTGTAATGGAGAGGTCCTGGGTTCGATTCCACCCAGAGCCAACTGGGCGATCATGACACATAGGGAAGGGTTATCACCCCCTGTAATATTTGTCTGTCTGTCTGTGCCCCGGTTCAGAAGATTTTCCTCACTTTCTGTCCAAATGACAATTGGATCTGAAAAATGTTGGGTTGTTATGGACTAGTGATAAAACATCAGTGGAGACACATTTTCCCCATATTAACCCTTATGCCGCGTACACACGATCATTTTTCGGCATGAAAAAAACCGACGTTTTTAAAAACTTCATTTAAAATGATCATGTGTGGGCTTCACATCGTTTTTTGGCTTCTGAAAAACGACAACATTTTTTTTCAAGCGTGCTGCATTTTTTAACGTCGTTTTTTAAAATGTCATTTTTCGTGTTGTTAAAAATGATCGTGTGTGGGCAAAAACAACGTTTTAAACCCGCGCATGCCCAGAAGCAAGTTATGAGACGGGAGCGCTGTTTAGGTAAAACTATCATTCATAATGGAGTAAGCATCACGCTGTAACAGATCAAAAATTGCGAATCGTCTTTTGCTAACAAGGAATCAGCTAAAAGCAGCCCAAAGGCGAATAGAACCTCCCCTTTGGAGTGCCGTTGTACGTGCTGTACATCACCACACTTTGTTCATCATTTTTCAAAAACGATGGTGTGTGGGCAACATAGTTTTTAATGATGAAGTTGGAAAAACTTCGTTTTTTGGACATGCTGAAAAACAAAGTTTTTTTCATGCCGTGTGTACGCGGCATTACAGGAGAGAATTTCCCTTCCTAGCGGTAGATTTCCTCTTACTTCCTGTTGTCTCCCTACAGTCAGATGTTTGTACGTAGGGAACTGCCTGTATATTGAGAAAACATGTGAAACTGTGAAACTGTTTTCGCCTTTGGTCAATATTAACCACTTGCCGCAAAATCACGTACCTGTAGGTAATTTTGCTCAGCTGCAGGAATCACCTTGGTACCATTTTTTGGAGCCGACGGTTGGCTTTCTTGTAACAACAACTGATGCGGATAATCAGTTATTACAAGCAGTGGGACGGGACATTCCCACCACCTCCCACCACTATCTGAAGATTTCCAATCTCACCGGGGGGAGATCCGAGCCACCTCCAGGCACGTCCACTGGCTGGCCGGAGACCCAAAAAATGCAGATGTCAGCTTTGATTGGGTATCCGATGTAGTAACCCAGAAGCAATGTCACATCGTCACTTCTGGTTTACTCTGCAGCCAACGGTGCCAGTTTTAAAAAATCCACAGTATTCAAAAACACTGATCTTGGCATTTTGAATACTTTAAAGTGCAGAGTAGGGGTTTGGGAACTTTTAGACCCCAGATCCTTTCATAAAGAGTGCCTGTCACTGCCTATTACTGTAACAAGGGGTGTTTACCATCATTGTGGCAATAAAAGTGATCAGATTTTTTTAAGGGACAGTGTAAAAAAAAAAAAAAAACCTTTAAAGTTCCTGCACGCCAAAACAAACGCATACATAAGTCACGCCCGCAAATGTAAACAGTGTTCAAACCACACATGTGAGGTATCACAGCGATCATTAGAGCGATAGCAATAATTCTAGTGTGAGACTGCCTCTGTAACTCTAAACGGGTAACCGTTAAAGATTTTTAAAACTTTGCCTATGGAGAGCCTATGGAGATTTTTATGTACCATTGTTTGTCGCCATTTCACGAGTGTGCACAATTTTAAAGCATGACATGTTGGGTTTCTATTTACTCAGTGTAACATATTCTTTCACATTATACAAAAAAAGTGGGCTAACTTTACTGTTTCATTTTTTTTATTCATCGAAGTGTATTTTTATGACCGCAAGTTTATTACTCTAGGGTCTCTGCAAAAAATATATATATATATATATATATATATATATATATATATATATATATATATTTATATAATGTTTGGGGGTTCTAAGTAATTTTCTGACCAAAAATACTGATCTTAACCACTGCAGCCCAGGAAGGATTTACCCCCTTCCTGACCAGAGCACTGCATCGCTTTTACTGACAATTGTGCGGTCGTGCGATGTTGCACCCAAACAAAATTAATGTCCTTTTTTTCCCACAAATAGAGCTTTCTTTTGGTGTATTTGATCACCTCTGTGGTTTTTAGTTTTTACACTATAAACAAAAAAGCGTGACAATTTTGAAAGAAAAATATATTTTTGACTTTTTGCTATAATAAATATCCCCAAAAATATCCCCAAAAATATATAAAAAAAACATGTTTTTCCCCATTCTAGGCCTATATGTATTCTTATACATATTTTTGGTAAAAAAATCACAATAAGTGTATATTGATTGGTTTGCGCAAATGTTATAGTGTCTACAAAATAGGGATAGGTTCATGTCATTTTGATTTTGATTCTTTTTTATTAGTAATGGCGGCGATCTGTGATTTTTATCATGACTGGGACACATCAGACACTTTTGACACTATTTTTGGACCATTATCATTTATACAGCGATCAGTGCTATAAAAATGCACTGTGTAAATGACACAAAAAAATAAAAAACTTACAGGGAAGGTGTTAAACACTAGGGGGCGACCAAGGGGTTAAGCGTGTCCTAGGGAGTGATTCTAACTTTAGGGGGGATGGTCTCACAACAACATGACAGAGATCACTCCTGATGACAGGGAGCAGTAGATCCCTGTCTTGTTACTAGAAAGAACAGGGAAATGCCTTGTTTACATAGGCATCTCCCCATTCTGCCTCTTCGTGCCACGATCGCGGGACACCGGCAGATGTCGAGTCTGTGGGACCCGCGGGCATGGTCACGCAGTACGCGGCGGGCTCGTGTGTGCCCCGCCAACGGCACACGCTCACCCACTAGCCCATAAATTAAAGGGGATGTACAGGTATGCCCATTTGCCCACCACTGCCATTCTGCCAACAGTTGGTAAGTGGTTAACTTGCAAGCAACAATTCTCAGAAAAAAGCCTGGTCTTGAAGTGGTTAATGATTTTGTCAAATGTTTTTTTCAAGTTTGTAAACTGGTATATACTGTATTCAGCTCCCACTGTAGTGCAGGAGGGGGACAAGGAAGATGAGGGTGCCGGTGGTGCAGTGTGGATGCCTACACCCCAACTGGATGATCCCCCTGCAAGAGTAAGGGACAGAGCCACCTACAGTGTATGGGGAGGTACTAGAGGCAGTTGGGTGTTTCAACTATAAAGCAGTAAAAGTAAGACATGTGGAAGATGTCTTTTTGGACAGCAGTGGCTTCCTCTGTGGTATCCTCCCATGAAATCCATTCTTGTTTAGTGTTTTACATATCGTAGATTCTCTAACAGGGATGTTGGCATATGCCAGAGACTTTTGTAAGTCTTTAGCTGACACTCTAGGATTCTTCTTCACCTCATTGAGCAGTCTGCGCTGTGCTCTTGCAGTCATCTTTACAGGATGGCCACTCCTAGGGAGAGTAGCAGCAGTGCTGAACTTTCTCTATTCATAGACAATTTGTCTTACTGTGGACTGATGAACAGCAAGGCTTTTGGAGATACTTTTATAACCCTTTCCAGCTTTATGCAAGTCAACAATTCTTAATCGTAGGTCTTCTGAGAGCTCTTTTGTGCGAGGCATCATTCACATCAGGCAATGCTTCTTGTGAAAAGCAAACCCAGAACTGGTGTGTGTTTTTTATATGGCAGCTGTAACCAACACCTCCAATCTCATCTCATTGATTGGACTCCAGTTGGCTGACACCTCACTCCAATTAGCTCTTGGAGATGTCATTAGCCTAGGGGTTCACATACTTTTTCCACCTGCACTGTGACTGTTTACATGGTGTGTTCAATAAAAACATGGTAACATTTAATTCTTTGTGTGTTATTAGTTTAAGTAGACTGTAATTGTTTATTGTTGTGACTTAGATGAAGATCAGATCACATTTTATGACAAATTTGTGCAGAAATCCATATCATTCCAAAAGGGTTCACATACTTTTTCTTGCAACTGTATTTAGGTCAAAAGAAGAGTAAACAAGTATGAAATTAAAAGGCACATATTAGAAAAATGACAGGCACATTTTAGAAAATAAATATTAAAGAACAAAGGAGCAACTTCCTGAATGAAATCTCGTTAATACATTTTAGGGAAATAAAAATAATTGCATATTTAATCATAAAAATACTGAATCATGATTGATAGTAATTAATAACAGTTCGAAGAAAGCTGTTTGGAACTGAATAAATAATATGTAGAAATTCTATTATACAATAATAAAGTTAATGAATCAGGATAGTAGGCAATGTCTGTGTGTTCGTAATTAGTCAACTGGTTTGATAGTTTCATTCAATCCATTAGGATGTTAGGTTTTGTGCATGAATATACAAAATTCATGGTCTTTTAGTCTCCTCAATCAAAATTGGTGGAATAAGGTATGTGTTTAATAGGCGTGATACTCATATGATTTATGATTCAGTAAAGAGAAAAGTTTGGACACACTGAGGCCGCGTACACACGGTCGATCCATCCGATGAGAATGGTCCGATGGACCGTTTTCATCGGTTCACAGCTGAAGCGGCCTGATGGTCTGATGTGCGTACACACCACCAGTTCAAAATCCGATCTGGTCAGAACGCGGACACGTAAACCAAGTACGACGTCACTTTAAAGGGGAAGGCCAAAGCCTTCGGCGCCGCCCTTGAGTCCGCTTTTGCTAATTTCGTGTAACCGCGTGTTAGTGAAAGTTTGGTTAGAGCCGATTCGCGCTTTTCAGTCTCCGTGCTTTTACAGGTCATATTCTCGGGTTCAGTGTGTACCTGTGGGTTTGTATTTGGCATTCAGTGCTGGCTGTTGGGTTGTTTCTGCTTTTCAGTGCCATCCTGTGCGCTTGTATCTGTTTCCTGGTTGCAATGTTGTTGTGCAAAACATAACATCGAAACTGGTTTGGGGGGGGGGGGTTTATCTACTATACGGCCCATCATGTCAAGGATGTTCTTAAAATTTTGCTCAGTGACATTCATCCTATTCCTCATAATGTCCATTTCAGTACTGCATTCCATAATTTGTTGGATGACGATTTTGGCACTAGCACTGGAGAAAGGTGTCCTAGCAGATGCTGTGATACCACCATGTTCATCTCCTAAAACAAAACAAAAGGGTTATTTAGAAATGTGCAGGCCTACCTACATCTCTTTTTCTCTGTGAAGCTGGGGTGACACTGACCTGTTGTGCTGATAATCTCCACCTCCCCATCTTCAACACCTCCTTCTTCCACCTCTATTTCTTTCACCTCACTTTCTTCCACCTCTCCTTCTTCCACAACTCCTTCTTCCACCTCACTTTCTTCCACCTCTCCTTCTTCCACAACTCATTCTTCCACCTCTATTTCTTCCACAACTCCTTCTTCCACCTCTCTTTCTTTCACCTCTCTTTCTTCCACCTCTCTTTCTTCCACATCCTCCTCCTCCACATGCTGAGGTTGGTGGGGTTTTTCGGGTCTGGGTCTCCTTGCCTCCTCCGAATGGTGTCCTTTTCTTTCCCCTAATAACATGAAACAAAATGTCGACTCGGCACACAGATATTGGAGGGCAGAAATAGAAAACATTGCTTAGAAGTGGGGTTCAATTGTCTGTTTGGTATCAATCCTAAAAACATCACCTTTGTTTTTCTGACTTCTCTCAAGCTGGAATACTGACGCTTTTTGGCAAAGTGACACACATGGATGCACCCCAAAAACAACATTTGTGGGAGACCCTATTAAAAATGTTAGTTATGGGGGACACACAGGTGCTCTTGAGTCCAGATGTGAAAACAGCTGCTTATTATCACTGTGTGAATGAATCCGGTTTGCCTTTCACATTCTAGTAAGTTTGAACAAACACATCATCTTGTAAACAATGTTTATAAATGTTCGTTTACGCCAAATAGGCATGTCCAGGTGTGCTTTTCCTGGAACACCGGAAAACATCGGATTTGTGAGGAACGATGTGGAGGAACGATGTTTACTACAAACGGGAACATATTACACTTTGCCAAATTCTACAAATAAATTTGCCATGTACAACCAGGCCAAAGAAGCACATGGAGAAAAACATGTCCACAAATTATAAACACAATTGCAAAAAGCACATAAAAATTACCTACTTTTCTCAATAATTCTCTTGATCCTCCTATACTGCTCTGGCTCACGCAATTTCAAGTCCGACCACCTTTTTCTGAGCTGCTCCTTGGACCTCCTGACCCCAAATATATCATAAAGTCTCCTCGCCACTTTGTCCATTATTTTGGCCTTCCTCCGATTAGGGGTGTTTTATGGGCCATGATCTCCATCATAATCTTTCCTCCGCAGTATGTCCACCATCTCCACCATCTCTTCTAGTGACATATCTGTCGCTTTGTAGCGCCTGGGCCTGGATTGTGATGTTCTTGACTCCGGCCTTTTCTCGTCGGGACAGGGTAAACCATGCTCCTGTGACACCGCCATATTCTCGCTTCACAATGATTAGGGGCGTGGAAAAGAGGAAAGAGTCCGTCATGGGCGGGCAAAGAGGGCGGCATTTAACGCATGCACGGGGTATATAAGGAGAACAACGTGATTACGTTTGTTACACAGAGTCTGCTCGAGCGGAAGTGAGGAACGGCAGAAACAAAGGTTTCTGAAAATGGGCCCAGCAGAGGCCTAGAGATTAGAGTCATGGGATGGGGGGTTTATATGTTGATTGCACCCTTGCACAAGTATTTATCTTGGGGCCCCCCATGCAATTTGGCTCTCCATCTGCTCGGAGACATCTCCAAAATATATATGTGAAACTGCAAAAACTCTTTATTTTACTGTGTATCAGATCAGGCAATGATTGTGATTGTTGGACAGAGGTAATTAGGCGGTGTATCATCTCATCAATGCTGAGGGGCATGATATCTACACATGAATGATGCCTTGATGAATGCTCTCATTACTTTTGCTTGTTTTATGCCACTTATTTAGTGAAATGTAAACACAGGGTCTGCAGGTAAAATCCTCTTTTAAAAAACAATGGGGCAGAGCTGGGCACCATTTTAGCAGCAGGAGACACTGTGTTTGAAGCTCAAAAGATTGTGCGCATATTCTGACAATGTAAAAGCTGAGCCTCGTGTTTTTCTGTTTTTTTTTGTTATTCTAGAAAGAAATTTAAACAATGGACCAGCTAAATATTGCTGAAAATCTCATGCACTTCATAGAAAAGTATAGGGAACTCCCCTGCCTTTGGGATTCCAGGAACCCAGGCTACCACAAAGCCAATTTAAGAACGGCAACACAGGAGAAGTTTGCAAAATACATGCAGACTTGTATTCCGGAGTGCACAGCCACAATGATTAAGGATAAAATTAACAACCTCAGGGGCACATACAGGAAGACCTACTGCAAAATGAAGAAATCAAAGAGGTTAGGAGCAGCAGAAAGTGATGTAAAGGATCCCAAGCTGTGGTACTACAAGCACCTCAGCTTTTTGGAGGATCAAATGGAGGGCTGGGATTAACTTCCCAGTCTTCCTTCCACCCTTACTTCCACGCTTCCTTCCAGCGGAACTTCCACGGTTCCCCCCCCCCCCTGCAGAGTGTAACAAGGACCTGGCTGACATAGAGAGGGCATATCTGCCGATCTTCAGTGAGGAATAGTAGTTTACAACATATTTCTGGGCTGCAAATTATTGATGGTTTATTGAGATGATTTTGTAACCAAAAAGGAAAGTTTGGAAACACAACCAAAAGTCGTGGGCAGAAATAATTGTGTCAGGGATGCCAACTTCGGGGGTCAGAATGAGAGTCTGTTCAATTTAAAAAAATAAAAAAGAAAACAGTCAAGAGCATGAAAATGTGTGTGATTGATTGTGCAAAATATTAAAACATGTCCCTTTTTTCTACACAGGAAGAGACCAGCCAGGAAGCAGCAGCTCCCGAAAGTGGCAGCCAGGAGGAAGGAGTGAGTGGCAGCCAGGAGGAGGCTGGGCCAAGTGGAGTTCAGCAGGTGCCCAGGCGCAGCACCATATCACAGGTGCCTCCCCTCCAGATGCGCCGACCAACCCAAAAGAGGGTCTGGAGGAAGCTGGAGGAGGAGAGCCTGCAGGTGATCAGGGAGGCATCCCAGATCATGAGGGCCCCCTGAACCCAACGGAGAGCTACAGCTCATTCCTCTCCAACGAGCTGCAAGATGTGGGGGAGGAACAAAGGGGCCTGGCCAAAGACATGATTACTAAGGTCATTTGGTGGGCGAGAAAGGGACCTGCTGACAAGGGACACTGATTTGAGTGACCCGGCCCGGCCTGCTTCTCATCTTCCTCCTGCTGCCACATCATCACCACCTGCAAGGGGCCGTGGACGGGGCCGTGGAAGTTCCCCTGCAAGGCAGCCTGGAAGGAAGGCTGTAAGGAAGACCAGAAAGTGATTCCCTGGCTTCCAGCTGATTTGGCCACAAACTGAGGTTGTATATTATCTGCTGCTGTTTCTGGTTTCTGTGATTTGGGCAGCACATTGTGACTCCTGAGGTTGTTGATTTTGTTCTTGATCATGGTGGACTGTGCCTTTGGTGTCCAAAAAGTCTGCATGTATTTTGTGAATTTCTCAAGTGTTGCCGTTCTTTTTCTAATTTTTTTTGGCCAGAATAAATGGTAATTTAATTTCAGTTCAAACCTTGTCTATTGTGTTTTTTTGGTGAATAGCCATCAAACATTTCCAAAATATAATGTCTAATTAACAAAGGACACAACCTCCTTGAGGGGGGGGGGACATTGGTGTGATAACTTGACAAAAAAAATAACTCCATAAAAAATAAAAATAAATGTCCACCAAAAAAAGAAATTTAAAAAAACATTTCTCCAAAACATAAAAAAAAATATATACGTGGAGTATAAAAAAATATTTTGGAGATCTGGCTTGCGAAAAAAACATAAAAAAACATGAGATCGCAAGCAAAAAAGAAAATAAATCTGTATGGGAGAACCCTGTCTAAATAGCATCAGCAAAACAACGTGTTTATTCTAGCAATAGAACGAAGAAAAAAATGCACAGCAATAAACAAGACACTAATTTTAAAAATGTAGAATGTGCCATCTCAAAAACGAACGTGAGTTTTGCAAGAACGAGCGCTCCCGTCCCCTCGTTTAGTCTGAGGATGCGTGGGTTTTGAACCGATGCTTTTGTGTACTAACCATGGGTTTGGACCTATCTGTCAGCGGTCCATCGGTTCGATTTTAAGGCAAGTTCTATAATTTTTGTCCGAAGGACAAAAGACCAATGGGCCGTACACACGGTTGGTTTGGACCGATGAAACTGAACTTCGGTCTGTTTTCATCGGTTTGGACCGATGGTGTGTACGCGGCCTGAGAAATCCTTTTAATCCTAAATTGTCCTATTCTGAATTTCAGTTTTTGGATTGTGCAGCCCATGAATTGTAGTTCGCAGGGATACTTTAATAGGTTAAAATAACAGTTTTTGAAAAATGTTCTCTAACGTATGTCAAAAATGAATTGTCTGTTTTTATATTGCATTTCAATCAAGAAAGTCTAAAAGTGTCCTGCAAAGGAAGAGATCTTTCGTTGGTGTTTCTATGATTATATTGCTATGCTATTGCTATCTAGACATGTGCATTAGTTTTCGTCCGAATTTCAGGTATTTTCAGTGCAATTTCAAGTGCACTTTGCACTTGTAGTTTGCACTTGTAGTGCAAAGTGGATTTGCCTTTCGTAAATAACCCCCATTGCATCCTTTATTATCCTGTTTGTTTCCTTAAGATCTGTCCTACAAAACTATGGCCTCGTACACACACGACCGAGGATCTCGACGGGCGAAACACATCGTTTTGCTCGTCGAGTACCTTGTTAGGCTGTCAAGGAACTCGACAAGCCAATTTTCTAAATTTCCCATCGAGGAAAAAGTGAACATGCTCTCTTTTTGGCTCGTCGAGTTCCTCGACAGTTTCCTCGTCGAAAAATGTACACACGACCGGTTTCCTCGGCAAAAAAAAAAAACAGCACATTTCTTGCTGGTTTTTGCCGAGAAACTTGGTCGTGTGTACTAGGCCTCAACCTCCTCTTCTGTCTGGGATTCTTACAGCTATGTTGGAGTTTTCTGTAGGCATTTTAAAGCCTGTCTTTTTTGAAGTGTGAGATTATGATTGGCGATATTTTTAGTTTTTTTAGTTAGATTATGAAAATCATTTACTGTATATGTGTAAACACAGTGTTGATTTATCCCTATTTATTATGTGGGGGTACAATCTAAAAATTTCATTTAGGGCTCTTTCACACTAATGTCCAGCGTGACAAAAGCGTCCCTTGAAATCCTATGTGACTTTTCACATCATCGTGTTGAATTTGCATTGCAGTCTGAAAAGTCCTTTATGCTGTATCTTTGGTGTGCTTTTCAAAAGTATACCAAAAACTCACCTTTCATGGTAAGTCGATAGAATCATATAAACAATTTACCAAAAACAAACCCAGGGTACATTTTAGGTGCGTTTTTGGGGTCACATCACTTTTTTAAAAAGACCCTGATTATTAAGGAGCTGGCATTCTTAACAAGGGAATAGCTGGTTGTTAAGGAGTCGGAACATGCTGGCATCCTTAACAATCGGTGAATAGCTACACATACAATACCCCCCACACCCTCCCCCGTACCTCCATGATTGTCACCCTCAGATCCTCTGCTTATTAGTCCCTTCATGTGGAGGAGTCTTTCCAGCCACCCCTTTTCCGCTCACATATACAGAGCCACTGAGATGTTCCCAGCTGTCCTGCCCAGTCTTCCCACTCCTCCCCCCTCTGGTAGTAGTGATGGTTCCTGTACAAGAGACTGAGCAGAGATGAGCTGGAGTATGGTGACCAACAGGTAAATTGGGGATTATTGTACATGTGTAGATATCTACAGGTTGTTAAGGAAGCTGGCGGGTGTAGGCTATTTAACAACCAGCGAATAGCAGAGCTGGAACCTGCTGGCGTCCTTAACCATCAGTGAATAGTGGGTTAAGGTGTCAACACCTGACATCCTTAATAACCAGCTATTCCCCAAATATGCATTGCACTAAATTATATTGCAACGCTTTAACCACTTGCCCCCGCAAAGTGGTTTCAATATCCTAACTGGATGTCATATGACGTCCTCAGGATATTGAGCCACTGCGCACCCCCGGGGGATGCCCATTATCAGCACAGCCCCCCCGAGGATGCCCACACTAGACCACCAGGGATGCCACTAGACCACCAGGGATGCCATTAGACTACCAGGGATGCCCACCACCAGGTATACCACCCTAGACCACCAGGGATTCCATGTAGTGCCCACAATGGATGCCAATCAGTGACCACAATGGATGCCAATCAGTGACCACAATGGGTATCACTGATTGGCAGGCATTGTTGTTTGGCACTGATTGGCATCCATAAGTACAATACAGTACATCCATGCCACCTATCAGTGCCCATCCATGCCCATCCATGCCAACTATCAGTGCCCATCCATGCTCATCCATGCCACCTATCAGTGCCCATCCATGCCGCCTATCTGTGCCCATCCGTGTCGCCTATCCGTGCCCATCCATGCCGCCTATATGTGCCCATATGTGCTGCCTATCTGTGCCATCCGTGCCGCCTATATGTGCCCATCCGTGCCACCTATCAGTGCCCATCCGTGCCGCCTATCAGTGCCCAATCAGTGCTGCATATTAGTGCCCATCAGTGCCCATCAATGCCACCCTAGACCACCAGGGATTCCAATCAGTGCCCACAATGGATGCCAATCAGTGCCCACAATGGATTCCAATCAGTGCCCACAATGGGCATCACTGATTGGCAGGCATTGTTGTTTGGAACGGATTGGCATCCATAAGTGCAATACAGTATATCCATGCCACCTATCAGTGCCCATTCATGCCCATCCGTGCCACCTATCAGTGCCCACCCATGCCCATCTATGCCACCTATCTGTGCCCATCCATGCCGCCTATCTGTGCCCATCCGTGCCGCCTATCTGTGCCCATCCGTGCCGCCTATCTGTGCCCATCCATGCCGCCTATCAGTGCACATCCATGCCGCCTATCAGTGCCCATCCTTGCTGCCTATCAGTGCCCATCCTTGCTGTCTATCAGTGCCCCATCAGTGCTGCATATTAGTGTCCATCAGTTCCCATCAATTCCACCTCATCAGTGCCACCTCATCGGTGCCCATCAGTGCGTCTAATCAGTGCCCATCAGTGCAGCCCCATCAGTGCCCGTCAGTGAAGGAGAAAACGTACTTATTTACAAAGTTTTGTAACAGAAACAAAAAACAACATTTGTTTTTCGAAATTTTCGGTCTTTTTAATTTTTTTTAGCAGAAAATAAAAATCCCAGAGGTGATCAAATACCACCAAAAGAAAGCTCTATTTGTGGGAACAAAATGATACAAATTTAGTTTGGGTACAGTGTAGCATGACCGTGCAATTGTCATTCAAAGTGCAACAGCGCTGAAAGCTGAAAATTGGTCTGGGCAGGAAGGTGTAAAAGTGCCCTGTATGGAAGTGGTTAAAAAGTGCTATGCGTTTTTTTAAAAGCATATCACATTTTAGAAGCATGGCAGTGTGAGAGCAGCTTTAATGTTGTGGAAATGCTTTATTCCTTAACAAAGGAATTCATCAATATCTCTTTTTATCCATCTCCAGAAAGAGTACTGTGGTTTATGTATTGTGTTCATCTGTAATAATGGGTAGAATGTTGTTGTGATTATGTTTTTTGTTTTTTGTTTTCTGTATAGCAAAATGCCTTTTCAAAGTTTTCTTATAAATTGGTTTAAATCAATGAATAAATCAAACATATACATTTTTTTCTGAAGGACAAAAGAATAGGCTTTTCTGTAGAAGGTTATCTCAGCATCATTTTGTGATTGTTTAGATAAGTTGAAGAGGTTGGATTTTTTTGCCTTTGCTCTGTTCATGTTTATGTTTCTCTTGCTTCCTATTTTTCTTTTTTTCCTAATCATCTATTTTCATGGTTTGGGTTTGAAAAAAGTTTAAAATCACTCACGGCTATAATGAATTGTCGGCTCCCGGCAATTCAGAGAAAAGTCATTCATAAAAAATAAAAATAAAAGCGTGGGGGTCCCCACTGGAGACAGCACGGTGAATGACGTGGCTTCAGCCTGTGACAGCTCTTATGTAGTGAGGGCGGAGCCACCCATCACATGACCCTGTTCCCCTCTGACGCAAGGGAGAGCCCAGGCTCCCTCAGTGACGTGACGGGTGCGTCAGAGGGGGGCGGGGTCACGTGACGAGTGGCCCCACCCTCACCTATATAAGAGCTGTCACTGGCTGAAGCCACGTCATTCGCCGGGCTGTCTCTGGTGGAGACAGGCGGTGATGCGTGCGCTGGATCCCGGACCTGGATGAAGAGATCTTCTCATCGCTGGACCCCAGCGGAGAGGAGATCACTCGTCGCAGGATAACGAAAGCGTTGGAGCGGAGACCGAGAGTGGATTACCACCGCTGGATTTTTTTTTTTAATAAAGGACTTTCTCCACGGTGTGTGTTTTTTTTACAATTCTTTACACTTCCTTAGTGAAATGGTAGAGGTACAATGTACCCCATTACCAATTAACATGGGGGGGTGGGATCTGGGGGTCCCCTTTGTTAAAGGGGTCTTTCAGATCCTGATAAGCCCCCCGCCCTCAGACCCCCCACAACCAACGGGCAAGGGTTGTAGGGATGAGGCCCTTGTCCCCATCAACATGGGGACATGGTGCTTTGAGGGGTCACAGACCCCAAAGCATCATCCCAATGTTGAGGGCATGTGGCCTGGTATGGTTCAGGAGGGGGGGCGCTCTCTTGTCCCCCCTCTTTTCCTGTGGCCTGCCAGGTTGCGTGCTCGGATAAGGGGTCTGGTGTGGATTTTTGGGGGAACTCCACTCCATTTTAAAAAAAAAATTGGGGTGGAGTTCCCCTTAAAATCCACACCAGACCTGAAGGGTCTGGAATGTTTTTTTGGGGTGAACCCCACGTAATTTTTTTTTAAATTTGACAGCGGGGGGTTCCCCTTAATATCCATACCAGACCTGAAGGGCCTGGTAATTGAATTTGGGGGGACCCCCACGCTTTTTTTTATGAATGAATTTTCTCTGAATTGCCGGGAGCCGACAGTTCATTATAGCAACGAGTGATTTTAAATGACTTTTTTTCCTTCAGAAATTACACTTTGTGCAGGGACAGTTCTAAGCACGGAAAACAAGCACCACTTCACAGGCATACTATAGACACCTCCCCCCCCCCAGGTACGAAATATTAAGTTTTATTGTTTCACTTTAAGCAAAAATAGAAGTACCAAATCTGAACCACTCAACGGAACAAACACTCAACGCTCTAAACAAAGCGTTACTACAAACAGCAGACACAGTTGCTCCGAAACGCAGAGCTCTCAGCCGGAAAAATAACTCTGGCTGGTTCAACGACACCCTCACCCTACTGAAACAGTATCGCAGAAGAGCGGAAGGAGCCTGGAGGAGGAACCCATCAAAAGAAAACCTCACAAAGTAAAAAACCCTCACCAAAAATTACCACAAAGCGATCTTTAAAGCCAAAAAAGACCATTTCGCAAACATCGTCTCCAAAGCCCTAAACCGTCCACGGGAACTTTTTAAGCTAGTCGCTAAGGCCATGAACCCCTCCTGCTTGGAGCCCCCGGCAAGTGAGACACAGGAATTCTGTAATGAACTATCTGACTTTTTTATCGACAAAATCGAAAAGATTCGGGCATCAGTTCAACAGAAAAAAAACACCAACCCCACCCAGATACAGCAAGAAGAAGCAATCAACACAAATAGTGTACGATCAACGAATTTCGAGCTGGTCCCAATTACCATCGACACCACAAAAAACATCATCAGAAGCCTCCGAGACAACACATCACCTAATGACATCATTCCTACAAAACTTTTGAAAGAATGCACGGACATCTTGGCACCCATCATAACGCACATCATAAACCAATCATTCAGGGAAGGGATTGTTCCGAACAACCTCAAGCAAGGCATAATAAAACCCCTCTTAAAGAAACCCAACCTCGAACCAAAAGACCCAAACCAGCGCAGACCGTTAACAAGCCTCAACACGATCTCCAAAATCATGGAGAAAGCAGTAGTACAACAGCTTCAGCCCCACCTGGACGAGCACAAACTCCTAGATCCTCTACAATCAGGTTTTCGCCCAGGCCACGGCACAGAAACGGCTCTTCTTAAAATATGGGATGACGCCCTCGAAGCAGCAGATGATGGAGAATCCTGTCTCCTAGTGCTGCTGGACCTTAGTACAGCCTTCGACGCGGTAGACCACAACATACTGATCGCACGACTCAAAGAAGTAGCAGGAGTCTCCGACGCGGCCCTACCGTGGTTCGCATCTTTCCTTGAAAATCGCACTCAGACCGTGAAACTTGGAGGGTTCACATCAGAAACACGGACCACTACATGCGGAGTCCCGCAAGGATCGCCCCTCTCACCTGTACTCTTCAACATCTACATCCGCCCGCTCCACAAAATCATCAGCAAACAGGACCTGTGCTACCACTCCTATGCGGACGACACGCAGCTTTACCTTCGAATCACCAACAAAAAAGACCAATTTCATGAACTTGGAAAGTGCCTTACGCTAATTGACAATTGGATGACCGAAAGCTCCCTCAAACTTAACGGACCCAAAACAGAACTACTCACCCTTCACGCAAATAGGAAATCCATTTCTAGGACCACAGGGACACCGCCCACCATCCTCGGACAAACCATCGCACCAAGCAATAAAGCCAAAAGTCTTGGAGTCACCTTTGACTCTGACATGACGTTGGATGCACAAATAGGATCAGTTGTCAGCGGTTCTCATCATCTGCTCCGAATGCTACGTAGACTCATCCCCTTCATCCCAGAAGAGGACACGGCAGTAGTGGTGGGAACGATCATCAACTCACGACTCGACTACGCAAATTCCCTCTATTTAGGACTACCAAAATACCAGATTTCACGTCTACAAGTTGTCCAGAACACGGCAGCCAGACTGGTAACAGGTAAAAAGCCGTGGGAATCAGTCTCCCCGGCCTTGAGATCCCTCCACTGGCTGCCCGTACAGGATCGGGTGACATTCAAGACACTCTGCCTCACCCACAAATGTATACAGGGGAACGCTCCCCAATACTTAAGCGAGAAAATAAAACCCTACGTCACCAAGCGTGTTCTCCGGTCAACCGACCAAAACCTTCTCCAAATTCCTAAATCCCGCTACAAATCTAAGGGAGAACGTAGATTTTCGGTCCAAGGACCACGGCTCTGGAATGCTCTACCCTCTACAATCCGCTTGGAGGAAAACCATCAGGCCTTTAGGAAAAAACTAAAGACCCACCTCATCTGAAGGACCGGCACGACTCTGGACAGGAAGCGTCTTGAGGCGATTTAGTTCGCATTTGTTGCGCTATACAAGTTACTCACTCACTCACTCACTCACTCACTCACTCATTATTAAATTCACTGCTCACTAAAAAACGGACGTTTTTAAAACCTTTTTTTTTGCATTGATATATGTCCCCTGGAGCAGGACTCAGGTCCCCAAACACTTTTTATGACAATACCTTGCATATTAGCCTTTAAAATTAGCACTTTAGATTTCTTTAGACTTTTACAGGGTGTTCCACGGCTTTTCAAATTTGCCGCGAACACCTCAAATTGTTCGCTGTTCGCCGAATAGGCAATGTTCGAGTCGAACATGAGTTTGACTCGAACTCTAAGCTCATCCCTAGTTATTAATTAAGTGATGATATTTGGATGTAGGAAAGAAGTGGTTATATTATTTAAACTGTATAGTAAAATAATAAAGCAAAATCATGACAGAGAGGCACTTCTGTTATCTCGAATCCAAGGTTTCTGGTATTTTTCCAATCTTCATGAGGATGTGTTGGTTGAAAATCTGTAGGATGTCTTGAAACGATGGAGTAAATTTACTTTTTTTTTTTTTCTAGCAATGTTAATTCTCGTTGAAATGGGGAGAGAGTTAGCTGGGTCTGAGTGAGTTTTGATATTAAAATTATAATGTCTTGTCAGAACTTGAGAAGGCTGGGGCAGGACCACCATGTATGAACTAGAGATCAATTGCCACAATTGCACCAGCAATCAGGCAAGCTGTTAGGATATATAGAGACAAATCTGGTAAGAGTGTTATATTACCCGTGGAGAATTTTCTGAACGGATTCCCACTGGGAGATGCACTTGGAGAATTTCAGTGGGTGGATGAGGGCAGTATTCCATTGGTTGAAGGAAATTGAGTTTTGGAGCAGGTTTTCCCAGTACAGCATCAATCTTATCTTGGGGATCAGATGAAGGAGTAGTTTGTAGAAATAGGAGATACCCTTGTGCTGCAGAGTAGAATGTTACTGACTGAGTATACTCTTGTCAGTCCAACAAATGTTGTTGAGGATGTGTCGCAGGCAGAAAATTTTAAGAAGTATCCAAAAATAGACTCTACATATTGAACAGAATTCATTCCAAATGTTGCTCTCTCCTTATTTAGTATAAAAAAAATAAGATGTGCCTATCTTTTTTCTAGTATGTGCCTTTCAATTTTATCCTAATTTTTGTTTAATTATTTTAACATTTTTACTCGTGTGTATATTATTTGCATTGGTCATTCACGAAAAATATTTTGTACCCCAAATGCTTTTATCACTATATCTTCAAGCAGATTTTGTCTACATGCACATCTTGCTTGTTCAATATATCCAGCCAATACCCGCCTTCATACAAAGCTCAAAAATCCTGGAGTCTGCTGGAACACACAGCCTAACATACACATAATACCATGTATGTGTGGTCCTGAGCTCATAATTAACTGGAAACTAACAGAGCCTGCCTGTACTCTTGTCTGCCGCTAAGCACCCTTATGTTCCAGTCCAGACAATGAGTACCTGCCACCACCAAAAGCAAAAATGCTCGCTTACCAGCTCCCATTGACGTTATGTTACAGGAGGGCAATAGCACCTGTGGCTTAAATGGGTTGTAAAGGTACAATTTTTTTTCCTAAATAGCTTCCTTTACCTTAGTGCAGTCCTCCTTCGTCCTACATCCTCATGTCCTTATTTCTTCTGAGAAATCCTCACTTCCTGTTCTTCTGTCTGTAACTCCACACAGTAATGCCAGGCTTTCTCCCTGGTGTGGAGTGTCGTGCTCGCCCCCTCTATTGGACTACAGGAGAGTCAGGACAATCTCTACGTTGCAGATAGAGAAAGGAGCTGTGTGTTAGTGGGCATCCTGACTCTCCTGTTGTCCAATGGAGGGGGTGCACAACCTTAATGCATCCAATGCCACGCCCCCTACAGTAAGAATCACTCCTTAGGGAACACTAAACCCCTACAGTGCCACCTAGTGGTTAACCCCTTCACTGCCAGTGTCATTTTCACAGTAACCAGTGCATTTTTATAGCATCGATCGCTGTAAAAATGACAATGGTCCCAAAAATGTGTCAAAAGTCTCTGATGTGTCTGCCATAATGTTGCAGTCATGATAAAAATCGCAGATCGCCGCCATTACTAGTAAAAAAAAAAAATAATAAAAATGCTATAAAACTATCCCCTATTTTGTAGACGCTATAACTTTTGCACAAACCAATCAATAAACGCTTATTGCGATTTTTTTTACCAAAAATATGTAGAAGAATACGTATCGGCCTAAACTATCGCTCTATTTTTGTTTATAACGCAAAAAATAAAAACTGCAGAGGTGATAAAATACCACCAAAAGAAAGCTCTATTTGTGGGGAAAAAAAGAGCTATGTCGCACGACTGCACAATTGTCAGTTAAAGCGATGCAGTGCGTACCATAACAGTGGAGAAAATATCGACTGTACTCATTTGGCACGAAAAGATCTCATCGCAGTTTCCCGTCGGGAAAACCGGTCGTGTGTACGGGCAATGCGGTTCAATAGTCATCTGTTTTATTTTGCAAAAGAGACTCATAAAGTTCAGGAGATGTGTAAACATTGTTGGTTGTTACACAATAGCCCTGATTTAGCAATGGCTCAATAAGTGAAAGAATGGAAGATGTTGCCAATCCATAGTTGCTGTAATTTTGGTTGAATTTTGTTCCTTTCCCAGTGTACAGCACTGAATTCCAAATATAGCCAGTTGACGATTTGCATAGAATCAAGGATTTTACACCAAATCATGCTCTCTTTCATCTATGCGGATGTCTCTTTCTGGCACATAGCTTTGTTGGATTTTTTTTTTTAAATCATTTGAGATACTTCCCAAATTTTCCAGAGTTTTGGTGCAGGATGAGTAAGTAGTTTCATCAAATTCTTTGCTCACGCCGATATAAGTCAGCAGAATGGCATGGCTGGGCAGATAGATGTATATATATGTCACCTTTAAGATGCAGCATTGTGGCCGCGTGTGCACCAGCGACAGTTCGCACGCGCCCGCTGCCAGCTCCGTCACTCGACCGCGGGTCTCGCGGACTCGATGTCTGCAGGGATACCCGCAATCGTCTCACGAGGAGGAAGAATGGGGAAATTCTGCTATCTGACACTGCTTCCTGGATTGTGTTTGACACTCAATTGGTGTACCTGCGATTTATATGGGATATCCACAAGAATCTCAGCTGTGAATGGCATGATCATATGGACTATTTATTCACCACTTTTTGTTTTGCACTTTTTCTTATATTCATTATGCACATTGATTTCACCAATTTTGGAATTATATCTCTGGACTAGCCTAAGTTTCACAGATCGGTTGGTTATGCATTTTTGTTTATAATTTTTCTATACATGCAGCGCAGCTTACCCTTTATATTGTTCCTGATTGTTGATCTGTATTGTTTTACAGTCTTTGCCTTTCAACATATTACCAGTAAATACATAGGCCCGGCGTAGCGCATCTAATATATGCTACGCCAAAGCAGCGCACAGAGGCAAGCACAGTATTCAGGAAGCCAGTGCTCCCACTCGCTCTCAAATCTACACTGGGTTTCCCAAGCGTAAGCCAGCGTAGGTGGCAATGGGCGTGAGCCATGCTAATGAGGCGTGAGCCCCATGCAAATGATGGGCCAAGCGCCATAGAAGTACTTAAAACGAATGGTGCATGCGCCGTCCCGTGGACGCATGCCAGTGCGCAGAATCAAGTCGGAACTACTCCCTAAGATACGGCACGATTAACTGCCTACGACGTGAACGTAACCTACGCCCAGCCCTATTCACGTACTACGTAAACAACGTAAAATACGATGGCTCTGTTCCCAGGTCCATACCTTTGCATGAGTTGCGCCTCCTATATGTGGAATAACTTTACGCTGGATGTACGACTTACGCAAACCGCGTATGTTATGCGCCTGGCGCAACTACGTTCATGAATCGGCGTATCTGCCTCATTTGCATATGTGCATAGAAAATCAATGGGAGCGTCAAATGGGCCCAGCGTAAATATGCGCCCACGATACGACGGCGTAGGCAAGTTACGTCGGTCGTAGGAAGCCTATTTTTAGGCGTATCTCAGATTGTGGGCACGGCGCACAGATACGACGGTGCATAGTTAGACTTACGCGGCATATCTCGAGATACGTCGGCGTAAGTGCTTTGTGAATCCGGGCCACATAATGCTTCAATCTTCTTCTCTATAAAGCTTGCATCTTGTAAAATCACTCTTCACTTCCAATCCATATTCCTCAGCACATGCATGAGCATTAACAATAGTAAAATTCCTTATTTTTCCTTTCAGATGCAATACATAGGGGGGAGATTTACTAATACTGGTGCACACAAAATTCGGTGCAGCTCTGCATAGTAACCAATAGACGCGTGCATTTGTTTTCGTCTGAATGCATTTTCGTCCGAATTTCGGGTATTTTCGTTATTGTTTTAACAAACGAAAACGAATGCGCAGAATCTGAAAGATCCGACATAAAAAAATGCTTTATTTTCGTTTTAGTTTCTACAACAGTTCGATATAGATAGGAGATTCAACATGACGCTGACAATAGCAATCTGTGTCTATTGAATCTGCGGTCGAATGTGCCTAACCTTAACTCTATTAGTCCAAAATTATTCTACATAGAGGAAAGATTCAACATAGAGAGAAAGGATGCGACATTATAGAGACAGTGTTGGGGTAGACCATTCGACATGAATGACAAAGATTCGATGAAGCAGCGAAAACATACAAACGTCGAATTTGTCATTGAAGGCTTATGGTGTCTGTCGAAAGTTCTAAGAAGATTCGACAAGCAGCTAAACTGTACGACGCCGCAATCGTACATTTCATGTTAAATGCTCAGCCCATAGGCTATAGAAGAATTTGAATGCTGGTTGACTAGTAATAATAATTTATAAATATAATTATTACTAGTGTCATACAACATTAGAATTCTTCTATAGCTTGTAGGCGGAGCATTTGACCGGAAATATACAATTGCGGCGTCGTACAGTTTAGCTGCTCTGTTGAATCTTCTTAGAACATTCCACAGACACCGTGAGCCTTCAATGACAGATTCGACCTTAATTAATTTGTATTTTTTTTAACGAAACTAAATAAATAAAAAGCGAATTTCGGGAGTAACTAAATAAATGTATTTTTTGTACGAAAATGAAATTCTGAAAGAAAATATTTCAGTGCGCACATGTCTAGTAACCGATCAGCGTCCATGTTTTATTGTCAAAGTCTTATTGAACAAGCTGAAGTTAGAAGCTGATTGGTAACTATGCACAGTTGCACCAGATTCTGTGTGCACCAGATTTAGTAAATCTACCCAGCAGTGTTCATCCAACACAGCCTATTTTTTGTATAATGGTGCAGAAAAGTTACTTAAAGTTCCTTGCTCTTATTACCACTATACAGTATATTATAATCACAAGTACCTCATTATCTATTTGAACTTTGTGCATTTTTTACTTTATCTTTTGCAAGTGGTCAAATATTTGTGAATATGTCCCAGCTTGCCGACCAAAAATTCCTGTTATCAAAATTGCTTTCACGTATTAATTGTCATCCTGTTTCTAGGAAGGTGATAGTTTAGAGCTTCTCAACATTTGCTTTGTACAAGAGAGCCCACTCCTTAGTAATCCTGGGGTACTGATGATTGTTTTCTATCAGGGTTTACTTCTTTAGTTCTTTCAACAATTAGGAGACATCAGGTGAATGAGCAATGTGTCAATGTGTCAAAGATATCTCTCCATGTATTGTAGCTAGACCATTGGCAATATTTTCTTCACATATGGAAGGAATTATCTCCCCTAATATGTCTGTAGGCAGACAGCCACTTGCCTGCATTAATGTCTATAAACAAAAAAATAAAGCAGACATCTAGTAGCTGCATGACCAGTGCAATACACTGTACTTAGATCTCTCATATAATATGTCATGTCAGTATTTTTTTAGCTGGCTCCAGAGCTTCTATAGAAGTCTAGGATAAAGCATATTTCTGTACAAATTCTACTTATTATGAATGTTTTCTAGACTGCTGTGTTGGAGAGAGGCAAATGACAACCCCGTTCTATCAATGTAAATGCACTATACAGTGTTAAGCTGGCCATACATGAATGGAAATTCTGCCGGGTCAGCAGGGAACTGGCTGAGATTTAATCTGTGTATGGGCAGACTGATTGTACCCATCCATTGACTTGGGTACAACCAGCCTGTTGGATTTTTGCTCACAATTACTGCCAGTGAATACACCACTAGCAGTAACCACTGTGTACATATTCTAGGGTGCTGTGAAGGTAATTGAAATTCGTTTTACTACACTGGTTGATAGCATTGTGTCCAAACAGAAAATTGCAAATGCACATGATTTTCCTAGCAGAAGCAAGTAAAACTTAGCACTCTCTGCAATTACACAGGGCACTGGTTGATACGTACATGGTATGAGACAGTTTCCCTATAAAGCAGAACACTCAAACCCCAGACTACAAATCAATATTTATACACAGATATTTCTATTTGCCTCCCATCCAACAGTAGAAACTAAAATAACAATGGTGGCACAATGCCAAACCTGGGGGCGCCACAATCTGGGATATAAAGGAAGCTATAAAACCATCAAACTTTGTGTAAATAATTATACAAAAGTGGAGTATGTCAGTCCATATTTGATTTTATTGCCTCCAAGAGAACTCCTAAATGTAATTCTGTAACAGATTGGTATGTTTTAATAACCATGAGAATATTATATGTACTGGATGCCAAAATGAAAGAATGGATGAGGTCATTACATTTTGAGAAAAGAAAGACTCAATGGCACAGCAATATCAAAAATGTATATTTGTGATTACTTTAATCACATAATTGATATTATCATGTATAATTATAAATAAGAAAGTCCTATCTTTTATAGCTTAACTAGTTAACCACTAGTAAAGTCCCATTCCAACCTGCAGAAATTATGTTTTTAATATTCCTAACTGAGCAACTTGAAACATAATATTAGACACAAGTGCTTCATAACCTCATGTTAAATGTTCTTGATTACACGAGGAACATATCACTTAACTTCATAATCAAGAGTGCCATTTGAGCTTTGTTAAAACCAAATGCCACAAACTTATTCCTGCAAAGGTTGAACATAACTCAAATTATTCTGAATAAAAACTCGAACAGCATCTTATTGATTCCTCCTTAGTGAAAGGTCAATGCCTAATGCGTTTGATATTTAACTTCAGCATTACAAATTGCATTCCTGCTCCTCAACAATTAGTGATAGTGGATGCCCCACCAAATACATAAAGACTTCTTTCTGTGGGATAGAAAAAGCACTTTGAATGAGTCTAGTTAAAAAATTATATATCAGAAAAACATCTTTGTACATTATTGTTAGCACATTTGAAGAATGTTGCCTGTATCCAGTAGATCATAGAAACAGCAAGTACATCTCACGGAGAAGGTTGAAGTGTGTACATATAGGCCCAGATTCTCGTATATGGGCGTAAAACTGTGCGGGCGTAACGTATCTGATTTACGTTACGCCGCCGCAAGTTTTGCAGGCAAGTGCTTTATTCACAAAGAACTTGCCTGTAAAGTTGTGGCGGCGTAGCGTAAATCACCCGGCACAAGCCCGCCTAATTCAAATTAGCCGGGTAGGGGGCGTGGAGCATTTAAATTAGGCGCGTTCCCGCGCCGAACGTACTGCGCATGCGCCGTCCGGAAAATATCCCAAGGTGCATTGCTCCAAATGACGTCGCAAGGACGTCATTGGTTTCGACGTGAACATAAATGGTGTCCATTGGGAGTGGGATGGGGTAGTGGCGCTGCCCTACTTATAAACTGTGACAAGTAGTAATTGTGGACAGTGACCCTGAGGGGTGCGTATATAAGTGTAGTATTAGTAAAACCAGCATAAATAGTGAAAAACAACAACTGAATACCAGCTAAATACTAAGTGTAATGACAGTGACTAAGTGCTGGCATACAAAACTTCACGTACTGTGATATAGCAAATGGATAAACCAAACTGTGCTGTCACTGGTAGGCTGTGAACTAGCCTGTGTGTGTGTTTCCACTGAGTGAGTGCTGTACACTCGTAGGAACCATAAACATATAGAAAATATAATATAATACAAAAAATTATTAGTAAAGTGCAGTGAGACAATCAGTCTTCATAGGGTAATAAATAAACAAAAATAAAAATAGTCCAATGGTGTAATGCAATAAGGAAGACAGTCTTCATATAAAATAAATTAACTAAGTACAAAGTCCATCCAAGGAATGAAGGAATCCGTGCTTGCAAAGGTGCACCTAAAGAGGTGAGTGCTCAAATGAACATTAGTGAAAATTCCACGCAGTGATCACGGTGCTCCCCCTTTGGGTCCCCACTCACCAGAGGCACTAACCCCTGCAGGGGTAAAGTGCAAGAAGTATGCCTCCAACGGCTCTGGGATCTCCCACGGTTCCTCTATTATCCTTGGGGCCTCCTTTACTTCTTAATGGTGGTATACCGAATTCAGGGGTGAAGGTTGTTTTTATTGGTCCACAGTCCTCCAAAAAAACAAATACACTGGCATAGCGTGGTATGTTTGATCAAACGCTGGTTTATTGACACTAGCAATAACATGCACAGTGTATAAAATAATAATAAAAATACTGGGCAATAAAAACAATAGAGCAAGGGAAATGCTCTATGTAATGATAAAAACTAAAAACTAAAAACAAGAGTTGCAGGTGGAGTGGCTAACAGCTGCTAGCATGACTCCTATCGCCGCACTGCGTGTACCAGGAAGTGTCGGCAATAGCCTGGAAACGGCGTGCGTTCCACCAACGACCAACTGGAAACCGGAAGTGCGTGCGTGTGTGCGTGTATCCGCTTTACGCACGTTTCGTTCAGATACGTCTTCAGAAGCGGGTGCACGCATACAGCAGAGGGTTGCCTATATAGCCGACTTCAATGTGCAAACCCCTCCCACTAGCGGCGGTAGCCAATCGTGTTTATTTGCATTAATTTCCCATCGAATCGTATGTGAAGAGGGTATACCCTTGGGCTCTCCTAATTGCATATTTTTGCCTCGGCGTCCCAAATGAGGCCATAATACGATTGAAATGTCAGCAATATAGGCGCAGATCAATGATTACCAACATGCATTACTATTATCACGGTAAATCGATAGGCAACCTGCTCTGCTAAAATAAGCCCTGTGTGGACAATCATGGGCAGATATAGATATACAAACTAAATAAAAGGGAATTGGATATGAAAAATATATATAGAGATTAGATAAGAGAAATATATAAAGTACAAACAGGTACATTACTCTAGGCAAGTTTATAGTCATAAGGTCAGATACATTATCCAAAGGCTAGCTGCCATAGGCTAGTTATTAGAGAACGGGATTTACCCGGTCGTAAATGGCTCCACCTATGGGTGGAAAAAAGTGTATATAAGAGATGTATATTAAAACCACCATAGTCTCAACATGTCAATACAAATGTCATGTGTGCCTATGGTGAGGAGGATGGTGAATAATGGTTGGTTGGCAAGAGAAGGTGTTTATTAGCTAGCAGTATATGGAGAGGCTCCCAAAGTGATCTTGTTGATGGTCCCTACTATATAATATGAATAATATTAATTACTTCATAGGGATAAATGCCTAGAGATCATCTTGCTGAGAGCTATTCTCTCAATGGGATAGAAACCTTCTAGATAATGGACAGAGATGTAGTTAGGGTACGTAACCTAACTGGCATACTGGCAACATTTATGGTGGGAATAAACGTAGATATGAGTCACCCCATATCCGCTAAATGGTCATCAATCAGACAGAGTCTGAAATTAGGGGGGCAAAATGTCAGCAGGTGGTATAAATAATAGAGATAACCCGGCTAACATTAAGTCCTGTATCACCACAAGTAGGTGAGGGTATACAGAATGGGTCAGATAACCCATTAGATGTGTTAAAATATGGGAAGCTGCGAGGTAGATGGAAGGTGGAGATCTCGCCTAACAAAGGAATAATTGTCAAACTTAGTCTGATTAGTGTATGATAGTACATATGTCACTTCCTAGATGGTCAGATTCAAGGGTTGGCCAAGAAGCAATTTAAGTCTATGTCCTTGTTTAACCCGTAAGGCGCCAGTGTTCCCAGACGATAGATCCAGCTGGTTTCGTTCTGGGAAATGGCGGTAGTTTTATTGCCACCCCTCCAATTGTCTTTTACGAGATCTATACCATAAAAGATCAGGCCACTAGGGTCTTTGTGGTGGACCTCTTTGAAGTGACGTGAGAGGTAATGTTTATCATATCCTGTTTTGATCCTATTTATATGCTCACGAATTCTCACTTTAAGGGGTCTGGTGGTTCTTCCCACGTATTGTAGGTGGCAGGGACATTCGATGATATACGTCACGTGGGTAGTGCTGCAGGTAATGAGTTCTCTGATCTTATATTCTTTAAAATCAGTTCTTGATTTAAAACTCATTTTTCGTCTCGGTTGGTTTTTGCTCACCCTGCAGGGCAGACATTTCTGGCATTTATAAAAACCTTTAAGTTGAGGGCATATGTTAACAGATTTTGGTGGATCTATGACGTTATGCACAAGGAGATGGCGAAGAGAAGGGGCACGCCTATAGATAAAGTTGGGTTTTTTCCCCAATATTTTAGTGAGAGCATGGTCTTCTTGCAGGATTGGCCAGTATTTTTTAATTATATGCTCAAAATCCTTATATTGAGAGTTAAAACCTGTGATGAATGCAACATCTCGCTTGTTCTGCTTGTTCTTTTTCTTAGGTGCCAGCATGTTGTTCCTATCCATGTTTAGAACTTCTTCTTTCAATTTTAACAGGTTTTGCTCCTTATACCCCTTTTCCTTGAATCTATCAACGATTATGTCGGCTTGCGTTTTATAATCTACAATCGAACTGCAATTTCTCCGGAGCCGCATCATTTGTCCTTTAGGTATATTGGACTTCCACCTAGGATGGTGGCAGCTGGCTGATGGAATGTATCCATTGCGGTCCGTTGATTTGAAATGTGTTCTTGTCTGCAGTATTGGGCCGTCTTTAAAAATCTGAAGGTCAAGGAAGTCTATACATTCTCTGTCGCATTTTCCTGTGAAGGTGAGGCCATATCTGTTGGAGTTCAGCTCCTCTAAGAATTCCTGGAAGCTGTCAACCGTCCCATCCCACAGGATGATGACGTCATCGATATATCGACGGTATAGTTTGATATGGGGAATGTTTCTATTGTAAACGTATTCTTCTTCCCAACAATCCATTAATAAGTTTGCAACACTAGGGGCATAGCGTGCCCCCATCGCCACGCCCCTGGTTTGAACATAGTAGCTTTTGTTATACCAGAAATAATTGCATTTCATGGCCATTTCTAATCCTTCTACAATGAAATTAATCTGTTGTTGTTTTAGCCTTGTGTTTTGATGTAGCGCTTTTTCCACCCCCATAATGCCATCTTTCTGTGATATACTGGTATACAGTGAGTTGACATCTATAGTGGCTAATAATAGATCTTGTACTTCGCCAATATGTTGCAATTCGTTGATAAGTTGCAGACTGTCCCGAAGATGTGATCTCCCCTCTTTAACAATCGGTTGTAGGTAAGTGTCCAGGTATTCTCCCAAACGAGAAAAAATGGAGTTTATCCCGCTTATGATAGGGCGACCTGGGGGCTTAAGCAGTCTCTTATGGATCTTCGGGGTGTAATAGATCACTGGTGTTTTTGTAGAATTGGACACCAAGTATTCTGCCTCTTTCTTATTGAGTATCCCCATGGTGGCACCCTTTTTGACAAATTTAGTCAATTTTTTAATATATCGCACTTTCGGGTTGCCTTTGAGTTTTTTATAGGTGTTTTCAACCCTCAATAGGTTCTCCATTTCTTCCTCATAATCTGCTTTATTTAGGATTACCAGTCCACCCCCCTTGTCTGCTGGTCTGATAATAACCTCATTTTTGTTGCCAATCTCCTTAATAGTTTTCCACACATTTTTGTTTTTATTTTTAAAAGTTTTCTGTAGTTTCCTTAAATCCCCCTCCACCATCTTTTTAAACGCTCCTATACACTGGTTGCCCGGTGTGTTGGGATTAAAAGTGGAGTTATTCCTCAGATTAGTTTGAATATACTCTGAGACTTCCATTCCACACTCCTCTGTGTTGTTCAGAAAGAATTTTTGTAGGTTAAGTTTTCTGAGGAATTTCTGGAGGTCGATGAAGACCTCAAATTGGTCTAAGGTTTTTTCTGGGGCATATTTAAGGCCTAGATCTAAAATGTGTAGCTCTTCTTGGGTTAGTTGGATGTTACTGAGGTTAAATATACCTTTCCCTAATGTTGCCTTGGGCGTTTTCTTCTGCCCTCCCCTGCACCCTCTGGTGCGTTTTCTCGTTGGGTTTGCTCCAATTCCCTGTCCTGGTTGTAGGGTCTGTTGTTCCATGGGTTGGAGTAAGCTCCCTGGCCCTGGTACGGTTGATTTCTTTGGCTTTCTCCTCTTCCTGATGGTCGTGTCTGGGTAGCCCCTCGGTTGCCATTCCCCCCTCTCCATCCGGGGTTTCCATAGCCTGTCCTTGGCCTCCATCTTCCTGGTGGACGGGTATTGTGGCCACCTCTGGGAAAATCCCCGTAGTCCCTCGTGTCTCTTCCTTGGTTGTAGTAAGGATCATATGGGTACTGGTTTCTTCCTGGGGAATTTCTGTTACGGCTCTGTGACCTCCACCTAGGGGGGTTTCTATTACGACTCTGTGACCTCCACCTGGGGGGATTAGGGCTCCTTTGGTATTCATCATCATGGTATCTGACCCTTCTATTGTCAGGCCTCACCTGTTGGCCCCTGGATGTGTGACCAGTATTCTGTATGAATTCCCTGGGTCTGTCAGGTACTATCAGGTCAGTGATGTCTCTCAAGGAGCTGTCTTCTGGGTTGTTCACCAAGGTCAGTTCATTTTCATCCAAGAGTGTGTCATCAAGGTTTTCACTAGGTTCCTCCATAGAGGCTTGCCATTTGTAAACTTGCGCGTTCTTATAATCTAGAGCATCTCTTTTAAATTTCTTTTGTTTTTTGATCTGTATATCACTATCATATTTTTTAATCACGTCCTGCAATTCTTTAGTTTTATCTTTATAATCCTGCTGGTTTGCAAATGGTAGCAATAGGTTTTGGATTTCTTTTATACTTTGTTCTATTGCCTTAAGTTTAAATGTCCTCCTCTTAACGATTTTATGTAAGAGCTATTTTTCACATGTATTGAAAAAATGGTACCACTCATTCATAAGTTCTGCATCATTAATATTGTCATTGGGGTGGACATCCCATCGTAATCTCCTGGGGGTCATCTTTTCCTTAATATAGGTTTCTAAGGTGGCAACATCCCACCATACTCTGAGTTGTTTCTCCATGGTATGTCTTAGCTGTTTGACCAGCCCCTGCATATCCTGTCTATTGGTGATGCCATCTTGACTAAAGATGCCCCCAAGATCTATATTTCTACTGGGACGCTGAGGCACAAATATGCAATTAGGAGAGCCCAAGGGTATACCCTCTTCACATACGATTTGATGGGAAATTAATGCAAATAAACACGATTGGCTACCGCCGCTAGTGGGAGGGGTTTGCACATTGAAGTCGGCTATATAGGCAACCCTCTGCTGTATGCGTGCACCCGCTTCTGAAGACGTATCTGAACGAAACGTGCGTAAAGCGGATACACGCACACACGCACGCACTTCCGGTTTCCAGTTGGTCGTTGGTGGAACGCACGCCGTTTCCAGGCTATTGCCGACACTTCCTGGTACACGCAGTGCGGCGATAGGAGTCATGCTAGCAGCTGTTAGCCACTCCACCTGCAACTCTTGTTTTTAGTTTTTAGTTTTTATCATTACATAGAGCATTTCCCTTGCTCTATTGTTTTTATTGCCCAGTATTTTTATTATTATTTTATACACTGTGCATGTTATTGCTAGTGTCAATAAACCAGCGTTTGATCAAACATACCACGCTATGCCAGTGTATTTGTTTTTTTGGAGGACTGTGGACCAATAAAAACAACCTTCACCCCTGAATTCGGTATACCACCATTAAGAAGTAAAGGAGGCCCCAAGGATAATAGAGGAACCGTGGGAGATCCCAGAGCCGTTGGAGGCATACTTCTTGCACTTTACCCCTGCAGGGGTTAGTGCCTCTGGTGAGTGGGGACCCAAAGGGGGAGCACCGTGATCACTGCGTGGAATTTTCACTAATGTTCATTTGAGCACTCACCTCTTTAGGTGCACCTTTGCAAGCACGGATTCCTTCATTCCTTGGATGGACTTTGTACTTAGTTAATTTATTTTATATGAAGACTGTCTTCCTTATTGCATTACACCATTGGACTATTTTTATTTTTGTTTATTTATTACCCTATGAAGACTGATTGTCTCACTGCACTTTACTAATAATTTTTTGTATTATATTATATTTTCTATATGTTTATGGTTCCTACGAGTGTACAGCACTCACTCAGTGGAAACACACACACAGGCTAGTTCACAGCCTACCAGTGACAGCACAGTTTGGTTTATCCGTTTGCTATATCACAGTACGTGAAGTTTTGTATGCCAGCACTTAGTCACTGTCATTACACTTAGTATTTAGCTGGTATTCAGTTGTTGTTTTTCACTATTTATGCTGGTTTTACTAATACTACACTTATATACGCACCCCTCAGGGTCACTGTCCACAATTACTACTTGTCACAGTTTATAAGTAGGGCAGCGCCACTACCCCATCCCACTCCCAATTTACTCTTACCCTTCCCCTCGGGGAATCGTTTTTGGGGGGCTGCAGCCTAACATTTTAATTTATTTATCGTACATTTTATTTTATATATTTATCTCATTGGTATTTATTGGCCCCACACTACATTTCACTGCACTTGTACCAGCCTTGGTGGGTCCTAAGCGCGGTTCATTCTCCTTTTTACATAAATGGTGTCCAGCCCCATTCACGGACGACTTACGCAAACGTCGTAAATTTAAAAATTTCGACGTGGGAACGACTGCAATACTTAACATTGGTTGCCCCTCATATAGCAGGGGCAACTTTACGCAGCGCAAATCTAACATAAACATCGTAACTTCACTGCGTCGACCGCGCGTACGTTCAGGAATTCGCGTATTTTGCTAATTTGCATACTCGACGGGGAAAACGACGGAGGCGACACCTACTGTAGCGGCAAAAAAAAAATTACATTTAAGATCCGACAGCGTAAGAGCCTTAGGCCCCATACACACGATAGAATCCATCCGCTGAAAAATCCCAGCGAATGGGTTTCAGCGGATAGATCCTATGGTGTGTACACTCCAGCGGATCTGTTTCCACGGATATTTATCCCCTGGGATGGATTTCCAGCAGATAAATATTTGATGACATGCTATCAAATCTATCCGCTGGAATCCATCCCAACGGATGGATCCGCTGGTCTGTATAGACTCACCGGATCCATCCGTCCGAAGGGATCCCCCGCATGCGTCGTAATGATTCGACGCATGCGTGGAATTCATTATATGACAGCGTCGCGCACGTCGCCTCGTCATAATCGTGGCGACGGCGCGACACGTCATCGCCAGAGGATTTCGGCGCGGATTTCAATGCGATGGTGAGTACACTCCATCGCATGGAAATCCGCGCAAATCCTCGAGAGGATTTATCCGCAGAAACGGTCCGCTGGACTGTATTCGCGGATAAATCCTCTTGTGTGTATGGGGCCTTACGCCTGTAGGATCTAATGGATATCTATGCGTAACTGATTCTAAGAATCAGTCGCATAGATACGACAGCCCAGATTAGGACTTACGACGGCGTACATTGCGTTTCGCCGTCGTAAGCCCTTTGAGAATCTGGGCCATACTGTATAGGTAAAGTTTCACATATTCTTTGGTTTTTAGACAGATTAGACAAAACCTGGCTACTATGAACTCCAAACAACAGCTAAATACATGGAACATAAACATAAGGAAGCTGGTTTACCTGCTAAGGGATTTGTATTTCTGCCCCTTAAATTTTGATATTTATTAGGCTCTGCCACACAGCCCAATAGGTCTGGCAAGATAGGTAGCTTAATATTTCTCTGTTGCAGATACGAAAAACATAAAGGTTTTGTCCTACCCTCAGCCTGTAACTAGACACTGAAAGCAGAATGTTCATACTAATAAGCTGATCTTTATTGCTCTTCCCTATCCTATCACCATTCAGTTTTTTTTTTTATCATATGAGCACTGCAACACAACTATTTAGTTAATTGTGCTGCTTCTCATTCTCCCAGTCTAAGCTCTACTGTACAGTGACTGCAAGAGGCTAAACCATGTCAAAAGCAGATACTTTAACTGCTTGCATTAAAAAAGCATGCATTTATGATACTTTAATCATTACAGATGAACATTAATTTGTGTCTTTTTATACAGTATCCACCTGGAGTTCAGCTTTAAAAGATAAGTATAGCCAAAGATTTTTTGTAAAACTTCTCTTCTGGGTCACAGGAGTGTACTTGTGCTCTCCTGTGACCGAGAACATGGCAACAGCGGGTTAAAGCCTGCAGTCAGCTGAAGTCAAAAAGCCACTCCAGGCTCTGGAAGTATCCCAACAATACTATGAGCAGAGGCATAATTAGAACCTTCAGGGCCCTGGTGCAAGAAACCATAAATGGCCCCCTATGGATCTGTGGCAGCAGGTGTAACATTGGAGGCAGTGGTGGGGATAGGCATGACATTGGGGGCAGCGGTGGGCATAGGGATGACATTGAGGGCAGTGTTGGGGATAGGGATGACATTAAGGCAGTGGTGGGGAAAGGGAAGACATCAGGGCAGTGGTGGGGATAGGGATGAAATCAGGGGCAGTGGTGGGGATAAGGATGAAATCAGGGGCAGTGGTGGGGATAAGGATGAAATCAGGGGCAGTGGTGGGGATAAGGATGATATTGGGGGCAGTGGTGGAGATAGGGATGACATTGTTGATAGTGGTTGGGATAAGGATGACATTGGGGCAGTGGTGGAGATAGGAATGACATTGGGTGCAGTGGTGGGGATAGGGATGACATCAAGGCAGTGGTGGGGATAAGGATAACATTGGGGCAGTGGTGGAAATAGGAATGACATTGGGTGCAGTGGTGGGGATAGGGATGACATCAAGGCAGTGGTGGGGATAAGGATAACATTGGGGCAGTGGTAGGTATAGGGATGACATTGAGGGCAGTGGTGGGGATATGGATGACAATGGGGCAGTGGTGGGGATAGGAATGACATTGCGGGCAGTGGTGGTAGGGATAGGTATGACATTAGGGGCAGTGGTGGTGGAGATAGGGATGACATCAGTCCATTATCACTGTCTGATGGGGGATGGAATCAGTCAGAAGCAGCAGTGGTGGGGTGGAGAGGGATGGGATCAGCGACGCTGGCACTCACCTGATTTCAGTGTTAGTCTATTTCCCCTCCTTCTCCTTGCTCAGTGTGTCTCTGGCTGCTTGCCTCCAGTAATGCTTCTCCTGACATGGGGTCTCCTCCAGAGTTAAGAACTCCTTCCCTCTCACTCTACTTAACATCAGCTGACTTTCTCCTTCTGTTTACCCCTCCCTAAATGGCATCTGACTGGACTCTGCAGCAATGGGAGGATGGCATAGTCAGGCAGTGATAGTAAGTGCTCAGTGTACTAGCTTCCGGCCCAATGCCTCTAACTAGAAGTGGTAGGTGGGCACCCCCCTCAGTGGTGGAACATTCAGACCCCCCACAGTGGCAGAACTCCAGAGCCCAGTCTCAAGTGCAACTGCTGTGATCCTGGTAGTTCCGCAACTGGCTATGAGCTTGACCCAGCTTCTCCTGCCCCTTCCCATCATGGCACTTCAGTAAGCACAGGAGGGGTAGAGCAGAGAGTGTTGACCAAGAACTGAATGATCTGAAGTCATGTGATTTCTCAGGTCTCTGGCCTAGAGCTGGTGGGGACCAATTCTAAAGCATTAAGGTGAGTCTGTATGTTTATTTTTCGATATTCTCACACTCATTCTTTAAAAGAATTAAACACCAATATTTCTTTTACTTACCTATACCTATTAACCGCTTAAGCCCCGGACCATTTTGCTGGTCAAAGACCAGGCCACTTTTTGTGATTCGGCACTGCGTCACTTTAACTGACAATTGCGAGGGCGTGCGACGTGGCTCCCAAACAAAATTAACGTCCTTTTTTTCCCCACAAATAGAGCTTTATTTTGGTGGTATTTGATCACCTTCGCGTTTTATTTTTTTGCGCTATAAACAAAAATAGAGAGTCAATTTAGAATTTATTTTTAACTTTTTGCTATAATAAATATCTCAGAAAATATATAAAAAAAATGTTTTTCCTCAGTTTAGGCTGATACATATTCTTCGACATATTTTTGGTAAAAAAATTGCAATAAGCGTATATTGATTGGTTTGAGCAAAAGTTATAGGGGCAGATCCACAAAAGGAGTAATTTTAAATTTTCCGCGTCGTATCTTTGTTTTGTATCCACAAAACAAGATACGACGGCATCTGGGATCGATCCGACAGGCGTACGTCTTAGTACGCCGTCGGATCTTAGATGCAATTTTTCGGCGGCCGCTAGGTGGCGTTTCCGTTGAAATCCGCGTCGAGTATGCAAATTAGCTATTTACGGCGATCCACGAACGTACAATTTTGAAATTTTTACGTCGTTTGCGTAAGTCGTTCGCGAATAGGGATTTGCGTAGAATGACGTCACCGTCGGAAGCATTGGCTTTTTCCGGGTTAATTTCGAGCATGTGCACTGGGATACCCCCACGGACGGCGCATGCGCAGTTAAAAAAAACATTGTTTACGTCAGGTCACAACGTATTAACATATAACACGCCCCCATTCCATCCATTTGAATTCTGCGCCCTTACGCCACCAAAGATACACTACGCCACCGTAACTTACGGTGTGAATTCTTTGTGGATTAAAAAAAAAAAGTTGCGGCGGCGTAGTGTATCTTAGATACGCTGCGCTCAGCGTATTAATGCGCCTAGGTACGTGGATCTACCCCATAGCAGCTACAAAATAGGGGATAGAATTATGGCATTTTTATTATAATTATTGTTATTTTTTTAACTAGTAAGGGCAGTGACTGTGACTTTATGGCGGACATATCGGACACTTTTGACACATTTTTGGGACCATTGTCATTTTTACAGTGATCAGTCCTATACAAATGCACTGATTACTGTGAAAATTACACTGGCAGTGAAGGGGTTAACCACTAGGTGGCGCTGAAGTGTGCCTAGCTAAGTGGTCTAACTGTAGGGGGGATGGGCTATGTGTGACACGACAGTGATCACAGCTTCCGATTACAGGAAGCTGTGTACACTGTCCTGTCACTAGGAAGACTGGGGAAATGCTTGTTTACATAAGCGTTTCCCCCTTCTTCCTCACTATGACACGATCGCGGGTATGCCCGTGGACATCAAGTCCGCAAGATCCGCAGACATCAAGTCCGCGAGATCCACGGACATCGAGTCCGTGGGACCTGCAGTCGGACTCACGGAGCTTCCGGCAGGGTGTGCGCTCCCGGCGCGCGAGTCCACAATGCCGGCTTCTTAAAGGGGACGTATATATACGTCCTTCTGCCTGTCTGTACCATGCTGTTGATGTACAGTATATAGTCGTGCGCTGGTCGGCAAGCAGTTAAAAGGTTAATAAATCCCAACTCCGGCCAATGCATGTTGTTATTACACTTGTGATAAACACATCTACCACACTGCTTAGCTAGGCGGGTGACACACTTATTTTCTGGTTGTGCTTTGTATTTTGATATAATATACAACCTCTTTGCCTCCAGTCTGCTCATGAATCAACATAATCACCACTGTTCAATTAGAAGGGAGGTGCCCTAATCTAAACAGGCATCAGTAGAGTGACCTTCCTGACTAAGCTGTGTGCTAGAAGTGTTTAAATGGTAGGACTGATTGAACAGAATTATAAGTGCGTTGGAATATAACATAGTAAACATAAGCAAGTGTGCAATTTCCCTGTATGTCTGGAATGTGGAAACTTTTAGTGATTTGGTCAAGCTTTATGTTTTCAGTAGGGTTCAATAATTATAGTTATAGTAATTATTGTTATCTTCTTGTGCAAACATATCACCAGCTTATAACTTCTAAAAATAAATACACAAAGGCAATCAAACAGATTATAGCTTTTATATTACAACTGTGACTTAAATGGTTTAAACAAAAATCTGACTAGTACATATGGAAAAATGTTTTTCCCTCCGATAATTTTCTGAATCATTCCATTCATGCCTTTTTGTCCAGCTAAATTACAGCATGTATACATCTAAAATCGCAATCAATCTTTGTAAGTATAGTTGGGCATTTTCCAAGGTCACTGCAAAAACTCACAGGAGGGCGCAAACACCTCATGCATTACCATAGACAAGTTAATTACATCCACAAAGACAAATGGATACTCACAAGCGGATAAAAAACAATAAGCATATAATTGATATGCTTCAGCTGAATGCGATGTAACCCATCCCAGGGCTAAAACGATTGGATGGCTGATGCGATTTGGGGCACAAACCCCCTTCCTCAGAGTTCTAGATGTAAGAAACTTGTAATACACAAGGGGGCAGATTCAAGAAGCTATTGCGCCCGCGCAACCATAGGTTGCGCGGCGCAATAGCTGTTTTGCTCCCGCGTAGCGAATGCCCCTGATTCAGGAACATCGCTACACGGACTGCAGCCTAGGATATGACAGACATAAGCCTCCTTATGCCTTCATATCTCAGGCTGCATTCTTGCGTTGGCCGCTAGGGGGCGCGGCCATTGTGAGCGGCGTATAGTATGCAAATTGCATACTACCACCGATTCACAAAAGTTGCGCGGGCCCTGCGCACGCAAGGTACGGAGTTTCCGTACGGCGACTTTAGCACAAGGCTGCTCCTGCTATAGCAGGGGCAGCCAATGCTAAAGTATAGCCGCCCTTCCCGCTCGTGAAATTTAAATTTCACGTCGTTTACGTAAGTGATTCGTGAATGGCGCTGGACGCCATTCACGTTCACTTCGAAGCAAATGACGTCCTTGCAACGTCATTTGCCGCAATGCACGTCGGGAAAGTTTCCCGACGGAGCATGCGCTGTTCGCTCGGCGCGGGAGCGCGCCTAATTTAAATGATTCCCGCCCCCGGCGGGATCATTTACATTAGGCGCCCTTACGCCGGGCTATTTAGCATATCGCCCGCGGAATTTACGGAGCTACTGCTCCGTGAATCACGGGCATTTCAAAATATTTGCGTGGGCGCAGAGCAAAACTCGTTGCCCTTTGCCCACGCAAATATTGCACGGATCTACCTGAATCTGGCCCAAGGTGTTTGCACCCTCCAGTGTGTTTTTGCAGTTTATTGAAAAGAGGCATTGTGCATTGAAGCATTGTGATCTAGTGCTGGAGTGTTTTTGGAGACTGTAATTATCCAAGGTCAGTTACGTGTAACTCATGTTGAATATATGATTACATAACCCTTTTTAAAACGTAATATGCATCTTTATAAGAAATGTATATAGTTTTTTTTTAAATACATAAAATATTTATATATTTTTGTTCAGTCAGGTGAATATAACATACACATTTTTACATTTTAATATGCAACCAGAAGGTGGGGGTCTCACTTATTTTCAAACATTTAGTGGGTTAAACCTGTCTTACTGAAAAAGCATTGTTTACAGATATTAGTAGCTCAAGCAGGAATTTACGTACACATTAAAACGAGAGTGTAAATAAGTAATCCTTCCCTCCCTCCTTTCTGACATCATATTTAGGCTTTTTCTTACACATTGTTAATCAAATATAGATAGTCAGGCCTAGCATTGCATTACTGTGCGACAGAATAGAGAATTGATAATGTCCCCTCCCCCCCCCCCCCATAATGTCCTAGATGGATGGAAAAGTTAAAGATAGGGAGGGAGTGTGTTCTTTCTCATGGAAGGGATGTTGAAGGGATGCAATCATGCCAAAGGAGATGGAAATAGTGGGCCAGATTCACAGAAGAAGTACGCCGGAGTATCTACTGATACTCCGGCGTACTTTCAAATTTGCCGCGTCGTATCTTTAGTTTGAATCCTCAAATCAAGATACGACGGCTTTTGGCTTCGATCCGACAGGCGTACGCCTTCGGATCGTAGGTGTAATACTTTGGCGCCCGCTGGGTGAAGTTTGCGTCGTTTTCTGTGTCAGGTATGCTAATTAGCATTTTCCGTCGATCCACGAAGGTACGCGCGGCCGTCGCATTCTCTTACGTCGTCGCTAGTCTGCTTTTCCCGTCGTATAGTTAGAGCTGCTATTTTGTGGCCTATATTTAGACTTGCCATGTTAAAGTATGGCAGTCGTTCCCACGTCAAATATTTTTTTTTTCGTAAGTCGTCCGTGAATAGGAAAGGACGTAACTCACGTCGACGATCAAAAAATGACGTCGGTGCAACGTCATTTCGCGCAAAGCACGGCGGGAAATTTCAAAACTGAGCATGTGCAGTACGTTCGGCGTGAGAACGCGCCTAATTTAAATGATCCACGCCCCCTACCCGGATCATTTGAATTAGGCGAGCTTGCGCCGGAGGGATTTACGCTACGCCGCCGCAACTTTACAGGCAAGTGCTTTGTGAATCCAGCATCTGAGTTATGTGGGATCAAGTCCTCCATGCTTCCATCTGATGGGGAGTTCTCTCAGGTCAATTGATTGGAAGCAGTCCACTCTGAGTTGAAGCCCTGATCTGAGTGGTCACCATGTTGTCAACAGTGGCCAAGTGAGAAGTAAAGGAACAGGGTTTGATGTAATCTCCCACAGGATTGCTGTACACAGGCAGGCTGAACCTATTGAAGTGTGCACACTGTGAAAGTGTGGATTCACTCTGTCACTGCAGGACCATAGCCCTTTATATTACAGTATATATTATCTTTGTTATATGAAAATTTGACTTTAAGTAGTATAAAGCAGATATAAAACAATTAAATTGATTAATATTTTCTCTTTAAATTGCAAGTTCCTTTAGAATCACTGCATTGAAGAGAAGATTGATAATTCATTGAATTCACTTTTATTTCCAAACTTCATATTGCCAATTCTGATAAAATAGGAGTAGAAAGTCAAACTTTTTGAAATCTTTTATTGCAATCTCCAACAATATAGTATAATTCTGCACAGTCTTGGAACCAGCATGACTGAACCCAGAGTAAATGGTTGTATTACTTTAAAATTGATCCAGGCACTAATTAGTGAATTGTTACTTTGTAATTCTGAGAGATTAAAATACATTTTTCAGTATGCGTAATTACATAAATGAATGCTAAGTAAAACATGTTGTAGAGGTCTTTAATATTTTATGCAATACCATTACAAAAAGAAAATGTTTTGTGACTGCCCATGTCACTGAATTGTATTTGCTGCTCATTGCAAAGTGTATTAATTTTTTCTTGCCAAAACTATATCTAACCAAGTGAAAACTGAGTTCAGTTCAAAATGCATTTTTGATAGTAATATAACATGCTGGGGTCAATTGTGACAGTGATTCGATGTATCTAAGTGTCCAGGTGCATTGAACTATCTAATTATTTATTTTGCCCTTAATAGAAAAGATGAATTAACTGAATAATGGTCTGAGCCCAGATTTTTGCTTTTTCGTATTTTGATTAGGACAGCTTTAAAAATGCCCCTACGTCCATTTATGAATTATATTAGTAAGAAATAAGGGATTGGAATGTGACTGACTTCACTAAAGTAATACACCAGGAAACAGCTAAACAAAGAATTAAAAAATACATTAAAGTTTACTTTTTGCACCTGCTAAAGGCTGTGTAAATGTAGCCAGACATTCTTGTGATACACATATCACTGGTAAGCAGGGGCGGACTGACCATTGAGGCATTCGAGCACTGCCCGAGGGCCCCATGCCACTAGGGGGCCCCATCAGGGTTGCCAGGCTCCGCAAAACCAGGGACAGTATGTAAAAATCTTTTTTATTTTTTACATATGTCCCTGATATGTCCTAAACCGACATGCTTTTGATGTGAAAATCCAGAGATTTTAGCAGCCCCGCCTCTGCACTGCCTCCTGGCATGGTGGCCAGCTGTAAGCCCGGGGGCCCCATAATCTTCTATTGCCCAGGGGCCCCATGAGTTGTCAGTCCGCCCCTGCTGGTAAGACCACCCTCCTAGTCCCTGGTTTAGGAATCAATGCTTCCAGGATAAGTCCCCTGCTAACTGGACAGCGAGGCGTCTAAAGGCTAAGAGGAGGTGACATATGGGGCTCATGTCACCCACCAAACTCTTGTAAAGCACTTTCCATGACAGATGTACAGTATGTGTGTTGATCATTTGAATTAGCTGCAAGGAATGTTGGCCAAATGAAGTGGATCACTTGCAAGTGTTGCCTTATTTTTTGTGTTCCTAATGACTGCTTTTGACTAAAGCCTCATACACCCGATTGGATTTTCCGCAGACAAAGCGTAGGACTTTTGTCCGAAGGGCATTGGCCAGGAATTTGTCTTGCATAAAAACGTCACACAATTGTTGGCCAACAAACACAAAACTATGCGATTTTCAGCTCTTTAGTGCCACCCTTTGGGCACCTTCTGCTAATATCGTGTTTGGTGATCATTGATTCCGAGCATGCGTGTTTGTACTTTGGACTTTTGTCCGATGGACTTGTGTGCACACGTTTGGAAAATCCGACAACAGACAATTGTCCACGGAAAATTTTAAAGTCTGCCATCCAATATTTGTCCATGAAAAATCCGACAACAATTGTCTGATGGAGCAAACAAACGGTCGGATTTTCTGCCAACAGCCTGTCATCACACAATTCCCTTAGGAAAATCTGATCATGTGTATGAGGCTTAAGAATGAGCTTGGAATTCCTGCAAAGCCCATCCTTAATTTTGACATAAACTACCATAACATAAAGCACACTTCATGGTTAGTGTAGAACAGTGTTAATTTTGTCAACGAAAATATTTTTATTACCTAAATAAACCCTATTTTAGTCTACTAAAATACGGCTAAAACAATTCAGATTACTGACTATGACTAAAACGAAAACAATTCAGATTACTAAAATATGACTAAAACTAAAATGGCATTTTAGTCAAAAGACTATGACTAAAACTAAATTGAAATTTTACGTCAAAATTAATACTGCACTACTACATGAAAATAAGTAGGGGACATCTAGTAAATTGCTGTAAGAAAATGGCTTTTTGTCAAACCTTAGTACCATAAATAACATGTTATTAGCTTTGTACTCCAGAAGTATGTAATGAGTTTGGCAGTTCTAGAGAAATGCTTAAATAATGTATTACAAATTAATTAAACCCATTCGATTTTAGTAGACTAAAATGTTCTGATGATTTTAGTTGACTAAAATACTGCTAAAAATAAAACAATTCAGATGCCTAAATTATGACTAAAACTAAAAGGGAATTTTAGTCAAAAGACTATGACTAAAACTAAATTGAAATTTTTTGTCAAACTTAACAACACAGCTCATGTGTAAGTTATGTGTATGTTACAAGCCGACCTCAATGCTCTGTCTAATTGGGCGACTATGTGGCAGATGAGGTTTAATGTTGATAAATGATGTAAAGTTATGCACTTGGGGGCTAAGAATATGCATGCATCATACATACTAGGGGGAGTACAACTGGGGGAATCTGTGGTGGAGAAGGGTCTGGGGGTTTTGGTAGATCATAAGCTCAATAATGGCATGCAATGCGGTTTCCAAAGTGAGCAAAGTCCTTTCTTCTATTAAGAGAGGTATGGACTCCAGAGAGAGAGATATCATTTTGTCCCTGTTCAAATCATTAGTAAGACCTCATCTGGAATATGCAGTTCAGTTTTAGGCACCAGTTCTCAAAAAGGATATCGGGGAACTGGAGAAAGTGCAGAGAAGGGCAACCAACCTGATAAGAGGCACGGAGGAGCTCAGCTATGAGAAAAGACTAGAAGAACTAAATGTATTGAGAAGAGGAGAATAAGGGGGGATATGATCAACATTTACAAATATATAAGGGGTCCATATAGTGAACTTGGTGTTGAGTTATTCACTTTACGGTCAGAACGGAGGACAAGGGGGCACTCTTTACGTCTCGAGGAAAAGAGATTTCATCTCCAAATACGGAAAGGTTTCTTCACAGTAAGAGCTGTGAACATGTGTTGTAGACTCCCTGCAGAGGTGGTCTGGCCAGCTCAGTAGATTGTTTTAAGAAAGGTCTGGATACTTTCCTAAATGTACATAATATAACTGGATACTGACATTTATAGGTAAAGTTGATCCAGGGAAAATCCGATTGCCTCTCGGGCGATCAGGAAGCATATTTTTCCCCTGCTGTAGCAAATTGGATCATGCTCTGCTTTTTTTTTGCCTTCCTCTGGATCAACTGTGGGTATAAAATTGGGTACATGGGATTGTACAATATTTTTTTACCTTTTTTATGGTTGAACTGGATGGACTTGTGTCTTTTTTCAACCTGACTAACTATGTAACTATGTAACACTGGTGTAGAGTTTGTTAAATTACTTCCAAGTGATTATAAACTCTTTCAGGTGCATCTGTGTTCATACTATTTGCCTTTGAACCCAGTTAGCAGAACATTATCCCCATTGAAGTCTAAAACCAAATAATGCTCAATAACATTATATTACTCTTTATGGTCCGTGTTTTTTTTTTTTTTATACTAATGCAGTGCCAGGAATGTGTCATTTATCAGCAGTGATTTATATTGGTTACAGATTGACAAGCAGCAGAACATCATGAATGATATGGCTTACATGATTGGACATCCCGAATTACAAAATAAATTATAAGGTCTCATTCACATAGCCAAATCAGCCCTGGCGCTGTAAATATTTTGTGGAAAACTGCTGTCTAGCACGCCCATGGGTGTTGACAGCTATGGCCAGGATGTCTGCACAAAGTAATTACCTGCAGTTAAGACAGATGATCACTCCTGGAAACAAATAGCATGCATCTAGGGATGATCATCTGTTCCTAACTTAACTGGTTCCTGACCTGGCTCACGCAGATATACTGCGGCAGAATGGCTCTCCTGGGCGAAATCCCGTATATATATTGCTTTGCCCAGGAGAGCCACCAGAGGGCAGGGAACCCGATGCGCATGCCCGGTGGGTGCGATCGCCGCCGGCCACACATGATTGCGTGCAGGAGCATGGGGGTTTGTGTGTTTAAACACACAAATCCTCGTTCTGAGGAGACCAGACAGATCGTGTCTTTCTACAAAGTAGAAAACACGATCTGTCAAATCTCCTAGTTAGTCCCATCCCCCACAGTTAGAACACACACTAGGGTACACATTTAACCCCTTGATCGCCCCCTTGTGTTAATCCCTTCCCTGCCAGTGACTTTTACATCGTTTTTTTGGGCCCCTTTGTATATATATACAAAGGGGCCCAAAAATTGTATACACACTTCAACAGTTATGAAGAACAGTTCATCTATGCCCTTCTTTTTTTTTTTAATCCAAATTAAATTATAGCAGCATTGTGTAGTATTATGTATTGTTGATGTCAATATCTTACTGGCCATTCATGTGGAGCAATTTTACTTCCAGCAAGATAGCGTACCACCTTACAACCACTGAGACTCGCATCGCAATGACATTCTGCCAGGACATTGGATAGGATGTAGAGGTGCTGTTGAATTCCCTCCACAATTCCAGGACTTAACACCCCTTGATTTCTATCTTTGGAGAACACTAAAAGATGTGGTGTACCGTAGAAACCCACCAACACTGACTGCATTATGGGAAGAGATTGAAACATCATGCAGTGCAATTCCTGTGGACATTCTAGTCAATGTTGTTCATGCAGTGGTTCACCAAAATCAAAAGTGTCTGGATGCTAATGGTGACCACTTTGAGCACCTAATATTTTTTTTTCCTATGTAGTTGGTCCTCCTCCGAGGGGAAGGTTAGGTGTGGATGGTGGTTCCCCAGGCTCATGACCTCAACGTTAGACAATTATTGACTACAAGGTATAGGAACTAAAGAGTGTTTTTTGTACACATTTATTATATTTGTTGAGCGTTATTTGTAGTTTTACAGAACCTCAGGAGGTGAGGTTGGAGACCCATGAAACGCATTGTGTATTATCGGTTCATTCTCCCCGACCAGTGCCTATTTTACACCAAGGAGGCAGATGAACAATGACATGCTGGGAAACTTTTGTGAAGGACTATGTATTGTTTTCATGTCTTTTTTTATACAAAACATAAGCGTTACTAGGCATTTGCCATGTGTTTTAATAATTTCCTAGCAAATGGAAGAAGTATAATAGTACTGTACATATATTGCATTATTGGTCACCTTAAAACTCCCATTGTATAATAAGGAATTTTAAGACTCAAAAAGAGAGCTGGGGAAGATAACTATACTAAAAGTTATAGTGGAGCCAAGAAAAGATTTAAAAGGACTTCAGCAAGTGAATACCATTGATGATGGTGTAGATCATGGGTCTTCAAACAACGGCCCTCCAGTTGTTCAGGAACTACAATTCCCATCATGCCTAGTCATGTCTGTGAATGTCAGTGTGTTACAATGCCTCATGGGATGTGTAGTTCTACAACAGCTGGAGGGCCGTAGTTTGAGGATCCCTGGTGTAGATGGTTGATTTATTCTTTGTTCAAAATGACTAACTAAAGATTTGGAGGACAATAGAACATGTAGCTTTTTAATTAGCACCTTTGTTTTATTTAAAAAGAGCTTTTCTGCATTGTCAGTCCAAGAAAATTTGAAATACACTGTTATCTTAGGAAGGAGTATATAAAAATTGTCTTTCAAGCATAAACCTCAACCTGTTATTCCCAAAGGCATACACAAAAGTTGTGGTAGGAAAATATCTTTCTTTTGATTGAGAATCCATAAATGCATTTCCTGCCATCTTGAATACATGTATTGCATAAGCACTAGATGATTACCTGCCTGGAAAGGTTTCATCATTGCATTGTGACATTAAATCAATAAGCCCCACTCCAGTAATAAGACCAACAGGGTGTAAAAATTGGAAACTTATAAAATATATATGATATAAAATATAGCACGCAGGGAAAGATCACATTGAAATGATTTGTGCTGTATCTAAAGGGAGGTCAGTATGTTTATTCTTTTTTTATTTTGCAGCTAAGAGGTATAAAGATAGATTAAAAATAAAATCAAAAAAACTCTTTTCCCAAAATAGTACTGGTGGAAATAAAATTAGAATTTTCATTAGTTTGGCATGTTATCTTGTAGTGATATTTCCAGTTAAAAGGTATACATGTATTTAACATCATAAGCTTGGCAGGAGTAGTCTTACCTGTGATACTAGTTTATAACCAAATAAAAGCATATTATGAAGCATGAAATTACATTATGTGATGTTGCAGAACTGAGCTAATAAACAAGAAAACAATTTGTGGTTTCATTATTTGGGATACTTCTCGAACTCCACAGCAATGCAGTTGTTTGTTATACAAATTTTCTTATGTATGAATATTTGCCAAAACATGTTCAGTTCATATGCATTTTAATGCAATCTTCAAAAAGATCAACCCATATTTTTTTTGTGAAAAAGGAAGCTGCCTCTGAGCTATAAAAAGCAAAAGGTTTATTTTTTCATGCATAAGTAGACCAGTAGCTCCTGGAATTTTTGCTAAAGGAAAACTTCTACTTAAAGAATTTTAAAATCAATAATTGCTAAGCTCCTTTCGAAAATGCTTGTTGTTTTGCTGTCTCTGGCTTCTGACATTTCTTGATTACAAATCGAAAGCAAGCAAGTAGCAAATAAAGTGACAGTGAACTTTGATTGCCTGATCCATAATTTTATGGGTCAGTGATATGAAAATTAACACCATTAAATCAAGAGAACAGCCAAACAACTAGCATTTTCAGAAGGAGAGGTCAGCAATATCAACCCACATGTTTCTCTCAATGTAAGAGCAGTATTCTGACCACCTTCCACATACAAGTATACAGTAACCAGTATACCTACTACTCATTGGTAGTAATAAGCAAACCAATTAAAAAAAAGGGGAAATGGTAGTCTGAAGATTTTAGGTAGGGATACTGCTACTGACAATTATTTGGTATTTGTATGTTTGTATATAAAATTTAAGTTAAGCTGTGTGCAGACTAATGCCGCGTACACACGATCGGTCAATCCAATGAGAACGGTCTGATGGACTGTTTTCATCAGACCAAACCGATCGTGTGTGGGCCCCATCGGTTATTTATCCATCGGTTAAAACATTTGAAACTTGTTATTTATCCATCGGTTAAAAATCCATGCATGCTCAAAGTCAAGTCGACGCATGCTTGGAAGCATTGAACTTCGTTTTTTTCAGCACGTCGTTGTGTTTTACGTCACGGCGTTCTGACACGATCGGTTTTTAAATGGATGGTGTGTAGGCAAGACTGACCATCAGTCAGCTTCTTCGGTTAACTGATGGAAAAATCCATCAGACTGTTTTCATCAGATTGACCGATCGTGTGTACAGGGCATAAGGGTTCCTGATTCGCAATAATATCATTAAAAAATAAACTATAGGAAATTCACTCTTGACTAATTCCATAGTTATTTACTGCTAGTAGAATAGCAGTTCATTTGGGCAGCTCATAACAATAATGACTGCAATAAAGTTTCTGATGAAACCATGAATCAGTTAATCATTGTTATATGGGCGTCTTAATCTTTGTGGTTGAGAACTTGCAGTGATAATTTCCAAGCAACAAGATTGAAAAAGGGGACTCTACAGCTATAATGACACCAGAGCTTCCTTATAACTCATTACATAAATTATAACTTCTTACAGTAAAGTCTGTGTGATCACTCAAACTTTACCTGAAAATGTAAGCTGTAGCTTTACATACAGTGTAGTGTGTTTATTTATTCTGGTATTGCAAGTAATTAGTTCCTGTTTAAAGAATCACATAGGTAAAGATAGCCACACATGGATAGAAAATAGAATGAAAAATCAAGTCATTAGATCAATTGTTTAATTTTCGTATAGTTTGTGTGAGCTAGTGGAATGGTGCCAAACTACGGTATTTAAAAATCTGAAAAGGGCGGCACTTTAAAAGCCTTTACAGGTTACCAGTATTAGGCCCCATACACACGATAGAATCCATCCGCTGAAATTTATCCGCGGATCGGTTTCAGCGGATCGGCGGATTTATCTGTTGGTCCGCTGGAACGTACACACTAACGCCAAAAAATCCCCGCGAACCAGAACGTATGCAACGTAAACCACGTAAGACGTCACTATAAAGGGGAAGACCAAAGTCAACGGCGCCGCCCTCTGTTCCGCTTTTGCTAGTTCCGTGTTACCGCGTGCTAGTCAAGGTTTGGTTAGAGCCGATTCGTGCTTTTAAATCCCCGCGTTTTGACAGTAGGGATTCTCGGGTTCGGTGCGTTTGCTTGCGGGTTCGCAGTTGGCATTCGGGCACAGGCTTTCAGCACGTTTCTGCGTACTGTGCGCTCGTATCTGTGTGTCGTGCGTTCTTAGCAGGTTGTGCTGGATTTGGGGGTGCTTTCTGTTGGAGTGTGTTCTTGACTGACCAGCCGGCCGGTTTGAAGCCATGATGGAGCAGCAGCGTCGATTCTCGCGAATTGGTGCTGGTTATGGGATTGCTTCTGGCCATGTCCAGCGAACCTGTTTATTGGCCAGGAACAGTGGGAGGAGGCGTTTCTGGGCCAAGAATTGGTTGCGCCAGCGTGACCAGTTTTCTCATATGCCTCTGCTTAGGGAACTCCAGGAGAATAATCCTGATGATTTTAGGAATTTTCTCCGCATGACGGACCCCGTATTCAACCGTCTGCTGGAACTTCTGTCCCCCTATATCACGAGGCAGGACACTGTGATGCGCCAAGCCATCACGGCCGAGCAGAGGCTTATTGCCACGTTGCGGTACCTGGCGACTGGGAGGAGCCTGCAGGACCTCAAGTTCTCGACAGGCATCTCTCCCCAGTCGCTTGGGGTCATCATACCGGAGACGTGTACTGCCATCATACGTGTTTTGAAGGAGGAGTATATTAAGGTAAGTTCCCTCATTTTAACCTCACAATTGTTTTTTTTTTAATGTGTGAGAAAGTCTAATTTTTTTTTCTTCCCTAATAACCATGAGATTGTAATCTGCTGTGTGTGGGATGTTCCCTTTTCTCCCCATGCATGTTGTTAACCTTTACCTTTTTTTTTTGTGCCTACCTGCATATTTTGTCCTTACCCACCATAAACCTGTCCAGCATGCTTTCCTAGGCCCAAACACACCTAGCCAATTTTTTTGTTTTTTTTTGGCTAATCCATTGTAGTTCTGCCCCCCCCCCCTCCCCCCCCCCGAAAATTGTTTATTGCTCTATCATCAGAGGGATGTGGAGTCTGATAATTAAGTGGGCCTATATTTTTGTAAAGAAATACTCACTTCACAATGCTTGTAGGAAATGTGAATCCTGTTGTTGATGTTGCACAATGATGGTTTTTGTATTTTGTTTGCAATGTTTATGTGCCAAAGTACTAAATCTCTTTATTTGTTTGTCCCCACAGCTACCCTCCACACCACAGGAATGGCAGTCTGTGGCTTCCCAATTTGCCCAGCGTTGTGATTTTCCGAACTGCGGTGGAGCAATAGATGGGAAACACGTCCGCATTGTGCCCCCACCCCACTCGGGGTCCTACTATTATAACTACAAGGGTTATCATAGTATTGTGTTGATGGCGGTGGTGTCGGCACAGTATGAGTTTCTATATGTGGACGTGGGGAAGAACGGCCGGCTGTCAGATGGGGGAGTGTTCTCACGGACTGAATTCTACGATCGTCTACAAGCTGGTGGTCTGGCATTGCCACCAGATGAAGATAATGTGGAAGGACTTCCGTTTGTGTTCCTAGCGGACGAAGCTTTCGGGCTTGGACCTCACCTAATGCGGCCTTTTCCCCAGAGGACCCTCACCTTAGAGAGGAGGGTGTTTAATTTTCGGTTGGCCAGGGCTCGGAGGGTAGTCGAGAATGCCTTTGGGATCCTCACCAACCGGTTCCGCCTTTTCCTGACAGCGATACATCTGGCGGAATATAAATTGAACACCATTGTATTTGCCTGCTGCATTTTGCACAACTTTTTACGCAGGCACTCCCAGACGTACCTACCCGACAGCGTTTCTGAGGCAAGACTACTCTCAGATCCTCTCCCTGGGCTGGACACTGGTCGCGCTGGCTTGGCCACCCAATCAGCTCGTGAGGTACGCGACAAATATGTTGATTACTTCATGGGTCGGGGGGCCATTGCTATGCCAGATCATATTTCTTTCTAATTCGGCCCCCAAAAGAAAGAAATATTCACAGAACTAATAAATAATTAGACCATTGGACTTTATACAGTTGTTTGTCATTACTGCTTTTTCTCTTTTTATCTGTCTTCCTGGTTCTCACCAAAAATAGTGCACTTCTAGTGCCAAATGTAGGGTTCAGGTTTTAGTAAATAAACACAATTGCACATTATTCACTCATCTCCAAACTGGGTATTCAGCATATAAAAGAATAAAGCCACTCATTTTTATGATTTTGGAAAAGCTTTTTTTATTTTCAGCTTTTTCATTTTCCTTGTTTTTTAAGAAGATTTTTAGTAATAAACATGCCAACATTTTTAGTTTGCAAGGCTTTTTTTTTATTTTTTTTTGTGTTTTTTCTCATGTATTTTTTTTTTGTCCAAACTATTTTTTTTAAAATTTTTTGGTGTTCACAAACAATGTAGTACAATTGTACCATTTTTCACACAAATATTCTATTTACCAAGTGTAAACTTAACCAAATGTTTTTTTTTTATTTTAATAATTTTTGTTTTTTTTTCCCCAAAATATGTTTGACATTTTTGATCTCTTTTTTTTCTCAAAATTTTTGTGGGTAATTATTCTCAAAAATATTGCTAACATTTTTTTTAATATATTTGTTCAACAAATTTTTTTAAATTTTTTGTTATTTTTATATATTTTTTTAGAAATTTTTTATACAATTTTGAAAAATTATTTATTAATTATAATATTTTTTTTTTATTAAAAAAAAAAGATTGGTAACATTTTTTGGATAGATGTGTTACCCAATCTTTTTTTTGTTACAAAAAATTTTATAAATAAAAAAATTAGTTAACATTTTATGATTTTTCTGGCTTGTTGATTGGAAGCCATTTTTTTAATACAAAAAATAAAACATGTCCAAAAACTTGAAAACACAAATGTGTCACTTTTACATTCACAATAACAGTCATGGTGTGATTTCACACCTGAACCCGCCAAAATTTGAAGATGCACACATTCAGTGCAATTCGCCAAATGTCAGTTCTACAACATAGAAAGACAGAAAAATGGCGACATGTGCTATCTGCCATCATGGGTGAACAATGTCTGTGTTTTGTGGGAGCAAACCCTTCCTCGAAAACTAATTAACAATCGAGGAGGGGGTTGTACCCACAAAGCACAGATATTCTATATTCTGTGATGGCAGATAGCACATGTTGACACACTGTGTGTGCATCTTCAAATTTTGGCGTGTTGCTGAGTCAAAAATTAAAACAGGTTGGGGGATGGGTGGTGGGGGGGGTGTTCAGTCTTTGACACGGCCCATCATGTCAATGATGTTTTTATAGTTTTGTTCTATAACCACCATTCTTTGCCGCATAGTGTCCAGCTCGGTGCAGCACTCCACAATTACATTTCTCACATTCTGTTCCATGAGAACCATCCGTTGCCGCATATTCTCCATTTCACTGCTGCACTCCATCACTTGCTGGATAATTATTCCCGCACTTGCGCGAGAAAAATGCGGAACAGCATCTTCATCCCCTACAAAATGAATACAAAATATAAAATTACCAATTTTACCGGCCTATATACATCTAGGGTTGCCACCTCATCCCTTTAAACCAGAACACATATTAATTACACAGGTTCTGTGGCTGATTAAAAGGTGGTAATTTAACTTACCTGGTGCCATATCTGCATTACATTAGCCACAGAACATGTGTAATCCATATGTGTTCGGGATTAAAGTGATGAGGTGGCAACCCTATCTACATCTGTTTTGCCCTATAAAGCTGGGGTGACACTGACCTGATGTTGTGCCGATTTCCTCCTCCTCCACCACTTCTCCATCTTCAATAACTCCTCCTTCTTGAACCACTTCCCCCTCATCCTCCACGACTCCTCCTTCTTCTTCTTCCACCAATCCACCATCTTCAAAATCACCAAAATCATCTTCTTCAATTTCATCTTCATCCTCCACAACTACCAGATTTAAAATTACTCCATCCTCCTCTCTTCCTTCCTCCTCTCTTCCTTCCACCTCCTCCTCCACATCCTCCTCTCTTCCTTCCTCCTCCTCCTCCACATCCTCCTCTCTTCCTTCCACCTACTCCTCATCTCTTCCTTCCTCCTCCTCCTCCACATCCTCCTCCTCCACATCCTCCTCTCTTCCTTCCTCCTCCTCCACATGGCCAGATGGCAGATTCCGGGCGTGTCTGGCCCTCTCTGCCTCCTCGAAATGCTGGCGTTTTCTTTCCCCTATAAATAACACAAAACAAAAGGTATACTCATCAGCACACAGATATTGTAGAGCAGAAATCGCACACATTGCATAGAAGTATAGAGGCTTTTTTTGGTTAGAATTTTGTTGTCTTATCACCCCAAACCTACATTTTAGGATGACTTCTAGGCCAAGCTCTGATTCAGTCCCTTTTTAGCAAAGTGACACACATGGATGTCCCCCCTTCAAATTTTGAGCTGAGACCATACACATTTTAGTGCAATATTTAGGGGGAGGCACAGGTGCTCTGGATTACACATATGAAAACACCTGTTTAGTAGCACTGTTTGCATTTCCCATTCTAGGATTCAAATTTTACAAAAATATATTTTTACACAATGTTTACAAACAATGTTTTTGGCCAGAGAGGCATGTCCAGGTGTGTTGTTCCTGGGCCAACATCGTATTTGGGAGAAGCAATCTGATGTGAACGAGGTTTCCTATTAACACTCGTTGGCCAAGCAAATGATATTTTTTTTAAAAATACTATTTCAACATGTGTTCAGAAGTACAACCAGGCCAAGGATACAGATGTAGAAATGTACCTGACCAAACATTAAACTAATAAAATTGCCCCCCCCCCCACAAACAAAAAAAGAACTTACCTTTTTTTAGAATTTTTTTGATTTTCTTCAATTGATGTGGCTCACGGAGTTTTAAGTTGGACCACCGCTTCCGTAGCTGCTCCTTGGACCTGGTGATCCCAAACATCCTCTGCATTTTCCTTGCCACCTTCTCCATAATTTTCCCCTTCCTGCGGTTTGGGGTCTTGTATGGCCCATATTGGCCATCATAGTCCTTCCTCCGCATAATGTCTACAAGCTCCACCATTTCGTCGAAAGACATGTTAGTGGCCTTATAACGTTTTGGCCTGGATCGCGACGTTCCTGCCTCTGTCACCTCACTTGCGGCCTGAGAGCTCCGTGCATGCTTGTGTGACATCGCCATCTTTCCTTCCCACCGAGATTAGGGGCATGGAAAACAGGAAATGTCCCGTCATGGGCGGGGACGAGGGCGGCGGTTCATGCATACGCGGAGTGTAGAGAATGAATAAGACGTGATTATGTAGGTTACGCTTAGATTATTCGCCCGTTTCACAGAAGTAACACAGTTCACGCCATATTTTTTGAGTTAACATTGATTAGGGGGCATGGCAATGGAGACGAAGGCGGTGTGTCACGCACACGTGGAGTCTGTTAAAGGGAACCTACGTGATTACGTTGCTTACGCGGAGATTATTAGAACATTTGACAGAAGTTACACAGTTAACGCCATATTTTTTGAGTTAACATTGATTAGGGGGCATGGCAATGGAGACGCAGGCGGTGTGTCACGCACACGCGGAGTCTGTTAAAGGGAACCTACGTGATTACGTTGCTTACGCGGAGATTATTAGAACATTTGACAGAAGTTACACAGTTAACGCCATATTTTTTGAGTTAACATTGATTAGGGGGCATGGCAATGGAGACGAAGGCGGTGTGTCACGCACACGCGGAGTGTATAAAAGGGAACCGACGTGCTTACGTAGGTTACGCGGAGATTATTTGATCATGCTTCACGAGGAGCTAGAGATAATAAGGTAAGAAATTACAACATGGGATCAGCAGAGGCCTAGAAACTTGAGAGCCATGGGATTGGGGTTTGGTCTGTTGTTTGCACCCTTTTAACGCTACTTATGTTTCTTGTGTCCCCAAAACGGTATTTACTTCTCACAATGCTTTCACACATCACTTAAATCTAGATGTGAAGAATGCTCTACCTATTTGTATTTTTTGCCAGGTGTATTGTGATCATCATGCAAGTATTGTTCTGTGTTGGTTGGGCAGAGGTTATTAGGAAGTGTATTTATATGTCAGGAATGATGAGGGGCATGCTAAGTACACATGAAATAGTGCCTTGAGGAAAGGTCTAAATATAACAAATTGTGGATGGGTCTAGATTACACGTATTTAGCAAACTTATTTGAAAAAGGGTCTGCATGTGAACTCATTTTTGGTCACAACAATGGGGCAGAGCTGGCCAGCATTTTAGCTGCAGGAGACACTGTGCTTGCATAGTACTTGATAAATCTGGGGCCACATATTAATACAATGTGAATGCTGTGCATTTTTTAATGCTTATTTTTTTTTTGTTTAACAGTGTTAATCTTGAAATTTGTCAAATAAACCAAAAAATGGAAAACATCGTGGGAAAAGAGATAGTTTCTCGACTCATAGAAAAATATAGGGAAATGCCCCTACTTTGGGATACAAAACATCCCCTGTATTCGAAGCGGGACCGACGAACGACAGCACTTGATGAGATAGCTACATATATGCAGACATGGGTTCCCGGCTGCACAGGTGAGATGGTCAAGAAGAAAATTAATAACCTGAGGGCCGCATACCGAACCAAAAGAAGAGAACTACGGGAACAAAGATCAGGAGCAGCAGCAAGCGAGTCCACGGAGCCCAGTCTGTGGTACTACCAAGAGTTTGAGTTTTTGGGGGATCAAATGGAGGGCCGGCGATCAATGTCAAGCCTTCCTTCCAGCCGGCATCGCAGCAGACCTTCCACGGATCACCACAGCCAGGAGGAGCGCGGTGAGGGGCTGGCTGGCATGCATGAAAATCTGCGACTCTCCACTTCTGATGAGGTAGAGTATTTGTATCAATTTTATTGGGCTGCTAATTCTTGTTTGTTTATTGAGTTGATATTCTAATCCCAAAACAAAAAATGGACTATAAAAGTCATGGGCATAAAAATAGGGGTCATGGATGCCAAGTGCAGGGATCAGAAGGAGAGTCTATTCAAGTTTAAAGTAAGATAAAACAAACCAGTCTAGAGCATGAAAATGTGTGTGATTTGCTTGTGCCAAATTGTAAAACATGTCACTTTTTTTGACACAGGAAGAAGGGAGCAGCCATGATATTTCGGCTACTGATGCTGAGTTGCATGCCAGCCAGGAGGAAGGGGTCATTGGCAGCCAGGAGGAGGAGGCCGGGCCCAGCACCAGTCAGGAGGGCCCCAGGCCCAGGGTCAGCACCACCAGGCAAGTCCCTCCCCCCGGGTCAGGCAAACAGGCCTAATGAGGCGCAGGAGGCAAGTGGAGCATGAGAGCCTCGAGATGATTCGGGAGGCTAGCGCCTTAATGAGGGCCCCCCTCAACCCCACTGAGGCCTACAGTGCCTATGTGGCACACGAATTGTCCCAAGCGGGGGAGGCCGGTCAGAGGCGTGCCAGGAACCTGGTGAACCAGGTGCTTTTATGGCTGCACCAGGGCTGGCTGACCAATGACACAGAGCTGAGTGACCCGGCCCATCCTGCCCAACACCTGCTAACTCCTCCTGCTGCCACATCATCCCGACCTGCAAGGGGCCGTGGATGGGTCCGTGGAAGATCTGCTGCAATGCAGGCTGCAAGGAGGGTTACAAGGAACAGGAGAAGATGATTCCCGGCCTTCCATTTGATCCCCCAAAAACTTTGTTTTTTTTGGACTACCACAGCCTGGGCTCCATTGGCTCACTTGCTGCTGCTCCTGGTTTTTGTTTTTGTGGTTGTTCTTTTTAGTTCTCGGTATGTGGTCCTCAAGGTTTGCCATTTTCTCCTTGACTATGTTGCCTGTGCAGTCTGGAACACAAGTCTGCATGTATGTTGCTATCTCATCAAGTGCTGCCATTCTCGGTAATTTATTTTTGTTTATGGCCAAAATAAATGGTTATTTGATTTACTGAAATACCTTGTCTATTGTGTTTTAATACTGTGGTGATTAGGCATGAAACATTTTAGCAAATAATATGTGTCATTTAGAAAGGACACCAACTCCTTGGGGGGGGGGTACATTTGGCGTACCAACTTGGGAAAACAAAAAAGGAAAAACACACGCCAAAATAAAATGGTGACATAACTTGACAAAAAAAAAATGAAAAAAAAAATGCAAGAAAAAACAATGGTGACATAAATTGCACAAAAAAAAAAAAATGTGCAAGAAAAAACAATGGTGACATAAATTGCACAAAAAAAAAATAAAAAAATAAAAATGTGCAAGAAAAAAAAATGGTGACATAAATTGCACAACAAAAAAAAATAAAAAAAAAATGTGCAAGAAAAAACAATGGTGACATAAATTGCACAACAAAAAAAATTAAAAAAAAATGTGCAAGAAAAAACAATGGTGACATAAATTGCACAAAAAAAAAAATGCAAGAAAAAAGAATGGTGACATAAATTGCACCAAAAAAAAAAAAAGGGAAAAAAAATTAAACATTAAATTACAAACCAAAACATATAAACATTGACATGTGGAGGACAAAAAGAAAGTTCCAACATCTGGATAGATAGCATCAGCAAGAGAACGGGTTTATTCTAGCAAGAGAACGCAGAAAAAACAAGAGGCAATAAATGACACACTAGATATTTAAAAGGACGAATGTGCCATATCACAAACAAACGAGAGTTTTACCTGAACGAGTGCTCCCATCCCCTTATTTTATCTGATCATGCGCGTGGTTCTTATCCGCGGATAGTGTGTACTAACCAACGGATCTGTCCGTCGGATAGATTCGCAGCGGATAGATTTGTTTAGCATGTCAGCAAATATTCGATCTGCTGAAAAGCGAGTCGACGGATAAATATCAGCGGAAACAGATCCGCTGGAGTGTACACACCATAGGATCTATCCGCTGAAACCCATTTGCTCGGATTTATCCGCGGATGGATTCTATCGTGTGTACGGGGCCTCAGGCCCCATACACACGAAAGAATTTACCCGCGAATACGGTCCAGCGGACCGTTTCCGCGGATAAATCCTCTCGTGGATTTCGGCGGATTTTCATGCGATGGTGTGTACACACCATCGCATTGAAATCCGCGCCGAAATCCTCTGGCGATGACGTGTCGCGCCGTCGCCGCGATTATGACGCGGCGACGTGCGCGACGCTGTCATATAAGGAATTCCACGCATGCGTCAAATCATTACGACGCATGCGGGGGATCCCTTCGGACGGATGGATTCGGTGAGTCTGTACAGACCAGCGGATCCATCCGTTGGGAAGGACTCCAGCAGATGGATATGTTGTGCATGTCAGCAAATATCCGATCTGCTGGAATCCATCCCAGGGGAGATATATCCGCGGAAAAAGATCCGCTGGCGTGTACACACCATAGGATCTATCCGCTGAAACCCATTTGCTGGGATTTATCTGCGGATGGATTCTATGGTGTGTACGGGGCCTTAGAGTTACACAAGAGGTCTTGTGCCAGTATTATTGCTCATGCTCTGAAATGTACAACAATACTTCACATGTGTGGTGCAATTGGCATTTACATATGCAAGCAGGTCCAATGCATGCGTTTGCCTTTGCACGCGAGCAGGGGGCGGGGGCACATTAAAAAAAATGTTATTTAGTTTTATTTTTACACTGTTACATTACATTTTTGACATCACTTTTATTGCTGTCACAAGGAATGTAAACTTCTCATGTGATAATAGGCAGTGATGAGTTCTCTTTATGGAGAGTCTCCTCTGCCCATAAAGCATCTCATTGCACTGAGATCAGTGTGATCAGATACTTTCTGTATTTTAAAATGGCACTGTAAACACATCCAGCAAAACTGGAAGTGACAACATACTCATAGTTTCTGGCTTCCTATACCATGATTGAGAACATTCCAGCCCCTGATCACCTCTATGGTAAGCCTGCAGAACCGATCGCTTCAGTGCTGGGCTCCCTGCCAGGGCAGAAGAGCCTGGAAAGGCACTGGAGGGTGGTAAAAGGGGGCAAACCCCATTCGACACCTGAAAAAGCAATCCAAAGGCTAAAGAAACATTTCCCCCCCCAAAAAAAAAACAATCTTGGGGTGATGCCTGCAGCTGTAGGCATCATCCCAGTACACCACTTGAAACTGCCAATGTATATGTATGTTAGGTCAACTTCAAGTGGTTTTACCCTAATGGCCAGGTGCAAATATAGCCCAAGGCCCCTTCCACATGAGAGATCTGATCAGGTCAGGTCGTCTGTTTTTTTAGCTGGACCCGATTGGACCCTCTATTCTCCTCTTTGGAGTGCCAGGTTTAAATGTCAGAACCGATCCGGCAAACAAAATGGGATTGGTTTCCCTTCAGATTGAAGAGCAGACAGTTGTAATTGGACAGCCAGTCCATTTATCTGGCTGCTCATAGAGCAGACCGGGCTGTGTCAGAGCAAACACAGACCTGTCATCCAGCTCCTCCACTCAGCTCAGCAGGGGATAAGCGGACAGATCCCCTGCTGAGCAAAACCAGATCTGGCCCATGTGAAAAAGGCCTAATATTATAGAACCATTTATTTGACAATCATCGGTGCAGTGTATAAAAACCCTGGCATGTATGGAATAGGGTCTGGGAATCAGCAGGATGGTAATGAAAAGCATTACCTTATGCCAGCTGTTCCCAACCTGTGGTAACACAGCATATTTCAAGATACAGAATGAGTTTTATTGGTGTAAAAAGGCTGTGGCATTGCAGAGTCAGGAATCTAATTCTGTTTATTAAATTCAAAGGGCTGCGGCAAGGGTGTGTGCAAAGTAATCCACTGAGAAATCCTGCAGCTGCGTTTTCCTACACTCATGGTAAAGTACCAGCTGCCAGAACCTCAATCAGCCCCCAATGGAGAGATAGGCCCTCCACCTTTCTTAAAGGCAAATTCTGCCTCCTGCAATCTGGCACAAAGAGGAAGCAACATAGAACAGAGACTGTAAGTGCAAAATGTACTGTTACATCACACTATGATAGGCCCAATCCCCTTTTGCATTTTATTCCGCCCAATGACACAGACACAGCAGGATTTGCCCTTTGCACTGTTAGCACAATTGGTCCTACCCCTACCCCCTTTTCCCTCTCTAGCCCACTCCCACTGATGGGTACAATTTACACAGATGGGGTACCCAAGTGAAGAAGGGATTGTAAACATTACTTTACATCCTGTTGCTCAGGTGCATATCCAGAACCACTGGGGTATAGTGCAATTATATCCTAATATTTATAGAGTTATTTATTCCAAACTACATACTAATGGATATACATTACCTCAAGGTACTGTCAGAACAGATGACTGTGTGAGTGGTCTAAATTGATTAGGAAGATGACCATCCAGTGGTGAAACACACAAGACCACGTATAATCAATATACTGTATCAAAAATAAAATTATATACACAGCAGTAAAACAATTTGACTTATTCACCTCAGCTAAGACTTTGATAACAACCTCAGCCAAGTCCTTCTGTCAGAGTAAAATAAAATAGGATCGTTTTAGCACAATCTTGCTTAGACAGAGAACAAGCTGTCAGCAACTAGAAATACATAGCGAGGACGGTGACAAAATGTTGAAAGAATGCATCTAATAGAAGACCAGATTTTTCTTAAAAAGAGAAAATATTCAGCAGAATAACAGACTTGCCAAAATGTATAGTTCCTTCAGCTTGCTATAGCAGATAAAATTGCTTCCCCATGGCAAGAAAGTGTACCTTTAAAGTTAACCTGTCACTAACCTAGATAATTCAGGCTGAACATATGATGGAACAAACATAAGCAGTAGTTAACTTCAGTGGCAAGCACATGCAAAAATAATCAGTATATGCAGCAATATATTGGACCCCATTGTCCAATAGAGAGACTCATGAGGTGGGAAGGAGCTATACCCCTAATGGGAAAGTCAATGCTGGCTTATAAATTGACTAAAAACCACAAACCTAGTATACTACATAACGCAGAATGTAATTTAATAAAGATAAAAAAAACAGTACATTTTGCACTTGCAGGATATACTATTGGGTATAGGCTTATTACAATATCATCATTGAAGTCTAATGTTGAAGCAGCTCTGATGTCCTGGATGCCCTCTACCCTCTTCTGGTTAGCCCGAGGGGAGTACTTTGGCAATAATAGAACTTCTTGTCAAAAATAAATTGAGAGCCAAACCAACATGTAGGCACTTAGCAAGTCTCTTGTTACTATTGATGTGTTTCGGGATCCATGCCCCTTCTTATAAGCAACTAGTAATATGACATTTTCCAAAGAAGAATAGGAACTGGCCAGAAAGTGATCACTTTGACAAAGTTGACCAACTTGAGCATGTATTTCAATACATGAAACCCAAGAATCTTTGTGTTTATGTAAAATGATGCAGTACAAATCACATATATTCTTGTGAACATCTAAAAAGATACAGAATTTGAATAAGAAAACACATCTTCATAGCGGCCAATCTACCGTACCAAGATAACTCATAGGGAGCCATCTGACTTTTTTCATTTTCAATCTTGGATATTAGGTATTTGAAATTGGCGGACGCTAGGGAATATGAGGAGGGAGTTAGGCTCGATTCACATATATGCATGTTGCTTTTGAATGTTTCTGAAGTGCTTTTTGTGGTGCTTGTCATGTTTTTGGACACGTGTTTTTACCAAAATTTTACGGTGATTTTGCAGCAATTTGCACTTTTCGCATCTTTCCACACAATCAGATCATGGTTTAGTGATTTCGAGGCATTAACTTTATAATATGAGATGGTGCCTAGAAAAAGGAAGATGTCATCCACAAATAAGTAACAAGGCCAGTATGCTGGCCTGAATTTATGGGCGGAGCCCGGGGGTATTTAACCAGCCCACTCACCTGTGGTCTTTGTTGGTTTCCTGTGAGCGATACCACACATCACTGGGCTGACTCTTCCCAGCTCACCTCACGTTTGTGAGTCCTGTCATTTTGATCGCAGGTTTCTTCGTTCGTGCTCTTCGTCGGCGGTTCCCGCTCACTGTCACAGGTACTTTCCGAATCTTTCGCATCATGTGCGATCTTGCAATTTGTTATGCTACCTGTCCCGCATCCTTTAGTAAAGAAAAAAAAAAGCCTGCTTCTGAGTTGTGGTCTGCCAAACATTCGTTTAATTTATAATTCCAAACCTCTGAGTCGTGGTCGGTCTTTATCCGATATCACTCGCTGTAGGTTTCACTAGATATAAAGATTCACTGTCCATGGGTTTGCCGTCTCTTCAATTAGAGACAATCATGTATTGTTTGTACAGGTTTCTGTGGCTGATTGAGGTGATAATTAGGCCCACCTGATGCATTCTTTGCACTGGGTTAGCCTGGGGGGAGGGGTGGTTGGTTGGTTGGTTGGTTGGTGTTCAGTTTCAGAGTAAGGGGTGACATACACTCTACAACCAATTCATGTCAGATTAATTTAATCCTTCTGATTCGTATCGGATTCATTTAATATATATTTACGAACTCATTCGGGTCACATACATTGCATACTTTCTACCGTTGCCATTCGTTGTTTTCCCCCCATGCCGTGTGTTTTAGTTCCCGGCAGTGGAACTTACAAATCATTTGCACACGTTTCTCTCTTTGTTTACCAATCAAAGTAATTTTTTGTGCATCATCCACGGGGCAACACCATGCTCTTCAGATGTCTTGCACACCCACCGTGCTTTTCGTGGATCGAGTCTTTTTTTTCAAACTGTCGCAGGTAGGATTTGTACAAATTCTTCGTTTCACGCACCGTTTTGCCAGATAACCCGTGCCATGAAAACCCCACTGTGGAACTTGCGAGTCATTCGTCAAGTCTCCATATGCAGCCTTATTTGAGGTTTGTGCAAGACCACGGTCTTATCGTGCAATTCATGAGCACATGCCACGTAGTAGGCCCATGTCACTTAGAAATGCACTGTCTATCATTCCAGTCATTTTACTTTACATTACCCTCCAGATGAATTTAGTCACATCAGCGACTCACCAGTTCATCCCCGCTATTTTTTTTTCTTTCCATCTCATTCAATGACAGTAATTTAATTTGTCACATTTTGTTTTCCCTTCACTCCAATTCGAATCCAGTCGCGTCTGTGATACACTGATTCATGTCAACTCATGCTAGTCATTCTGGCTCATGCATCTCATGCTCCACAGTCAGGTCCGTTATCAGTCGCAAATTGCAGCACACCTGTTAGCGCCACTGTTATGGCAAATGTTTCAGTCGTTCGATTCACTTACCCTTCAATCTGATTCGAATCCAAGTCGCATCCGATGCACCGATTCGTCCCGGCGTGCCCCAGTTGTGTGTTGGCCTCATTTCAGTACATGCTCCAGAGTTCGCTCATTGTTAGTTGCACCTGCGGTGCACCGACTCGCACCTCTGTCATGGGAAATTTCTGTCACTCATTTCACTGTCACGCATCTGATTTGAATCCACACACATTCTTATGTGCAGGTTTATCTCAAGCGTGCTCTAGTAGTTGTTGGCCTTATTTCAGTACATGCTCCAGAGTTGCTCATTGTCAGTCGCATCCGCAGCACAGCAATTCGTGCCTCTGTCATGGGAATTTCTGTCACTCAATTCACTGTCACGCATCTGATTTGAATCCACATGCATTCTCATGTGCAGGTTTATCTCAAGCATGCTCTAGTTGTTGTTGGCCTTATTTCAGTACATGCTCCAGAGTTGCTCGTTGTCAGTCGCATCCGCAGCACAGCGATTCGTGCCTCTGTCATGGGAATTTCTGTCACCTAATTTCACCGAAACGCATCTAATTTGAAACCACGCACATTCTCATATGCTCCAATTGCATCCTCATGCACCAATTCGTCTTGGCGTGCCCCAGTTGCTTTTCGGCCTCATTTCAGTACATGCGCCAGGGTCCAGTTCATTCTCAGTCGCAACCGCAGCCCGACCAAACTGCGCCTAATTTATTAAACTGTCACATACCGCACTCCGATTTGAATATAGTCGCATCCATGATGCACTGATTCGTCCCGGAGTGCCCCAGTTATTTGGCCTCATTTCAGTACATGCTCCAGAGTCCGGTCGTTGTCAGTCGCACGTGCGGCACACTGATTCATGCCTCTGTCATGGCAGAACATTTCACTGTCATGTATCATGTTCCGATTCTAATCCGGTCGCATCCTCATGCACCGATTCGTCTCAGCATATCCCCAAAAAAAAAACTCCAAGCACTTACCAATAGCCAATCTGAATCTAGTCGCAACGTCGGCCCTATGATTCGGATCCTCAGTAACCACAAACCCCTTCAACCACTAACACCATCAGCCAATCCGAGTCTAGTAATATCATCGGTGCAACAACTCGGATCCGGCAACACGAGGCCCCCCCGTCACCTTACATCCACAGCCGATCCAAATCCAATCGCATCATCGGCGAAACGATTCGGATCCTCGGCAATACAAACTTCACCAACCGATCTGAGTACAGTCGCAGCACCGGCCCAACCTTTCAGATCCTTCACAAAACAAACCCCACCGATGCTCACACCTCGAACTATTCGCATCAGCGATACGAATACAGTGGTACTTACGATTCAGATCCCGGGCCTTACGTTTGTTAAGCATAAACATTCACATCTCACTCCATCTGTATGTACAATGTTGCGCACGGTCATTCCTACATACTCAAAATTTCAGCTAAACTTTGTTTTCACCTTTCTAACAAAGCTGCTTAATTGCAATTGTGGCTCAAGTCGGTCACTCATCTCCAGTAGCAACTCGACTGCTCACCTATTTTCTGTCGCGCTCACACGCAAACTAGCTTAACTACGCCTATCGTTCCTTAAAGTTGACCCGCATCAGGTCAGTTCTCCAAGACTTCACCCGCATAAGGGGTGTACTAAGAAGCAGGATCATTCCCCAGGGTCAATCTTTTGTATCATGCCTCCTGGTCTTCCTCTCCCAGACACAGGACCCCGATCAGATCCTTAACTTGGACACCGTGGCAGTAGTGGACCTGTCATTAATGGAGGAGTTCCTTACTACGTGAAACCGTATCAACGTTATAAATCAATATCGCCCCCATCACCGCAGGTAGTGACAGATGCCGCAGCCTCCACAGGCTTTGCTGCAATTTTTGGCCACAATTGGTTTGCAGGACCATGGCCTCCAGAGACACTCTTAATCCCAGGGCTTCCTCTGTGTTCGAAGTTAAAATCCCCCATTATTATGACCATCCCAGCCTTTGCAGCCCTTTCTATGTGTAAAAGGAGCTGAGTCTCCACCTCCTCATTAACATTGGGTGGTCTATAACACACTCCAATGATTAACTTTGAGCTAAGCACATATGTATGCAGTTCCACCCATGATGCTTCAGACTCATCACAATCTCTATCCACCAGGTGCTCTTTCACACAAGCTTTGAGATCACTTCTCACATAGACAGTCCCCTCCACCTTTCCTTTTTACCCTGTCTTTCCGAAAGAGTGCATAGCCAGGAATATTAATAGCCCAGTCATGCTGTGGCTGTGGCTCCCATCCACTGCCATTTTGTTGTAGCCTGCGGCCCAAGGGCTGGAAGAATCCAGACAGTTTGCAGGGCATTGGCGGCTCCATTTGGCGGCCTGGCGTCCTGCTTCTCTCCTACATCTGGATGATGTTGGTGGTAGGTCTCTGGGGCTTAAGGAGGAACTGCAGTCTGCTCACAAAATTTTGTAATAAAAACATCTTGCCATTGAAGCTTCCCTCCAACCAATTTGCATATTACTTTATATATACTGTGATTCTGTACTTGCCAAATAGGCTGCAGAACTCTCCCTCCACTAAGTCTGGCTGCATCCATTTTAACTGTGGGCAGCTGAAGCTTCTGCCTGTTCACTTCCTGGATTTACACAGACACACCGAGGCACAAATCCAGCTCTGCAACCCTGAAGCTGTCATTGGCCTTCGTATTACTCATTCCAACTCCCTTCCTGGCAAACTCTCACAAGAGTGAGAGAGAGAGATCTGTGCATGATGACAAAAGCCTAGGCTTTTTACCAGACAAGAAAAAGGAAGTGGGCTATATAAGGTATTTACTGACAGAAATTTGTTTTTACTATCCAAAGTTAAAACAACAAGGGAAGAAGATTAAATAGATGAAAAGTTGAAGAAATTACTGAAGAGCCACTTTAACCACTTAAGCTCAGGACCATTTTGTAGCTAAAGGACCAGACCACTTTTTGTGATTCGGCATTGCGTCGCTTTAACTGACAATTGCACGGTTGTGCAACGTGGCTCCCAAACAAAATTGGCATCCTTTTTTTCCTACAACTAGAGCTTTCTTTTGGTGGTATTTGATCACCTCTGCGGTTTTTGTTTTTTGCGCTATAAACAAAAATAGAGCGACAATTTTGAAAAAAATTCAATATTTTTTACTTCTTGCTATACTATCCCCAAAAATAATTTGTTTTCCTCAGTTTAAGCCGATACATATTCTTCTACATATTTTTGGTAAAAAAAATCGCAATAAGCGTTTATTGATCAGTTTGCGCAAAAGTTATAGCGTCTACAAAATAGGGGATTTTTTTGTGGCATTTTTATTAATAATTATTTTTTACTAGTAATGGCGGCGATCAGAAATTTTTATCATGACTATGACATTATGGCGGACACATCGGACACTTTTGACACATTTTTGGGACCATTGTCAATCAGTGCTATAAATATGCACTGATTACTGTGAAATCTACACTGGCAGTGAAGGGCTTAACCACTAGGTGGAGCTGTAGGGGTTAAGTGTACCCTAGTGTGTGATTCTTACTGTAGAGGGGCATGGCCTGGCGTGACACATCACTGATCGTCGTTCTCTATGACAGGGAACAGATGATCACCGCCACTGCCACTAGGAAGAATGGGGAAAGGTTTGTTTACACTTACCTCTCCCCGTTCTTCAGCTTTGTGACCCGATCGCGGGACACAGGCGGCGATCGGGTCCACGGGTCCCACGGGCGGGTCACGTAGCTCAGGATCGGGTCGCGAGCGCATCGCCGGTGGCGCGCGCTCGACCAATGGCTGGGATCTTAAAGGGGACATACCTGTACCCCCTTGTGCCCAGCCGTGCCATTCTGCCGACGTACATCGGCGTGCATCGGTTCTTAAGTGGTTAAGAATGCTTGGATGATGATGGATTGCCTGGCAGCCTAGTAGAGCCTCTTCAAAAAGCAGCCATCAACTATCACTGTCACCATGCCCCTGATGCAAATGCACTTACTTTGTATTTGACAATATAGTATACAGTAAACAAAAGAAATAAACGAAAATCATCCAGTTCTTCTAAAGGATTACCAATAACTGTTTTTTGTTTACATGACAAACAGCCCAATGTTAAATAATAAATCCATGTACACTAAAGTTTGGGTATCGTAGAAGATTATACTTGCTTACAGTTACACATTTGAATATTAGATCTTGTTGGATAGCAGGTTTTTATGTTTTCTGGTTTTAGGACAGTTAAGTTCAGGAATATTTCATCACAATTAAAATAAATTGAAATTGAAAGCAATCAAGATAAATGTAAAATACCCTGCATGTATTTAACAATACATTCTGTCATGTTTACTGCTTGACGATCTGTTTAACCATGCAGAAATATATATCATTTCTCATTTCAACAGAGGAATTGAGATATAATAAAATAAATTCTGTATACGGGCTAATCCTTTTCTCTATTGAACAATATTAAAAGGCTCTGTTGAATGGTTCAATTTGTTTCAGGGAGCTGGTAAAGAAGTGTTTTTCTCTTTGTTCCTAAATTTTTGATCATTTTAAATAAAGGCTGTCCAATGTGTTTCATCCTGTTGGAAAGACAGGATTTTTGATCTTAGCTTAGACAGTTGAAGTGAGTCTCACGAGCCTGGATTTTCAGTGCATCCAGTAACTGAATCTGATTCTTCATTACAGATGTCAAAATGCTCTCACCTCAGCCTGAAATATACAGTTCATGCAAAACATTTAAGGGAGGAAAGATCATTTACATTAGAAACTAAACTGCCAGCATTGAAATTTCTACTACAGCATTTTTCCTATTCCTTTTAATGTATTCTGCGTATTGGAAAGCTACACAAAAACAATTATACCTTAGTTTATTTTATTTATTTTTTTTACTTTCAAAACATGACATATTTTTATCCTACACACAACCATTTTTCATGACGAGACAAATTCTATTTTTTAAATTGGTCATTAAAAACCATCGTGTGTAGGCTCCAGAGCATTTTTCTCGACCTAAATTTTTTTTCACATCATTGTTTTTCTCGTTGGGAAAAACGGTCATGTGCAGGCTTTAGCGACGGGGGGAAAAACATGCATGCTCAGAAGCAAGTTATGAGAAGGGAAATGTGCACAATCAGCCCAAAGGGTGGCGCCATTCTAATGGAACTTCCCCTTTATAGTGCCGTCGTACGTGTTTTACGTCACCACGCTTTGCTCAAGCATTTTTTTTTTTCACGATCGTATGTATGCAAGGCAGGCTTGACAAGAATCACGTAGAGAAAAACGTCATTTTTTTCCATGACATGACATGAAAAACAGTCGTGTGTACGTGGCATTAGAAATATAAAGCTAAAGAGTTTTTTACTGTCAAATATAATAAAGGAAATTGTAAGGATAGATTTATGGAAGCCACCACCACTAAATTGGTCTTAAAGGCTGCAAGCTTACAGACTGTCATCCTGACCATGACCAAGTGAATCACTCACCTGGCACAACCATGCAGGATGGATGTTCAAAATAACCAAGCTTTACTAGATGAATGCTTGTTCAAAGGGAAATTACTCACCGGGTGTACAGTGCCTGCAAATTATAAGGTCCTGCACATTTGCAATTATATTGCAGTGCATTATTTTACAATTAACCATTCATTATATTTAAGGAAAACTCCACTTTCGTGGGGAAGAAAAATACAATTGCGAATCAAACTACAGGTATATTGTAATTGAATGCTATTACAAATGATCTTTCCTTTTCAATGTGCAGCTCTGTAATTTTCTCTAAAATGCAATATGGCTACCTGGAGGTGTTCTGTACACAGCATGTGTACAGAAAGCCCCGCAGAAACATAACTTCCTGCTTGTGTGATTGGATCAATGATTTTGCCAGAAGCCTGCACTAAGATACAATGCTGATTTCATGCTTACCTTGCAACAAACATTTTAGTTTTAGTGAGATCCACCCAATAGGAAATCATGTCTAAAGGGAAGCAGACCCTTCAATTTTCCTCATTAGAGCCCTGCGGTTACAGCAGCTGATTGATAATTGATAAAACCACTTCTTTTAGTTTCATTTACCACATGGACGTAGACAAACATACAGGGATTTCTTCAGGATTAACAAAAGGTAGGAATCTAAAATCTAAAATCATTGTAGTGTACATAGATCATCCACAGGGGAATGTTTTTTTTTCCCACAAAAGTGGAGTTACTCTTTAAGGCAACCAATTTATTTAAAATGGGCTGACAATTTACAGAGATGGAACAAGAAGTGGATCAGAATTTTGGTGCCCCAAAACACATGGTATGTACATTGTGGTGTTCACCTCCTGTTCTGTGTGATGGGGTGCCATTCTACTTAACGAGCACTATACTATGTGGTGTGTTGTGGTAAAGCATTGTAAAACTTGCATATTACCATACATTATCACAATGCAGAAGTGTGAAGTGAGTCTTCAGGCCAGAAGGGGTAGCTATTTGTATGCGGATTTGGTAAATAGATAAACTAAATACATTTCCAGCTAAAGAGAATGGGGCTCAACATTATATTATTTGTAAGAACTCCAAGCAATCCAACACAATTCATTGACAAAAATTCAAGGTGATACACAACTCAATAACACATTGGTGAAATGAATAGCTACTTATGTGTGTTTGCAATTGTTTTTTGGATGTTCTTTTTGATTAAGGTAACCTTCAGTATCAGGTTTTCCTCTAATAACCACAAACGCCAGTCTGAGGCAACACCTAGTGCAGACCAAATGATATAATCAAATCACATTTACTTTTGGCTATAGTCTATTAGAAATAGTCTATATCTATTGTTAATGAGTACAGGGGTTGGGAATTTTGGGCCAAATTCTCAAAAAAGCTGCCTAACTTAACTTTCAGCAGTTAAGTTACACTGACTTAAAACCTAAGTGCCTGATCCACAAAGCACTTACCTAGAAATTACACGCCGTGTAACTTAAGTGCCTCCGTCGCAAGGCGGTCCTCCTCTCCGGGGGGCGTTTAAAATTTAAATGAGGCGCGCTCCCGCGCCGGCCGTACTGCGCATGCGTGTGACGTAATTTTCCCGACGTGCAGCGCGCGAACGTAATTTACGCCGGGCTTTGTGGATTGCGACGGGACACTAAAGTTGCGACGGGTGAAAAAAAATATACGCGCCGGGAAAACAAATAATTATACAAAAAAATGACAGCGTCGCTCGGCATGCATTCCTGAGAGGGAGAACTCCATGCCAATTTTCAAAGAAAAAACCGGCATGGGTTCCCCCCCCAGGAGCATACCAGGCCCTTAGGTCTGGTATGGGTTGTAAGGAGACCCCCCCTACGCCGAAAAATCGACGTAGGGGGTCCCCCTACAATCCATACCAGACCCGTATCCAAAGCACGCTACCCGGCCGGTCAGGAAAGGGAGTGGGGACGAGCGAGCGCCCCCCCCTCCTGAGCCGTGCCAGGCCGCATGCCCTCAACATGGGGGGGTTGGGTGCTCTGGGGCAGGGGGGCGCACTGCGGGCCCCCCCACCCCAGAGCACCCTGTCCCCATGTTGATGAGGAGAGTGAGAGTGGAAGAAGAAGCCCCCCCTGGTATTGGAGCTAATAAAGAAGACAGGGGGGGCCTCCGGAGCAGACTAATAAATTATTTTAAAAACCCTTGTGTTGTGTGTTTAATAACTTTAACTTTTTGCCTCCAGGTGAATGGGTAGGGGTACGATGTACCCCATATCCATTCACTTAGGGTGGGGGGCCGGTATCTGGGGGCCCCCTTATTTGAGGGGACTCCCAGATTCCGATAAGCCCCCGCCCGCAGACCCCGTCAACCAACGGCAAGGGTTGTCGGGAAGAGGTCCTGTCCTCATCAACATGGGGACAGGGTGCTCTGGGGTGGGGGGGCCCGCAGTGCGCCCCCCTGCCCCAGAGCACCCAACCCCCCCATGTTGAGGGCATGCGGCCTGGCACGGCTCAGGAGGGGGGGGCGCTCGCTCGTCCCCACTCCCTTTCCTGACCGGCCGGGTAGCGTGCTTTGGATACGGGTCTGGTATGGATTGTAGGGGGACCCCCTACGTCGATTTTTCGGTGTAGGGGGGGTCTCCTTACAACCCATACCAGACCTAAGGGCCTGGTATGCTCCTGGGGGGGGAACCCATGCCGGTTTTGAATTTAAAAATTGCCGTGGAGTTCTCCCTCAGGAATGCATACCAAATGCCGTCACTTGAATGGGCCTTTACAAGGTGTGACTAATTTTCCACATTGTAAAACCAGCCATAGTTTTGCGCAAGCAAATCGGAACTTACGCAGAAATCACAATGCTGAAAAGCGTTGTGGATCTGCTTAAGTCCTCATTTGCATACTCAAAGCTGCATTTCAATGAGAAATGCCCCCAGCGGCGGATGCGGTACTGCATCCTAAGATCTGACCGTGTAAGTGTCTTACACATGTCAGATTTTCTGCCTAACTTTGGAAAAAGCCTTTTGAGGATCGTTTCCAAAGTTAGGCACAGACTGAACAGCAGTTCCGCCTGCGTATCTCTTTTGGGAATCAGGCCCTTTGTACTTTAGTACAGTTACTTTAGGGATTCACTTTTAAACCAAAGAGGTAAGAAATGGACATACATTAATTTTAGAGTATCTAAAAGGTTTTAGGAAACATAATAAACCATGGCATCTGCTAGGTAATGAATGCTTAAATGATAAGTTCATTTTTTTTTTGTCTAAATTCCAACTCCCCTTTCTACCAATATAGCATTCATGTATTTTTTTTTTTGCAAAAATATCAAAGCTTTTCATTAAATCTACAGACCACTTACCTTACCGTCCTCATCCATGTTTCCAAACTGCCTTAAGATCAGACTTTCCCATATCAGAGCATATGATCCAATTTGGTGTACCAGGCACTTTTTCTGTGTATTGAAAGTATAGCAAAAAACTGGATGTGACAATAAGTAAATATGTTTTTGATTAAAGGATAAGTTCACCTTTGTTCATCGTTTTTTCTCTAAATTCCAGCCCCCCTATGTACCAATATAGCATTCATGTACTGTTTTTACGAAAATATCAAAGCATTCCATCAAATCTACAGACCACTTACCTTACCGTCTTTACCCATGTTTCCAAACGTATTTATTGCTTCTGCCTTACTTCCTGAACAGACTATAGGTCATGACACAGGAAGGAGTTGACCAGCTGACCTCATTAGCACACACCCTGCATCATCCAACTGCCTACCTACCCACCCATTACTATTATGTATATGAAGCGGGATATCACCCTTTTATGTGATATAAAAGATTACCATCTGCTGATCTAGAAGGATCTCAGCTCCCTCCTGTAGCCGAGTTGTGATATAGCCACCTGCTGTTCGCTTCTTGTCCTGGTACCGCAGAGGATGTTGGGAATTTGAATACAGGGAGAAAATAGACTCCATTTTATCTGGCTTGTTATGAACTACGTTACGCAGAGAGCAACTGTGCAATCCCAGACTGCTTTTCTTACCGCACGGCCTGCTGGGGGGGGGGGGTAATTTAAGGGAAGAGATGTGTTTGGCGCGCTCTCTCTGCACCGCCTCTTCAACCCAGGAGGACACCTGGGGAAGTATCCCACGGAAGTCTAGGCCGGAGTTGAGGCCTACCCACGCCTGGGCGGAGCGCCGCTGATAGAGAGAGACAGAAGACCTGACGGAGTGATCGGACGGGTTCCTATTACCCCAGTGACTTGTCTGAGGACCGGAGGCTGTCATCTTGAAAGACTGTGATCGGAGATCACGGACGGAATGTTTCGGAAGGACGAGGCCTGAACTGGCTGGGTGAGATGGGCACCTGCCCAGAACCTACTTGTTGTAATATTAATATGGATATGTAGGTATTTTAAAATATTGTGGTATATGTAAGGCACAGTATATATGTGTGACATACAGGAATTCAAGGTTACACATCAAAAGGTGTTTGCTGACCAAAAGGGTTAGTGGTCAAACACAGATCAAAGGAACAGCTGAGGACCCTTTTGATGTGTTAATCTTATCTAAGACTAGTTGTGTGAGATGGCCTGATACTTCTTTACATACATAAGGAAATATTTATTGATGGTAATTAGACTTGGGGAAGTTTCCATTCATTCAGAGAACCACTCCCTCGAGTGTGAGACCAATATTTGAGACACTCAAGCTGGCATTCAGCTAGTCTTGTCACTCTATGATGAATATAGCACAGGTCCAGGAAAAGATGGGATTCTGAAATACTCTGTTGGATTGGTATCGTCTGTGGACTTTGGACTTTGTATGTTATTGGAAGTTAATTAAATTTGCCTTCTCTGGAGAGCCTGGTGTGAGTTGCTGCGAAACAACAAATTTATAAACATCATACTAACATCTAAGATATCAATTATCTAACCAGAGTACTGGGCACTATACTTACATTATTACTACATTGGTATACATCTAGATCACTACATTGGTGCCGTTCAAGTGACCAGAAGCGCATTTTCAGGACTTAGTAACAGAAGTCGGTGATGACAAAAAATCCTGTGAGTTGGACAGAAGTCTGATGGAGACCCAAGAGCTGTGCCGTGACTCTAATGTCTGGTTGTGACATAAGAGAGTCTGATATACAAGACTAAACATGTTTGGAACCCCAGAATTTTTCTCTGGAGACTGGAAACTGAAGAAAGAAAAGACTGCCGTGTACTAGAAGACCGGAACTGGCAAGGTGGAGCTTCAAATGCGGTGAGTAAAATATTTCCTTTATTTTAAATAATAGTACTATAGTCAAAATGCTTACTCAGTGTGAAGCTAGTGTCAGTTCTGATAAAGTTAACAGATGGGTATTAAAATGTATTATGCGTCATGGCGGTCCTTATGAAATTCCAGAAAAATGTAAGCAGACGTGGACTACGATGATTTTTATTTTTACAGAAAAGTGTTTTTGAGAGCAAAATTTCAGAAAGTAAAAGAAAATGTTGTATTGTGCAGGGCTTGTTATCTTGCTGTTTAAAATGGAAAGTTCTTTGAATGATAAAGTTGAGGAAATTGCGCAGTTACAGAATGCAGTTGATAATAGCCATAAGGTTTGTCAGAGGTTACAAAACCAATCAGAAACTTAGACACTAAATTTAAAATTGCATGCAGTTACCATTGGTGGAGCTTTGCTTGAGAAATCTAAACGTTGTGATGAATTATCAGAGGAAAATGAGAGATTAAAATTAAGAATTATGGAATTAGAGAAGAGATCTCAGGAGTGCAGATATACATCAAATCTTGGATTAAGCAATCTGCAGCAAAATACAAACTTTCTATTAAATTAAACAGAACCTCATATTAAGTCTGATAATTCATTGCCAGCCGCACCCACGGTGACCACCACGGTTTATAACAACCATAATAACAATACAGGTGAAGTTCAGCTTATAATGAAGCACTTGAAACCAAAAGAACTGGATGCAATTCTTAAAGAAATAGGAATGGTTCCCTGCCATGATTTAAACAGATTTTTAAAATGGTTTTGTGACTTGCAGAATGTCATAGATTTGTACAATATCAACCCATCTGATGTAGAAAGAGTTTTGCAACATTCTATAGGAAATAGTCTTTGGCTGAGAATCAAACATATCTGTATTCAGCCTCTGAGGACAAGGGACATATTAATGGAATTTATTGCTTGTTCTGTACAGAGTACGTTCCGATGTTGCGATTCATGGGAAGGTCCACCAGATGCTAAGTGAGTCTCCCTATGAATTGTCGCACAGGATAGAAACTGTTATGGAATTGTTGGTTGGTAATAATCTTGCATTTGAGCGTGGAGGCTCGATACATATCAGTATGTTTCTAGATGCTTTGCATGAAGATATCAAACAAAATATTTTATTAGTTACCCCAAATCCTCATGATTTAAAAGACGTATTATTGAGAGCAGATCATTTATGGAGAAAGTCAAATGAACAAGCTGTCAGAATTAATGTAGCCACATTGTTTAGGACAAACACTGAACAGAAAGATCAGAAGATAATATCTAATGATCACATCAAAAGGGGAAACTCTGGGTCAAACATACAATACAGACCAAAAGTTTGGACACACCTTCTCGTTCAAAGAGTTTTCTTTATTTTAATGACTATGAAAATTGTAGATTCACACTGAAGGCATCAAAACTATGAATTAACACATGTGGAATTATACATAACAAAAAAGTTTGAAACAACTGAAAATATATTTCATATTCTAGGTTCTTCAAAGTAGCCACCTTTTGCAGCAGACACATCTCTAGAACTGTTAAGAGGAGACTGTGTGAATCAGGCCTTCATGGTAGAATATCTGCTAGGAAACCACTGCTAAAGAAAGGCAACACGCAGAAGAGACTTGTTTGGGCTAAAGAACACAAGGAATGGACATTAGACCAGTGGAAATCTGTGCTTTGGTCTGATGAGTCCAAACTTGAGCTCTTTGGTTCCAACCCCTGTGTCTTTGTGCGACGCAGAAAAGGTGAACGGATGGACTCTACATGCCTGGTTCCCACTGTGAAGCATGGAGGAGGAGGTGTGATGGTGTGGGGGTGCTTTGCTGGTGACACTGTTGGGGATTTAATCAAAATTGAAGGCATACTGAATCAGCATGGCTACCACAGCATCTTGCAGCGGCATGCTATTCCATCCTGTTTGCGTTTAGTTGGACCATCATTTATTTTTCAAGAGGACAATGACCCCAAACACACCTCCAGGCTGTGTAAGGGCTATTTGACCAAGAAGGAGAGTGATGGGGTGCTGCGCCAGGTGACTACCTCTTGAAGCTCATCAAGAGAATGCCAAGAGTGTGCCAAGCAGTAATCAAAGCAAAAGGTGGCTACTTTGAAGAACCTAGAATATGAAATATATTTTTAGTTGTTTTTACACTTTTTTGTTATGTATAATTCCACATGTGTTAATTTATAGTTTTTGATGCCTTCAGTGTGAATCTACAATTTTCATAGTCATGAAAATAAAGAAAACTCTTTCAATGAGAAGGTGTGTCCAAACTTTTGGTCTGTACTGTAGGTGATATTAACATGAAAAACAGAGCTGACCAAAATCATAATAAAAAGACCTGGAGTATGACCACCTAAAGATTGAGTATGATAAGATGAAAATAGAATATTACACACTGTTAGAACAATTGAATGGTACAGATCTGTTTTTGAATGAAAATGACACTTCTATAGCAGTGGTGGAGAATTAGCTTTAAAGTGTAAACATGTAAATAGTTCTTTGTTTAAGGTCCTTGCTAATGAGTTTTTGTCTGAGAGTTTTTGTCTTTCAGGTACAGTACATGGCTGGAGATACGCGTTTGCATGTGAATAGCAGGGGTAATTGCTGGCTAATGGGGGAGAAACTCTGAATGGACAATATCACTATACAAGAAATGATAAAGAATTCATGGACACTCTCTCAATATTCATCAAGCAATGGACTTTTCTTTTTGAACATTCAATTTTTTTTTTCTCTTCATTTTTTTTTATTATTATTTTTTTTCAATGGACTTACTCAACGCCCTATTTTTTCATTTTCTCCCTTTCCCTGGTATATTTTGCTTTCTTATTATTTTTTATTATGTTTTATTCCTTGAACTTAATCTTAAAACCAGAGCGAAGCATTTAAACCTAAAATTATTTTATAACATCTGTACATATGACATAATGCATATTGATATCAATAGATTTGACCTCTGAGGTGATGCTGCACAATGGCTGGGCATAGCATAAATTATAGTAGGTTGGGTGGTTTTCCAAAATTTATAAGAGGAGTGAGTGAAATTCATCACTCTAGTCATGATTTGAAACATTGTTGAATCAGTTGTTTATAATATGCTGAAGGCTATGACACATATGGATGAAAGAGACCTTTCTACCTTTCATAAAAAAATACTGGCAAGAATTTTCACTGCTGATTTGTCTGCACAGAAGATCTGATAAACACTGATGTCAAGCTGATAATATCTAAACCATCGCATGGGGGAATATATATATATATATGTTGGTATACTATTCTGGTGGAATTATGGACTAAATTATACAAAACAGTTATATTAAAGGCAACGAGGGGTCAGCCTACAGCACATTACGAAAGCAAATTGTCGCTGGCAATCAACAAATTCAAAATATTGAAGGTTTGGTGTTAAAGGAACCAAGTGTCCTGATTGGTGGATTAATGATTGAAGGTGTCAAGTGCAAGGAAATAGTTTGCAGCACAGAAGTTTTACTGCCGGATCCAAACCTTTTTGACCTTGAAAGGGACTGCTGAAACATTAATGGTTCTTTTTACTACAAAGATGGAAGATGGAAGAATTTCAGGAATTGCTGGTGTTTGTGTAAAAACATCTTTAAAAAAAATGAAAACTTTGAGCCTGGAGATGAGAGAATCCTGGACTTATGTGGATTGGACCTCCCAAAACATACCAAGCTTTACTTTCAGTGAGATGATGAGAGATGTGATGAAATCTGAATGGACGGTGACATCAGCTCGTTTTTGCACAATATTCAAGATCGTGATGTGATTTACAAAAAAATTGAAATATGGCCTAACAGCTATACTGGCCATGGATGTTTACTAAATATTTTTCCAGTCATGGTCTAATGTTATATTATCTAATAACTGTTTCATTGGGATATTTTAGAGGTTGGTGAAGAGAGATGTAACCAGTCTCAACTTAATATTTCATATGAGCCATTGTAAAGCATCCAGTACCTCAAACCATAATGACATTTGTTGCTTGATTTATGGATCAGTTCTAATAGTTAGAACCGATCCAAGTGGGGGAATATGTTGTAATATTAATATAGATATGTAGGTATTTTAAAATATTGTGGTATATGTAAGGCACAGTATATATATGTGTGACATACAGGAATTCAAGGTTACACATCAAAAGGTGTTTGCTGACCAAAAGGGTTAGTGGTCAAACACAGATCAAAGGAACAGCTGAGGACCCTTTTGATGTGTTAATCTTATCTAAGACTAGTTGTGTGAGATTGCCTGATATTTCCTTACATACATAAGGAAATATTTATTGATGGTAATTAGACTTGGGGAAGTTTCCATTCATTCAGAGAACCACTCCCTGGAGTGTGAGACCAATATTTGAGACACTCAAGCTGGCATTCAGCTAGTCTTGTCACTCTATGATGAATATAGCACAGGTCTAGGAAAAGATGGGATTCGGAAATACTCTGTTGGATTGGTATCGTCTGTGGACTTTGGACTTTGTATGTTATTGGAAGTTTTATCTAAATTTGCGTTTCTGGAGAGCCTGGTGTGAGTTGCTGCGAAACAACACATTTATAAACATCATACTAACATCTAAGATATCAATTATCTAACCAGAGTACTGGGCACTATAATTACATTATCACTACACTACTGTCTGTGTTGTTGGAGGGTGGATCGTTCACATTAGCCATTACGGTTTGACTATCTGTGCTTCTTCCACAAGTTTATTTGTTACCCTGTTGGATTACAAATTACCCCTTGTGCACCACCGCATGCCAACGCATCAGTGCACAGACTTTTGGGATAATTTGAACTGAGGTTTGGTCTGATCAACCAAACCACACTAGTTAGGAATATCATCTAAATACTGCCTATTTAGTCAATGCAGACAGTTGATGTCCATATTTATGCTCTTTGATTGAGTAATCTGTTCTATTATAATGTGTAGCATTGTTACTAGTGAGAGCTGGGTGAGGCTTGGCAAGGAAGTGCTTCAATGTGGATGCCTTATTAAGGGAATCCCCTTTCTGCGTGCTTACCCAGGTCTGCATAGCCTTTATAACTTAAAGTGTATTTATTGGTTATTACTGTTCCTGACTCTTGCAGGGCTCTTATCCTATCAAGTAAAGAGTTACATTGGTTAAGCTGAGATTTGTGTACAGTCTCTCTGTCATCCTGCGGGATCCATACAACTCCAGGTAACCATTAATTTACATAATTTACTGTGGTGTGCCAGGATATTGTGCCCTCCAACAAGTTATTGGGGTCCACAATTCCCACTATACCAGTTGTGCCAAGGGAGGGTTTTGAGACAATTTCAGGGGTTTACAACCAGAGCGTAGACCCAAAACAAACCAGCAGCTCCTTTGGGGGTAGTGCTACATATATATATATATATATATATATATATACACACATGTATACTGTATATACGTGATCCTGCACTACCAGGTATCGGGCACGAGTACGCGCTGCTGGTGGCTCGCTACCGCTGTGATTTTACACAGCACAGAGCTGATCAGCGGGTCTCGCAGACCCAATGTTTGCTGGCACCCACTGATAATTCTGTACACAAACAGAATGGCAATCTGCCTATGTAAACAAGGCAGATTGTCATTCTGTCAGGACAGAAAGCATGGATCCTTTTGTTCCTGTAAAGCAGGAACCCTGATCTTTGCCTACCACTAGTAAAAGCACCTCCCCAATACACTGAAACACCAGCTAGGCACACAGTTAACCGATTTATTGCCCCTGATATTAACCCCTTCCCAGCCAGTGTCATTAGTACAGTGACAGTGAATATTTTTTAGCATAGATCACTATAATAATGTCACTGGTCTGCAAAAAAGTGTCAGTGTCCAATTTGTCCACCACAGTCGAACTATTAGTAAGTTGCCGATTGCCACCATTACTTGTAGAACAAATAATAATTCCATAAATATATCCCATCGTTTGTAGACGCTAAAAGGTTTGCGTAAATCAATCAATATGCACATATTGGTATTTTTATTACACTTTAATTGCAATGGAAATGGTATACAATGACTTATGGACTTCAGTACAGGGCTTTTGGGAATTTATGTTTGTGTGGAAAATCAGAAAAAAATCTTTCTAGGAAAACACCACAGATGTGCTATTTCTTAATTAATCTGAACATATTTCTTGGTTAAATAACACACACTTTAAGGTGCAACAACACATGAAGGGACTGCTAAATGAGAAATTTATTTTTGAAAAAGGTTTATTAATATGGTGTAAATTTTTTTCTATATATATCTAAATGATATACTGTATTTATTGGCGTATAACACTCACTTTTTTTACCCTGAAAATAGAGGGTAAACTGTGCTTGCGTGTTATACATAGGGGGCTGTGGAAAGTTTTTTTTCCTGAAACTTCCTCTTAAAGTTTAAGGTACATGTTATACGCCGATAAATACGGTATATAAAGGTGGGACTGTTTAATGAGACCATGACTCAGAGGTACATAGGTCTCCATCCCTAATAGTTAGTGGAAAAGGAAGGGAGGGGAGAATGTAGTGGATGGTGGGACTTTATATGAAACATCACATATGGGTAGATTGAATCAAGAAAAAAGCATTAATTTATTAGATAGTAAAATTGAGCATAATACATTGGTGTAGAAAAATTCGCTTCCTCTGGGGCACCCGGAGGAAGCGAATTGTCGCGAAACCAGGTCGGGGGCGGAACGTGCATCTACATCGGTATCACCCCCCGTTGACTGCACCTATTCCACACCATTGATGGGTTGTCTGGTCTGCTTCCGGCCGGAGCTCCAGCTTGACAAGCCTTTCAAACACTGCTAATTTGTAAGTGTGTTTTTGTCTTTACTGTTAATTAAACTTTTTATACGGATTTACACTATTGTGGCCCTCTATGTGTTTTTTATGTGGTATGGTCATCGTATCCCCCAACACGGGAGTGTAACAGAGATCGACATCCGGATTGTCCACACAGGCCTTTACTCTCTACAGTATCAGGCCCCGTACTCACGACCAAACATGTCTGCTGAAACTGGTCCGCGGACCAGTTTCAGCGGACATGTTCGTTCGTGTGTAGGCAGTAACGTACAGGATTCCAGCAAACAATCGTCGGCCAGACCGTTTTCCAACGAACAACTGTTTCCTGGTCTTGCTTTAAAACAGTCTGCTGGAATCGTGTCCGTCAGACATGTTCGGTCGTCTGTACACAAAAGCAGCGTACAAAAACCCCGCGCATGCTCAGTCCAAATGAGGAGACGGGAGCGCTCGTTCAGGTAAAACTCGCGTTTGTTTGGGATATGGCACATTCGTCATTAGAAACCTTTTATTCTAGCAAGAGAACAATGTCTTAAAAAGGCGCACTAAACCACATTTTCTTGCCTCGTTTTATTAATTCTTCTCTTGCTAGAATAACCCCGTTCTCTTGCTGATGCAATTTCAATAGAGTTGTCCCATACTGAAATGTCACATTTCTTGCTTGTGATGTAATCCTTTAATAATGTTTTCTATGCCAGACGTGTGTTTTGGTTGGTGGTCCTCCATAATTTATAGTAGTCATTTTTGTAAAGGAATGTGCATTTTTTTTTTTTTTTTGTTGTTTCTAGTTATGTCACCATTTAAAAATTTTTTTTTTAACATGTTTTTTTCTTTTTTTTTTTTTTTTTTGTGTTTCATTTGAGAATATTAAACCATGTTGGCACACCAAATGTCCCCCCCCCCAAGGAGTGTGTCCTTTGTAAATTACCCATTGTATATTTATTAAAGGTTTGCTGCCTAATAATCCCCACAGTATAACAAACAATAGACATGTTTTCAAATGAAAGCAAAAAGCCTTTTATTCAGGCAAATGTCATCACAAAAAATAAACAGAACGGCAGCACTAGAATAGATAGCAAACTATATGCAAACTTGCATTTCCAACATGGTGAAGGATAAACTTCCAAGCCTCAGGAGCCAAACACAAAAATATGAAGCAGCAGCACACAAACAAAGGAACCCAAACTGTGGTAGTACAAACAATATGTCCTTTATGTGGAAGGAAATGGAAGGCAGAAAATCAACGTTTCCTCCTCTTTCCAGCCTTCCCTCCAGGCAGCCTTCCAGCGGATCTAACACGGGGTCTTGCAGGTGGGGTCGATGTGGCAGCAGGAGGATGGTGTTCCGCAAGCCGGGCCGGGTCACATAGCCCAGTCTCTGGGGTCAGCAGGCCCCTCTGCATCCACCAAAGGACCTGGTTCATCAGGGCCTTTGCCAGTCTTCTCTGGTCCTCCTCCCCTTCATTTAAATCGTGGGCCAATGAGGCACTGAAGGCCTCTGTGGGGTTGAGGGGGGCCCTCATGATGGCGCTTGCCTCCTGTATCATGCGGAGGCTTGCCTCCTCCACAGGCCTCAACTGCCTCCTTCGGCCTGATGGCCTCACCTGGGGGGGAGAAGACTGGCTGGTGGTGGTTCTCCTGGCCGGGGGGACCTGCTGCAGGCCACTGGGCCCAGCCTCCTCCTGGCTGCCACTGACCCCGGCCTCCTCCTGGCTGCCACTGACCCCGGCCTCCTCCTGGCTGACAGACACCTGAGGATCTGCCACCTCCTGGCTGATCTCTTCTTCCTGTGTGGAAAAAAAAGGACATTTTTTACAATTTCGCAAAATAAAACCACACTCATTTTCATGTTTTTCGTTTAGTATTTTCTGTTCATTATTACTTGAATACACTCTACTTCTGACCCCTGCAGTTGTCATCTCTGACACCTATTTGTCTGTACACCTTTTTTTTTGCTTTTTCCCAGCTTGGCTTTTCTTTTACAATATCAAATCATTAATCCACCAAGAATTATTTACGCCAGAAATATAGAGGAAACTACTATACCTCCTCATCGAAGGGTGGCAGATCTGCATCTCTGTCAGCCAGGCCCTCTTCCTCCGACTCTGCAGGGCTGTGGTCATCTGGGGAAGGTCCGCTGGAAGGTAGCATGGAGGAAAGGTTGGAAGAAAGACTCGACATCGTTTTCCTGCCTTCCATTTCGTCCCGCAAAAAAGCCATCTGTTTATAATACCACAGTTTGGGTTCCTTTGCTTGTCTTGCTGCTGCTCCAGATTTTTTGCTTTTATTAGCTTTGTATGCTCTCCTGTATGTGCTTCTGAGGTTGGCAAGTTTATCCTTCACCATGTTGGCAGTGCATCCTGGCACCCAAGTTTGCATATAGTTTGCTAGCTCTTCTAGTGCTGCCGCTCGTACATCTTTATTGCAATATAATGCGTGTTTTGAATTCCACAGGATGGGCGTCTCCTGATATTTTTGGAGTAAGGCCTCTATAGCTTCCTTGGTTTGTAGTTGGTCCATTGAATTGTTTGAAAAATTATATTTCTTTTTGAGTCTAGATTCAAAAAACATAAACCACAGAAAAATAAATATTCAAAAGGATCAGCGTTGACCTTGATATAATATGTGTCTTCAAATTTATTACCTATATCTAATTACAAACACAGTCTCTCTTGTTTAAACAATGATTGGCAGCTCGGCCGCATTGCTTGTACCAAACATTGATTTGCTAGATGCAGAGCCATTGTTAACATTGCAGTAAATATTTTTAATATAGAAAAATAAACAATGCTTACAAATGACAGTATTCATCTAGGCACTCTTTCATGTGTAAATCTCATGCCCCTGACAATGGATGACATAAAAGACACTTCCTAATGACCTCTGTACAACCAACACTTGAACAATACTTTGCCTGATCTGAATACACCATTCAAAAATTTGTCAATGAGGTACAGCATTGTTCACATCTCTATTTTGTGAGTTGTCCAAAAGCATTTGGATACCAAAATAACATTGTGGTACCCCATAGACAGAATAGCTTAAAAAGGGTGCAACCAACAGCCCAAACCCCCATCCCATGTGTCTACATTTTCAAGGCCTCTGCTGATCACATTTTTAATTTCCTTACCTTCCTGTCTCTCGCTCCTCGTTTCTCACGCTCGCCTAATTACCGCGTAAGATGCGTAATCACGGCGTGCACCTTTTAAACACTCCGCGTATTTATTAAACCCCGCCCTCGTCACCTTTGCGAGGCCCCTAATCAATGAGTTTAGGAAATATGGCGTTAACTGTGTATGTTCTGGATGCGCTCGAAAATTCTCCGCGTAACCTACGTAAACACGTTGTTTGCATTCTCTACACTCCGCGTATGTATTAAACGCCGCCCTCTTCTCCGCCCATGGCGTAAGAATTCATCTTTTCCACGCCCATAATCTCTGTGGGAAAGGAAAGATGGCGATGTCACACGAGCGGGCACGATGCTCTCATGCCACAAGTGAAGGGACAGAGGCAGGGACGTCCCGATCAAGGCAAAGAAGATACAAAGCCACTAATATGCGGTTCCAGGAAATGGTGGAGTTAGTTTACATCATGCGAAAGAAGGACTATGATGGTGAATTAGGGCCATACAAGACCCCTAACCGCCGAAAGGCACATATTATGGACAAGGTGGCGAGGAGAATGCAGAGGATGTTTGGGATCACCAGGTCCAAGGAACAGCTGAGGAAACGATGGTCAGACTTAAAATTGAGGGAGCCACATCAGATGAAGAAAATACTTAAAATTCTGCGTAAAAGTAAGTAAATATATATTGGGGTTGGGGGGGGGGGGGGGTGGGTGATTGTCTGCAATAATGTGTTGCCATGTATATTTCACCATCTGCCTCCTTGGCCTGCTTGTAATTTTCAAGACATGTTGTCATTTTTTTTTTAGGACATAAATAACTACATATTTACAAATAGTGTTCTTAGTAAACCACGTAACATCACATAGTTTATCAGAAAGGCTCGGTTATTCCAGGAACAACACACCTGGACATGGCTCACTGGCCAAAAACTTTGTTTGTAAACATTGTGTAAAAGCTAGTTCTAAAAAATAAAATTAGGAGAATGGGAAAGGCAAACAGGATTCATTCTAAAAACAGTGGTAATAAAGCAGATGTTTTCACATCTGCAATGCAGAGCACCTGTGTCTCCCCAAAACAAAAAAGGCTTTTGGTAGGGTCTCCCAGAAATACTGTTTAGGGGGGACATCCATGTGTGTCACTTTGCTAAAAAGGGGCAGGATCAGAGCTTGCCATATAGAAGTAATTGCAAAATGTAGGTTTGGTGAAAGATAAAAGTAACTAAATTAAAGCATCTTCTAAGCAATGTGTGCGATTTATGCTCTCCAATATCTGTGTGCTGATGAGTCTACATTTTTTTTTTGTTTATTTCAGGGGAAAGAAGTCGCCAGCATTTGGAGGAGGCAGAGAGGGCCAGACAAGGCCAAAATCTGCCATCTCAACATGTGGAGGAGGAGGAGGATGTGGAAGGAGAAGAGGATGTGGAAGGAGAAGAGGATGTGGAAGGAGAAGAGGATGTGGAAGGAGAAGAGGATGTGGAAGGAGAAGAGGATGTGGAAGGAGAAGAGGATGTGGAAGGAGAGGAGGAAGGAAGAAAGGAGGAAGGAAGAGAGGAGGAAGAAGTAATTTTGGACTTAGAATTTATAGCAGATGAAGGGCAAGTGGCGGAAGAACAATTTGGCGAATTGAAAGAAGGTGGATTGATGGATGAAGGAGGAGTCCAAGATGATGGGGAAGTGGTGGAAGAAAGAGGAGTGATAGAAGATGATGGGGAGGTGGTGGAAGAAGGAGGAGTGATAGAAGATGTCGAAGAGGTGGAAAGGAGAAGCCCATCATGTCAGTGTCACCCTAGCTTTATTAAAAAAAACATATGTAGATAGGCCTCATCGAAAAATAATGTTGTAAATGCCATTTTTTTTTTTTTTTTTAGGGGAGGAGGATGGTGTGCCAATATTTTCACGTGCAAGTGCTGCTATAATTATTCAGCAGGTAATGGAGTGCAGCACTGAAATGCACAATATGCGTGAAAGGATGGTTGTCATGGAAGAGAATTTAACAAATGTCCTTTTGGAATGCTGCACGGAAATGGACAATATGCGGCAAAGAATGATGGTCATCGAATCTAATTTTAAAAACATTATTGACATGATGGGCCGTGTCAAAGACTGAAACACCCCCCGCCCATCCCCCGCCCCCACAAACATTTTTACAGTTTTAATAATGAATACGCCAAAATTTGAAGATACACACACAGTGTGCCAACATGTGCTATCTGCCATCACAGAATATCTAGTGTCTGTGCTTTGTGGGTCCAACCCCCTCCTCCATCCTCAAGTAGTTGAGAGGAAGGGTTTGCTCCCACAGAACACAGACATTGATCACCCATGATGTCAGATAGCACATGTGGCCATTTGTCTGTTGAACCAATGACATTTGGCGAGTTTGCACTGAATGTGTGTATCTTCAAATTTTGGCGTGTTCCAGTGTGAAAGCACACCATGACTGGCTGCTGTTGTGAGTTTTTATATATTTTTTAATTGGATTTTGTTACTTTTTGACCATGTTGAACATTTTTGGATACTATAACGTTTAGACCATAAAGAATAAACAACGCCAAAAAAAAAAATATATATATATATAGAATTATAAATCTCTCTAATCACTGAATTTAGTGAAGTCGAGATTTGACTCCTAAATCTCAACAACAAATTTTATTATTGAAAAACACAAAAAAAAAAGAAAAATTGTTAAAAAAATATTGGTTTTTGTGCATAAAAAATATGCCGAAAATAAAAAATACTAAGGCGGTAAACACCCCACCAAAAATATTCTATATATATATATATATGTAAACAATAAATCTAACTATATTTGATAAACAAAAATGTGAACTTGTTAAAAAATGTATAATCTGCATAATATTTTTGGTTGAATTACCTGAAAAAAAAAAAAAAAAAAAATTTTTTTTTTGGAGACTCCTAAGTACAAAAGCAGGGAGTAATGAAAAAAATCTAAAAAATTTTTTGGGGTCATGAACAAGCAAAAATTAAAAAACTTGACCTCAAAATTTACAAATGGAGTTGCTTCTTATTTCTAGACTCAATACCCTGTTTGTAGATGAGTGAATACTGTGCAAAATGTGGTTATTTACTAAAAGTGGAGAAATCAATTATGCATTAAAATTGAAGAAGTTAGTTAGAGAACCAGGAAGACAGATAAAAAGAGAAAAAGCATTAATGACAAACAACTGTATAAAGTCCAATGGTCTAATTATTTTTTATTTGAGAGAATATTCCTTTCTTTGGGGGCCGAATTAGAAAGAAATATGATCTGGCATAGCAATGGCCCCCCGACCCATGAAGTACTCAACATATTTGTCGCGTACCTCACGAGCTGATTGGGGGGCCAAGCCAGCGCGACCAGTGTCCAGCCCGGGAAGGGGATCTGAGGGTAGTCTTGCCTCAGAACCGATGTCGGGTAGGTACGTCTGGGAGTGCCTGCGTAAAAAGTTGTGCAAAATGCAGCAGGCAAATACAACGGTGTCCAATTTATATTCCGCCAGATGTATCGATGTCCTGAACAGGCGGAACCGGTTGGTGAGTATCCCAAAGGCATTCTCGACTACCCTCCGAGCCCTGGCCAACCGAAAATTAAACACACTCCTCTCTGAGGTGAGGGTCCTCTGGGGAAAAGGCCGCATGAGGTGAGGACCAAGCCCGAAAGCCTCGTCCGCTAGGAACACAAACGGAAGTCCTTCCACATTCTCTTCATCTGGTGGCAATGCCAGACCACCAGCTTGGAGACGATCATAGAAATCAGTCCGTGCGAACACTCCCCCATCAGACATCCGGCCGTTCTTCCCCACGTCCACATATAGAAACTCATACTGTGCCGACACCACCGCCATCAACACAATACTATGATAACCCTTGTAATTATAATAGTAGGACCCCGAGTGGGGTGGGGGCACAATGCGGACGTGTTTCCCATCTATTGCTCCACCGCAGTTTGGAAAATCCCACCGCTGGGCAAATTGGGAAGCCACAGACTGCCATTCCTGTGGTGTGGAGGGTAGCTGTGGGGACAAACAAAAAAAGAGATTTAGTACTTTGGAATAAAAACATCCTACAAGCATCCTTGTGACACTTCAAAGTATTAAAATTGCATTTGAAAAATGTGCATGGAGAATTTGGGAAATTAAATATATAGGGCCACTTCATTAAGAGACTCCACAGCCCTCTGATGGGGACAATTAAAGTTTGAAGGGGGGGGGGGGACACAAAAACCAAAAACTCCTGTTTTAAAAAATGGCAAGGTGGGTTTGTCCCTAGGATAGCATGCTGGACAGGTTAATATTGGGTAAGGGACACATATGCAGGTAGGCCAAGAAAAAAACATGTAAAGCTTATATCAACATGCATAGGGAGAAAAGGGAACGTTAGTTAAACACACAGCATATCTGGGAAATGAAAAATAAAGTTAGTTAGCAACATTATTACAGCCAGGAAACTTACCTTAATATACTCCTCATGCATAACTTTAATGATGGCAGCACACGTGTCCGGTATGATGACCCCAAGCGCCTGCGGAGAGATGCCTGTCGAGAACTTGAGGTCCTGCAGGCTCCTCCCAGTCGCCAGGTACCGCAACGTGGCAATAAGCCTCTGCTCGGCCGTGATGGCTTGGCGCATCACAGTGTCCTGCCTCGTGATATAGGGGGACAGAAGTTCCAGCAGACTGTTGAATACGGGGTCCGTCATGCGGAGAAAATTCCTAAAGTCATTAGGATTATTCTCCTGGAGTTCCCTAAGCAGAGGCATATGTGAGAACTGGTCACGCTGGCGCAACCAATTCTTGGTCCAGAAACGCCTCCGCCCCCTGTTTCTGGCCAAAGTACTGGAAAAATGAACATATCCAGCAGCCATCCCATAAACAGCACCAACTCGCGAAAATTGACGCTGCTGCTCCATCATGGCTTCAAACCGGCCGGCTGGTCAGTCAAGAACACACTGAAACAGAAAGCACTCGCAAATCCAGCACTACCTGCGACAAACGCGTGACAAACAGATACGAGCGCACAGGATGCAACTGCTAAAGCAGAAACAACCTGCTAGCCTATAGCCGAATGACAACTACGTTACCGCAAGCACACGCACTGAACCCGTGAATACACGCTGTCAAAGCCTGGAGACCGAGAAGCGCGAATCAGCTCTAACCAAACCTTCACTAACACGAGCAAACCCGTAACTAGCAAAAGAGGAACAGAGGGCGGCGCCATTAAGTTTGGTCTTCCCCTTTATAGTGACGTCGTACGTAGTTTACGTGCACGCGTTCCGGTACGACGGTAATTTGGTCCGCTGGTGTGTACACGCCAGCGGAACCAAACACAAATCAGCCTTGTACGCCGGAAACTGTCGGGCAGACAGTTTCCAGCGCACAGATCCGGTCGTGAGTACAAGGCCTCAGTCTTCATGCTACCTGGGGTCTTCTTTTAACTAAGAGACCACCGGGAATCTGGTAAGCAGATTCATTACTCGTTTGGTGGAGGTTCCTTTCTATCGGATTGTCACTTTATTTTTGATCATCATGGATTTTTCTTTTCTTATTCACTGGTGAAAGGATTTTCTGTTTTTTATCAAGGACTTTTTGATACCTTGTCTTTTCATTTATATTCTTCACATTATCCACGGACAATTAATTTTATTCGTTTTTTGGGTATTTTCATTTTACTTATGTGTAGCGCATCTTGTTTTTTTCTTTATAATACATTGGTGGCATCAATAAAAAAAATCAATGTTTAGGTCGCCTCCTCTCTCCCTGCATGCCAGCATGACGTTGGTGGGACTTTGCCGACAGATGGGCCATTTCTTCACCATCACACCGCCTTCGAGCACTTACCTCAGCCTCTCCACTTCTCACCAAGTCCCAGGTATATTGGTTGCCGGCAGTGTTGCCAACCGCCCGTAGAATTATGGACAGCCCGTAAAAACAGGGCACTTTTCTCCTGTCCGTGAAAGTCTGTGGCAGGAGAAAAGTGCCAGTAAAATTGCGGCGACCGGCTCCGGAATTTGGCGATAAAGTACGATCCTCAGGCTCCTCCTAAGCCGAGCCTTCCTGCTACCTCTGCTAAGCTCAGCGCAGTTGGTCAGGTGTGCCACCCAGCCAGGTGCGACTGCCAGTTGGTCAGGTGTGTCACCCAGCCAGGTGAGAGTGCCAGTTGGTTGGGTGTGCCACCCACCAAGGTGTGTGTGCCAGTTGGTCAGGTGTGCCACCCAGCCAGGTGTGTGTGCCAGTTGTTCAGGTGTGTGTGCCAGTTGGTCAGGTGTGAGAGTGTGCGCCACCCAGCCAGGTGTGAGTGCCAGTTGGTCAGATGTGAGAGAGTGCGCCACCCAGCCAGTTGGTGATGTGTGCGCCAGTTGGTCAGGTATGTGTGTGCCAGTTGGTCAGGTGAGCATAGGCTTGACCCAGCCAGATGTGTGTCTGACAGTAGATCAAATGAGCACTGGCTTCATCCAGCCAGGTGTGTGGGTGCCACCCTGCCAGTTGGTCAAGTGTGTGTATGCGTGCGCCAGCCAGGTGAGTTTGTGCTCACTTGAGTACCACCCAGCCAGGGGTGTGTGCACCAGTGGGTCAGGTAGCCATAGACTTGACCCAGCCAGATGTGTGTGCGTGACAGTTGGTTAAGTTTGCATGCATGCCACCCAGCTGGGGATGTGTGCGCATACGCCACCCTGCCAGGTGTGTGTACCACCCGGCCAGGTGTGTGCGAGTGCATGCCAGTTGCTCAGGTGAGCGCAGGCTTAGTCCACCCAGCCAGGGGTATGTAGTCTTGTAGCTCACACAGGTTGGGTCAGGATGTTGCTGGAAATGAGCCATGGCTGGGTAAAGCACCCATTTCTTGTAGATGATCCCTGAGTTGTATGGAAAGAAGTAAAGAACAGGACATGACATTGGCTTTATATGATTTGTGTCATCTGATTTGTGCTCCTTTTTAGTGACGGTTGTTTGGATGGCTTTGTCCTTATCAATTCTACATGTATTATTTGAAGACTGCTAATTGTATTTTCTGAACAACACAATTTAGCCAAAACGGGTTTACATTTTGAACAGGGTAGGAAAAAGTTTAAACCCCTGTAGTTGAAGGCTAAGTTCACCTTTTTGTGCATTTTTTATCTCTTTTTTTTCTTCAGTGGATCACTGGTGCAATGCCAGGCTCTTGCACACACTGCTTGTAATTCTGTATGGGCTTTCTGGCTCTGTTCTGAGAACTACAAGACGTTTGCCACGGTGGTAGTTGGGACTTGTAGTTTTCTTATTCAGATTCCTATGAATGAGGCAGCTTTGCAGGTTCTGTTGTCAAAATGTGACAGCGGGTCAGGGGAGGGTGTCTGCTGTCACATGGAGGGGAGAAATTATAGATGAACGAGAATGTTGCACATTACACCCTAAATATGGGTATAAGTTTAACCTGCTCCAAAAAGTATACTTGGATTTTTATTTTTTTTTGCTGCCTGTATGCCATTTGGGGTATTCTTTGTCTTTGGGACAGGTGTCCTACTAGGAGAGTTGCCCTCACCTCTTGTTCTGGTCACACCTGTAAAATCTTGACTTCCCCGCACAGGACAAATGGAGGGTGAGTCTACATAATGGGGACAGACGGCAACACAGACCAGACAGGGGCGCTGTTCCTTCTCTACTCTACCTAAAATATAAGAAGTTTGCCTATACGTATACTTCACCAATGTATACAAAGTCAGATGTGTGATCCATTGTTATGATGAATGTCATTGAAATAAGTACCTTCTGAGGCTGTCATAAGTGTTGTGCTGGCTGAGACGCACTCTTTACCTGACTTGTCCTGAGATTATCTTTCTCCCCCCCACTTTTTTTTTTGTGTAACAAGAGGTCATCCCTTCCTCACCTCAGACTGTGTCAGTTTCTGACATGAAGGAGATGCTAATTTCATTAAGGGACTCCCAGCATCTTGACATGGTTAACATGTTAGCTGCCACTAACCATTTATCATTTTCTTTCCACTTCACAATTATGTGCCACTTTGTGTTGGTCTAGCACATAAAATCCCAATAAAATACATTTACATGTTTGGTTGTAATATGACAAACATGTGGAAAATTTCAAGGGGTATGCATTTTTATTCAAGGCACTGTAACCTTAAAATAATTTATAGATGGGGATTCCCCATGAAGTTTACTATCACCTACCAAGGGAAGGATGTTGCTATCCACTCTTTGGGAGCCTGCCTCCAATATCTTAAGGAGTAGCACATCTTGGATCCTGATGCCCTTACTGATACCAGGAGGAGCCCTACCAAGTTGAGGAATGAGTGGTCCTGAATGTTGCGTTTTGGTTATTTTTTTTTCTTAATACCCGAGTAACATACCAACTTTATAATATAAAAACAAAAATAGAAAACAAGAACAAAACAAAAAAAAAAGAAACAAAAAAAAGGAAATAAATACAAGAACCATAACCAGTGTAGCCGCCGGCAGGGGAGATGGAGCGCCCAACAGGCATTCCCTTCCCGCCCCATATTTAATGACCTCAAGACACAAAAAGAGCCCCTCCTTCCTCCGAAATGTATTTGTTTTGGTTATTTCTAACAATGGCCTCATTAACCCTACATGATGTAGGTCTCAGATGGGACACATTTCATCTTACACCTGTCACGTACCTGGTAGGAGTCTGATATGATGAGGTTGGCCTCCCTTGTATCTCCTACCCAAGCCCCACTGAAGGTGGAACAGATGGTGTCTAGGGACAGGAGGAACACGAGTGCCTGGGAATGTTGCTTGTTGAACTTGCGGTGGGAGTTGTAGGCTCGGTGGCAGCAGCAGGACAGCAGGTGAAGATGGAACTCAATAGATCAGCGGATATTAAAGAGGAACTCCAACCAACTTGCAGGTTCAGCTTGGTGGCTTGTCAGTACTTCCTGTGGTCAGGAGACAGAAGAGCACTGGACCCAGAAGAGCTGCAATGATAGAAAGTCAGCGTAGGTTCCCAGAGGCACCGTTAGAGCTGGCCAGATGATGGAAGCAGAGTTGTGGAGATAGCCGGGTTTGGTAACAGGCGGACTGCAGAGTACAAGGCATAAGCAGGAGCGAGGTCAGATGAAGGCCGGAGTCAGATAACAGTATTCAAGCATATCAGAGTCCAGAAGCAGAGTCAGATGAAGCTGAGATCAGTAACGGGTATCAAGCAGGTAACAAGCAAGGTTCAAAGGATCAGGACACAGCTGAAGACCGGTCAGCAAGAGTCTGGAGTTAAAGAGGAGTTCCACCCAAATTTGGAACTTCCTCTTAACCCACTCCTCTCCCCCTTACATGCCACATTTGGCATGTAATTTTTTTTGGGGGGGAGTGGGGGCTTCAGCACGAGTGGGACTTCCTGTCCCACTTCCTCCTTCCTGTAGGCGACTAAGCTTAATCGCCTTCAGGAAGTGGCTGCTGTAGGCGATCGCCTAGGACACGTCACAGGTCCTAGGCGATCTCCTGGCCAATTACACGGCGCGGCGCCGGGCCGCGCCGCTCGCGCATGCGCAGTGCCGCGCCGCTCGCGCTCGCGCATGCGCAGTAGGTGCGCGGCCGTGAAGCCGAAAGCTGTCACGGCCGGGTGCCCACACTGAAGATGAAGACGCCGGCCGGGGAGGGGGGGAGAGGAGCGGAGCCCCGGCCGGTGCGTCGCTGGAGCGCTGGAGCAGGTAAGTGCCTGTTTATTAAAAGCCAGCAGCTACACTTTTTGTTGCTGCTGACTTTTAATAAACATAAAAATGGCTGGAACTCCCCTTTAAGGCACTTTCTTAAATAGGCCGTCTGACACCGATTAGCTCACTCACGCGCATGCACAGTGTCTGCTGCGCATGCACATGCGCATTGGTGCGCCCAGGCAACTGTGGGCGCCCATGTGCGCGCGCATACGCATTAGCGCACCCATGCAACTGTGCATGCGCATATGCACGAGCGTGCCTCAGGCAGAAACTAGTAGTTATCTTACAGTACCACTTGGATATCATCTGTGATCTCCCCTTGCCCCTATTTCATGCACAGCTGATACTGCCTGTGAGACCAGAATTATCTCCAGCTCTTTTTTTAGTCTATATGACTGTTCTTAATTTTCTTATGTTTACCTTTCTTGTGCTGTTGCTATCCAATTAGCCTTGTGGAGAATCCTGGATATTTGGTATTCTATGTCTACTGTGCCTTCTGAGTTACTTATGTTACAATATCATTGCCAGTGCGCCTATTCAACTTGGACACATATGGGAGCATCAGTGGTTACCAGTTCCTGGCATCTGCAAACTGCTAAGGTTGCTCCTACATCCACCTGGCTTATAGACTCCAGTGACCTTTTCTTTCATCGACACAGAGCTATAAGAAGATCTACTATTACTTTAGTTTGGCTTTCTAAGCATTACTCATAGTGGCCTTCAATATGTCACCCATTCACTGATGTTCGTAATGTATCATGTCTACATGGTCTGCATATTTTTACGGTATTGATGACTCTTAATTTAATTTCTTTTAATGTCATTAAATGCAGGGCAATGTGGGAGGTGGCCCAAAAATGAAAGGGCAATGCAATTTGTATCCAAGAGAGCCACTTCCATGTGGATAAATCCCCGAAAATGCTCTCAAAAGGCCTTCCTTCACTTTTCTTTTGCAAACGCTGAGGTTAAGCGGAAGGGCTTTCTCATAATAATTAAAAACTCAGTGGCGTTTACCTTGCAGGAACTTATTACTAGGGATGGGTCGAATGGACCCCTGTTCGGTTTGCACCAGAACTTTTAAAACACGGCAAAAGTTCGGACCCAAATAACGAACCCCATTAAAGTCAATGGGACCTGAATGGGTGCCCATTTTGAAGGCTTATATGCAAGTTATTGGGAATACAATGGTTATAGGGGTCCAGGTCCTGCCCTGGGGGACATGTATCAATAAAAAAAAGTTTGTGAAAAACGTAATTTTTAAATGAGCGGTGATTTTTAGATTTTTAAAGTAAAAGCATAAAAATTAAATATCCTTTCAATATAGTGCCTGGGGGGGTCCCCTTAGTTTAGTGCGTTAGTGCAAGTTTAACACCATTTACTTCTGTGTGCATTACTGTAAGTTTAATGCCATATAGTTCTGTGCGTCAGTGTACGTTTGGTGCATTATATTGCAGTATATTATAGTGTATTCGTGGAGTGTGTCTGTGTAGTGTGAGTACTCAAATTAAAGTGCACCAAACACCATTTTACATCAATTAAAGTGCATCTACGTACATATTTCTACTTCTTCTTTACAATCGTGACTCTGACAGTGCTCTGTACCCTGATTGGCAGAAGGTTTCACTGCTTCAGCCAATCAGCCAATCAGTTCGGCTCTGGGGGAGCCAAACAGAAAGAATTGAAAGTTCCCATTTTGAAGGATTATATGCCCTGTGGGACATGTATCAATTAAAAAAAAAATTATTTGCAGGAGTAGTGATTTTAATTATGCTTACAGTTCAATACAAAAAATGAAAAATGCCTTTAAAAATAGTGCCTGGGGGTCCTCTTAATGTGCCTGTAAATTGTCTCATCTGTAACATGTATAAAACATGCTTTAGCAAAAATAACAATTCTAAAGAAAAAAAACAGTAAAATCCTATTTAAAATGACTCAAGGTCGATGGGGACAAGGGCCTTTTCCTGACAGCCCTGGGCTGTGATTGTCGGAGTCTGTGGGCAGTTCAACAGATGCTGGTATGAGATCGGCGACTGACTCACAATTGATAGTGGAGGAATTGGGAATTAGCAAGAACACAGTGCACACCATCCTTCGCAAGCATCCCAGTCTGTGCTGAACAAGCTGACAGATGAACAGAAAGCAAAATGGATGGAAACCTCTGTGTGACCAGAATGTTGCTGCACAACAACAAGCTTGTGCACCCTGTGATCCATGTGCTCCAATTTTTGGCTCAGCGCTGCATGCCTTTTCTGTGATCAATTCCTAAAGAGACTTTTGCTGACAGTTTCCAGAAGCGTTATAAATGTTGCCAAAAGTGTGTTGTGAGGGATTATGACTATTTTGAAGGCCAATAAAGGTAAATGTTTGTACCTTCTGTTTTGTTTGTTATATATGTAGCACTACCCCCGAAGGAGCTGCAGGTTTTTTTTGAGTGGCATGTTACCTCTATATCCCCACCGTCTAGGGTACTTGATGAGAGCTGCAGTAAAGTCACACAACAGGTGTCTTTTCTGTGCTTTTATTACCCAGCCGGGCAAAAAACAATAAAACAATGGAAAGGTGAAGGGATAGCAAAATAGAATACAGCAGATTTAGGTGTAACTGGATATGGAAAACAGTCTTGCTTCCAACGACAAATTTTCCTTCGCCACTCCAGCCGGAGTGGGTATAGTGCATCTGGACAGGCCTCTCTCACCAGCCTGGCAGCCAGAATGTCACTCGGATGGATAGGATTAAGTCTCTGCCACAAACCCTCCTGAAGATTGGAGTCAAATTTGGTCCAAAATCCCTCTTGACTGGATTTAGCACCCGGTTCTCCTTCACACAGCTTTGGTTAGATCAGCAACTGATAGGCAACCTGCGTCCAGCCTCTCAGAACCCAAGTGTCCCCTGATGAATGAACAGGCCTCTCCTGAAACACCAGCCTCTTGCTAGGTATCCGCCAGACAGACTCCTCGTCAGGCGGCTTCCTACAATTGGACGGACAGCCCAGGACCATCTGGTAAATTAGGAACCCAGTCGACACACTGGATCTACAATCTGGATGAATGTACTTTGGGCCAATGTGGTCTTGGAGCCAGGAACACTGCGACACACACTCGCACACACCCCAGCCAGGAAGGCCACACAGAACCAATGGAGTCTGCCGTTTTTAAATACCCCTTTGAGGCGGCCAACCCTCCTGATTGGCTGCTGGGAAGAGATATCCAACTACACTTGACCCCACTGCTGCCACCTGTCGGCCTGGGGTGGAACTCAGTAACCCAGACAACGACAGTATGCACAAACAGTATAGCCAACTGAAACAGAGGCTCAAAATTTAACCAAATAACCGGTTCAGAGCCAACTACCTCTCTGAACCCCCTCTAAATTTACAATAGCACCGGCTCTGAAAATATAACTTTTTCCACCCTAATGTGACCTATAAATGGTACAATACAAAAATTAAATCTTTTAAGGTGGGAAAGTAAAAAAATAAAATAAAAAAAAGTGGTTGCATAAAGCATGGGTCGAATTTTGAAAGAATTTACTTTCGTATTTCACACCATTAGTGGGTTGCAGCAACAGTCGATTTTCGTGCTGCCATTTTCCTAATGATCGAAGAATTGTGCGAGAAATGTAATCGAAAAAGAAATGCGCATGTGCAAGAAAAGAAAATTGTCGGAAAGAAAAGAAGATTCCCAGCCACAAAAAAAGGCTTGGTTGTTCGAATTTCGAAATCAATGTTGGCACCATCAGATCACAAAATGCACACATTTTCTGATTTTCAAAACAAAATTTTTTCGAAATTCGACCATGTATGGCCAGCCTAAGTGTACCCTCTCATAACTGCGGATGTAGCTGTGTTCAGAATTAAGCAATCACATTCAAACTTATGTTATATAGGAGTTGGTACACATCTGCCATCATTTAAAAGTGCCTTTGATTAACCCAAAATAAAGTTCAGCTGACATTTTCTTAGTTGCATCCTTCAGCAAAAGCCATGGTCCGCAGAGAGCTTCCAAAGGATCAGAGGGATCTCATTGTTAAAATATCTTAGTCAGGAGAAGGGTACAAAAGAATTTCCAAGGCATTAGATATATCATGGAACACAGTGAAGACAGTCGTCATCAAGTGGAGAAAATATGGCACAACAGTGACATTACCAAGATCTGGACATCCCTCCAAAATTGAAGAAAAGACGAGAAGAAAACTGGTCAGGGAGGCTGCCAAGAGGCCTACAGAAACATTAAAGGAGCTGCAGGAATATCTGTCAAGAACTGGCTGTGTGGTACATGTGACAACAATGTCCTGTATTCTTCATATGTCTGGGCTATGGAGTAGAGAGACAAGATGGAAGCCTTTGCTTACGAAGAAAAATTTGGGTCAATGTTTTATGGTCTGATAAAACCGAGGCTGAACTTTTTGGCCATAATTATAAAAGATATGTTTTGCGCAAAAACACTGCACATCCCCAAAAGAACACCATACCCACCGTGAAGCATAGTGGTGGCAGCATCATGCTTTGGGGCTGTTTTTCTTCAGCTGGAACAGGGGCCTTAGTCAAGGTAGAGGGAATTATGAACAGTTTCAAATACCAGTCAATATTGGCAAAAAAAACTTCAGGTTTCTGCTAGAAAGCTGAACACGAAGAGGAACATCATCTTTCAACATGACAATGATCCAAAGCATACATCCAAATTAACAAAAGAATGGCTTCACCAGAAGAAGATTAACGTTTTAGAATGGCCCAGTCAGAGCCCAGACCTGAATCCCATTGAAAATCTGTGAGGTGATCTGAAGAGGGATGTGCACAGTTTTTGCAAAGAAGAGTAGGCAAATATTGCCAAGTCAAGATGTGCCATGTTGATAGACTCACACCCAAAAAGACTGAGTGCTGTAATAAAATCAAAAGGTGCTTCAACAAAGTATTAGTTTAAGGGTGTGCACACTTATGCAACTATATCATTTAATTTTTTTAATTTTTACTTCCCTCCACTTAAAGTATTTCAGTTTGTTGTACAGTTTATAGGTCACATTAAATGTGGAAAAAGTTCTGAAATAATTTATATTTTTCTAATTTTTTTACATCACAGAAACCTGACATTTTAACAGGAGTGTGTACACTTTTTATATCCACTGTATGTTAGTACATTTAGGAAAAAATCCAGACCTTTTTAAATCAATCTACGAAACTTACTAGAACCACCTCTGGAGGGAGTCTATTACACATTTTCACAGCTCTTATTGTGAAGAACCCTTTCCGTATTTGGAGATGAAGGGCCAGATCCACGTACCCTGGCGCATGTTTCCGTCGGGCGTAGCGTATCTCTGTTACACTACGCCGCCGTAACTTATTTTTTTGTTTTTGTATCCTCAAAGAATGCACGCCGTAAGTTACAGCGGTGTAGTGTATCTTTGGTGGCGTAAGGGCGCGCAATTTAAATGGATGTTATGGGGGCGTGTTTTATGTAAATACGTCTTGACCCGACGTAAATGGCGTTTTTTTTTAACTGCGCATGCGCCGTCCGTGGGGGTATCCCAGTGCGCATGCTCGAAATTAAACCGGAACATGCCAATGTTTACGACGGTGACATCATTCTACGCAAAGCCCTATTCGCGAACGACTTACGCAAACGACGTAACATTTTCAAAATTTGACACGGGAACGACGGCCATACTTAACATAGGATACGACTCATATAGCAGGGGTAACTATACGCTGGAAAAAGCCAAACGCAAACAACGTAAAAAAATGGGCCGGACGTACGTTCGTGGATCGCCGTATCTAGCTAATTTTCATACTCGACGTGGAATTTGAAGGAAACGCCACCTAGCGGACAGCGTAAATATGCACCTACGATTCGACAGGGTACTAAGACGTACGCCTGTCGGATCGATCCCTCATTCAGTCGTATCTTGTTTTGTGGATACAAAACAAAGATACAACGCGGGAACTTTGAAATTACGCGGCGTATCAATAGATACGCCGGCGTAATTCGTTTGTGGATCTGGCCCGAAATCTTTTTTCCTCTGGGTGTAAAGAGTACCCCCTTGTCCTCTGTGAGGACCACTTATTTTGATTATTTAATTATTGATTAACCACTTGCCGACTGTCTCATGCACATTTACGTCAGCAGAATGGTGCGAGCAGGCAAAGCAACGTATGTATGACTCCGCCGGTGTCCCGCGATTGGGTCACGGAACGAAAGAACGGGCAGATGCCTTTGTAAACAAGGCATCTCCCTGTTATGCCTAGTGACACAACACTGATTGTCTGCTCCCTTTCATCGGGAGCAACGATCAGTGACATGTCACAGTAAGCCACGCCCCCTAATAGTTAGAATAACTCCCTAGGACACACTTAACCCCTTCCCTGCCCCCTACTGGTTAACCCCTTCCCTGCCAGTAACATTTATACAGAAAATCAGTGCATTTTTATAGAACTGATCGCTGTATAAATGTGAATGGTCCCAAAATAGTGTCAAAAGTGTCCGATGTGTTCGCCATAATGTCGCAGTCACAATGAAAATCACAGATCGTCACCATAACTAGTAAAAAAATAATAATAATAAAAATGCCATAAAACTACCCCCTATTTTGTAGACGCTATAACTTTTGCGCAAACCAATCAATATACGCATATTGCAATTTTTTGTTACCAAAAATATGTAGAAGAATACGTATTGGCCTAAACTAAGAAAAAAATTCATTTTTTTTAAAAAAATGGGATAATTATTATAGCAAAAAGTACAAAATATTGCTTTTTTTCATAATTGTCGCTCTATGTTTTTTTATAGTGCAAAAAATAAAAACTGCAGAGGTGATCAAATACCACCAAAAGAAAGCTCTATTTGTGGGGAAAAAAGGACGTCAATTTTGTTTAGGAGAAACGTCACACGATCACGCAATTGTCAGTTAAAGTGACGCAGTGCCGAATCGCAAAAGGTGGCCCGGTTATTTGGCAGATGGGGCTGAAGTGGTTAAAGTGAATAAGGTCGTACTTGGAGTCCATACCTCTTTTTATACAAGAAAGAACTTTGCTTGCTTTGGAAACTGCAGCTTGGCATTGCACGCCATTATTGAGCTTATGATCTACCAAAACCCCCAGATCCTTCTCCATCATTGATTCCCCCAGTTGCACTCCCCCTAGTATGATTGATGCATTCATTTCCTTTGCCCCCATGTGCATAACTTTACATGTATCAACATTAAACCTCATCTGCCACTCAGTTGCCCAATTAGACAGAGCATTGAGGTTGGCTTGTAAATTGGGGACATCCTGTAAGGACATTATTCCACTGCATAGCTTGGTGTCATCTGCAAAGACAGAAATGTTACTTTTAATCCCAGACCCTATATAATTTATAAAGATATTAAAAAGTAAGGGTCCCAGCACTGAACCTTGGGGTACACCACTGATAACCTTAGACTATTCAGAGTAAGAGTCATTAACCACTACTCTCTGAATTCTGTCTTTTAGACAGTTTTCTATCCATTTACAAATAGATCTTTCCAAGCCTGTAGACATTACCTTACCCAGGAGCCCTGTCTGGGGAACTGTGTCAAACGCTTTTGCAAAATCCAGATATACCACGTCCACGGCCACGACTCTGTCCAAAGTTTTACTTACCTCCTCAACAACTTCTGTCTTTTATGAATCCATGTCTAATGCTTAAAAAAATTTTTTTTCCAGCAAGAGCTCGTCTATGTGCTCTTCTGTTAAACGCTCCAGTATCTTCCCAACTATAGAAGTTAAACTAACAGGTCTATAGTTACTTGGCAAAGACTTTGATTCTTTGATCCTTTGATCCTTTTTTTTAATTACAAATGTAGTACAGAGGGTTGATAACAGAAAAAAAACAAAGCATATACAGTCTCGTTATAGTAGTTTCCAGGAGTTATATATCTCAGTCCAGGGTATCAACCCAATGGGGGGGGGCATGGGAAGAGAATGGGTTGGGTAGTATGTAGATTTAACCAGTAGGTATAGAGAACAGAGAAGGATGTGAGTTAGCAAAGAGGCTAGTGTCATCGGATGTTGTATATTGGTAGTGTTATTAACAGCTGTGGATTCAGGTGATGTCCAGGTTGGAGTAGATTAACCAGGGGGCCCATTTTTTCTGGAATTTGGTTAGGTTTAGGTTTGCTTTGGTGAACATGATCCAGGTGATGGAGGTAACCTCAGGGATCCCCTCCCCTCTGTCTGACTGGACCAATCACGGTAAACTTACGCCCTATATAAACCACACACTTTTAATCTCCCCTCAGCGGTCCATCTCTTCATACTGGGGACATTGGTGGAAGTGAATAAGCATGTGCAGTTAGTTGAGAGGTTCTCTCTCTCCCCCCTCTATTCTCGGAGATTGTTTGTCAACTTTGTCCATCTTAATTGAACTAATCCCTTGTTCCTTTTGTTTCCTTTTATTCTAGCTATCTCAAATGCTCTCTGGGTCGTTTTGCACCCTGACTGCTATTGAACTAGCCTTGATATTGTATATGTACATATACACTATTGATCACTCATCGCAATCTAGGCCAATTTGACATTGCTTGTCCATATTGAACACCTCTCAGGTGCCTCTATCCCCCCTAAATTAGATAAGAGTCCCCTTTGAATTATTTCTAGTCATCCAGGTTTCTCTTTTTACTTCTTACCTATTCCCATCCTTCCCCCTACCACATCTTTTCTTTTCCCAATGCCAACACCCCCTTTCTTTTTTCTTCCCCCTTTCCCCCCCTCCCCTTTTCTTTTTCTCTCTCCCCTTTTGTCTCTCATTTTCCTCCCCCCCTTCCCTCCTTTTTGCTCCCCCTCTCCCCCTCCCTTCTCTTCCCCACCCCCCTCATTTCTCACACTCCCCCCTTCCTCTCCCTTTTCCCCCTCCCCCTCCGCTCTCCCTCTCCCTTATCTTTTTTCCCATTTCTTCCTTTCTCCCCCCTTTTTCTCTCCCTTACCCTTCTTTTAACCCATTCCCCCCTGGCCTTTCCTCCCTATCCTTCCTTCCCGTCCCTTTTCTTCCTTCCCTCCACCTCCCCTTCCTCTACATTTCTACCCTCTGCCCCTCTCCCCTCCTTCCATGTAGTTTTCAGCATTCAACACTACTCTCTTCTCCCATACCCTTATTTACACATTTAAACTCACTACATAACCATCTACATATCGTTTTTCCCCCCTGCTTCCTCTGGTTGGACTGGAGAGGTCATCCCCCACGAGCTCCCCAGTCTTTTTTGCTCCTCCCTGGACCGATACATCAACCGCACAGTTTGAAGGTAAAAACTTAACATATCTTACTTTTCCCAAAAACTAAGCACTTTTATGCACAATATTCTTTGTATTCATTGAAACTGTCTTGAGACTATGAATCGCAGCTAGACATCATACAAAAATATCTGTAGTTGCGCATGTTTTGTTCTAATTCAAAATTATGAATCAATGTGTTTGTAAGGGGGCAACTATAAATGCCCTGTGCTTACCCCACCTATTTTCATACTGTAATTAACACTTATTTGGATGTTATATATATATATATATATATATATATATATATATATATATATATATATATATATATATATATATATATATATATATATATATATATATATATATATATATATATATATATATATATATATATATATATATAATGTGTGTGTTGTTTTAAAGCTACGGTAAAGTTTATTCATTTTTTTTAACCCCACTGAGGCACATTTAAAGTCCTACCCTACTTTGTACTTTTTTGAATTGTGGTGAACATGAGTTCCATCTGGAAATGTTGGGTGAGAATTTGGTGTACCATTTGAATAGAGGGCAGAGAGTTGCTGTTCCAGTTTCTGGTTATAGAGAGCCTGGCCACAATTAGGATTTGGGTGAGGACAGCTTGATATAAGGAGTCCCGAGCCTCTAGTCTCACTCCAAGCAATGCTAGCTGGGGTGTGATATTTGTAGAATTTTCTGTGAGATTGTTGAAAAGGGTTTGAAAATATTGCCAAAGAATAAGGCGCAAAAAAGAAGGAGCATTTCTTCCAGCAGCCAGTTTAATGTAGGGCTTATCTTGTTGGTGTGTAGTACCAGTGGTGTAGTATTTTTTGCACAGTTTCCCCAGTGGGAGAGGCATCTAGAAACTTTCAGGGTGAAGCAAGAAGCTTGGTGCCAGGAAATATAGGATTTGTTCCCATTTCTCCATTGAAGGTAGATTCTTGGGATTCTGTGTGGAGTCAATCGCCTTGTAGAAATTTGAGGATACTTTAATGTGAATTGCAGGTTTCTCATATCTTTGGATGATGTCGGTGCTGAGGGAATGGTCCGACCAGGTGATAACGGCCAGTGAGTGCCGCACTCTTAGATACTTGAAGAAGTCCTTGTTAGGGATGTTATATTTTTCATTGAGATCTTGGAAGGTGTAGAGGTTTCAATTGGGTAGGATATCCCCAATTGTGGTGGCTTTGGCGCTAGTCCAAGAGGATAGGGACAGGTCAGAACATAGGATTTCTAGCGGCATCAGGAGGAAAGTCTCTGCAGCTTCTTTTGAGAGTCCATTCGTTTGTTGAAGTATTGAGCTTCATATTTTGATTGTTGCATTTATTGTGGCTAAGAAGGATGGTGAAGGACAATGTTGCATCCAAATAGCAGCTAGTAGGGGTTTGGCTGAGTTCTTGATGGCCGCCTCCTCTATCTGCGCCCACAGAGAGCAAGAGTTGGTTGACCCCCAGTGTTGAACTTGATTTAAGAGGATAGCTTTATAATATTTATTGAGGTTAAGGGCACCCATTCCTATTTTGGACAACATGGTGCACACAGGGGTTTGTTTAACTCTGGGGCACTTGCCTTGCCATATGAAGTTGTTGAGGGTGCGTTGAAGCATGTCTAGTTGAGAAGATAAAAGCAGAACTGGGAGTGTTCGAAAAATACAGGAGGTCTGGCAGGAGAAACATTTTGGCTAGGGCTATTCTGCCAGCCTAAGATGCCCGGGTGGAGTGGAGAGAGGAGCAGATGTCTGACAACTTCTTGAGAAGTGCTTTATAATTTGTGCAGAGGGTAATGCATGAGAGGACAGCTACCTTTATCCCTAAATAGGTACGCATTGAGGATGGGGACCATGGAGATGGGGGTAGGCGAGTGAGAGTTGATTTTTTAATTTTGTCTAGGCAGATAGTGAACAGATTGGATTAAGAGCAATTTACTTTGTATAATGAGAGCTGGCCGAATGGAGTGAGAAGGTCATGGAGTGCTGGAAGGGACTGGAGAGGTTTAGTCATAACTACAATGACATTGTCGGCTTATAGTCTCAATTTGTGAGTAGTGTCTCCAACTTTTAGGCCTAAGATCAGGGGTTGGGGCCATATGGCTGCTGCAAGGGGTTCCATCACTAGGGCAAATACTAGTGGGGAGAGGGGACAGTCTGGTCTTGTGCCTTTTGAGATCATAAAAGGTACAGAGATCATAACACTGCGCAAGGAGCTGAGTCTACACCTCCTCTACTAATACTGGGAGGTCTATATCAAACTCCAATGACAACCTTTGTTTTTTAAATGTCTTTATTTTAATTGTCATAAATACAGAGAAATAAACAATTTCATTAATCCATTAATCATATGAGCTCCAACTAATCCATTTAAAAACCAATTAACAGCATTACTCCTATATTAAATACATCCACAGAAAAAACAATACCTAGTTATTTGGGATAGTCCCCATTCTATCTTCCATTAGACCTGCTTATCTTGTATGCCCTGACAACATACTAAGAAGAAAAACCTCTACATATCTGGAGAGACAAAAGGAGAAAGTAATAAGCCCCATGCGGGAAAGAATTCCCAAAAGAAGTAGAGAAAAAGGAAAGAAGAAGAAGAAGAAGAAGAAGAAGAAGAAGAAAAAAAAGACACTGATAGGGGAGGGGGGAGTCAGGGTTGGAGGGGGAATGCACTGAGCTAAAGGTGTGTTTACTATACCATCATCCAGGAGCAAAGAGGGAACTCCCTTCCTCTGAGAATTTAAATGTATTCCATTGACAACCTTTGTAGCATGCACACCCATGTACAGATCCACCCATAATGCTTCAGTCTCATCACACTCTCCATCAACTAGGTCCTCTTTCAAACTCGCTTTGAGATCACTTCTCACATAGAGCCAGACACACCCACCTCTCCGTTTTACTTTGTCTTTCCGAAAGAGAGTATAGCCAGAAATATTAATAGCCCAGTCATAAGAAGAATGAAGCCAAGATTCAGCAATACCAATTAAGTCATAGTTCTCCTCGTGTATCAGAGCTTCCAACTCACCTATTTTGCTTGACAGACTTTTGGCATTAGTGAACAAACATTTTAATTCATTGTCTCATTTCGCAAATGTATGTTTTATATATTTTTTTATTTTAGTACAAATAGTATAATTTCCAATGGTTGATTGTAACATAAGAACCTTCATTAATCTGCCATAGCCCTCCCCACATATTTCTCTTTTCCACCCACCAATAAGGGTTGGTCCCTGTCTTCTGATATCATTCACTGAACTTTTTAGACTCATTTCTAAATACCACTGATAGGACAGATGAAAATTGTTTGAATTACAATACTTTCTTTCTTTTTGCTTCCTTTATCTATGTCCTAATGCCGCGTACACACGATCGGTCAAACCGATGAAAACTGTCTGATGGACCGTTTTCATTGGACCAAACCAATCGTGTGTAGGCCCCATCGGTTATTTATCCATAGGTTAAAAAAAAGGTTTTAAATTTAACCGATGGATACCTAACCGATAGAAAAAAACGATAGTTTGTAGGCACTTCCATCGGTTAAAAATCCACGCATGCTCAGAATCAAGTCGACGCATGCTTGGAAACATTGAACTTCATTTTTTTCAGCACGTCGTTGTGTTTTACGTCACTGCGTTCTGACACGATCGTTTTTTTAACCGATGGTGTGTAGGCACGACTGACCATCAGTCGGCTTCATCGGTTAACCAATGAAAACGGTCCATCAGACCGTTCTCATCGGTCTGGCCGATCGTGTGTACGCGGCATAACAGCCTGATGATATATGTGAACATTTTTGGGTCTGCTGCCCCTCATTGATGTTCTTCCTGCTGTAAGCACAACCGAAGACCCTTATATTATGTATATTATGTATATTATGTATTGTGAGACGAAGTGGCATCAGAATGTTCTTTCTCAGGACCAAATGGTCCTGCAAGGAATTATCTATATTATTATTATTACTTTTTTACCTAACAGCATCAATGGGATATTGAGTGCCTAATTGACAGACCCACAGTGCGAAGCATACTACTCTTCAGTAAAGAAAGTTAATTTATATTCTATTCTTCTATTTTACTGTGGTGCATTCTAGCAAAATCCTGCGTGCATCATTTTTGTATGGTTTCCATTAAGTTAATCATCCAGGGGGATTGACAGGGAAACAGCTGGAAAGCAAGAGAGATTATAGAAGGGCATACAAGACTACATGAAAGGGCCAAAGAATATCACCTAAACATGAAAAAGGACAAAAAATGTGTTACATCATGCTGCTATGCTTTTGGAAAGTCCACCTCCAGCTATGTGGATTGATCTTGTCAAAACTAAAATCTTGGAAATTGACTTACTCATTTATTTGCTTATGTAGTGTCTGTGGAGTACCTAAACTGTGCATTTAACACTTCTGTTCTTTAAATCGGTAAACTGTAATTGTCTTTCTATAGATGAAAATTTGATATTTAAAACCTATTAAAATTTGAACTTACAGTAAGCTATAAATTTGAAACAAAGGTTTCTTTAGACAGTCCATTAGTAAAATGCAGACTATACTGTACACTTATAAGCAGTACTTTAGGTTTTCATTCTGAAATGCTGAATTTATGTTAACAATATTCAATTCTAAAATCTCATTTTAAATTCATAGAAATAGCTTTTAGAGATATAAATTATATAAAAAAAATATCTTTACAAAATTTCTGTTACTTCTGTCCACTTGTATTTTACTATCACGTTATACTGCTTATTAAGATTATGATTACAACGCTCTTCCTTTATTACCTGGTGGTCTAACCTTTAGAAGCCAAACAGCTTCCATGGATTAAACACTAAATTTTCCTTTAACAACCTCTTTTAATAGTTCTATAAAATTGATAAGTTTCCTGATGCTTGTTCACTGACATGTGCTATAAATATGTTCCACATAAATTTATAAATTTAATCTCCAGTGGTCCATATCAAACAATAATATATACTTACACAATAAGAAAAACAAACATGAGTCTATTATGTTTTATTATTACAACATTTTTAGTATATTAATCAGTTCATAAAACGAAAATGATATGAATATTTGATGTAGTAAATAGTTTTTATTAAGTTAAAACAATGAAGCTTTGGAAAATAAACTGTGGCACTCTCAATGGTGAGCTATGTTTTTGAGTGTTTATCAACGTTTATCAGCGTTAGAGCGTTTTTACAGCTGAAAACGTCTCTCAGAATCCACTTGTTTTAAGTTTTTTTAACGGCACTGCTCAAAACTGCTGATAACAGCCTATGTGTGAATGGATAACATGATGGAGAGTTGAATGACTTTAGAAAAAACATCTACAGCCAAGAACAGCTGCTGTAAAAACGTCAAAAAACCTCCAGTGTGCATGAGGCCTTAGTGTTATAAATGCAGTAAAATGATTGTGTCAGGGACTTACCTTCCAGCCTCATCCATCCTCGTTTCTGAGGAAACAACAGGGTTCCTCCATGTTGACACACCGCAGCACTTCCCGCACGCCTGCGCGTGCGCAACGGGGGCGCGCACGTGCACAACGGGCGTGCGCATGTGCACGATAGCGGGAGCGCGCGTGTGCACGTTTTTGGCGCCAAAGCACACTTTAAAAGCCATTGCTGGACTCAAACACATTGCTGCCTGATCTGCAGTTTTGGAGTGAACTTGCACTTGAAACCTGATCCTGAAATCTGATCCTGAAACCTGATCCTGAATTACTGACTGAACCTTGACCCGGCTTGTTGACTATCCGTATCTCTCTAATCCCTGACTCCGGCTTGTTTGACTACCCTTCTGATTGGACCCACCGTTGCCAGACCCACCTGCTTGCACCACGACTACGCTTCAGTTACCTGCATCTGAACCATCTGATTATCCGTTGTGACCCGGCTTGCCTGACCCTGCTGTTTCTTGCTTCCTATTTATCTGATTTCTTCATCAGCTTGTTGCCATTGCAGTCGTATCACCTGTCAGGGTCGCTGACCCCCTCTTCTGCCTCAGTGCCGTCTGCACCTTCCCGCCAGAGAGACTCAGCCACCTACATCTATTCATCACTGCATCGGCACTCCTACCCCGCTGTGCTCCGAGTCCGCTGTTCCCACTTCAGTGGCTCGTGAACCAGAGCTGTAAGAGAGGCCTCCTACAACCAGACTCTAAACATACCAGGTACGTAACAGTATCAGGCAGCCATGACAGAGTCTGCAGGAGTTGCCCCAGCGATGGAGGAGATATGCAAGCATCTATCATCCCTCACTCAAGCGGTTAAAAACTTGCAAGATGGCTACCTGAGATTGGAAGGACAGGTCCAGAACCTAGCCGTTCCTGGAGATGCCCCAGCACCTTCCACTAGGTCTTCATCAGCCACTGCTGCTCCGTCTGTGGTAATGTTACCACCTGAACCCAGGGTTCCTATGCCCGAACGATTCACAGGGGATCGCTCTAAATTCCGGGACTTTCGGAACGCATGTCAGTTATATTTTGCCCTGCAACCCCGAACATTCTCACTAGAGGCCACGAAAGTGGGGTTTGTCGTTTCCCTGCTTCAAGGGGAACCCCAAAAATGGGCACATCGGTTGCTAGAGGATAATGGCCCTCAGACAGAGACTTTGCTGAACTTCTTCCAGACCATGGCCCAACTTTACGACTATCCCCAGAGGACTGCCACGGCTGAAACCGCTTTACTTGCACTTCAACAAGGCCGCCGAGCGGTCGAGGATTATGTAACCGATTTTCGTCGTTGGAGTGCAGATACTCAATGGAACAGCGCAGCTCTGCGCCACCAATTTCGCTTAGGCTTGTCAGAACCCCTGAAGGATGAACTAGCCCGCATTGGGGTACCTGAAACCCTAGACAAACTTATCACTAAGGCCGTGCAAATTGATCGGCGACTAAGGGAACGCCGGGCAGAGCGTTCTTCCCAACAAGGTCGCCCAGTATGGGTCACTGCTCGGGCCCCCTTACCCGCTTCTCGTTACCGACCACCTACTCCTCCGAATTCTACTGATCCGTCTATGGACACTTCCGAACCAATGCAATTAGGTGTGATGCGACCTACTCTCACTCCGGAAGAACGCACACGTCGTCGCCAGTTGAACCTGTGTCTCTACTGCGGCGAGACCGGCCATTACGTGTATAACTGCCCCGTCAAGATACGTAAGTTCAAGTCTTCAGCTCCTATTAATATTTCAGCCATTTCTGCCAACACCACCCACCTTGCTCTCTCCCTTTCGTTACAGCTTCCGGAAAAGACGGTGTTGGTCAACGCTATCGTTGATTCAGGCGCATGCAGCTGTTTTATTGATTCCACTTTTGCTGATCTCCATAATATACCTTTACGTAAAAAGGACTTTAGACTTTCTGTCTTTTTGGCCGACGGCTCACACATCAAGTCTGGTCAGGTAACACAAGAAACGCTTCCCCTACCTGCTACTACTTCTCTCCAACACAAGGAACTGTTAATTTTGGATGTCATTTCATCTCCTTTGTTCCCAGTAATTTTAGGCATACCTTGGCTCCGGGCACACAACCCCCAAGTTGACTGGATATCTGGAAGAATCACCTTCCCTTCTTACTACTGTCAGGAACACTGCCTGCCCAGACCGTCCAACCCATCTCCTACCCTGATGTGTTTAAATGCCGATCCCAGTCTGCTTCAGTCCGTTCCAAAACCATATCATGGATTCCTTGATGTGTTTAGCAAGAAAGGAGCTGATTCTCTTCCGCCTCATCGGCCATATGACTGTCCGGTTGAGCTCCTTCCTGGGGCTGAGATCCCCTTTGGGCGGATTTTTCCACTTTCCGAGAAGGAACAGGACGCCTTAAAAATTGATCTTGATGAAAATTTGGATAAAGGATTCATCCGTCCGTCCACTTCGCCAGCAGGCGCCGGAATATTTTTTGTCACAAAAAAAGACCAAACTCTTCGTCTCTGTGTTGATTATCGGGAACTTAACAACATCACTGTAAAGAATCGCTATCCCCTGCCCCTAATACCTGAACTTTTTCAAAAATTACGATCTGCCGTTATTTTCACTAAACTGGACCTGAGGGGAGCGTATAACTTGATACGCATCAGGGACGGCGATGAATGGAAGACAGCGTTCCGCACAAGATATGGACACTATGAGTACTTGGTAATGCCCTTTGGCCTATGTAATGCCCCTGCTACATTTCAACACTTTGTTAACGATGTATTTAGAGACTTCCTAGACATCTTTGTTATTGTTTATTTGGACGATATCCTGGTTTTTTCCTGTTCCCTGGAAGAGCACCGAGTGCACGTCTGCAAGGTCCTGAATCGTCTCCGCCTGCACAGCTTGTATGCAAAAGTAGAGAAATGCGAGTTCGAGCGACTAACTATCCAATTCCTAGGTCTAGTGATTTCTCCAACCGGAATTGAAATGGATCCGAAAAAAGTATCCGCCATCCTAGACTGGCCAACACCCTTGGATAAAAAAGGGGTACAACATTTTATTGGGTTCGCAAATTTTTATAGGAAATTTATTAAAAACTTCTCTACGATAGTGGCTCCCATTACTCAACTCACTAAGCAGAATCTTTGTTTCCGATGGAATCCTGAAGCTCAAAAGGCCTTTGATACCCTGAAGGGACTCTTTACATCCGCTCCAATCCTCAGTCATCCCAATCCAGCGTTGCCTTTCCTCCTTGAGGTAGATGCCTCTGAAGTGGCGGTAGGGGCTGTCATCTCACAACGCTCAGGGGACAAGGATTTAATGCATCCAGTAGGATTCTATTCCCGAAAGCTCTCCCCCGCAGAGAGGAAGTACGACGTGGGGATCGAGAACTGTTGGCAATCAAAACCGCCTTAGAGGAGTGGAGATACTTACTTGAAGGCGCTGCTCATCCTGTATTGATCTACACAGATCACAAAAATTTGGAGTATCTAAGGACAGCTAAACGGCTAAAACCTCGACAAGCCCGTTGGGCTCTCTTCTTTTCTCGCTTTTGTTTTCATATTACTTATCGACCTGGATCCAAGAATGTTAAACCAGACGCATTATCCCGAATGCATGACAACCCGAAGGACACATCCATTCCAGACACCATCCTTCCGGATGGCAACTTTCTACTTTTGCATACCGATCTGCTTTCCACGATCAGAGAAGCATCTTCCGAATCTTCCAAACCCCCCAATATCTCGTTAACTTCCAGAGACGGTTTATTTTGGAGAGGGAGTCAAGTTTTTGTACCGGAGAATACCCGAGTGGAAGTTCTAAAACTTCTCCATGACCACCCGTTAGCGGGGCACTTCGGAGTTCGTAAAACCCTCGAATTAGTGCGACGCACTTTCTGGTGGCCTGACTTAGAGGACTTTTGTAAGAAATATATCAACTCTTGCCCCATCTGCAATCGGAACAAGACATCCAGAAAACAAGCCTGGGGTCTATTAAAACCTCTACCTGTGCCCAATAGACCTTGGGAAATGATTGCAATGGACTTTATTGTGGAACTTCCCTGTTCCGAAGGATGTACAGCAATCTTTGTGATTGTAGATCGTTTTACCAAGATGGCTCACTTCCTTCCTTTGAAAAATACACCTTCTGCTGCTGAAACTGCTCGCGTTTTTATCAAAGAAATCGTCAGGCTACATGGAGTACCTTCCAATATTGTCTCCGACAGAGGGGTCCAGTTTACCTCTCGGTTCTGGAAAGCCCTTTGTGAGAAGTTACAAATTAAGCTTTCTCTGTCTTCAGCCTACCATCCCCAAACCAATGGGCAAACCGAAAGAACAAACCAAACCTTAGAACAATATATCAGATGCTTTACAACTTTTTCTCAAGATGATTGGGTCTCGCTGCTACCTCTAGCAGAATTTGCATACAACAATGCCAAACACTCAGCTACCGGGCAATCCCCTTTTTTCTCTAATTATGGTTTTAATTTAACATTTTTGCCAGATTTCTTTTCAGAATCAGCAGTTCCAGCGGTTCAAGATATCTTGGAATTTTTTAAACGTAACAACCAGGTATTACGCGAAGCAATAACCAAGGCTCAAGCTGACGGCAAGAGATTCTTCGACAAGGGAAGAAGGGGAGAGTTGGATCTCAAACCGGATGATCAGGTATGGCTGTCCACGAATAACCTAAGATTACCTTGCCCGTCTAAGAAGTTGGCACCTAAGTTCATGGGACCCTTCCCGGTTAAGAGGAAAATTAATTTAGCCTCATATGAACTGTCTCTACCTAATTCCCTGAAAATACATCCTGTATTTCATGTTTCTCTACTCAAACCTGCAGCCCCTGATCCCTTCCCTAACAGAGGATGCAAGCCTCCTGAACCTGTCCAGATCGATGGTTGTGAAGAGTACGTAGTGGAAACTATATTGGACTGCAGAAAGCGACAAGGACAAAACCAGTTTCTGGTCAAGTGGAAGGGGTATGGCCCAGAAGATAACTCTTGGGAACCTGAAGGTAATCTACACGCCAAGAAGTTATTACGTGCCTTTTTTCTTGCTCACCCAGACAAAAAGGCCCGACTGGGCATCCGGAGGCTGCCCCTTGGGGGGGGGGCAATGTCAGGGACTTACCTTCCAGCCTCATCCATCCTCGTTTCTGAGGAAACAACAGGGTTCCTCCATGTTGACACACCGCAGCACTTCCCGCACGCCTGCGCGTGCGCAACAGGGGCGCGCACGTGCACAACGGGCGTGCGCACGTGCACGATAGCGGGAGCGCGCGTGTGCACGTTTTTGGCGCCAAAGCACACTTTAAAAGCCATTGCTGGACTCAAACACATTGCTGCCTGATCTGCAGTTTTGGAGTGAACTTGCACTTGAAACCTGATCCTGAAATCTGATCCTGAAACCTGATCCTGAATTACTGACTGAACCTTGACCCGGCTTGTTGACTATCCGTATCTCTCTAATCCCTGACTCCGGCTTGTTTGACTACCCTTCTGATTGGACCCACCGTTGCCAGACCCACCTGCTTGCACCACGACTACGCTTCAGTTACCTGCATCTGAACCATCTGATTATCCGTTGTGACCCGGCTTGCCTGACCCTGCTGTTTCTTGCTTCCTATTTATCTGATTTCTTCATCAGCTTGTTGCCATTGCAGTCGTATCACCTGTCAGGGTCGCTGACCCCCTCTTCTGCCTCAGTGCCGTCTGCACCTTCCCGCCAGAGAGACTCAGCCACCTACATCTATTCATCACTGCATCGGCACTCCTACCCCGCTGTGCTCCGAGTCCGCTGTTCCCACTTCAGTGGCTCGTGAACCAGAGCTGTAAGAGAGGCCTCCTACAACCAGACTCTAAACATACCAGGTACGTAACAGATTGCATAAAAATAGCTAACAGATGTCAATAATCCTTGAAAACAGGAAAAATATATATAATTTTTTATTCAACAGCACTTACCAGAAGCATGCTTGGATGCCAGAGTGCACACTTCTTAGCAAGTAGTATTACAAGGATACAAGGTTATTTTGTTTGGTCCGCTTCACATGTGTATCAATACACCAGAATATGTACATGCTTTATTAAGTCAGGCACAATGTATTTGCCAGAAATATATGTATTTTAGGTGTGACACATGAGCAGGGCACCTATAGAGGATAATCCTTAATAATGCAAAGGGGTTGTCTTGCTTCTGTATTGTTTGTATAGCAATTAAGGGCCAGATTCACGTAGAATCGCGGCGGTGTAACGTATCGTATATACGTTACACCGCCGCAAGTTTTCACCAAGCACTTGCGTGAAAACTTACGCCGGCGGCCTCCGGCGTAAGCCCGCGTAATTCAAAGGGGCGCGTGCCATTTAAATTAGGCGCGATCCCGCGCCGGACCTACTGCGCATGCTCCGTTTTGAAATTTCCACCATGCTTTGCGTGAAGTGACGTCATTTTTTCGAACGGCGATGTGCGTAGCGTATTTTCGTATTCCTGGACGTCTTACGCAAGATTTTTTTTTTTGAAATTCGACGCGGGAACGAAGGCCATACTTTAACATGGGCTGTGTAAAGTTAGGGCAGGTAAAATGACGACTAACTTTGCGACGGGAAACTAGACTAGCAACGGCGTAACGAACGCGAAAAACCGCCGTGGATCGCCGTAAAACCTCATTTGCATACCCAACGCTGGAATACGACGCAAACTCCACCCAGCAGCGGCCGAGGTACTGCATCCTAAGATCCGATGGTGTAAAACAATTACACCTGTCGGATCTAAGGGCTATCTATGCGTAACTGATTCTATGAATCAGTCGCATAGATACTCTGAGAGATACAACTGCGTTTCAGAGAAACGCCGTCGTATCTCTTCTGTAAATTTGGCCCCAAATGTATTAGTGAGGAGGGAAAAGGTATTGCTCCTCAAATGATTTCCTCTTCTACAAAATTGGTTCTTCTTTTTCTACAATGTTTTATTTGTCATTAAATGTGATGAAAGAGTATGTTAAAACACTCTTAGCAACAGCTAGGCCATAAATGTCTAGTGATTTCAGCTTTAAAAAAAAAAAAGTTGTAAAAAAAAATGTAAGCCAGGCTTTCATAATTATGGGAAAACACAATTTTGACACCCAACATTTATCAACTGCAAAATATTTAACATTTTTAGTTAACATTTTTTTTATAACACTTTAACACACTGTTTCTGGAATAGCGCATCCATATTGGTTCCTTTCTTCTTGAAAACATAGCCTTGCTACCCTTTTAACCAAGTTGCATGACCTTCCTTAGATTTGTCTGCTTGTAAGCAGCAGGGCAAGCTGGGATCCAAATTTAAATCAGCTGTAGCTATCATTAACACATGCTGAGTATCTAAGCATACACAGTTAGACCTAACCCTGCCTTCTTTGACTCTTTTCGTTTTTTATCCATCAAGTCATAATTTTCCACACTTATCTTTAGACGAATCAGTCAACTGAGAACACATTTCAACAGTTATTATGCTATTTACAAACTCAAGGAACAGAAACCTTGGTCATAGTGAAAAAAATAATTGAAATATATTTTATGTTAAAAAAGATTTCCCAGTTTAGTCTTTTATAAAAGACATTTTCAAATGCAGAACATGAGTGTAAGATAACAGTGATGGTGATTTGCATCTCTAGTTGTCACACAAAATTGGATTTGTACATGATGCATAGCTCCTGTGACGATTGCTTATATGGAGACATGTCTGCACAATGCATTCTATGCAGTAGATGTATGGGCCTGTATTCAGCTTGTACTGTGTAAGCAAAAGTGCAAAGAATCAAATAATAAACATTGTCATAAATGTTTTTCTTATGCTGTATCTGCTAATTAATTGTGCCTATTTGAATATCCTCAAATGCAAACAAAAAGCAAGAAACCTCACACGAATCTCCTGCATTAATCGGGTCATGTTGCCCATGTATGCACATGCTTGATGCTTAACTGCTGACTGGAGTTTAACTGCAGTGCAGATAAGACCTGGTTGCATAAACAGAAGGTATTAACAGAAGGTATTCAAGCAGAGTACAAAATGGGACACAATAGGAGCACACCACACTCCATACAAAACACAATGGGGGCAAGCTGCTCAGCTGTTCAGACAAGCGTAATACACATGCTAAAACAAGGCATGGGAAAATCATGCATGCACAATTTCTGATATTCCAGCATGACAGGTTGATTTTACTGCTGCTTATATTCGATGCTGAACAGCATTTTTACAAGTTCTATTTGTCATGTGACCAGTTTCTAAGATTTAAATGTGATAGGCAATTCTTATATTTTAAAATATGGGACAAAAGTAGCATTCACAGGGTGATCATTTGTATTATAAATCTCAGTCACTATTAACATTTTCCTGCATATTTGTGTTAAGTGTCATTCACTTTGCACATATTCTAAGCTAGTAATATGATATAAGTCATTGCATGTTCCAAAACTTTTAGATAATTTCTTTGAAATTCAAAGAAAGAAAGAATGTGATCATCAAGATTAATGATGGCTCAGGCGTGTTAGCATCGAACCCGCCGGGAGGCCGTCACTGCACACCCCCAATCATAGGCAGTGAGGCATTTCCCGAATGGCATGTGCACATACACACGCTGCCTATGATTGGCTGTGTGCAGTACCGGCTTCCTGGTGGGTTTGATTCGAACATGCCCAAGCCTATTCCTAATCAAGACAGCACACATGTCCATTTAAATTAGGAATGTGCTTTGTGAGTTGTTCTTCCCAAAAAAGTGGTCCCCCTGCAAAAAAGTTTTTCCCTATTATGATGGCCATAATTGTTTTTGCAATCACCCAATAAAAAAAAGGAAAACAACTAGCCAGTGACCGCCCTCTCAGGGGGGTCAAAACAGGCTCAGCAGAAATGATGGTTCTCACTAGCACCTTAGGGAAACCCTCCAGATACCAGATACCAGTCACTGACTAGTTGTTTTCCTTTTTTTTTCATTGGGTGTCAATAATCCCCTAATACCGGATGTTTACCTGCCTCAACCCCGAAACCTGTTTCTGGATCACATCTGGATCACCCATTTGGTAACTGCGGAAGTGCCGATCGTGAATGGTCGTATCTGGAGGGTTTCCCTAAGGTGCTAGTGAGGACCATCATTTCTGCTGAGCCTGTTTTGACCCCCCTGAGAAGGGCGGTCACTGGCTAGTTGGTAAGCCTCCATTTCTTCTCTTGGTGGTGGGTCTCTTCACGTATTGGATTCTACCCACATATCATAGATCACTGGAGATCCACATGAATATACCAAACTCCTTTTTTTCTTCTTAGGGGTTCCTTCATCTATGAACTTTTTAGTAATTCACTGTTCACTAATTACTACATTTTTTGTTTTTCATACTTATTTGTATTATTGTATATTTATTTATTGAATCACATGGTAGCATAAGGTTCATTATTCAGCGCTACACTTTATTGTATATATGCCAGCCTGTATGCCTGACAGAACAAAATGGAGAGGAGGCACAACTTTTTTGGTTGTGAAATGTTTTTCTATCAATAAAGAAAAAGAAAGCAAACATTTGTGCTGTACTAATATTGTGTAAACACATATTTTACTTTTTCTTGTGAAAAAAAACACATATTTTACACTTTGGAATGTGTCAGCTGCACATTAACTGGCCTCATCTTTACTATTGAAAATCAGTTATTGTACAATAGGTATGTGCCTGCACTGGCACGGTTAAAGCCCAACTGTCCACTGCAAACAGATACAGAGTGGGACCCCTGTATGTATAGTGTTTGTTTACCTTTTTGAATTTGGCGCCGATCTCCGCCCCTGTGCATCGTAACGTCGCAGGAAACGGAGATCGACGGCACACGGGGACACTGTGTGAATCGAGCGAGGTCCCGCTCGCTCACACAGCGCGGTGGCATCGCTGGATCCAGGAACAAGGTAAGCCAGCACACGCTGCAGGCTCTGCATAGCTACCCCGAGCGTGACTCGGGGATACCGATTTTAGCACAAAAAATCCACCCCGAGTCACGCTCGGGAATACCACCAGGGGGGTTAACAAAGCGTGTCTGAAGCCATGTTTTGAAGCAAGTTAAACTAGCCCTAGGATACTGGTCTGTTAATGTAATTAATTATACACTTTTTCCAAAGCATTTTTAGATATGTTTGTTATATTTGTGATTTTCTTTATGAATAACAATTATTTTGTGGATTTAATATAGTTACATAGTTACATAGTTACATAGTAGATGAGGTTGAAAAAAGACACAAGTCCATCAAGTCCAACCTATGTGTGTGACTATATGTCAGTATTACATTGTATATCCCTGTATGCTGTGGCTGTTCAGGTACTTATCTAATATTTTTTTAAACCATCAGTGCTCCCCACTGAGACCACCGCCTGTGGAAGGGAATTCCACATCCTTGCCGCTCTTACAGTAAAGAGCAATTTAAGGTTAAACCTCTTTTTTTATAATTTTAATGAGTGACCACATGTCTTGTTAAACTCCCTTCCATGAAAATGTTTTATCCCTATTGTGGGGGTCACCATTACGGTATTTGAAATCATATGCCCCCTCAAGCTTCTCTTCTCCAGAGAGAATAAGTTCAGTGCTCGCAACCTTTCCTCATAACTAATATCCTCCATACCCTTTATTAGCTTTGTTGCCCTTCTTTATACTTTCTCCATTGCCGGTAAATCATCCCTGAGGACTGGAGTCCAGAACTGGACAGCATAATCTAGGTGCGGCTGGACCAGAGTCTTATAGAGCGGGAATTTTTTTTTTTAATCTCTGGAGTTTATCCCCTTTTTAATACATGCCAATATTCTGTTTGCTTTTTTAGGCTCAGCAATGGCATGCAATGCCAAGCTGCTGCTATCATGGTGAACTGTATCAAATGCTTTTGCAAAATCCAGATACACCACATCTACGGCCCTTCCTTTATCTAGATGGCAACTCACCTCCTCATAGAAGGGTAATAGATTGGTTTGGCAAGAAAGATTCTTCATAAATCCATACTTATTACTGCTAATGATGCCGTTCTCATTACTAAAATCTTGTATATAGCCCCTTATCATCCCCGCTCAGAGCTTGCATACTATTGATGTTAGGCTAACTGGTCTGTAATTCTCAGGGATGTATTTTGGGCCCTTTTTAAATATTGGTGCTACATTGGCTTTTCTCCAAACAGCTTGTACCATTCCAGTCAGTAGACTGTCAGTAAAAATTAGGAACAATGGTCTGGCAATTACTTGACTGAGGTCCCTAAGTACCCTTGGGTGCAAGCCATCTGGTCCCGGTGATTTATTAATGTTAAGTTTCCCAAGTCTAATTTTAATTCTGTCCTCTGTTAACCATGGAGGTGCTTCCTGTGATGTGTCATGGGGGTAAACACTGCAGTATTGGTTACTGAAGCCCCCTGATTCCCTTGTGAAGACTGAGGAGAAGAATAAATTCACTACCTTTGACATCTCCCCATCCTTTGTAACCAGGTGTCCTTCTCCATTCTTTATGGGGCCAATATGGTCTGTCTTCCCGTTTTTACTGTCTATATACTTAAACAATTTCTTACATTTCTTGTTGCATTCTTTATAAGGTCTGAATGCTGATGATGATCCCTCAACCTTGTATTTTTTGCTTTTATATGCATTTTTACATTTGAGTTAAGTCATCCAGGACTTGTGTTTTCTTTTTTAAATGGGATGCATTGGCTAATTCCCTTATTTAATATGCTCTTAAAGCAAACCCATCTCTCTGTGTTCTTTGTTCCTAAAAAATGTAACATAATTTACTGTATGCCTTTTAGCAAAGTTCGTAGTTTAGGGAAGTTGGCTCTTTTGAAATTCAGTGTCTTTGTATTCCCCTTATGTTACCTATTTGTTTGATTTACACTGAAGCCAATTGACCTGTGATCGCCTTTTTCTAAACTGCCCCATATTTCCACATCTGTGTTCAGGTCTGTGTTGTTGGTAATCAGTATATCCAGTAACGCTTTATTTCTAGTTGGTGCGTCTACCACCTGACCCATGGAAATTGTCCTGCAAAACATTTAGGAACTGGAAAGCCTTAGACAAATGTGTGGTTCCCTCCACCATGTCTGGATAATTAAAATCCCCCATTATGATAACACTTCACATCCTTGCTGCTAATCCAAATTGTGATAGGAGATCCATCTCCCCCTCCTCCCTCAGGCTAGCGGGCCTATAACATACTTCCAGTATTACTTTCCCCTTAGCTTCATCCCTTTGGAGCTCTACCCATCCACCTTTCTTCCTAGCTCCCTCAGTGATGTCATCTCTCACAATTACATGTACATTATTCTTGATATATTGGCATACCCCTCCCACTTTTCTCTGAAATTCACACACATGATGATGTTGACTCATGTAAAATGTCAGATTTGCAGCTGTATGCTGTATGTAAACAAACCAATCTGGCATTCTGGGTGATGACATTGACCAAACATGGTCATAAAAATATTTGGCTGTTTTTTTTTAGAAAGAGATTTTGGCCAGAGATCTGTTATTTGGTGGTGGTAGTGCTATGCCTACTAGCTAGATAGTGTTCACAGATCCCTATCCGCTGTTTGTAAACAAAAAGCAAGTATGTTTATTGAAATTACTTATCTATATGAAATGTAAATCAAATCTAAAATTTTCCAATAAAAGAAAAGCTTTACCATTCATCAATAGGTGACATCAAAATGTCATCTGGTAGTTTTTTTTTATCTTTGCTCTTAGCTGTACCATAATAGTTTCAAATTCATTGTATCACATTTATCAATTCTGTCACATGGCAAAGAATAATAAATAGGAGCAGTGAGATTTCATCATGAGAAAGATGTACTGCAAGTTTATAGAGTCATACATTTCTTCTTTGCCTGCTTTAAAGTTGTACGGCAACTGAAGGGAACCTGACCATGACCACTTTTTAAATATGCATGTGTTTAGCGTAAAAATATATCTAATATACAGAAATAAATGATTCACAGAACCTAGCAAACTTAAACTGCTTAAGGTGACACAGTCTGATTTACAACTAATTATGTTACTAATTTGATTCATAAATGTCCCCCATCCTGTTCAGATCCCCAACCGAAACTATAGGATATTTATCTATGAATGCTGTTTTCACATTTAACCATTCATGAAAATTATTTAAATTTTAATGTCCTTAAATTGAAACATTTTTGGTCCTTAATTTTTTTTCCTGACTCATTAAACATGGCTGATGTATATAATGCTATCTTCTAGTTCCTGAAGATACTGGAAACAGCTGAACCTTAACCAGTAGCCTGTATACACCAATGAGATCAATACTGTAACATTTTCAAAGGAAATAACTGAGTTGCATTGCAGCAGCAGCATATTTTTATCTATTAAATATGAATGTAAGAAACGAAAAATAAGAGAAAATTGTTAACACTGGTACAGAGGTAATAATAAAATCTAGCTTACAAATTGAAATAGAATAACTTAGGGCATGACTTAACTCTGTATTTTTATTAAATATTGAGCTTTTCTCTTAAAGATTGTGTCTCCTTTTGATGCATATCATGTATGTGTGTTTCTTGTTCTTTTATACTATTAAGATATTATCTTGTCAAAGAATTTAAAAACAACTTAAAACATTTCTGGCATATGCTTAGAAAAAGTAAAACTAAGAAGGACTCTCTAACCTTTTTTTCCTGACAGTATTTATAAACTCTTAAAGAAATAGCTAAAAGCACTGTCAAAATCAATAGGGGATGCTGTAATGATCAACAATTCCAGAAAGACTGCTTAACAATTAACGTTATTGTTAGCTCCAGCATTTGTTCTACTCAGCCATATATTAATCATAATTATAGCTATTTTTATATACCGAGCTGTAGTTAATGGCAAATGATAGCTTAACATTTGTTGCATCCTACTTAATTACTACATAAAAAGTTTCAGCACTTAACAGAGCTGAACAGTAAACCAAATCAATGAATGCAAATGTTAGCCCGAGACTTCATTTTATTACGGACTCCATATCTGCTTTGTCCACTTCTCATTGTTATTTTGCAAGGAACAAAATAAAAAAAAACTGTAAAAAAGTTAACAGTCAAGTTAATTGCTTTCCCAATTCTTCTGCAACTCCCAAATGAACATTAACATGTCTAATGTATGCACTAAATAGCACCATAAAGTAACATCCAAAATGACCTTACATTTACCAGACTATACTGCCAGCAATAATGTACCTGCAAAACAGTTAAGAGAGCCAAGGATTCATAGCATTGTATGGAGACAGCGCTGTATTGCAACAACTATGGAATTTCTAAATCCACTATGCCTTTTTGGTTTCGTTCAGTATCTGTTAAAGAATTCACATAGGGAAGGGTATATCACCGCTCTAGGTGGGTCAAACAAAGGTGAAAAGCTCTGCTCCAGTTTAGAAGCCAAGGTGCTGACAATGCATGTAGCAATAAAACAGGAAGAAGTTCTGGACAGCCGCACTCCAAAAAATGGACAGAAGGGTATCCATTCTGCTGTGGCATGTATTTTTGATTTCATTTTTTGAATAAAAGGCAAAAACTTTTTTGGAATGCGGCTGTCCAGAACTTCATGTATAAAGAATTCACATAGGTGGATGTAGAGGAATTCATGAATGACACCCATGACTACACAGGAACAGGAGAAAATGTATGCTGTATTATTATTATTATTATTATTATTATTATAATACATAATGTATATAGCACATACAGAAATACAGAACTGTATTCATCATTAAGTTCTTACAGACTAGTAAAGTAAATAGGTATAGCATTTATTTGTTTACTTTATAGTTTTACATATTAGCTTTATGTAAAACTATAAGTGCACCCTACATTGTACACAATATCCTGTGTTTTTACTGCATAGGAATTTGCCTGGTGCCTCTCTCTCTTTTCTCTACGTAGTGCAAGAGCCTGCCTGATTGCATACACATTGAAAGTGTTTAGGTTTGACCTCACATTACATGATTTTGGTAAAACTAAAGGAAAAAAATCTAAAGAATATGTTATGTAAAACTTTATAGTTTTACATAACCTACCAAACGATATATTTTTCATGGTAAGTGTTTACATGCTAACTTGTGTTTTTGTCATTGAAAGGACAGAGCCATCTTTGTTCAGGCATCATCCGGGATCATTAACCACTTCCTAAACTGAGAAGATGGATCAGAGATGATCCAAATATACAAATAATAAATCCTGTTGCCTTAGCTGTTTATACGATTAACAGACACAGGTAATCTCCCCCTTGCAGCCTCTAACCTGGTGACTTGGTAAAAACTAAAGCTGGATACACACTATACAATATTATTGACAACAAACCATTAAAACAGTTATTCAGCATATATTTCTCAAAATACTGGATCTGGGAGACAAGTGTATATGGGCTCGAAACCCACAGATACCAAATGTTATCAAAGACGAGCAGTTTTTTCCTGAGCTCATAAGTAGGTATGTATAGCAGAACACTAGCATTGATCAGCTTTTTTCAGGTCCCAACAAAATTGTATTTCAACAAGATTGTTTTTCTTGCATAAAAATAAAATGTATGTAATAACCTTTTGGCATAATTGGAAACAGCTTATTCCTGGGTAAGATAACCAGTAGACAATTTTGGGGATGTCAGGAGGTGAATATTAATGGAGATGTAGGTATGTATAGGTAACTTCAACTCAAGATATTTCAAAGTTATTACAACTCAAAGTTGCCAACATGTGGATTAAATGGACAGCTGCTCGGTTAATTGGAAAAAGGTTGGACTTCACTCAATTAACTCAGAAGCCCAGATAATCCCCAAATTCCTCTATCCTAGCCAGAAAACAGCGCAGACCCTTATTAAGATCTGTCAAGTATATCAAGGTATCATCTGTGTACAGCAAAATGAGCTTCTTATAGTGAGGCTAGTGAGGCTCAGCACGATCTATGGCAACCTTGCCTTGTTTCTTGATAAATAGTAAAAGGGGTGGAGATGTCTTTGTTCCCATGCACCTTTGCAACTGGATCCATATAGAAGAATTTGATCCACGCAATTATGCATCTGCCAAAATCATGAAGTTGTAGTAAAGTAAATAGAGCCATTCTATGCTGCTGAAAGCTTTACAGGTGTCTAAGAACGCAGTGACACATATGAGAGTTTGCATGGGGGTATTGTAGGTTGTGAAAGAGTCTATATATACTTCTTCTGGTAGACCTGCCAGGAATAAAACCCCCTTGATCACCTCTTACCAGATCTGAGATTACCCTATTTATATGGTAAGCTAAGACTTTTGTCCTACCAACTCACTTCTTTAATCAACCTGGACATCAAGATTTTGGCACACATCTGGTAGGGTCCCCTTTTTTAATGCCGCAGCAAAAGTTTTAAGAAAATAAGCCATCTAGGTCTGGTGTTTTATGGGAGGGTATCTATGAGATAGCTAGTTTAGCTTTATCAGTAGTCATGGCATTATCCATCCTCACTTGAGGTGTCAAGGAAGAAAAGGAGATGTCTGCCAGATAGGTAGTTGTACATCAGTGCATCACACAGTTGAGGAGTAGGGATGAGCTGAACACCCCCCAGTTCGGTTCGCACCAGAACATGCGAACAGGCAAAAAATTTGTTCGAACACGCGAACACCGTTAAAGTCTATGGGACACGAACATGTAAACACTTTTGATTTCTCCCATAGACTTTTAAAGGGTGTTCCGTGGCTTTTCAAATTTGCCGCGAACACCCCAAATTGTTCGCTGTTCGCCCGAAATGGGCGAACAGCCAATGTTCGAGTCAAACTCATGTTTGACTCGAACATAAAGCTCATCCCTAATCCCTATTGAGGAGTACAATGAAGAGTAAAATTATGTGAAGGCATCCAGAATCTTGTGAAGGGATGTACCCACTTGGTCCAATGGAGTTAATATCTGTAAAGTAGAGGTGGGGGCATAATCCAGCCTCTCTAGATATGCCAGTAGGGGGCCTGCTTTATTACCATTTTTGTATGTTCTGCATTTATGAAGCCAGTGTGAGTATCTGGCACAGAGGTAGTAGCACAGTGATTCTCTGATTTAAGCATAGCAGACTCCAGCTTACACTTGCCTGTGTGACATGTACAGGCTTTCCTTGCCTTGTACTAGCAGGTGCACTGTTCCCTGGGAGGATTACTCCTGCTGCCCATCCACAGCATCGCGGTCTGATGTCAGTTCCTGTATCTCCGAGTATTAGCTGACGTCAGTTCCGGTATCTACGAGCCATTTGCGTTTCACGCTGGCTCCGTCGTGGCCAATGATTCCCCTCCGCTCCAACAAAGGGACACAGGCAGCCTCACTCCACAACAGCATCCGACTTATAATGTGCACGCTGAGAATCGCCAAATGCAGCAGGTGAGATTGTGGGGGCTGGAGAATCGCGATAACGATTCTCCACAATTAATTGTGCAGCTCTAGTCCTGATGTTCAAGTCCAATGTAAGTTAGACTCGAACATTGGATGTTCGTAAAACAAACAAACATATGGGGTGCTCGTGGGATGTTCATGCACCAACAAGAACCCATTCCTGGGCACAGGGGAGGCTGCATTCCTGGGCACAGATGATGCTGGATTCCTGGGCACAGGTGAGGCTGCATTGCTGGGCACTGGTGAGGCTGCATTCCTGGGCACAGATAACGCTGCATTGCTAAAAACAGGTGGGGTTGCATTCCTGGGCACAGGTGAGGCTGAATTGCTGGGCACAGGTGAGGCTGAATTTCTGGGCACAGGTGAGGCCGTATTGCTGGGCACTGGTGAGGCTGCATTCCTGGGCACAGGTGGGGCTGCTTCGCTGGGCATGGGTGAGGCTGCATTGCTGGGCATGGGTGAGGCTACATTCCTGGGCACAGGTGAGGCTGCATTGCTGGGCACAGATGAGGCTGCATTGCTGGATACTGGTGAGGCTGCATTGCTGTACACTGGTGAGGATGCATTGCTGGGCACTGATAAAGCTGCATTGCTGAAAACTGGTGAGGCTGCAGAGATGGGCACTGGTGAGGCTGTATAGATGGGCACTGGCGAGGCTGCATATATAGGCACAGATGAGCCCTGCATTCTTCATGTAGCACACTCCTGAGCCCTGCATTCTTCATGTAGCACACTCCTGAGCCCTGAATTGTTTATGTAGCGCACTCCTGAGCCCTGCATTCTTTATATAGCATGCTCACGAGCACTACTTAGCCCTGCATTGTTTATGTAGCACGCTCCTTAGACCTGCATTCTTTATGTAGCACACTCCTTAGCCCTGCATTTTTTTATGTACCATGCACTCTATATTTTCTCTATCTTATCTTCATAACATTTGGTAGTCATAGCTCAAAAACTCTAAGGCCCCATACACACGGGAGGATTTATCCGCGGATACGGTCCAGCGGAAACAGATCCGCTGGAGTGTACACACCATAGGATCTATCCACTGAAACCCATTCGCTGGGATTTTTCAGCGGATGGATTCTATCGTGTGTATGGGGCCTAAGAAGTATATTTTTTTAATCTTTATTTATGGACGAAATGTAATAAATAATATATATATATCATACAATCATTCCATAAGCACATACCACATACACTGTGTGACGGTATCAGTATGATATCCCCGTCAAAGATTCCCTTCTTCCATAAGAACATCACCCCAATATTCCACTAGGAGGAATATTCCTGAGATCGCCCATTAAGCCACACATTAGTCTAGGCTTACTGCTAGAACAAGACAGACTTTAATGCTATATCACACAGCTTATATGTAATTTCCAAAACTGTTACAATGACAAATCTCCGCCCCCTCACACTGGGGCTTCCATACAGATGATTAGGCAGACACGACGGAGCCGATGCTGAAAACACATCAAGGACGCTGATTACTAGTTGTACTGAATACATTAACTAGACCGCTCGACCCCGCATATAGAGAGATAATTACCACAATGAAGCAATCAGAATAATTAACACAAGCCACTTAAACACAGATCTCCTTCACACAACACAATAGATCAATTAACCTTTAGAAATAGTGAGGGGACATTAGCACGTCAATAACCTGTTAGCCGAGGACAGAATTACACAGGGCAAGCAGGGAGAATTAGACTGAGACATATAGGCAAATGCATCACAATGGCCCCCCTTTTTCTCCCTGCTACGGCAAACCCGGTTGGACCTTCCCTGGTCCAGTAGGGTTGACGGGTTTAGAGCTTTTAGTCCGAGGTTAACTCCGTTTGGCGTGACTGACCTCCCTTGGCAACTGCTTCAGACTCAGGTATGCCACCGGGTCGTCAGATCACACGCCGGTCAGTCCCCAAGTCTTTGTGTGATCTGCAAAGTCACCAGAAGTCAGTGTGAAGACGGCGAATGGGTCTGTGCGCCGCCATCTAGGTGTCCCACTATGGGAGGGGCAGGTTATGGCTCTGAAGTGACAGTCACAGGAGATTCATAAAAAGAAAAAGTTATATTTGTTGAAATGCTGTAGCACCGGTGCTCAGAGTTCGGGGGGGGGGGAATCAGGGCCCCATAGGGTCAGCCACCCTCTGCTCCCTCCGCAGCCGCCAGTTCTCCTCTTTGAGCTTCTCCAGCTCCATCTCCAGTTCATGGAGCCTGGGGGGGTCAGCCTGCTGTGACCTCAGGTGGTTGTTCTCCTCCTCCATGCGGCTTATGCACTCCTCCAGCTCCATGTACTCACGGATCAGCTCCTGCTTGCTCATGTCCTTCAGGCTCTCCACGTGGTCCTTCATCATCAGGAACTGGGTGGTGGTGTAAGGGGCCACCGGTGGGCCCTTGGCGAACATCTCGGCCCGCATCTGGGACGCCCGCTGCGACTCCCTCTCCTCCAGTCGCTTCTTCTCCTCCCAGGTCAGCTTGTTATACGGCTTCCAGGACCTCTTCTTCTTGGGGGGTAGCCGGCGGTGCCTCTTTCTGCCCCGCTCCCTCCAGGGCCCCTCCGGCTCAGGGCTGTCGCCCATGACCAGCTGACAATGGTGTTCCCTGTTGTCCGTAATACCAGATTGTACCGTGAGGACTTCGTAAATGGTGTCTGATGGTTCTTCCGGACCCAGCTCCTGGAGATCCCAAGCCGAGTCTACACAATGGGCTGCTGCTGGTGGGCGGTACCCAGGTTGAGACCAATTTGACCTGGTGTTGTCGTTCATGGGGCAATTCTGCTTGAAGTGACCCAGCTGTTTGCACCGGAAGCAGCGTTGTTCGTTGTCCTCCTGGCGTGGATAGCGAGGGCTAGATGTCATCGGTCTGTTAGGTGGTTGGTATCTAGCGGCTGGTGGGTGTGAGGGCGCCGTTGGTCGTGGAGGTTGTACCCATGGTGTGACCTGGTTTGTCTTGCGAGTATCCGCATATTCATCTGCCAACTTCGCGGCCTCTGGTAGAGTCATGGGCCTGCGATCTCTCACCCAATCTTTGACATCCGTCTGGATGTGATTGTAAAATTGCTCCAGGAGCATTAGTTGCAAAATGTCCTCTGCGGTGGTGGCCTGGCTGCTGTTAACCCAGTTAGAGGCCGACAGGGACAACTGGCATGCCCATTCCGCGTAAGAGTCTTTCGTGGTTTTGCGTGAGTCCCTGAACTTCTGTCGGTGGGACTCTGGGGTTACTGCATAACGAGCCAGGAGCGCTTCTTTAACCCGGGCGTAGCTATGGATATCCTGATCTGGCACGGTCCTGAAAGCATCAGAAGCTTTGCCTGACAGTTTGCCTGACAATATTGCAAACCACTCTCCTCTAGCTATTCGGTTCAGGTTACATTGTCGCTCAAAATCTGCCAGGTAGTTATCAATCTCACAGTCCTTTTCATCAAAAGCTTTAAAAGCGCTAAACGGGATCTTCCTTGTGTCTGCTGTGCTGTACTCACTGTTTGGAGGATGTGCGGCTGCTTGTTGGACTGCTGCCAGTTTTAACTGTAGCTCTGCGTCTCTTATTTGTTTAGCCTTCTGTAGCTCTGCGTCTCTTATTTGTTTATCCTCCTGTAGTTCAGCGTCTCTTATTTGTTTATCCTTCTGTAGTTCTGCGTCTCATATTTGTTTAGCCTCCTTCGCTAACAGGTCCATCACTTTCAGCACCACATCCGTCGTTGGGTTCGGGCCGAACCATGCTAGCTTCTATCTCATTAGCTTGTTGGCTGGCGATTCCTCCTCCTGAATCACTGGTGTCTCCATCTCTTGTACTGCTGGCGTTGCTGCAATCCTGTCCTCCTGGTCTATCTCCATTGATTCTGCTATGATGACCCGCTTGGTTTTGTTGCTAGCAATCCTTCCACGAACTTCCAGTAGTTCTTCCAGTGTCTACTTGGAATCCGGGTGTGAAGGGGAATAGAAGGGAAAATCCCACTGCTACCAACCAATTGTGACGGTATCGGTATGATATCCCCGTCAAAGATTCCCTTCTTCCATAAGAACATCACCCCAATATTCCACTAGGAGGAATATTCCTGAGATCGCCCATTAAGCCACACATTAGTCCAGGCTTACTGCTAGAACAAGACAGACTTTAATGTTATATCACACAGCTTATATGTCATTTCCAAAACTGTTACAATGACAAATCTCCGCCCCCTCACACTGGGGCTTCCATACAGATGATTAGGCAGACACGACGGAGCCGATGCTGAAAACACATCAAGGACGCTGATTACTAGTTGTACTGAATACATTAACTAGACCGCTCGACCCCGCATATAGAGAGATAATTACCACAATGAAGCAATCAGAATAATTAACACAAGCCACTTAAACACAGATCTCCTTCACACAACACAATAGATCAATTAACCTTTAGAAATAGTGAGGGGACATTAGCACGTCAATAACCTGTTAGCCGAGGACAGAATTACACAGGGCAAGCAGGGAGAATTAGACTGAGACATATAGGCAAATGCATCACACACTGCATATATAATTTGGCATCATATGTGCAACTGATAAACAGTCAATATTATAATTAAAAGGTTTTTATTACAAAAATAGAAACATTCCATAACATTTACAATAAAATATCAGTTGCGACAACCATGAATCAACTTATTGTTGGCACATATTACCAACGATATATACAAAGTACCAATAACTGCGTACAGTATGTAAACTCTTAGCCAGATTCAGATACAATGGCGTATCTTTTGGCCGGCGTAACGCATCCCATTTGCACTACACCGACGTAACATAGTGAGGCAAGTACAGTATTCACAAAGCACTTGCTCCGTAAGTTACATCGGCGTAGCGCAAATGGGCCGGCGTAACCACGCCTAATTTAAAGTAGGCATGTAGTGGGCGTGCTACATTTAAATTAAACGTGACCCCATGTACGAAACGACCTTGGCTCAATGCTTTCGACGTGAACGCAACCTACGCCCAGCCCCATTCACGTACGCTTACGCAAACTACGTGAAATACGACGGCTGTTCCGTCGTCCATACCTTGCATGGGCTGCGCCATCTTTTTGGTGGTTTATCTTTACGCTGGAGTATGTCTTACGTAAACGGCGTAGATTACTGCGACGGGCGTACGTACGTTCGTGAATCGGCGTATCTTGCTCATTTACATATTCGACGCGTAAATCCAAGTACACGCCCCTAGTGGCCAGGGTAAATATGAACATAAGATACGACGGAGTAGGAGACTTATGTTGGTCTTATCTTGGCCAAATTTAAGCGTATCTGGTTTCCAGAATACGCTTAAATATACGACGGCGCGCATTCGGACTTACAACGGCAAATGTACTGATACGCCGTCGTAAGTCTTTCTGAATCCGGCTAACTGAGTTTACATACACTGCGCAATTATTGGTACTTTGTATATATCGTTGGTAATATGTGCCAACGATAAGTTGATTCATGGTTGTCGCAACTGATATTTTATTGTAAATGTTATGAAATGTTTCTATTTTTGTAATAAAAACCTTGTAATTATAATATCGACTGTTTATCAGTTGCACATATGATCAGTGGCGTCACTAGGGTTGGTGTCACCCGGTGCGGTAAAACATGGTGTCACCCCCCCTCTGTCTAGGCTGCCCAGCACCAAGCAGGCAGCGCACGGGCACGGGGCGCACTCCAAACCAGCCCCTGTAAATGAGTAAATTATAGTATAGGGCAGTATAGTGGCAGGTTAGGGTAGTATAGAGTGGTATAGTGGCAGGTTGGTGTAGTGGGGTGGTATAGGGCAAGTTAGGGTTGCATAGGGCAGGTTGGGGTGGTATAGGGCAAGTTAGGGTGGCACAGGGCAGGTTGGGGTGGTATAGTGCAAGTTAGGGTGGCATAGGGCAAGTTGGGATGGCATGGGAAAGGTTGGGGTGGTACAGGGCAAGTTAGGGTGGCATTGGGCAGGTTGGGGTGGTATAGGGCAAGTTATGGTGGCATAGGGCAGATTGGGGTGGTACAGGGCAAGTTAGGGTGGCACATGGCAAGTTGGGGTGGCATGGGAAAGTTTGGGGTGGTATAGGGCTGTTTGGGGTGGTACAAGGCAGGCTGGGGTGGCACAGGGCAGGCTGGGTGATACAGGGCAGGCTGGGGTGAGAGAGGTCAGGCTGAGAGAGAGAGAGAGATGGGGCTGAGAGAGAGAGGTGAAGCTGAGAGAGAGAGGTGGGGCTGAGAGAGAGAGAGGTGGGGCTGAGAGAGTGGTGGGGCTGAGAGAGAGAGAGAGAAGGGTGAGGCTGAGAGAGAGATGAGGCTGAGAGAGAGAGGTGAGGCTGAGAGATATGAGGCTGAGAGAGGTGAGGCTGAGAGAGAGAGGTGAGGCTGAGAGAGAGGGTAGTGGACAGAGAGGGCTGAGAGAGAGAGGGGTTCAGAGAGAGGGCTGAGAGAGAGAGAGAGGTGTGGATGAGAGAGAGAGGGGGCTTAGAGAGAGAGGGTGGTGGACAGAGAGGGGTCTGAGAGAGAGGGGGCTGAGAGAGAGGAGGGCTGAGATAGATGTGGGGCTGGGAGAAAGGATAGTGGTCAGAAAGTGGATCTGAGAGAGATGTGGGGCTGAGAGTGATGTGGGGCTGAGAGAGAGAGGTGGGGGCTAAGAGAGAGAGGACGGCTGGGAGAGAGAGAGAGGACGGCTGAGAGAGGGAGAGAGAGAGAGGACGGCTGAGAGAGAGAGAGAGAGAGAGGACGGCTGAGAGAGAGAGAGAGAGAGGACGGCTGAGAGAGAGAGAGAGAGAGGACGGCTGAGAGAGAGGACGGCTGAGAGAGAGAGAGGACGGCTGAGAGAGAGAGAGGACGGCTGAGAGAGAGAGAACAGATGAGAGAGGGCGGATGAGAGAGAGAGAGGGAGAGAGAGAGGACGGCTGAGAGAGAGAGAACAGATGAGAGAGAGGGCGGATGAGAGAGAGAGAGGGAGAGAGAGAGGACGGCTGAGAGAGAGAGGACGGCTGAGAGAGAGAACGGCTGAGAGAGAGAGAGAGGACGGCTGAGAGAGAGGACGGCTGAGAGAGAGAGAACGGCTGAGAGAGAGAGAGAGGACGGCTGAGAGAGAGAGGACGGCTGAGAGAGAGAGAACGGCTGAGAGAGAGAGAGAGAGAGGACGGCTGAGAGAGAGGACGGCTGAGAGAGAGAGAACGGCTGAGAGAGAGAGGACAGCTGAGAGAGAGAGGACGGTATCTGAAGATAGGTCTGTGTCCATGTATGATGCCAAGTACCTTCTTGATCTGGGAGGTGCTCTGCTGCTTCTTACAGCAGCTCCCTGGCATAACATTAGTGTCACTGGTCTGACTCTGGCTGCACAAGGGGTTGGTGCAGTAGCTAAAATAATAGCCCCCAGCATAGATGGTCAGTGGCATTAGGCTATTTTAAATCCTGCAGCATGAAGGGGGTTATTAACCCTGGACACTAATTCAGCACAAGGGGGTTATTTAACACTGCCATTGATCATTAATGCAGTGGTGGCCAGTGTTAATTTACCCTTTTGTGCTTTAGTAGTGGTCAGTGTTATTTAACCACTTTGTATTAGAGCATGAATGGGTTAACACTGGCCACTAATGCAGCACAAAGGGGTTTATTAACTGCTACTGGTTACTAATGCATTTGAGATCAATGGTAGTGTTCATTAAAACCTCATACTGAATTAGAGGCCAGTGTCAGTACATTAACCCCTTCATGATACACATTACTAGCTAATGGCAGTGTTAGTTAATTGAAACCCACTGACAAAACCCACCACAGTTCTCAAGACAGTAACCAGTCCAGTCAGTGCACTGAGAAAGTGCTGAGTCACTGCAACATTACACATACAACATACATTCTGCTCTGTATGTCACTGCTCACTTACCTGATAACAGCAACATGCAGCTCCCTCGCGGTGCCTCTTCCTGTCCCAGCCTCTGAATGACATCATGACAGAGGCGGGGACTAGAAATGATCTGTCCAGTGGAGTTCACCCCTGATAGAGAAGTGTTTGTAGAAGATGTCTACTAGTGCTGAGTGTAGGAGGCACACAGGGAGCGTTCCTGCACTCAGCACCCCCCTGCAGCTCTGCAAGTGCTCTTCAGGGTCTGACTTCAGCAGTGATTTGTGTACCGATGTACAGGGCAGACATAAGCCAGCACTGCCCGCACACTCTCATCTCTTCACGCCCTCCTGTCCTGCTCTTGGTGTCACCCTCTGGTGGGTGCTTCCCGTTTTTTTTTTTTCTTTAAATTTTTTTTTTTTTTTTTTTGTTGACAGCTAAAAAAAAAAAAAAAAAAAAAAAAGTAAAGAAAAAAAAAAAACGGGATGGTGTCACCCCTCTAGCGTGTGTCACCCGGGTGCGGGCCGCACCCCCCGCACCCCCCTAGCAACGCCTCTGAATATGATGCCATTATAGTCCACCACAAGCCTCCCTTTTCTCTACAATAATTTAATGGGACGAAGGCATCACTTTATAATATTCATATACCCCAGCACTTTACTATATTGCATATATAATTTGAGGAAAATATGCTTATAACATAATTTACAATTTGCCAATAAAAAAAATATGTCCCCAGATTTCATTTTAAAAATCATTTTAAAAATCTGTTCACCTTAAGTTACAAAAGACCCACAACAAATAATAAAGGGGTACAGGACCATTTCAGAGATAAAAGTTCTGCCTGTTCTTATGTCACAGTCTGGAGTCATGCTCAGAGGCCTTCTCACCAGACCAGTATCACAACAGCAGTCGTTTCTCCTGGTAAATGTCTTCCTCCTGCAAGGTATCACAGCAAGGCCTGTGTCCTAATGCTGCTCTGCCTTTGAGTCACAGTGCTGTCCCCTCAGGTTTCCCTCACACTCTAGGAGCTTCCCACAGGCTCAGTCTTTCTGTTAGGGATTGCAATGTACTGCATGTGCCTGTCCCTGCCTCTATCTCTGCTGCTGTAGGTGTAGTTCCTGAACACAGTCTTGTCATATTAACTCCTGTCATAGTCTGACTAGAAAATCAAACTGCTGGGGAAGGATACATGGCTCAATCCAGTGCTCATCTCCTCACTGTAAAGGGCTAGCTGGGGGCGGTAGTTCATAGTCCATTATTTATTATGGGCAGCCTGTCTCCGGGGACTACATGTCCCAATAATGCTCTTCTCCTGTTTGCTGATTGGTCCCTCACTGTTGCTAGGAGACAGGAAAGAGAGTGCACACACACAGTCCTCTTTTGTGGTTAAACTCAGTGCTGCTAACAGAAGGAGGTGGAGCAGCAGAGCCCACAGTCAACCTGCAGCTTACCTCTCCCTTCTCATAGTAAAGCCAGCTGTTTACACAATAAACTGTTGGAGAGGGTAAGCAGATGAGCCAGGGAGGAAGGGTAAAGATTGGTTGCCCAGCAACACAACATACAAGTTTAAGGCTGCATTCACACCTAAGCGTACAAAATCGCGGCGTTTTGTCCCGCGAATTGCGGCGACAAATTGTGGCGTTTTGTACCGCGATTGTGAATGCAGCCTCAGCTCCATAAAAAAAATAAAAAAAATAAATAAATAACCCCCAATGTGTGAATGGTACATTGTTGTGTTCAGTGCTGACAGGCTGCTGAGGGTGATCTGATGGGATGGGAAGGTGTGGCTGATGGGATGACAGTGACACTCATGAATGGTGTTAGGTATTCCTTGTCTGTATGAGCTGTCGGTGCACATCGTTCTCACAGCTAAGCAGCAACCAATAGGAGACGTTTGGGGCGGATCAGCTCCCTGTGCCTGGCCAATGACAGGAGCTTACGTGTCTGGCTGCTTTCAGAGGACTTCAGAGGACACCCCCTCTATGGAGATGGTTCACATCTCCTATGCCGAACGCCGAAAGCCGCCTGAAAAAAAGGTCCGGGACTTTTTTCAGGCGGCAGGAGTACGGCGTTCGGCGTTCGGCGTGGAGATGTGAACCATCTCCATAGAGGGCAATGTGTTTTCGTCCCTCTGGCGTCTAGGGGCTGCTACGGCATCACACTACAGGTGACAAAACGCCTAGGTGTGAATGGGGGCTAACTGCTTCACACCTGGCCACTGTACATAAACAGCCGGGTGGGAGCTTTCCTGTTCTGACTGGACATACCCGTATGCCCTGTCAGAACCTGTACCTCCCGCTGCCTCGTGGCCACGCAGCGGCACAATTCTGTGATGGATGTGTCCCATGGACACAGCACATCACAGATTGGGACATGGGCGCTGTGCTTGGCCCTCCTGATCATGTGTCCAATCAGCCATCCCATAATGTAAGCAGAGACACATATCTTTGTGTTGGCTCTCCCTGCTGAGCTCAGTGAGAGGGGGGGTGGGAGAGGAGGATGCTGCAGCCTGTCAGATCTTTGTGTGTAGCAGATGATTTTACTGTTCAGCTACACACAGATCAGTCAGTACAGCCACCCCACACAGTGCACAAAGCACCATCTGTCCCTGTCCAAGTGTTTCATCAACATCTGTACCAGTGTCCCATCAAATCTGTACCAGTGCACAAAACATCTGTCACAGTGTATCAGTGTCACTTCAACATCTGTCACAGTGTACCAGTGCACACAACATCTGTAATAGTGTTCCATTGCAACATCAACATCTGTCAGTGTCCACCGGTGGACGATCAACATCTGTCACAGTGTGCAAGTGCACAAAAACATCTGTCAAAAAAATAAAAATTATATATATATATATATATAAAGTGCCCCCATCCCCCAGTGCTTGTGTGCAAAGGCGAACACATGCATTGTTCCCGTACGCATATATAAATGGTGATAGCACCACACATGTGAGGTTTTGCACTAGACCTCCTCTGTAACGCTAAACTGTAACCTCTAAAGGCTTACAAAGCATTGCCTATGGAGATGTTTAAATACTGAAGCTTGACGCCATTTCACAAGTGTGAGGCCCCGTACACACGACAGAGTTTCTCGGCAGAATTCACCGAGAAACTCGGTCAAAACCCGGATTCTGCTGAGAAACTCTGTCGTCTGTACAGTTTTGGCTCGATGGAGCCGCCGAGGAGCTCGACGAGAAAATAGAGAACATGTTCTCTATTTTCTCGTTGTTCTATGGGAGAAGGCGGCCCACCGAGCTCCTCGGCGGCTTCATCCCAGAACTCGACGAGGAACTCGACGTGCCAAGCACGTCGAGTTCCTCGGCCGTGTGTACGGGGCCTGAGATGTTTGGTTTCTCTTTACTCGGCATAGCACCTTTTTTTTTATACTTTACAAAAAATTGAGTATAAGATTGTGTTTGTGTACATTATAATTCATAAAATTTACTTATTACTTAAAAAAGTGTCAGAAGAAGGCCTAGTCTTAAAGTAGATTATGCCTGAATGTGCTCCTTGGATGTGGTGCTTCTCTTTGTAGCTAAGCTGTGAGAAAGTCTCACACATGTAGTATCGTCATACTCAGGAGGAGTAGCAAAATGTGTTTTGGGGTGTAGTTGCAAGTATGTCTATACCAGGTGTGAGAAATAACTCGTTAATATGACATTTTTGTGAAAAAAACAAAAACTAATTTTATATCATTTCTTAATTTTCCAAAGAATTGTGGGAAAAAATGACAACTTCAAAAAACTTGCCAAGCCTCTAACCAACTACCTTAAACTGTATACTTTCCAAAAGGGTCATTTGGGGGGTATTTGTCTCAAAAAATTACATACACAGTGAGTATATCAGGTGTGATCAATTTTCAACGATTGGTACAATAGATCATGGACGCTATAAATTTCACACACACTAAATAATATGCACTGGTTTGGGTTATTTTTACCAACGAAATGTAGCAGTAAAAATTGTGGTCAAAATTTATGAAGAAAAATTATGTATTTGCACAAGAAAAACATGTTTATTTCACAATTTTCAATCTTTTTTTCATTCATAGCACAAAAAATAAAAATTCAGTGGTGATTGTAATAGAATGTATAAATAACTGACTTTATTAAGTAGAAATTAATTTTTCTATTTGTGTTTTGACATACTTAGCTTAGCTAACAGTTTTGCATAGAGTCACACCCTGCTAATGCTAACATCCTGATTGTATAAGCAAAGTCATCTTTTAGCCATTGTTAAAACTAAATTCAGCTGGTTTAAATCTTGATAAGAAAATACTGAGTTTGTATGAAATCTACAGACATATGCAATAATATGCAGCCCATCCTATTTTTCTTCTGTATACTGTATAAGTCCCTCTGAGAGAATACACTTTAGAGATCTAATGAACACTCAAATGCTTCCTTGTGTCTCATTTTGATTTCTCACGGAATTCCAGGGGTTACTGAAATGTATCCTGCATTTACCTGAAGTACACCTGGGTGGCGGTATTACCTTTTTCAGTTGGTGGCAGCGGTGGGATGAAAAAAATCACCTTTGGAAAGAGGAATCTTTTTGTCTTTTAGACAGACTGTCTTCTCTTGCCTTAGCTCTGATTTAAATTTCACCTCGAACTAAACTGATGTAGAAGAAGGATATGAACCATGCCTTGGTGTATAGGGGATTTTTTGGGGGAAAATCCGCCTTTAGGTCCTGGTTCACATTGATTTTCCTTTGAGATTGTGCTATTTCACTTGAGATGGCGCAATTTCAGAGTGGCAAGGTCAACGTGATTTCAGGTGCTACTTGATAGACATCTGTATGCCTTCTTACACAAGTGTCTATTGAGGTCGCACCTGAAGTCGGCAAAATGTAGTGCAGATACTGCTTTTGCAAATCGGTGCGGCGCCGCAAAATCGCGTTGCACCGATGGTAACGGTGCCATTGCAGCCAATGGGCTACAATTTGTCATGCAATTAGACTCTCAGGTTGCATGACAAATCGCTCAATGTGAACCTAGGCTCAAAGTACCTCTGAGAAGGTACTAATAATTATAAGCGTTTTGGGGACGCTGTAGAAAAGTGTACACGACTGTCCTTTTGGTTAGGAGCTGAAATTGTTAAATGAGGATTTTATTTTGGTGACCCAATCTACTTTTGCTTTTCTTTCTGTCACATAGAAGTAATAAGATTATTTGTTGTGTGGCTACACTGACTGTAAGGTGGGACAGTCAGTGGTCTCCAGTCCAAATATCGTGAGAGTGGTAAGTACTTTTGTATGTATGTTTATAAATGTTGTTGCTGTGGTGCAGATGGGAAAACAGGGTTTTAGCTATGCTATACAAGCCAAGGTTTTAAGAAGGGGAAGTTGTTGGTATAGGGAATTCTCTTCCATCTGCTCAGAGAAAAATGCTTACATGTTCTGTGTTTGTTGTTGTCTTGTAATTCCAATTTAGAGTATAAGTTGTTTTTTCTTCTGAATGCAAACAGATTGTTGAATAATTGATATATGTCCTTTGATCCTGTCAAGTAGGAGAGCATTGCTAAAGTGGGCAGGTGAGAGGGACAGAGTAGGGTACTCATCTGTGTGTGGTGCTTTATTTGAGTGATTCCTCCTATCCAAAAGTGGGCCAGATCCACGTAGCGTATCGTAATTTTAGTCCGGCGTAGCGTATCGTATTAACGCTACGCCGCCGCAGCTTTGAGAGGCAGGTGCTGTATTCACAAAGCACTTGCCTCTGAAGTTACGGTGGCGTAGTGTAATTTTGCCGGCGTAAGGGCGCGGAATTCAAATGTAAAAGATGTGGGCGTTTTTTATGTTAATTTTACTTAACCCAACGTAAATTGCGTTTTTTCTGAACGGCGAATGCGCCGTCCGTGGGGGTATCCCAGTGCGCATGCTCGAAATGAACCCGCAACAAGATTCGACGCGGGAACGACGTCCATACTTAACACAGGATACGCCTCATATAGCAGGGGTAACTATATGCCGAAAAAAAGCCTTACGGAAACAACGTAAAAAAATGCGCCAGCCGGACGTACGTTCGTGGATCGCCGTATCTAGCTAATTTGCATACTCAACGCGGAAATCGACGGAAGCGCCACCTAGCGGCCAGCGTAAATATGCACCTTGGATCCGACGGCGTAGTAAGACGTGCGCCAGTTGGATCTAGCACAGCTTCAAGCGTATCTTGTTTTGTGGATACAAAACAAAGATACGCCGGAGCAAACTAGAAGTTACGTGGCGTATTAATAGATACGTCAGCGTAACTTCTTTGTGGATCTGGCCCAGTATGTTTTAGCACAATACACAGAGGTATATGTCTGCTTGCATAAATCTCCTATTTCACTTCAAGTGAAAGAGGGGATCAAACCACCGACCATAACTTCGCCAACGCTTTTGCGCAAAGCATACTGCTATATTTGCATTCCATATGCAGCGAGTCCAAGAGACTTGCTGAGGTGGAGAGTGAATTTGAAAGAAGGATTTAATTCAGAAAAAGTTATCTATATAGACTTAAAAAAAAAAAAATAAGCATGCTTATTGTTAAAATGTTGCAACTATTGTCAATCTATTCATAAAATGTGTTGGGCACATACTCCCATGCCCAATACATAATTAATTGGAAACATTAAAAAAGGGAAATGTGACGTCACTAATAAATTACATGTATGTGCTGGTACCAAAAGTTTTTTTTTGAGGAATCTGATCAGATACAATTTTTTTTTTAGAGTAGCATTTCAATTTATACATGGGGTATTTTGATTACCGTATTTATTGGCATATGGCACGCTCCCTAACTTTCAGGCCCCATACACACGAGAGGATTTATCCGCGCATACGGTCCAGCGGAGAGGATTTCAGCAGATTTCTATGCGATGGCGTGTACACACCATCGCATTGAAATCCGCGCCGAAATCCTCTGGCGATGACGTGTCGCGCCGTCGCCGCGATTATGATGCGGCGACGGGCGCGACGCTGTCATATAAGGAATTCCACGCATGCGTCAAATCATTACGACGCGTGCGGGGAATCCCTTTGGACGGATGGATCCGGTGAGTCTGTACAGACGAGCGGATCCATCCGTGGGATCCGATTCCAGCAGATAGATATTCTGTGCATGTCGACAAATATTTATCTGCTGGAATTCGGAAATATCCGCGGATAAATATCCGCCGGAGTGTACACACCATAGAATCTATCCGCAGAAACCCATTCGATGGGATTTATCTGCGGATAGATTCTATCGTGTGTACGGGGCCTAAGAGTGAAGTTTCAAGAAAAAAAAACTTTCCACGGCCCCCTGCGTATAACACACAGGCACAGTTTACGCTCTATTTTCAGGGGAAAAAAGTGAGTGTTATATGCCAATAAATGCAGTATTTCAGTTAGGCTCTGTTTCCACTATTGCAACCCCAGATTTGCGTGATTTACAATGCGACTTTGCAATGCGATTCTTGATGCAATGTCATGCAACCGTGTGAAGTCAAGTCACACCGAAGTAGGAACAAAGTAGTGCAAGAACCTTTTTGAGTCGCTGTGACTTGAGTCACACAAATTAAAACAGGGACCATTGAAATACATGGGTTTTGACTTGTAATGCGACTTCATATCTGTCAAGTCGCACGGCAACTCGCAGTAGTGGAAACAGATCTTTAGATCCTTGGAGTCTAACTTTGGGGACTGTTTTAATTGTGTAATTTCCTATCCTTACGTTATTGAAGTTAAAAGGTGTTGTTTTCTTTTCGGTATCAACAAATATGCTCTTGTTGGGATTGATACAATTACCCTGGGCTCCGCGGTGTTCAGTAAATGGCATTATAGTTTTGTTAATTTTTTTATAAAAAAAAAAAAAAGGGAACTTTTGCATTGTATAAGTACATTGCCTGTTACAAGACAAGGGAATGGTTATTTGTGCAAATGGTTTTAATTGTGTTTAGACTGTATTAACACTGATTTGGGATTTTAAAATGTTTGATTTTATCTCTTTTTGGTAAAATACAATTTTAGGGCTGGGTTCACACATATGTGGTGCAAATTTGAGCTTTGTTTTCACAGCTAATTGACACGGTAGTTGTTCAGCGTTTTCATGTCAGTTTTTGATCAGGATCAGGTCAGGCAGGTCAGGATTTTATACTGTTCACAAATGAATGACATGTGCGATTCAGAAGCGTTCCCATAGAGGTCAATGGACCTGTATTCGTACGTAAGCCGGACCGCACTTTATAGAAAACGCACACTTATTTGGGCAGTGTGGAGTGTGAATGCAACGCAGGTGTGTGAACCAGCCTCATTCAAAGAAGTTATGTATTCCAGGCGCTACGCCAGAGGAATTGTAGTTGGTAAAATAAAAAAATAAAAAAAGTAACTAAAGGTTTGTGTAATCCTATGCACTAGGGAAACATATGAGAGATATGGAAAAATAAATAAATAAATAAATAAATAAAAAAATGGTAAAGGTGTTTAAAAGCTGTTCAAATGGCAAATATGGAAAACATTTCTAAATGAAGAATGAATGGAGTGGCCAAATGGATGTGAATAAAAGGAGAAAGTGCTTGTATTGTGTTTAATGAATGCACAAGGTATTTTTTGATTAGTAAAGTATCCTAAGTGTTTAAAATGTACACAAAGAGTTGTCTCATATTGTGTATTCTTTTTCTGGGAGTAGAGGTTTTTAGGCCCATGTTCCTGATAGTATATATTTCCCTAAAAGTTTGGGTTAATTAAGGCAATGTACACGGGACATTGTTCAAACCTCTCCTGAACAATTTAACTTGACAGCTAGAAACCGGCGTCTAAAAAAATCGGACGTTTGGCTGCGTTTGCGTCTAGAAGCGTTTGAAAAACATCTGCAGACGAAACGCTGCTAAATGTTTAGCCGTGATTGGGCTTGTTTGGAAAAAAATGCCTCTAGACTCAGCTTCTGAATGTATTTTTTGGGGTTCCAGAAAAAAGCCTCTAAACTCAACTGCCTAGAAATGACTATAAAACATGGACAGATAAGATAACATGCCCAACTGCTCCTAAACATCCATTTACCAGCAGCAGTGTACATGAGGCTTTACCAGGATATACAAAATAAATTGCTGCATATATTGACTTCATGAGTTACTAAAATATGATGGGAAAGTTTGTTTGAATAACAGTCAGAGTGACTATTCTGGATATATTTACCTTTTCAATTCTCAGAGTTTCAATCTTAAAGTGTTAATGATGTAATATTGTTTATCCATCGATGTTTTGTTTGTTGCTAATGATCAGATATATTTAAACAGTTGGGAGGCTGACTTATGAGTCAGAATGTGTGTTTGGGTAAAATGTTCTGTTCTGAGTTCCTCGGGTCCACTTGGGTCCCAAGGATAGAAGAAACTGAAGTTGTTTACGTTTTATTGAAGTCCTGCAGTAATACTGGATTTGGAAAAATGTTTAATTAGATTGAATCTAATGAAGACTGTTGCTGAGAAACATTTTATATTCCTGCATGCTTTACTTATGTTTGAGTTAATGAGAAATATAATTTTTAATACCTTCAATGGTTAAAGCCTTAATTGATCAGGTAGATTCTGTGATTACTCATGTTGGATGAGGAATATCTGCCCCAGCCAGCCAGCGTTCCTCCCTAGCCCCATGCACATGAAGAAATGCCAACCCTATTCCTACCCTATACCTCATTCATACCCTGCCCTATACCCTATCCGGATGAAGAGATGACTACAGATTTTACATGGAAATCTTCGTTGTTCATCTTTGTTGTTTAAATGCCATGGGAAGTGCTGATATGAGTAAAGGCGGACTCCTGCTGGAAAATATTCCTGGAATGACACCTTGAGGGTTAGCCATGACGCACGCCCAAGGTCTACGAAATTCCAGTGAGCATCACAAGGGAGAGATCCAGATACGCCAGCCCGAAGACCCAAGTCTAGCCCAATGCATCTGTCTGTGGATATCGAGTTCTATCTATCAAAGAGGCAGGGTTTTGGGGTAGAAGGATCTCTGTAAAATATGGATAAACACAGAATCTAACCAAAAGTTTTGGGAAATGTTTCAGCAAACAAGAATTATAATGTGGACATTTCCTTCCCTTTCATGAATTTATTGGATATTCAGAAGTTTTTTCTTTGGGACAATTTTTTATTTTGGTCTAAAGGCTATCATGCCCATACCCACTGTCACGGACTGTCACGCCCCTCCCCCTTAAGGACTGTCACGCCCCTCCCCCTTTGTATTTCATGGACAATTGCTATGAAGCTGAGATTATCTGCTTATTGTTCTATATTTTTACATGCTTAGGATAATGATACATTTATGGGAAGTAGCCCAGGTGAATGTCGGGGGTTTCAGGGTTTCTGATTATCACGTTCGTGATAAAAGAGGGGATTGTAATAGAATGTATAAATAACTGACTTTATTAAGTAGAAATTAACTTTTCTATTTGTGTTTTGACATACTTAGCTTAGCTAACAGTTTTGCATAGAGTCACATCCTGCTAATGCTAACATCCTGATTGTATAAGCAAAGTCATCTTTTAGCCATTGTTAAAACTAAATTCAGCTGGTTTAAATCTTGATAAGAAAATACTGAGTTTGTATGAAATCTACAGACATATGCAATAATATGCAGCCCATCCTATTTTTCTTCTGTATATAAGTCCCTCTGAGAGAATACACTTTAGAGATCTAATGAACACTCAAATGCTTCCTTGTGTCTCATTTTGATTTCTCACGGAATTCCGGGGGTTACTGAAATGTATCCTGCATTTACCTGAAGTACACCTGGGTGGCGGTATTACCTTTTTCAGTGATTAAATATCACCAAACGAAAGCCCTATTTCTCTCAAAAAATTATAAAAAAATCATATGGATACAGTGCTGCATGAGTAATCGTCATTCAAAGTGCGACAGCACTAAAGGTTGAAAATTGAAAATTGGTTTGGGCAGGAAGGGGGTGAAAGTCACAAATAGCTGATGTTGCAAATAGACAAGAAGACATCAAAACTAGTAGGTCTACATGCATGCATACATATACCTAGATTAACTTCTGCAATTTGCATGGGGCATTTTCTATGGTGATTAAAAAATGAGTGACATGAGCACAACACTGATTTTAATAGTGTGATCCACTTCTGATTAAACTAAAAGCGTTGTAATCAGATCCTCAAATATGTCCCACTCCAGTAGGTAAAAAACTCATTGCTCCTGATCATCTCTGTGCTTTTGTGATTACACTCACTTGACATTTATGCAAGCCATTGAAAATAGTTCATTGTCTAAGCTTAGGTGAGTGTAATCAGAAAGGCAGAGAGATGATCAGGAGCTAAGCGTTTTGTTTCTACTGGAGTGGGTCATGTTGGAGTGGCTCATTGTATTTAGAAAGGATCATAATGTTGGCTAACATAGAAAGTTATTAAGAAATATATATAGAGATCTAAATATATATATTAAAAATGCACATGATTGTCATATGTGTCTTAAAAGTCCCAAAAAAGGGAGTTTTGTATGTTTGTTTCAACAACAATATTAAGAATAACATTACATAAAATATACTTTATAAGATAAATCATTTCAGATAATAATAAAATGCAGAGAACTAAAAACATAATTTCAGTGTACTGCCAAATGTCCTTTCTGTTCATTAATGTTTTATTGTTTATTCCATAAATGAAAAAGGAACAATGTGAATGTTATTTGTCATACATTAAGTTGCATTAGATAAGGTACCTTGACTGGATATAGATGATATAGCAAATATACAAGAATATAAACAAACAAACAAACAAACAGTAAAGGCCATTTGGAGTTATCCCCAATACCAAGCATTAGATACAAAGGATGTTTTTCCTCACCCCTGGACACCCCATCAGGGAGCTTGCTGTGTCCTGGGGGGAGAGACAATACCCAACCTTATATACGTTCCACTATAACCTATATTTAACGATCTATCAGATATCAGTACATATAGTGCACATTGTATTGAGAGGTACTAGAACCTACAACAAGATTAGAAATATAGTTGTCAGAAACTAATTATTTCTGGATCAGTAAACTTTTGAACAAACCAGGATTGGTAGTTTGATTAACTCTTGCCTAGTTTCCAGGATTCCCACAGGTGCCACTTTTTTGTTGTTTGTTGTAGTTTCCCACTACTGGTAGCCACTACTGGTAACACTGGTAGTGTTAGTCGCCCTATGGTCTCTAGTAAGGAGGGAAGTGTGGGAGATTTCCAATGTCTAGCTATGGTGAGTCTTACTGCTAGCAGCAAATTCATGAATACGATGAGTGTTATATGGTAAGGAGTCTAATTCCAGGTTTAGTAATGCCAAGCCCAGGGATATGGCACTATGGTTCTGGGAGATTGTGAATATTAGGGTCATTATGTATTGCCAAAAGATTTTGATTTTTGGACATCCCCAGAATATGTGGACTATGTCCCCTTTTTGGCTACAGTTTCTCCAGCATTGGTCAGATTTCCTTTGAAATGGGAATGTTTATTCGGTGTTAAGTACCATCTGAGGAGGAGTTTTGGGGAAATTTCCCATAGTTTGGAACAGTGTGTTGCTTTATATGAATAACAGGGTGGGTGTAGTAGCGCTTGCCCAATAAAATTACCTAATAGAAATATATGACAATCCAAAATATGTGAAGGTAAAAAACATCAATCCACCACCGACTGTGGGTCTAAAAGTGTTCCACTCAAAATAGTGTCCAAAGAATGACCACCCAACATTTGGGAATCAAATGTGGTAAGTCATAAGAGTGGTAAATAATAATAGATAAAGAAACAACAATTATGCCAATCTCAGCACAATGTAAATAATTAAGAACAGTGATCACAATAAAGGAAGATAGTGACATCCAAAAAGTGCTTCAATCAAAAAGTGCATGGTGCAACATGATTCAATAAAAATGTCCACAAAATAATCCACAAAATAGTCCAAAAAAGGTAGCATGCACAAGTGAGCATGAACAAAATAAATAAATAATGTGCAGATCACAAGAAAATCAGATAATGATCAATAATAATAGTGCAGTGTTTCAGAAAAGTGTCCAGTGCACAATCCGTGCCAAAAAAAAATGTTCTTTTAAAAGATCTTTCGATCAATAAAAATAAATAAATAAATCAGTGAAAATGTAATAAATATATAAGTGCAATTAGTGCTCCAAAGAATCCATTAAAAAACTTGAGTGGTTGATGCTGAACGTGCAATCGTGCTTGTATAGAATCACCTTCAGGCTCCCCACAGTGTCTGGAGAATAGTGTGTTCCAGCCCCTTACCTTTGGAGGGCTTATAATAAAGCCTCTATGTAAATATTCCCAAATACGGCGGCTTGCTGGTCCACTCCCATACAACACGGCTCATGGGTTAAAGATGACTCTCAAATGACAAAAGGGAAGCCTCCATAGCATAAAATCTTACGATTTATTAGGTAAAACAAAGTAAAAACACTCACAAACAGATGAATGTAAACAGCGTGTCTGTCGTTGTGTCTCCGCTCTGCGGCCGCGAGCGGATGACGTCACCAGCAGCTCTCCACGTCCTATAAGAACATTTTTTTTTGGCACGGATTGTGCACTGGACACTTTTCTGAAACACTGCACTATTATTATTGATCATTATCTGATTTTCTTGTGATCTGCACATTATTTATTTATTTTGTTCATGCTCACTTGTGCATGCTACCTTTTTTGGACTATTTTGTGGATTATTTTGTGGACATTTTTATTGAATCATGTTGCACCATGCACTTTTTGATTGAAGCACTTTTTGGATGTCACTATCTTCCTTTATTGTGATCACTGTTCTTAATTATTTACATTGTGCTGAGATTGGCATAATTGTTGTTTCTTTATCTATTATTATTTACCACTCTTATGACTTACCACATTTGATTCCCAAATGTTGGGTGGTCATTCTTTGGACACTATTTTGAGTGGAACACTTTTAGACCCACAGTCGGTGGTGGATTGATGTTTTTTACCTTCACATATTTTGGATTGTCATATATTTCTATTAGGTAATTTTATTGGGCAAGCGCTACTACACCCACCCTGTTATTCATTTACCTTTAGTGCGTGAGCATTTTTAGTAGTGGCTGCTGCTTATTAGTTGTTATTTATGTTATTTAATCATTTTTAGTTTAGTCCTACCTTGGTTAGGTTGATTTGCGCATTAGTTCCCCCCCATTTTCATCAGTGTTGCTTTATAGGTTGCTCTACATGCCTGTATCCATTGGGAAGTAGTGTATGCATTCGAGATAGGCAATGGAGAGTGCAAATGTAGAGGTAGAAATATTTGCTTGCCACTTGATACTTGTTCTGGAGTTGTTGGAAGGATTTTGGAGTGTCTGCTGTATATAGGTTTTTCTATGTGTTGAATACCCGCTTATGCCCAATTGGTGAATGAAGAGTTACAGCATCTACAGTATAAGGTACTCAACGGTTATTGGGAATATTAACACATGTGTGCTCATCAGGGTTGGAACTTAGGTTGTTTAGTGTTCGTCAGGCTTTGACTGATGCTGCATTGTTGGGGGGAGGAAAGAGGGTATAGGGGATCCTAAGTGAATTCCGTTTAGCCATGACACCAAGGATGTTTTAGTGGAAAAGGAGGATTCTATTTTCCCCTAGAGCGTATTGGGGAGGAGCAGAAATCACTCTTTAAGTTGGGTAGGGAACGTTGCTTAATGGTACTGTAGTCATAAAAATCAATATACCCTGTGCTGCCTACAGAGTGGTGCTTTTTTAATTTCGTATGGGTACTTCTAGGTTTTTTCCCTTTTCATATGAAAGTGGCTAGGATGGTTTGTAGGGATTTGAAATATTTGGAGTGAACGGGGATAGGGAGTGATATAGGAGTTGGGGAGGTGCATCATTTTGAACGCTGCCAATTTCCCTGCCCACGGGAATTCAAATTTGGCTAGATTATTTTAGTCACTCTTAATTTAATGCGAAAGGGTATGTAGTTGGCTTGGAAAAGGTTTCTGTCTGAATTAGCTGGGTGCCAAGATACGGAATGGTGTGTTCCACCCATGTATATGGGAATGTTTGTTGGAGTAGGTTGCTTACTACACTGTCTATTCCTATCCCCAAGATAGGGGATTTTGTTTCACTGACCTTGTAGTAAGCTACATTACTGAACTGGGATAAGGTATTCCAAACCTTTAGCCAGGGAAGAAGTCAGGTCTGTCAGTATTAGAATTAAGTCATCAGCAAATGAGCTGATCTTGTGCTCCATTTTTTGATTAGTTCTAATATGTTCTACTAATGTCTCCATCACAAACTTTAAAATTAAGGTAGAGAGGGGACAGCCCTGTCTTGTGCCATTTGTGATGTGAAAGGAGTAGACAGAATATCCGAGGTAAAGACTCGGGCAGAAGGGGAAGTATACAGTGCCATAATTGCTTTGAGGATTGGGCCTTAAAATCTGTTCAATACTGAGTGTAGGTATTTCCAATGTACTCTATCAAAAAAGGAAAAAAGGAAAACCGCGCTGACTAAAAATAAAATAAAAAGGTAACCAAAGGCAGCAGCTTAAGTGGGTGTCACAAACTACGGTGAACGAGAGTGAACCACAACTGCGGTTAGGATATTTTTAAAGGGTTCAATGCACTTCTCTATATAATGTGACTTTCAGTACTGGACCCCAGGCGTCACTCTAATCTGATAAAAAGAGTTTGGGGGTTCACTACATCATCTCTCACACATAAAGGAATGCATTGAGCTACTAAGGGAGGAGGTATTACTACATACCTACAACCCCTAATTTAAAAGGTATATACGAACATGTTTCATATACAGGCCGGAAGCACGTTTACTATAATTAACAAATGTCATGCACGTAGCATAAGAAAATACTGTATTAGGATAATATATGCTGGAAAGAGGTAGCTGGTGATTATATGAACGGCTTAGGAAAGCATGTCCCTTTAAGACATAAACTGAGACATATAATCAAGCAGTAATCTTCATGAATACTCAGAGAATAGTTAGTATGAAAGTGTCCCACATTAGTAGTATGAATCCACAGAAGTTAATCCTAAGCAAGATAATAATTTAAACTTGAGCAGGGTTCAATTAATGTAGATGGTATATGCAATATGAAAGCAGGGTAATTCTAGAGCATTGAAGTATAGTAATATAGGTACTTATCTGTTTGTAGAGAATGAGGCTCAGGTAATGAGGATGTCTTGCAGGTAAATAGGTTTAGGTGTCCCCACAGCAAGTAAGGCACTGATGGTAGTGTGGATCCGGTTTGATAATACCTTATTCTTAGGGAGGATCAAAGGAGTAGTTTGACAGTAGCGTGGAACGGGGTTCAGGCTGGCTACGGCCGACAATAAAGGAACACTGTTGTGTAGAGCAGTAGTAAATTTATAGTGTGAACAATTAGGTAATGAGCAGCACAGAGTGGTGCTTTTTTAATTTTGTATGGGTACATCTAGGTTTTTTCCCTTTTCATATGAAAGTGGCTAGGATGGTTTGTAGGGATTTGAAATATTTGGAGTGAACAGAGATAGGAAGTGTACTAAATAGATATAGGAGTTGGGGGAGGTGCATCATTTTGAACACTGACAATTTTATTCTAGTCACTCTTAATTTAGTGCGAAAGGGTATGCGAAATAATAGTAAGGAATTTAGGGCCTAATCCACAAAAGGGATACGCCGGCGTATCTACTGATACGCCGTCGTATCCCTGTTTCTATCAATGGAACTGATCCACAGAATCAGTTTCACATAGATAGGCAGAAGATCCGACATGTGTAAGGGACTTACACTGTCGGATCTTAGGATGCAGTACCGCAGCCGCCGCTGGGGGCATTTCTCGTCGAAATGCCGCTTCGGGTATGCAAATTAGCACTTACGGAGATCCATGAAGCTTTTACTCTTCGTTTTTTCTCTGTAAGTATTAGTTTGCCGTCGCAAAATTAGGGCCGCTTTTACAAGGCCTAAACTGTTTACACCTTGTAAAAGTAGACCCTTCTATCCCGCGTCGCTGTCATTTTCCCGCCGCAACTCGTTTGTTTTTTTACGCCCGTCGCGATTCTCAAAACCCGGCGCAACGTAAAACCGCGCAAAGCACGTCGGGAAAATGACGTCGGGAGCATGCTCAGTACGTCCGGCGCAGGAGCGCGCCTAATTTAAATGGGACTCGCCCCATTAAATTAGGAACGCATTGCGCCGGACGGATTTAAGTTACACCGCTCAAAATTTCTAGGTAAGTGCTTTGTGGATCGGGCACTTAGGTAGAGATTTTGCGGCGGTGTAACTTAAACGGGAAAAAATATGTTGCGCCGGGTTTTTGTGGACTAGGCCCTTAGATCCACAGTAACAGATCGGGTATATCCAATCAAACATACATTTTTGTACATGTGCCACAGACAATATTGTTTACCTATGTCCATGTGGTAAGCAATATGTCGGACGGATCATTAGGTCATTCACCATCAGGGTGTCTGAACATATAAATTTAATTAAGGCTGGTAGTACTAAACATACAGTTCCATACAAATCTTTAAAGCCAAAAAAAATAATTTTTCCAACATCATCAGAAATGTCCTAAACCGCCCCAGTGAACTCTTCAATCTAGTCACCCAGACCATGAACCCAGTCTGTCTAGAGGCCCCAAATTCTGATTCACAAGAATTTTCGGATTATTTCATTAACAAAATTGAAAAAATCTGTGAAAGTATTTAGCAAAATAGAACCCTCATCAACCCCCCCCCAAAATCATAAAGCTAATACCCACATCAATCCACCACAATCAACTTATTTCACTCTAAAACCCATTTCCATCGATGCCACTAAAAATATCGTCGGTACTCTGCGAAATAGCACAGCGCCTAATGATATCATCCCCACTAAACTGCTGAAAGAATGTGCCGATATTCTGGCACCTGCTATCACGCAGCTCATAAACCAGTCATTCAAGGACGGCATGGTGCCAACCTTGCTGAAACAAGGTATAATAAAACCAATTCTAAAAAAAAACACCCTCGACCCCAAAGACCCAAACCACCGTCGACCCATAACAGGCCTAAATGTCTTCTCCAAGGTAATGGAGAAAGAAGTTGTACAACAGCTACAACACCATTTAGACACACACAAATTACTTGATCCATTTCAATCGGGTTTCCGTCCTGGTCACGGGACAGAAACAGCACTTCTCAAAATATGGGATGATGCTCTCGAGGCAGCAGACGAAGGAGAATCTTGTCTTCTGGTACTGCTGGACCTAAGCGCAGCTTTTGACACGGTAGACTACAAATTATTACTGACTCGGCTAGCTGAAGTAGCCAGAGTCGCGGAATGTGATTTATCTTGGTTCTCCTCCTTCTTGGAAAACCGATCACAAGTAGTTAAATTTGGTCCTTTCACTTCTGAAAAACGCACGGTGTCATGCGGAGTCCCTCAGGGATCCCCTTTGTCGCCGGTTCTATTCAATATCTATCTCCGCCCTCTCTTTGAAATCATCAGTAACCAGAAGTTACTTTACCATTCTTATGCAGATGACACACAACTGTACTTTCGCATCTGCAACAAAAAGGATCATTATCTCGGACTAGAGAAATGCCTTACTTTAATAGAAAACTGGATGACGAAGAGTTATCTTAAACTCAATGGCTCGAAAACAGAACTTCTCCTGTTTCACACCAACCAAAAGAATCATCCCGCAACAACTTGGACACCCCGCCCATTCTGGGTAAAACCATCACCCCTAGCACCAAAGTCAAAAGTCTTGGAGTCATTTTCGACACCTACATGACTATGGATGCACAAATAGGGTCAGTAGTCAGCGGATCGCACCATCTGCTGCGCCTACTACGCAGACTCATTCCCTTCATCCCAAAAGAAGACATAGCAGTTGTGGTGGGTACAATTATCAACTCCAGACTTGACTATGCTAATGCCCTGTATCTCGGACTCCCTAAATACCAAATCTCTCATCTGCAAGTCGTTCAATCGGCTCGATTGGTAACTGGAAAAAAAACATGGGAATCAATCTCACCTTCTCTGAGATTGCTTCATTGGTTGCCAGTAAAAAACAGAATCACCTTCAAGGCACTCTGTCTAACGCATAAGTGCGTTCAAGGAAATGCCCCACAATATCTATGCGAAAAACTAAAAGCTCACAACCCCAATCGCGCTCTGCGATCCACCAATCAAAACCTACTCCAGATACCCAAAGCCAGATACAAGTCCAAAGGAGAACGGAGATTTGCAGTCCAAGGACCCAGACTGTGGAACGTTTTACCAACCAGCATCCAATTGGAGGTGAACCACTTGGCCTTCAGAGGAAAAATCTCTTCTGAGGGCAAAAAGTCTCGCTCAGAAAATGGATTCTACGCGCCCAAGAGGCGATTCAGTTTGCATGTGTTGCGCTATATAAGTTTCTCACTCACACTCACTCACTCACGTCACTATCGGCAACATCATGCCGTGACCCAACAGGAACGCAGTTTTTAATTATAGATAGATACATAACTCTGTGGAGGGGCAGAGCTAAAACTAGAGGAGTATTCAGATTAGAGACTTTCTGGATATATGAGTTACAGACCCATCACCCACAAGGGATGAATGTGGAATGGGACATTAACTATTTTATCAATAGATATTGAAGAGAGATGGAACCCCCTAACTTCATTTTTAATTTTAAATTTTTCTCACCCACTAAGCCAATACATTGCCATTTTGTCTAGATTTGCTGCTTAAGAACCTTATTTGTCCATTATATATATATGTACATCATTTTTGTTCATAACTATTGTGTATTGTTTTAAACATACATTTATGGATGACTCCATTCTTGAAGTGGTTTTGATGCCTATGATGCAATCGTTTTAATGCACTCATTCTATTATTGTGAACGCTGTTAAGTTTTGGCTTTATGGAGATATATTATCTACTAATTATGGCCTAATATATACATTTTTGCTTGTAGAGGGAGGCCCGGGTTCTCTCTGCTACGAGTGACCATTTCCAGTCTTTCTGATGCAGTGGTGTGGCCGTCCTTACTACAAGTTTTGCCATTTCTACTGTCAAGCCTCGTTTTCATAGCGAGGCTTGGATGTGATTCTATACACATCCATTAGCCACGTTTTGTGCGGGTGAAAATTACGTCATTCCGCTTCGTCCATAGCGAGGCTTGGCTCAGTCTGACATTTCCTGTTTTGATAGGAATGGTATTTACATCCATTTTTGCGGACTTATGTATATATGCCACACTATTTCATGTGCGGATGTATTTTACAAACATTTTGCATAGTTATTTTCACTTCGGGTTTCAAACCGCAAGTGATGTCGCATCATGTCCGGTGTCCTGGCCATTCCAATTTTGGGGTCATCTTTTCTATAAATAGCGATGCAGTGGTGGGGGTCCACACCCCAGATAACGACATTACTAGTCCAAATGCGTCGGGTGGACCCATCCACAACATCGCTTTTGGTACCAGCAACATGATAAGCCCCAGATGAGCTTTTAATATTTGAGTTTTATCCTATTTTATTAAACAACACTGTTCATACGGTATCACGCTATGTGAGTTTCTTTCACTATTCTCTCATGGCATGTGGATACTGAGCCTCTAAGAATATTTGATTTACATCGTGATTTGGGATTATCTTTGTCGATTTGCTCATTGGATCCAGGACCAGCTGTACAGATCAAGTTGATCGATTTAAGCTTCTGACGACTTGGGTGGTGTATACCTTCCCCAGACATTGATATTTGGTAAGCCCCTTTTTCTACCATTGGTGGTGGTACTTTTGTCAAGCTGCTGTTCCATCTTCAAGATTTTCCCACAGTGAAGTCGTCTTTACCTCCATTTGTTTGGACTTTAGTAACTTTATGCACTTTTTTTTTATTTATTTATCACCAATGTGATAATTTTATGTTTCACACAATTTTATGTTTTACATATGTTGATGTATTCATTTGTTTAGCACTGTCATGTGGTGACATTCTTTAACCATGTAGACATATATTATATGTATGTATTTTTGGCTTGTTTATTTCAGTTGTGGTTCACTTCCATATCTTCTCATAAGTATTAGTGCTACACTTTCCTATTTATTCTTCCTTTTGCTTTTTTCCAAAGTCGTGTGGCTGCTTATATTTGTAATATACACAGCGCAGTTTATTCTTAACATTTTTAGATTCAATCACTTTCGACTGGTAAATCTCCTGGACCTGATGGCCTGATGTGACTCTTACCCCCACCTTCAAAACCTCTTAAATTACGATGCCTCCTCCTCCATGCTCCCTCCTGAAATGTTGTCTGCAGTAGTCATCGATCCTAGAAAAAAACCTGGCAAAGTCCAGATACCCCCCCCTAAACTTTAGGCCTATCTCCCTACTCAATGTAGATTTAAAGTTACCGCATATGCTGAATTACTAGACACCAGACTATCCAAACTACTTTTCAATCAATACTTGATTAGATGGAAGGATTATGGAGTGCAGGATGATTCCTGGGAGGATTCAGCTGAAGTGCATGCACCTAGTTTATGCAGCCAATTTTACACTAGATACCCTGATAAGCCTTCGCTTCTTGGGACCCCCAGGAGGGTATCCCTTAGGAGGGGGGTACTGTAATGGACGTCCGTCCATCGCCGATTGCGTTGCACGCTGGAACGCATTCGGCGACAGCGCACTGACATCATTGCCCAACACCATATGCGTTCCAGCGTGGAACGCGGAAGTGCCGAGGACAACATGTGCTGCTCATTACCTAATTGTTCACACTATAAATTTACTACTGCTCTACAGAACAGTGTTCCTTTATTGTCAGCCGTAGCCAGCCTGAACCCCGGGCCATGCTACCATCAAACTACTCCTTTGATCCTCCCTAAGAATAAGGTATTATCAAACCAGATCCACGCTACCATCAATGCCTTACTTGCTGTGGGGACACCTAAACCTATTTACCTGCAAGACACCCTTATTACCTGAGCCTCATCCTCTACAAACAGATAAGTACCCTTATTACTATACTTCAATGCTCTAGAATTACCCTGCTTTCATATTGCATATACTATCTACATTAATTGAACCCTGCTCAAGTTTAAATTACCATCTTGCTTGGGATTACCTACTGTGGATTCATACTACTAATGTAGGACACTTTCATACTAACTATTCTCTGAGTATTCATGAAGATTACTGCTTGATTATATGTCTCAGTTTATGTCTTAAAGGAACATACTTTCCTAAGCCGTTCATATAATCACCAGCTACCTCTTTCCAGCATATGTTATCCTAATACAGTATTTTCTTATGCTACGTGCATGACATTTGTTAATTATAGTAAACGTGCTTCCGGCCTGTATATGAAACATGTTTGTATATACCTTTTAAATTAGGGGTTGTAGGTATGCAGTAATACCTCCTCCCTTAGTAGCTCAATGCATTCCTTTATGTGTGAGAGATGATATAGTGAACCCTCAAACTCTTTTGTCAGATTAGAGTGACGCCTGGGGTCCAGTACTGAAAGTCACATTACATAGAGAAGTGCATTGAACCCTTTAAAAATATCCTAACCGCAGTTGTGGTTCACTCTCGTTCACTGTAGTTTGTGACACTTAACCATTGAACCACTGGCTGAAAAACCTAAAGAAAAACCTATCGGGAAAAGAAAAGTTTACCCGATATAAACAAAAATTTCTCCAATCCCTCCATCATTTAGGAAAACACGAATTCTCATGGTCTGGCCCTTTGGCGACATTCAAGATGACTACCTTCTCACAACCTTTATACCTGTTCCCTACCCTACCTATCCCAATACCTAAAAAATACACCAATTCCCTTCAAACATCAAAAAACTATATTTGGGCAGGGAAGAAGCCAAGAATGTCCAGAAATAGACCCACCAAACACAGATCAGTAGGGGGCTCGGGTCCAGTGGATATGGCTGATTACCACACAACAAGCATATGAGCTCAGCTAAAAGAGTGGTTCCTTCCAACATCCTCCACTCACTGGGGTGCTCTAGAAAGGCATTGCACCCCAGGCAATAACCTCAAAAACTGGCTCTGTAATCTACACCCAAGATTGAGGCCCCATACACACCATAGAATCTATCCGCAGATAAATCCGTGCAAACGGGTTTCAGCGGATAGATTCTATGGTGTGTACACTCCGTGGGATATTTATCCGCAGATAAATCTCCCCTGGGATGGATTTCCAGCAGATGGATATTTGCTGACATGCTCAACAAATCCATCTGCTGGAATCCATTCCAACGGATGGATCCGCTCGTCTGTACAGACTTACCGGATCCATCCGTCTAAAGGGATTCCCCGCACGCGTCGTAATGACTTGACGCATGCGTGGAATTCCTTATATGACAGCGTCGCGCCCGTCGCCGCGTCATAATAGCGGCGACGGCGCGACACGTCATCGGCAGAGGATTTCAGCGCAGATTTCAATGCGATGGTGTGTACACGCCATCGCATAGAAATCCTCTGAAATCTTTGAGAGGATTTATCCGCGGATACGGTCCGCTGGACCGTATCTGCGGATAAATCCTCTCGTGTGTATGGGGCCTAAGACTCAAACCATTATAGCAATAAATTTACTTCCACCATTTGAAGTAACACTTCTACTACATCAATAAAATTACCCATATCTGTACTCAATGTACTTATTCCTGACCTTCACATACATAAATGATATGTATGATAGTTAAGACCACAATTATAAGATTCTCCTGACAAAAAACAACTACTCTTACACCAAACTGAAATGAATGTAAACACTCTTGGAACAACTGGTATAAGACATTTACTAGGAAGTGTTAATAATTAGTAGTTTCTTCATGCATATTTATCATCCTGTTCCCCCCTCTTCTCCACTTATAATCCCGTCCCATAACCTCTCCTGTCCTCCACTTCCCAGTACCCCATCTTGCACTGCAAGCACCATAAAAATGTGAGTGTTATTCCTGGAGTTATTGTGTTTCAATAAAAATATGTGGTTTTAAACATAAAGTACTATGTATATTTTTGTTCCATGTATATGGCTGAGTGGAGGAACCAATAAGAGGAGACGGAAGCTTCATCTGTTGCTTATAGCTGGGACAAAAGCATTAATAGTCCATAACATATGTGGTCCATTGTCCCAGGCGAGTGTACATCCGGAATAAGGGGTTAAGAAAATGTGTGAAGCGCAAAATTAGTGGAAGTGATTGAGAAGGTCAATAAACCATACCTGAACCATAGCAGGCCACATGCCCTCAATATGGGGGAGTGCTTCCCCCCAAAACGCCTTGTCCCCCTAATGGGGCTGGCTTCATTGGGTGGTCAGGAGGGGGGTCGAGGCGCCAGGGTGGCCTTCAGTGGCTGGGCCCTGGGCATTCTCTCCCCTTCCACAGGGAAGCAGGGGGCCACTATTGGTTCATGTTAATAAGGACAAGGGCCTCTTTCCAAATACCCTGGCCAGTGGTTGTGGGGTTCTGCAAGTGGGGGGCTTATCAGAATATGTAAGCTCCCTTTAACCACTTCCAGACCTTAGGTGTTTTTCAGATTTGGTGTTTGCAAGACTAAAACAGTTTTTTCTGCTAGAAAATTACTTAAAACCCCCAAACATTATATATTTTTTTTTCTAACACCCTAGAGAATAAAATAGTGGTCATTGCAATACTTTTTGTCACACCGTATTTGCGCAGCGGTCTTACAAGCGCACTTTTTTTGGAAAAAATTCACTTTTTTGAATTAAAAAATAAGACAATAATACATTTGGCCCAATTTTTACATATTGTGAAAGATAATGTTACGTCGAGTAAAATGATACCAAACATGTCACGCTTAAAAATTGCGCCCGCTCGTGGCATGGCGTCAAACTTTTACCCTTAAAAATCTTGATAGGCGACGTTTAAAAAATTCTGTAGGTTGCATTTTTTGAGCTACAGAGTAGCTCTAGGGCTAGAATTATTGATCTCGCTCTAACGATCGCGGCGATACCTCACTTGTGTGATTTGAACACCGTTTTCATATGCGGGCGCTACTCGCGTATGCGTTCGCTTCTGCGCGCGAGCTCGTCGGGACGGGGCGCTTTAAAAAAAATTTGTTTTGTTTTCTTATTTATTTTTAGTTATTTTATTACTTTTTACACTGAAAAAATTTTTTTTTGGATCCTATTATAAGGAATGTAAACATCCCTTATAATAGAAAAAAGCATGACAGGTCCTCTTAAATATGAGATCTGGGGGTCAAAAAGACCTCAGATCTTATATTTAGACTAAAATGCAAGAAAAAAAAAATGAAACTGTAATTTTTTCAAATGACAAAAAAAAAATGTTTCTTTAAGACGCTGGGCGGGACTGACGTTTTGACGTCACTTCCGCCCAGCAGAGCTATGGGGACGGGTGAAGGAGATTTTTCCTTCAGTCTCGTCCCCAGTCACCAGCCGAACGGTCCCGATCGCCTCCGCCGCTACCGACGGCTCCGGTAAGCGACGGAGGGTGCGGGAGAGCGGCGGGAGGGGGGGCCTCTCCCGCCACCGATAACGGCGATCTCGCGGCGAATCCGCTGCGGAGACCGCCGTTATCGTGTACCGGACCGCGCACACTAAAGATCGATACCTCGGTTGTGGCAGCAGCTGCTGCCGTTACCGAGATATCCATCTTTAAAAAGAGGACGTACATCGTCGTGCGCAGGTCTGGAAGTCGTTAACAAGGGGACCCCAGATCCCATCACCCATGTGAATGAGTATGGGGTACATTGTACCCCTAATCATTAATCAAAAAAATAAATAAAAACACACACACAGTTTTTGACATGTTTTCTTTACATTCAGCTGTCAGCGGGGAACTTGCTGACAGCTAATGAGTGACCTGTTTTTAAGGATGTGGTGGCCGGCTTCCCAGCCCTCTCTTTAGCAACCAGCTCAATGTGATAAATTATCACATGAAAATATGCAGCAATTACAGCATTATCAAACTTTTACCACAATAGTTATTTATTTTTTAGTGAAATAAACATTAGCACAATTGTTTAAGCTTTATTTAAAGGGTCACTAAAGGAAAAAAAAATAAGCTGAAATTACTGTTTACAGGGTATAGAGACATAATAGTTAACTGATTCCTTTTAAAAATGATTAAAAACAGATAAAAACCAATCATATAATGTGCCTGCAGTTTAGTTTAATTTTTGCTGTTGTTTCCTGGTTCTCTGATGTACAGAGCCAGAGAGCCAATAGAGGGCAGTGATGGATTGTAAAACGTAACTGGATTGGTGCTGAGGGATTTTAGACACACCTCCTTGATTAGTGACCCCAGTGAGAAATCTCCCAGTACTGTGGTTATCAGGAAACAGACAACCAGGAAGTGTCCAGAACAGAGAGGAATTACAGCAACATCAAAGCAAAAACGAACAATGAGGACATGAAACCAGGACTGCAGTAAGGTAAAGGAAGCTATTTAGCTAAAAAAAAAAAAATCCTTTAGTGACCCTTTAAGTCTTATTGAGTTGACCCCTAAATGCAGATTTGTATATCTTCTCACAAACAAACAAGCAGGAAATAATGATTTTACAGTAAAAAAAGAATGTTGAAATTTTCAAATAAAATTTTGTGTAAATATACAAGCAAAACATACTTTGTTTGTTCTAAAATACACTACAGTTAATGTAAAGCTGTGTATAAAATGTTCTTGCACATGCAAATTGCATCTATTTCTATAATAACAAATGTAATGGGACCTATAGGTAGCTTAATATGTTTGTTACTTTAAAATTAGCTTTTACAAAGTCAGCTTTACAATGACAAACAACTCCATAAAAATACCATTTTATTTGTAATTGCCCCCGCCCCCAAGAATGTAACGTTATGATTACAAAAACATTTTCCGCAATGGCTTTTTTGTGGTTTCCTCATTGAAATACTTTGTCACAGCTTTATGCGAGCAATCCTGCTCAGCACTTTCAGAACTAACCTTTCCCATTACATACAACCTTGAGTGTAAATGCTCCATTATCTTGTTTGCACACACATTTACATTAAAATATTAAAGGTTTCTAACTGCTTATCTTTGAAGATATTGACATAAATAACTCTATATATATGCAAAACACTTTGTATATTCAGTAAATTAGGCAAAAGTCTTTTAGGAAAACAGCAGGAGGTGTAGTTTCCTGTAATTGTTTTTTTAGATCAACACTATGTTCAAGTCTGATTAAAGCTTTTGATAGGTATTTTATGACACATCTGAAACAAAAGCCTGGTTTCAACTACCTTTTCCCTAAAGGAATTTAACAAAGCCATAGCACAACAGCATGTATTTATTTGCATCACCAGTGATAGCATTGATCATACTCATACAAGCCATAATGCCGCTTACACACGACCACTTTTTGGGTTGTAAAAAATTAAGTTTTTAAGGGTCTAGAAAAAACAAAGTTTTTTTCAACCCGATCATTAAAACGGCCTTGCCTACACACTATCGTGAAAAAAATAATGCTCTAGCAAAGGGTGGTGACGTACAACACGTACGACGGCACTATAAAGGGGAAGTTCCATGCGGATGATGCCACCCTTTGGGCTGCTTTTGCTGATTTAGTGTTAGTAAAAGACGATTTGCACTTTTCAGTCTGTTACAGCATGATGAATGTGCTTACTCCATTACGAACGGTAGTTTTACCAGAACGAGCGCTCCCGTCTCATAACTTTTTTCACGTCGTTACAGCCTACACACGAACATTTTTTACGATGTAAAAAACGACAACGTTAAAAACGACGTGTAAAATTAGAGCATTTTCGAAATGGTAATTTTTTCTATCGTGAAAAATGCTCTGGAGCCCACACACGATCGTTTTTAATGACATAAAAAAAAACGTATTACAGGTCCATTTGCATCTTTAATATGAATTTATATACAGCATAACTTTTTCTACAACCTATAGCACAGCTGATCTTAAAGCGGAGTTCCACACAAAAATTGAACTTCCGCTTTTCGGAACCCTCCCCAATCTCTGCCTAACCTCTGCCCTACTGACATTGTCCACTGCTCTACCAACACTGTCCATTGCCCTACTGTGTTTGAGCTTTGGGGTGCACACCCTAAAACAATAGGCTGTGGAGACCTATGAAGGTCTTAGTCTGTTCAATATTGAGTTGGCCCACCCTTTGCCACAAGGTTTAGGAGTGTATCTATAAGAATGTTTAACCATTCTCCCAGAACCGCATTTGTGAGGTCAGGCCCTGATGTGGACGAGAAGGCTTGGCTTGCAGCCTCTGCTTTAATTCATCACAAAGGTGTTCTATCAGGTTGAGGCCAGGACTGTGCAACCAGTCAAGTTCCTCTACCCCAAACTCGGTCATCCAAGTCTTTATGGACCTTGCTTTGTGCACTGGTTCAAATCATTTGGTGGAGAGGTGATTATGATGTGGCATTGTTTTGTAAGGGTTGGGCTTGGGCCCTTACTTCCAGTGAAGGGAACACTTAAGGCATCAACACACCAAGACAATTTCATGCTTTCAACTTTGTGGGAACAGTTTGGGGATAGTCCCTTCCTGTTCCAAGATGACTGCGCACCAGTGCACAAAGCATGGTCCAGAAAAACATGGATGAGTGAGTTTGGGGTAGATGAACTTGACTGACCTGCACAGAGTCCTGACCTCAACTCGATAGAACACCTTGCCTGACCTCACAAATGTGCCTCTGGATGAATGGTCAAACATTCCCATAGGACATTTCTTAACCTTGTGGACAGCCTTCCCAGAAGAGTTAAAGCTGTCAAAGTTGCAAAGGGTGGGCCAACTCAATATTGAACCCTACAGACTAAGGCTGGGATGCCATTAGAGTGCATGTGCCAGTAAAGGCAGCCATCCCAATACTTTTGTTAATATTGGCCCGGATTCACGAAAGACTTACGCCGACGTATCTCGAGATACGCCGCGTAAGTGTAATTATGCGCCGTCGCATCTGTGCGCCGTACCCACAATCTGAGATACGCCTAAAAATAGGCTTCATCCGACCGACGTAACTTTCCTACGCCGGCGTATCATGGGCACATATTTACGCTGGCCGCAAGGGGCGCTTCCATTGATTTTCTATGCACATATGCAAATGAGGGAGATACAACGATAATATACACGGTTTACATAAGTCGTACGTCCAGCGTAAAGTTATTCCCCATATAGGAGGCACATCTCATGCAAAGGTATGGACCAGGGAACACAGCCGTCGTATTTTACATCGTTTACATAGTACGTGAATATGGCTAGGCGTAGGTTATGTTCACGTCGTAGGCAGTGATTCAATGTATCTTAGGCAGTTGTTTCGTCGTGATTCTGAGCATGCGCACTGGGATGCGGCCACGGGAAGGGCGCATGCGCCGTACGTTATTCGTATCTTTATGACGCTCAGTCCATCATTTACATGGGGTCACGCCTCATTAGCATGGCTCACGCCCACTTCCACCTACGCTGGCTTACGCCGAGGAAACCCAGCGTAGATTTGGGGGCAAGTGCTTTGTGAATACTGTGCTTGCCTCTGTGCGCTGCGTCAGCGTAGCGTATATTCGATACGCTACGCTGGCATAAAAATGCGCCAATGTATGTGAATCTGGGCCATAGTGTATATCTCATTGCCAGTATTTTTAAACAATCATCCTTGCTTTTTTCTGCTCTGTGAAGAAAGAGATACTTCATTGTGCCTGGCAAAAGGGCACAAATTAAATTTGACTGGGGCCTGCGTTTACATTCTACCAGACCTATCTCAACACAAGGTTTACATGTGTCAGCTGCTGTGACCACTTATGGACATCAGCCAATCCAAGGAGGATATCAAAAAATGAGGATACCCATTTAATCTACAGGAATGGGAAGCCAGCACCACATTTATCCTCTCATCTCCTTCTTAGCTTCTATTCATGTTTCCTTTTCTTGATGTGGAGTTGATTGAGATCCCAAACTATTTGCCCTTCCCAAAGGAACATTCTGTGACAGCCCCCCTTCCTCTCAGGGAATACTGAAGATAATGTTACCGTTCTAGGTCTTCCCCTTCAGAATGGCTGGACTGGAGCCTAGCCTCTATCCAGATATGATCTAACTGACGTCCTGTCAGGGGAAAGGAGAACTGATTGTATGTTCTTTGTATATAGGATGATCGGTTTCCTTCTCTCATCAATCCCCTCCCCCTACAGTTAGAATCACTCCCTAGGACACACAATTAACCCCTTTATCGCCCCCTAATGTTAACCCCTTCCCTGCCAGTCACATTTGCACAGTATTTTAATATCACTGATCGTTGTATAACTGTGAATGGTCCCAAAATAGTGTCAAAAGTGTCTCATATGTCCGCCGCAATGTCACATTTACGATAAAAATCACACATCACCGCCATTAGTAGTAAAAATACATTTATAATACAAATTACATCTATTCCCTGATTTGTAGACGCTATAACTTTTGCGCAAACCAATCAAGATATGCTATATTTACCAAAAATATTTAGAAGAATACATATTGGCCTAAACTGAGGAAAAAATCATTTTTTTTTTTAATTGGAATATTTATAATAGGAAAAAATAATGTGTTTTTTTCAAAATTGTCACTCTTTTTTTATTTAAAATTAAAAAAATGCAGAGGTGATCAAATACCACCAAAAGAAAGCTCTATTTATGGGGAAAAAATTATTTGGGTACAACGTTGCACGACCGCACAATTGTCATTCAAAGTGTGACAATGTTGAAAGCTGAAAATTGGCCTGGGCAGAACAACTGAACATAAACGTTTGGCAGTTGATGATGTATTTGCTTGTTCCAAACCTCCACCTCTCTACATTGCACCCTTATATTTCCACATACAGTAAGCCATTCCCACATGTTTTAATCTAGAGAGCCTAAAACATTAGTTACCTCTTTCCCAGGCTTAGTTGTGATCCAATTCCCTTGCACCTTTACCATCTACCTACTCCCGCAAAACCCCCCACCACCTTCCCTATCTCAACTTTCCCCCCTACAGTTCACCCTTAAAGTGGAATTCCAGGTTAACTCTAACTACTCTTAAAACTGTCCTCCTAAAACCTATGCTTACAAACCTGTATATGTAAGAAAGATGTATATACTTACCTTTTTTCAGCTTGCTCTAGTTCTGATCACTTGCTCTCCACTGTGTCAGCCTGTTGTAACTGCAGGGGAGAGAAAGGAGTATTCTGACAAATGGCTAGTGACATCTTCCATAGGCTTCAATCTAGTGTTAGTGCTCTTTCCTCTTTGCTGAAGTTGCAGGGGTTGACAGAGTGGAGCCAGATCACATGACATGACCAGAGTGGCCTGAAAATGGGTAAGTATATACATCTTTTTTACATAGTTTAGTTAGCATAGATGTTAGGAGGGGTTAAGGGACAATATTAGGAGTACCTAGGGTTAAGCTGGAATTACAATTTAACTATTTCAAATATCCCTACTTTCTCTCCCCTTCTCTCTACAGGCCCAGACAACTCTGACAGAAGGGGCAGCCTCTCTCCCCAAGTCCTGTGTAACTATTACTGCTTATGATTGACAGGTCTTAATACAAACTGGAGTACTGACAGATCTCAAGAAAATGGGTAACCACATATCGTACCTACAAGAGACACATTTTAGGAAAAGAAACAATCCTAAACTACACAGTAGGGATGGGCTATCTGTTCGAGTCGAACATGAGTTAGACTCGAACATTGTCTGTTCACCCGTTCGCCGAACAGCGAACGATTTGGGGTGTTCACAGTAAATTCGAAAAGCTGCGGTACACCCTTTAAAAGTCTATGGGAGAAATCAAAAGTGCTTATTTTAAGGGCCAGTTCACACCACACGCAGTTCCGTACAGTTTCATGTGCATTTTTTCTGCACTAAAATTGCATGCACAGTGTTTTCCATGTATTCCAAGGCTCTAGTTGGCTCTAGTTCACACCATGCAGTCAGTTTCCGGTGCAGAAACGGAACAGAAACTGACTGCATGTTGTGAACTAGAGCCAACTAGAGCCATTGGAATACATGGAAAACACTGTGCATGCATTTTGTGCAGACAAAAAACACATGGAACTGAACGCAACTGCGTCTGGTGTGAACTGGCCCTAAATGTTAATATGCAAGGTATTGTCATAAAAAGTGTTTGGGGATCTGGGTCCTGCCCCAGGGGACATATAATATTTCTTATTAATTTACTGGACTGTTATGCCAGCCTAAAAAAGGACATATTGACATTATCATAATGCTTGTTGTTTTCATGAACCCCAAAGTTTCCAGCTCCTTGACCGCATATCTGTTAAGCCTTGTACACACGACCGGTTTTCCCATCTTGAAAACTGCCATGAGAGCTTTTGGCCGGGAAAACCGGCCATGTGTATGCTCCATCTTTTTTTTCCAACAGGAAAACTGCCGGGAAAAAAAAGAGAACCAGCTCTCTTTTTTCCCTGGTTTTTAACACGGCAGTTTTCCTATGGGAAACACTGCGATGGAGCATACACATGACCGGGATTCCTGACCAAAGCTCTCATGGCAGTTTTCCTGTCGTGAAACCCGGTCATGTGTAGGGGAAAAAAGTTACAGAGCAGGTTCTCGGTTTTCCCCTTGGGTTTCCCAGTGGTAAAAAGACCACCGGGAAACCCGTACGTGTGTATGAGGCTTAGGCCCCGTACACACGACAGGATAGATCCACTGGGATTGATCCGCGGATCAGTTCCAGCAGATAGATCCGGTCGTGTGTACGGCCTAGCGGACATTTTCAGGCGGATAAAAATCCAGCCGACGGATTTTCAGCGGATAAAAATGTCTTAGCATGCTAAGAAATCTATCCGCTGGAATCCTGTCCGTCGGACTTATCCGGTCGTCTGTACAGACTCACCGGATAAGTCCGTCTGATCCCATCCCTTGCATGCGTCGTAATGATTCGACGCATGCGTGGAAGTATTTACCTTCCAGGGTCGCGCACGTCGCCGCGTCATCGTCGGGGCGACGACGCGGCCACGTCACCGCGGATGTATTCCGCAGGGATTTTGATCTGATGGTGTGTACAGCCATCAGATCAAAATCCGCCAGAGGATTTATCCGCTGAAAACGGTCCGGCGGACCGTTTCCAGCGGAAATCCTCTCGTGTGTACAAGGCCTTAAGGGAAATGAGGGGCATATGGGATTGGTAATGTAATACAATTTTATTAAACTGTTTGTTACAATGAAGAAATTACAATATTGTATTTTTATTGGGGCAACAATTTTATGTTCTAGAAAAAAGACAGTGTAGTCAGAATTGCTGTATGTAATTTGTGTTGAATCCATAAAATTAGCTTCAACATGCTTCGTGCATAAAACCATTTTAAAGTGAAGCATATTTTTTCAAGACAACTTTCATCTGAAATACACTGTATTAAGCTGTCTTTTAATAAAAAATACACTTCTGAATATATTTTCCTTTTTCATTTACTGAATTGCTATACCAGCCTGAAAAAGTGCATTTTGACATTCCCATAATGCTTCAATGTGGGTTGCATGATGACAGTATATTAGCTTTGTTTGTATTTTTGTCATTTTCTACAGAGAATATGTCAAGGCAGCTGAAGTACAAAGAAAGTAAAATCCATATACCAGTAGCTCCTTATTAGACTTCAGTGTAACACCAAAACAGTTTCTCATTAAATTTGCTTTTAGTTTGTCTACTTTTGCAAATTATTCATGAATTATTCAGTAATACAAGAGGGTTTCAGGGGGAAACTCTTTTAAAAAGCAATCAGAAACATTTTTTTCCTGTAAATTATTGAGTGCTCTGGAGACGTAAAAGTCAACTTTTTCTAAGAATTGTAGGATAGCATGCTGTAATAAATAAAAGTTATAGACTAGGAGACAGTTGTTTTGCACCAGACATAAGTGTATGCAAATGTAACTGTAATGTATAGTATATACTATATTTATATATATATATATATATATATATATATATATATATATATATATATATATATGTGTGTGTATATATATATATATATATATATTTATTTTGCACCTCTCCCTTTTGGCATTTTAGGATCACCTCAGTGCTCAAACCTGGTAGAACAGACAAGTTGTGTCTGTTAGAACTGAAAGCATGGTGGAAAGCTTTCAAACTGTGTTAATATAATATATATATATATATATATATATATATATATATATATATATATATATATATATATATATATATATATATATATATATATATATTAATAGAAAAAAGGTCAGGTCTGAGCATGTAGGCCCTTTACAAAATTATCTAGAGTGGGTGACTGTGGACAAAGAGAAGGCTAATTTATTAAATACTTTCTTCAGCTCTGTGTATACAAAGGAGCATGGGGGAGCTCATGTCCACAATAGGGGTGGTATTGACACAGCCCCCAATGATCCACAATGGCTCAAAAATGATATGGTCCAGAAATATTTAGACAGAATAAAGGTGGATAAAGCACCTGGACCTGATGGCATCCACCCACCGATCCTAAAATAATTGAGCTCTGTAATTTCAAAGCCATTGTATCTAATTTTTAGGGACTCATTAATGACGGGAATAGTACCACTGGATTGGCACCAAGTAACTATAGACCTGTTAGTTTAACTTCTATAATTAGGAAAATACTGGAGAGTTTAATAAAAGACCACATAGACAAGTTCTTGCTGGGGAAAAAAAACATTTTAAACAACAGAAAGCATGGATTTATGAAAGACAGAAGTTGTCTTTTTATGAAGAGGTAAGTAAATCCTTGGACAGAGGGGTGAACGTGGTATACTTGGATTTTGCAAAAGTGTTCGATACAGTTCCGCACACACGGCTCATGTGTAAGGTAAAGTTTACAGGCTTGAAATATCAGTTTGTAAATGGATAGAAAACTGTCTGAAAGACAGACTTCAGAGGGTAGTGGTTAATGATTCTTAGGCCCCGTACACACGAGAGGATCCATCCGCTGGAATTGATCCGCGGACCGGCTCCAGCGGATAGATCCCCTGGTGTGTACAATCCAGCAGCTCTGTTTCCGCGGATTTTTATCCCCTGGGATGGATTTTAAGCGGATAAAAATTTGAAGACATGCTTTCAAATCTATCCGCTTGAATCCATCCCAACGGATTGATCCGCTGGTCTGTACAGACTCACCGGATCAATCCGTCCAAAGGGATTCCCCGCATGCGTCGTAATGATTCGATGCATGCGTGGAATTCCTTATATGACAGCGTCGCGCTCGTCGCCACGTCATCATCGCGGCGACGGCGCGACACGTCATCGCGAGGGGATTTCGGCACGGATTTCGATCCTATGGTGAGTACACTCCATCGGATCCAAATCCGCTGAAATCCTCGAGAGGATTTATCCGCGGAAACGGTCCGCTGGACCATATCCACGGATAAATCCTCTCGTGTGTACTAGGCCTTACTCTGAATGGTCTAAGGTTATCAGTGGTGTACCCCAAAGTTCAGTGTTGGGACCCTTACTTTTTAATATCTTTATAAATGATATTGGGTCTGGGATCAAAAGTCACATTTCTGTCCTTGCAGATGACACTAAGCTATGCGGTGGAATAATGAGCTTACAGGATGTCTCCAATTTACAAGCCAACCTCAATGCTCTGTCTAATTGGGCGACTGTGTGGCAGATGAGGTTTAATGTTGATAAATGTAAAGTTATGCACTTGGGGGCTAAGTATATGCATGCATCATACATTCTAGGGGGAGTACAACTGGGGGAATCCATAGTGGAGAAGGATCTGGGGGTTTTAGTAGATCATAAGCTCAATAATGGCATGCAATGCCAAGCTTCAGTTTCCAAAGCCCTTTCTTGTATTAAGAGAGGTATGGACTCCAGAGAGAGAGATATCATTTTGCCCCTGTTCAAATCATTAGTAAGACCTCATCTGGAATATGCAGAATGGTTTCTTCATAGTAAGAGCTGTGAAAATGTGGAATAGATTCTCTGCAGAGGTGGTTCTGGCCAGCTCAGTAGATTGCTTTGAGGCCCCGTACACACGACCAGATCTGTCCGCTGATATTTGTCCGATGGACAGTTTCAGCGGATATGTTCGGTCGTGTGTACAGCCTATCGGACCGTTTTCCTGCGGACATTTGTCCAGCCGACCGTTTTCCAGCGGTCAAAAATTGCTTAGCATGCTTAGAAATCTGTCCGCTGGAAACCTGTCCGTCGGACATGTTCGCTGGTTAGTACACAAAACCCGCGGACAAAAAACCCGCGCATGCTCAGACAAAATGAGGGGATGGGAGCGCTCGTTCAGGTAAAACTTGCGTTTGTGACATGGCGCATTCGTCATTTGAAATATCTAGTGTGTCGTTTATTGCCTCGTATTTTTTCTGCGTTTTCTTGCTAGAATAAACCCGTTCTCTTGCTGATGCTATCTAGCCAGATGTTGTAACTTTCTTTTGGTCCTCCACATGTATATATTTATGTTATGTTCTTTTTACTTAATGTTGATCTTATATATATTTTTTTTTTAGTTTTTTGGCAAGTTATGTCAACATTGTGTTTTTTTTTGGACTTTTTTTTTTGTTTGTTTTATTTTGTTGGCAAGTTATGTCCAAATTTTTTTTTTTTGGACTTGTTTTTTTTTTTGGGTGTTTTATTTTGTTGGCAAGTTATGTCAACATTTTTTTGGTGTGGGTGTTTTTCCTTTTTTTTATTATGGTTTACCAAGTTGGCACACCAAATGTCCCCCGCCCCCCAAGGAGTTTGTGTCCTTTGTAAATGACACATAGTATTTTTTAAATGTTTGATGCCTAATCACCACAGTATTACAACTCAATAGACAATGTTTTTACGTAAAGAAAAAAGCCATTTATTTAGGCAAATCCAAAAATTATAATGAACTAGAACGGCAGCACTTGATCAGATAGTAACATACATGCAGACTTGTGTTCCAGACTGCACAGGCAACATGGTCAAGGAGAAAATGGGAAACCTTCAGGAGCACATACCGAACATTATATAAAGAACCAAAAAAACAAAAAACAGGAGCAGCAGCAAGTGAGCCAATGGAGCCCAAGCTGTGATAGTCCAAAACAAGTCCATTTTTTGGGTGAATCAACTGGAAGGCAGGGAATCACCTTCTCGTCTTCCTTGCAACCTTCCTTCCAGGCTGCCTTGCAGCGGAACTTGCACGGACCCGACCACGGACCCTTGCAGGTGGGGATGATATGGCAGCAGGAGGAGGTCACAGGTGTTGAGCAGGCCGTTCTGGGTCACTAAGCTCAGTCTGGCTGGTCAGCTGGCCCCGGTGCATCCACAAAATGACCTGATTGATAAGGTCCTTTGCCAGCATCCTTTGCTCCTCCCCCGCTTGGCTGAGTTTGTGCGCGGTTGAGGCTCTGTAGGCCTCAGTGGGGTTGAGGGGGGCCCTCATTAAGGCACTAGCCTCCCGAATCATCTCCAGGCTCTCATCCTCCACTTGTCTCATGCGCCTCCTTCGGCCTGGTTGCCTCATCTGGAGGGGAGGAACTTGGCTGGTGGTGCTCAGCCTGGGCCTGGGTACCTGCTGACCTCCACTGGGCCCAGCCTCCTCCTGGCTGCCACTGACCCCTTCCGCCTGGCTGACATGTTCCTCATCAGGAGCTGCCACCTCCTGGCTGGTCTCTTCTTCCTGTGTCCAAAAAAGGGATATGTTGTAATATTTAGCACAATCAAATCACACACATTTTCATGCTCTAGACTGGTTTGTTTTTTATTCATTTAACTTGAACAGACTCTCCTTCTGACCCCTGCACTTGGCATCCCTGACACCTATTTTTATGCCCACGACTTGTGTTTTTTTTCCAAGCTTGTTTTTTTGTTTACAATATCAACTCAATAAACAAACAATAATTAGCAGCCAAGAAATATGTTGTAAACTACTATACCTCATCATTGAAGATTCGCAGATCTGGGTCTATGTCAGCCAGCCCCTTGGCGGACTCTGCAGGGGTGTGGGGATCCATGGAAGTTCCGCTGCAAGGAAGCATGGAAGGAAGGCTGGAAGGAAGACTTGAAAGTGATTCCCGGCCCTCCATTTGATCACCCAAAAAATGGAGCTCTTTGAAGTACCACAACCTGGGCTCCATTGACTCACTTGCTGCTGATCCTGATCTTTTTTTTTGGTGTTCTTTATATGTTTTTTGGTATGCGCTCCTGAGGTTTGCCATTTTATCCTTGACCATGTCGCCTGTGCAGCCAGGAACCCAAGTTTGCATATATGTTGCTATTTGATCAAGTGCTGCCATTCGTCTGACTTTTTTGTAGTAGCAAGGGTCCATGGAATTCCAGAGGATTGGCATTTCCCTATATTTGTGGATCAGCCTAAGGATAATCTGTGGTCCCTGCAATTGGTCCATCCTTTTGAAGGTTTTATTTTTAATTTTAGTCTAGATTAACAAAAGAAAAAAAAAAGAAAACACGATTTAAAAAAGGCTCAGCTTTGTCATTGTCAGAATATGTGCTCAAACATTTTTGAGCTACTATACAAACACAGTGTCTCCTGCTGCTAAAATGCTGGCCAGCTCTGCCCCATTGTTGTACCAAAAAATGTTTTTACATGCAGACCCTTTGGTTCCATTTCACAAAATACATGGCATCTATAACCATCCCCAATTATTATTAATGATAGCATTCATCAAGGCACTATTTCATGTGTAGATATCCTGCCCCTCTGCATTGATGACATAAGACACTTCCTAATTACCTCTGTCCAACCAACACAGAACAATACTTGCATGATCTGAACACACCAGACAAAAATTAAAAAGAGGTAGAGCATTCTTCACATGTAGATTTTGTGATGTGTCCAAGCATTTGTAGAACCAAATACCATTTTGGTCCCCAAGATACATAATAGCGTTAAAAGGGTGCAAACAACAGACCAAACCCCCATCCCATGGCTCTTAAGTTTCTAGGCCTCTGCTGATCCCATGTTGTTATTTCTTACCTTCGCCTCTGTAGATCCTCGCTTAGATCGCTCGAATAATCTCTGCGTAACCTACATAATCACGTTGTTTTCCTTTTATACACTCCGCGTATGCATGAAACATAATCAATGTGAAATGTAAAGATATGGCGTTAACTCTGTAGCTTCTCTAAAACGCTCGAATAATCTCCGCGTAACCTACGTAATCACGTCATATTCATTCTATACACTCCGCGTATGCATGAAACGCCGCCCTTGTCACCGCCCAAGACGGAACATTTCCTCTTTTCCACGCCCCTAATCACTGTGGGAAGGAAAAATGGCGATGTCACACGAGCGTGCACAAAGCTCTCAGGCCGAAAATGAAGGGACAGAGGCAGGAACGTCCCGATCCAGGCCCAAACGCTATAAGACCACTAATTTGGCTTTAGAAGAAATGGTGGAGTTAGTTGACATACTGCGGAGGAAGGACTACGACGGGGAACATGGCCCATACAAGACCCCTAACCACAGAAAGGCCCAAATTATGGACAAGTTGGCGAGGAGAATGAAGGAGATGTTTTGTGTCACCAGATCAAAAGAACAGCTCCGGAAACGTTGGTCCGACTTGAAACTGCGGGAGCCACATCAGTTGAAGAAGATCAAGAAAATTATTAAGAAAAGTAAGTCCTTTTATTTTTTTGGGGGTCAATTGTCTTGATTAATTTGTTGACATGTATATTTCTACATCTGCCTCCTTGGCCTGGTTGTACTTTTGAACACATGTTGAAATTGTATGTGTTTAAAGAAAATACCTATCTTTTTCAACGATCGTTAATAGTAAACATCGTAACATCACATCGTTTCTCCGAAATCCCATGTTGGTCCAGGAACAACACACCTGGACATGGCTATCTGGCAAAAAACAACGTTTGTAAACATTGTGTAAAAGCTATTTTTTTAAACTGAAATTAAGAGAATGTGAAAGGCAAACAGGATTCATTCTCAAAAGTGATAATAAGCAGCTGTTTTCCCATCTGGAATCAAGAGCACCTGTGTCTCCCCAAAAAAAATAAAACATTTTTTTAGGGTCTCCGAGAAATAAAGGGCCAGATCCACAAAGCGGATGCGCCGACTTAACTCGAGATATGTGGCGTAATTGAAATTTACACGGCGCGTATATTTGCGCCTGATCCTCAAAACGAGATGCACCTTAAAATCAGGTTTTTCCGTCCTACCTAAAATAATTACACCGGCGCTTTTCCGTGCGCAAATTTCGCTAGAAACGCCGCTGTTTTGATAGGCAAAGATGCAAATGAGGGAGATAGGGCGATCCACAAAATTAAGTGTGTGCGCCGTAGATTACGCTCTGTGTAAATTTACACATTATAAAAGGTGCCCTAATTTTACACATGCCATGTAAAGGTCAGCTAAAGCAACACCATTAAGGAAGAGCTGAGCACACACACTTGCTGGACTACAATCTGTATGCCAACATGCCAGGGGCATCCATGCGCATAGCTAGACTAGTGACTTCAGTGACCGAGGGTACCCCCTCTTTTGAGGGAACAGCAGTCAGGAGACGCCTCGCAGAATGCATCTTTGCACAGTAAACACACACATTAATTATGTCACAATGAGAATGCATGCATGCACACCCACTGTGGTCCCTAGCACAGACATATCACATGCACATCTAATTGGATTAGAACCAAGTACCCCCCCCCCCCCCCATTGGTACTTGGGAGCAGTAACGCCACGGCTCCAATTCTGCTACTGTGCATTCATACACCATTCAGGGACCTGGGATCACTTCTCCCTGGTCTTGGGGATCCCTTCTCCACCAAAACTGAGGGTGACACCCTTATTTAATCAGGAATGCCACCCCCCACATTCACACATCATTCACACACATAAACCAAATCATAAGTACAGTATAATAAACAAAATCATAAAAATATAAAAAAAAATCATAAAAATAAAAAATAAAAAGTACCCCTGCAAATTAATTGCGGCGGCGATTGCTCCATCTGGGCTGCCCACGGGCACGGACACGGGCACGGCCAACCGGAGGATCTTCATGGGGGGGTGTTAGCAGGGGAGGGAGTATCTTCGTGGGGGGGGTGTGAGCAGGGGAAAGAGGATCATCCGAGGGGGGTTGGTGAGCACGGGAAGGAGGAGCCTCCCCTGGTGTCTGTCCTCCTGCTGGCCTGCCCTCCAAGGCCACTGCTATCCTTGTGAGACAGACAGTGACGGCAGCCGTATTGGCCTGGCCAGCCCGGGTATTGTCCTGGACAGCCCGGGTATTGTCCTGCACAGCCTGGGTCAGGGCAGTCACCTCCTGGGCCACGCCTGTTGTGGCGGTCTGCAGCTCACACAAACATCTGATGACCGCCAATGAGTTGGTGGCCACATCACCAAGTGACTCCTTCATTACACCCAGGCTGTGCTCCATCTGGGTCAGAGTGTCTTTTATCTGACCCAGAGTGCGGGTCTGCCGGGCATTGTCCTTCTGCAGACTGGCCGGCAAATGCTCGGCCACCCCCCTGGTCTCCTGGGTCGCCATCCTGCCTGCCCCTGAGGCTTGTGGCCTGGGAGGAGGGGGAGAGTGACCCTTGTGGGTTGCGGCCTGTTGGGGGAGAAGTGGGAGGGGCTACCCCTGATGGTGGCCTGACTGCTGCCAGCCTCTGGGGTAGGCTCTGGGGTAGCCTCAGGGGTAGCCTCAAGGGTAGCCTCAAGGGTATCCTCAAAGGTAATCATATCCGAGGCCAAAAGGACTTCTCTGCCAATTTGAAGATCTTCTTCCTCCACCCCCTCATCCTCCTCCCCCTCATCCTCCTCCCCTCCTCCTCCTCATGAGGGGAGGTTTGTCCACTCCCCTCCCCTGGGGAATCCTCAGCAGCCTCTTGTCCTTGGGGTGGTGCAGCAGCCTGGCCTGATGGCCCAGCAACCTCCTGGTCATCTGTGGAGGACACAAAACAATCACAGGTTTGAGGATCCACACACTTGGCACATCTTCCCTTCCCCCACCCACACATGCTAATCACCAGATAGAAAAACCAAAAACTTACCTGGCCTCACAGGAACACCTGTCTGATATCCACGCAGGTCCACCACCTGCTCTGGCTGGAAACACCGGGCCACTGCCCATTCCTCCTCACTCAGACGGATGGGGCAGGCTGGGCCTCCTCCAGTGCCCGTGGTATGGGCATTGATCTTTGCCACCTTATTACGGACCATGCTCTTTAGATCGTTGATCTTTTTTTGGATGCCAGCGGGGGTTCTCGTCTCCCCCCCCCCGCCGCATTGATCTGATCCGTTATCTTTTTTAGAATTGCCTTCCTTTGGGCCGGGGAGGTGTTCCGGCTCTCAGGCCCATGTAAATAGCGCCCATATAGGACGATGGACCTAGCAAGGATTTGCTTCTCAACCTGATTAAAATTGAGCTTCCTGCGCTTGGGTGCCATCACAGACACCACTCAGCAACAAGAAGAAACTCACAGGACAAACAAACAAAAACACACACACAACAAACAAACAAAAAAACTCACACAAGAAACACACAAAAAGCAAAAGACACAAGCAGACAGCTACTACAAATTCAAAAACAAACACGCAAAAAACAAACACAAAATACAATCAGCAAAAAACAAACACAAAATACTATCAGAAAAAAAAATACACGCAGAAAAAAACAAACAGAAAATACACTTAGCAGAAACAAACACCAACTACAATCTAATACTCCTCCAAAACTTCTCTATCACACACAACTCACCAACAAACACCGACAAACGTTCAGAGCAAAAGCAACTTGCTCTAGGAAGGGTAACACAGGGAAATACTTTTGCAAGGGAAGTGTGTTTGACTGGGGCTATTTATACACAGGGCGATCCTCAAACTAAGTACGCTTGGCCTTTTTCCTATATCACTGATTGCGCCGAGCAAAGTTCTGCACATGCCCAGTGAGAAGCAGATTCGTGCACGCATGCGCAGTACGGCCGGCCCTTCATTTGCATGGGGTCACGGCTCATTACAATGAAGCACGCCCACTTCCTTCCCACTTGCAATAACCCCGCCTTACGCCTCGGGATTTAAGTTACGCAAGTGCAATTTTGTGCGCAAATGCGCTGTGGATACGGCACTTACGACACCAACTTAGGGCGCCGTAACTTAAATGACATAAGTTTTGAGTAACTTAATTTGCGGCGCTGGCTGTGGATCTGGCCCAAAGTTTAGGGGGGACATCCATGTGTGTCACTTCGCTAAAAAGGGGCAGGATCAGAGCTTGGGCTAGAAGTCATCTAAAAATTTAGGTTTGGTGGAAGAAGACAAAAAAAGATACTAATTTAAAGCCTCTTCTAAGCAATGTTTGTGATTTCTGCTCTCCAATATCTGTGTGCTGATGAGTATACCTTTTGTTTTGTGTTATTTAGGGGAAAGAAGACGACAGCATTTGGAGGAGGCAGGGAGGGCCAGACACGCCAAAAATAGACCATCTCGGCATGTGGAGGAGGAGGAGGATGTGGAAGGAGAGGAGGAAGGAAGAGAGGAGGAAGGAAGAGAGGAAGAAGGAAGAAGGAAGAGAGGAGGAAGAAGCCATTTTGGAAGTAGGAGTTATGGAAGATGAAGGGGAAGTTGAGGAAGAAGAAGTTGGATTTATGGAAGAAGGTGCATAGCATATGCATAGCATACTAGCTCATTATGATTGGCTTACCTGAGATCGAAGCCCCAGAAGTTCTCCTCGGTCCCCTCAGCCGCCGCTGCCATGTCTCCTAGATCTTCTTCCTTGTATTGCCGCTCCGGCTCTGTGACTGGCCAGAGCGGCGAGGACGTCACTCCCGTGCATGCGTGCGGGACCGGCAGATCCCCGCACATGCGTGAGATTACTGCATTAACCCTCCATTGCCCCATTCACAAAAATGGCGTGCTCAGTGCCCCTGCGTCGTTGTCTACGGCGTGCATGCGTCGTTGTCTACGGCGTGCATGCGCCGTAGACATCGGTGCAGTCCTTACTGCAAATATCTCCTTAACCGTGTAACCGTGCAATATATTTGTGAACTCCCTGATGGGCTTGCTAAACCTTCTCTAAAGCTCATTTATTGTTAGTGCTTATAAGGTAATCTATCATTTATTCATTATAATAGTTCCCATAGAAACATTTGTAAGTTGGTAAGTTGACCACGCCCATGTGGGGGCGCCAGAAATATTTTTGCACCCAGGCGTCTGTGACTCTAGGATCGGCCCTGGCTGGGCTTAAGATCCAAGGGGGCTGTGAACAGAGAATAATTTGAATGCCTGCCCTTTAGCCCTATTGCAACCTTAAAAATAAATATTTAGGCAAGGTAGAGTTTGACTGAGTGCTAAATTTTGTGTCTTAAAATTGATATATACTCCAACAGCAACACATTTTCTTCTGTGCAGCTACTGTATACATGTATGCATATATTTTATGAGCTTGCATAGATTTGACCAAGCCTGCAGCAAAGCATTTATACTGTCCACGACAAGGAGAACAATGTGCTGGTTATAAACTATAATTTCACTGCTCATAAACCAGCTCAAATTACAGAACACTGTACAGTATAAAACTACTCTGTAAGAACATAACTGCAGTTAAAGACACAGAACTTGATGAGAGAACTAGACATTTAATTTACGTTTTAAAAAAAAGCAATATAAATATTTAATTACAGCCACAAAAATAGCTGGGTAAAAAAAATGTACTGTATATACAGTATCTCACAAAAGTGAGTGCACCCCTCACATTTTTGTAAATATTTTATTATAGCTTTTCATGAAGAAATTACAATTTGCTACAATGTAAAGTAGTGTACAGCTTGTATAACAATGTAAATTTGCTCTCCCCTCAAGATAACCCAACACACAGCCATTAATGTCTAAACCGCTGGCCACAAAAGTGAGGACACCCCTAAGTGAAAATGTCCAACTTGGGCCCAAAGTGTCAATATTTTGTGTGGCCACCATTGTATTCCAGTAGTGCCTTAACCCCCTTGGGCATGGAGTTCACCAGAGCTTCACAGGTTACCACTGAAGTCCTCCTCCACTACTACATGGCGACATCACTGAGCTGGTGGATGTTAGAGACCTTGCGCTCCTCCACCTCGGATTTTAGGATGCTGCACAGATGCTCAATAGGGTTCAGGTCTGGAGACATGCTTGGCCAGTCCATGACATTTACCCTCAGCTTCTTTAGTAAGGCAGTGGTTGTCTTGGAGGTGTGTTTGAGGTTGTTATGTTGGAATACTGCTCTGAAGCCCAGTCTCCGAAGGGAGGGGATCATGCTCTGCTTTATTATGTCACAGTACCATGGCTTTCATGGTTCCCTCAACGAACTGTAGCTCCCCAGTGCCAGCAGCACTAATGCAGCCCCAGATCATGACACTCCCACCACCATGCTTGACTGTAGGCAAGACACACTTGTCTTTGTACTCCTTAGCTGGTTGCTGCCACACACACTTGACACCATCTGAACCAAATAAGTTTATCTTGGTCTCATCAGACCACAGGACATGGTTCCAGTAATCCATGTCCTTAGTCTGCATGTCTTCAGCAAACTGTTTGTGGACTTTCTTGTGCATTATCTTTAGAAGAGGCTTCCTTCTGGGATGACAGCCATGCAGAACAATTTGATGCAGTGTGCGGCATATGGTCTAACCACTGACAGGCTGATCCCCCCACCCCTTTAACCTCTGCAGCAATGCTGGCAGCACTCATATGTAGATCTAATGCTTGTTTTATGATTCATATGTCACTATATATTTATTATCACTTACACAGCGCAGCTTATTTTATTACAACTCATACGTCTATTTCCCAAAGACAACCTCTGGATATGACGCTGAGCACGTGCACTCAACTTCTTTGGTTGACCATGGCAAGGCCTGTTCTGAGTGGAACCTGTCCTGTTAAACCATTATATGGTCTTTGCCATCGTGCTGCAGCTCAGTTTCAGGGTCTTGGCAATCTTCTTGTAGCCTAGGCCATCGTTATGCAGAGCAACAATTCTTTTTTCCAGATCCTCAAAGATTTCTTTGCCATGAGGTGTCATATTGAACTTCCATTAATCAGTATAGAGAGTGAGAGTAAATAACACCAAATTTAACACCTGCTCCTCATTCACACCTGAGACCTTGTACTAACACTAACGAGTCACATGACATCGGGGAGGGAAAATGGCTAATTGGGCCCAATTTGGACATTTTCACTTAGGGGTGTACTCACTTTTGTTGCCAGCGGTTTAGACAATATTGGCTGTGTGTTGTTATTTTGAGGGGGCAGCAAATTTACACTGTTATACAAGCTGTACACTCACTACTTTACATTGTAGCAGAGTATCATGTCTTCATTGTTGTCACGTGAAAAGATATAGTAAAATATTTACAAAAATGTGGGGGGTGTACTCACTTTTGTAAGATGAGAGATGATACCGCTCTAAAAACTGCTGATCCCTTGGCTTTGCTTCCGTCCCACTAAACCAAAAGGGTGCTGGCTATGCACAGGTGCATTGGATAGAAGAAGATCCTGGACTGCCGCACTCCTTAAAACAATGTCTTTATTGTACAAATAAAATCCAAAAAACAACCAAAGCAATACAGTCAAAACGAAAGTGAACAACAGGAAAAAGTTGGCTGACATGTTTAACATGTGATGCTTACTCATAGCCAGAAAACAATGACAAAAACTGTTTAAAAAGAGGAGGGGGAGAAAAAGTGAATGGGGTGTTTCACCAATTAACCCACAGGTGATTGTTAGTCAATGGAACACTTTAATGAACCCTGATGTGTCACACATGGACTACTATCATGTACGGGATTAAATAAAAATCTCATACTAGTGATAAAAGATGATAAAAAGAAAAATAAAGATTATTATCTATGTCCATGTGTGAAACAAATATATATCATAACCAATATGGTGAAAAAAGTGATATGTGTATACCATAAATAAATAAAGTATTAGACAATACAACAATAATAAATGAATGAATGATTGAATGTGAAGAAAGGAAAAAATTGTGTATCGGTATGTGTGTAAACACACACGGACATATAAGATGTCACAAAATTCACACACAATATTTGTGTACTGTGATATAAAATGATTTGAAATGAACATATATTGCTTAAAGTGGATGTAATAGGCTCATATAATGGTCTTAATGATCATTGGTGAATGATATCAAGTATAGAGCTCATTAAAAAAAAAAAAAAAAAAAATTATATGTAAATCACAAATATGTAAAACTATAGTATTGTATAAAAATAGTATATATATACTGTATATATGTATATATATATATATATATATATATATATATATATATATATATATATATATATATATATATGATACCATCATATCGTTCTGGTTTGGATACCATTTTGAAGCATCTATATATCCTCATAATATTATGCAAAAAATGCTCAAAGAGACACATACTAATGTAGCATAGAATATAATGGACAAACCAGAGATGACATTATGGTATGCGTCAAGGGCAGAACTCTTCTCACCTTTTTCCTGTTGTTCACTGCGTTTTGACTGTATTGCTTTGGTTGTTTTTTGGATTTTATTTGTACAATAAAGACATCGTTTTAAGGAGTGCGGCAGTCCAGGATCTTCTTCTATCCAATGCACTTTTGTGAGATACCGTAATATATATATATATATATATATATATATATATATATATATATATATACAACTTTCTACAATCATGAACTTCACTGTACTAGATAAAGCAATACAAACCTTGCTGCCAGGTAGCATAGCCATGCCTAAGGCTGACCTTACATTTTACACATTTATACACATTTCTGGTACAACTTTCCTTTAGATTTTCCAAAAAACATATAATATGAAGTCAAATCTAAACACTTGTAATATGTATGCAATCAGGCATATCCTCTATCTAGGACTCCCCAAATACCAAATCACTCGTCTGCAAGTCGTTCAAAATACGGCCGCTCGACTAGTGACTGGAAAAAAAAACATGGGAATCAATCTCACCTTCACTGAGATCCCTTCATTGGTTGCAGGTAAAAGACAGAATCACTTTCAAGGCACTCTGTCTAATACATAAGTGTATTCAAGGCAGCGCCCCCCAATATCTATGCGAAAAAATAAAAGCCCATAACCCCAATCGCATTCTGCGAACCTACTCCAGATACCCAAAGCCAGATACAAGTCCAAAGGAGATCGAAGATTTGCAGTCCAGGGACCTGGCCTGTGGAATGCACTACCAACCACCATCTGACTGGAGTCGGACCACTTGGCCCTCAGGAGACAGATTAAAACCCATCTCTTCTGAGGTCAAGGTGTTCCCTACCCATGAAATGGATACATCGCCCAGAGGCGATTTAGTTTGCATGTGTTGCGCTTTACAAGTCTCTCACCCACTCACTCAGGCAGGCTCTTGCACTATATTGTTGAAGGTAAATCTAAAGGAAATTGAATAAGAAAGTTGTATAATGTATGGCCAGCTTAAGGCTTGCACTTTAGTCTCAGATTTCTATGTGGCCCAGGACTCTTTCTAGCCTACTGATTGGACAATAAATAAGTAGTAGCACACTGATAATTCATTAGTCTTCTTAATTTATTCCTGTAAATATATTCCAATATGTATATACATATGTATAACCAATGTGCTGGTTGTAAACTCTAATGTCACTGTTCATAAACAAACTCAAATTACAGAACACTTTACAGTATAAATCTACTCTGTAGACCATAACTGCAAGTATAGACAAGGGGATTTATGAGAGAACTGGACATTTAAATTATGTTTTTGACAAAAGCAATACTAATATTTATTTACAGCCACAAAAAAATCTGGGTAAAAAAAAATCTGAATATATGTTACACAACAAGACCATAGCTTTCTACAGTCATGAACTGCACTGCACTAGATAAATGAAACAGTGAAGAACTAGAGGGCAATTAAAATGAGTAAATATCTATTGGCACATGCACTCTGGAGTACGCTCATCACTTTTGTAGATCGTTACTGTAAGAAAGACAAATCAGATGCAAATTACTAGTCATGAGCTTCTGTGCATCACTTAAAAAGTATCCCAAATAGCTTACCACTGGGAAGTCAAATATTTGATTACCTGGTTCTACAGCTCTATCATTTAAAAAACCCAGGGCATTTAACATAACCAATATATTTTATCAAAATAGGGCTTCTGTTAGGTTACACGTTCCCAACATTAAATTAAATATACTTGCTGTTTTTTAGCTTAATTGGGTTCTTTTCAATGTTCCATTTTTCTTTCTTATTACAGATTGGGTCAAAAGAACCACCATCTAGAAAATCCAGTTGATTTGGCTTGAATCTTGGCTCATACAAATCAATTTATTAAAGGCCAAATGAGTTCATGTATAATTAGCTGAATACATTCCAGGCACATTAAAACAGAAGGTCGAAAGTCTTTGTTTTGTTTAGAAAGTAGTTGCAGACTAAGCATGATGCAGTGGATGACCCTTGCTTCTATGCAGAAACATTGGTTCCAAGAAAAGCTATTCAGACAATTTTATGATGCACTGTTTTCATTTGTGCTTGTGATCTATAGATTTATTGCAGTATGGTGAATGGTCTCTGTGTAGCCAGGTGCTAGGTTCCAGCAATATGGAGATGGAGATATTGCCCTTTATTTTTCTCTCCCTCTACTGAGATACCGATGTTATGCTGCACCATCCTCCTCCGGCCAGCATGGGGAGAGCTAAAGCCAAGCAAACCCATAGACTTTTATGCAGGGTACTGAGAATCCTGAAAGTTGTAGTTTGAAAGGACAGCCATATAATGGCTACACTTTAATGGTTACGCTACAGATCACAATAAGCACTGTGTAGTAGGAGCAGTAGAGAGAGGATTTTTATTAAACTGACCTGGGATGTTCTTCCTTTTGGCACAGAGGGAGTAAGAGAGAATGTACCTCTGAATATTCGCCTGCAAGGAGGAGACCATACCAGTGGAAATCTAAGCCAAAGACTAATAGTGAGGTAACCTGGGGGCAGTGCAGCATTGGCCACATCACAGTGCTTGCACTGCCTCTGCAGGGGGACTGGATTATCCAGTTTCCTCTGCTTCCCCCCACTGATCACTGGAGGCTTTCGGGACCCCCCCCCACTCTACACCAAGAGGTAATCGCAGCATCCTGTGGACTGATTAGAGGGCTAATCGCTCATTGGTGATACTGCTGGTAGAGACTGAGTCACATAGAGCAGGACACCAAGTGTACTCAATCCATCCTACACTCAAACTGTACCATATAATTATAACGATAATGACCTGGAAGAAGTTGACATGGGCCCTGCTGCAGCTGTCGAATGATGCCAGCAAAATTGTCAACCAGAACTGTGTATAGTGATTGATGTGTCAGGAGATGAATTTATTGAGGAGCAGATTCACCAAGCAGTAAATACACTAACTCCAGAGCAGAGAGTGTTTGTGCTAGACATGAAGATGGATCCAGCTTATGCTTGTACTTACATGCTTTTAGAGTAGAGAAAGAACATCCTTGCCCATTTTCATTTGACAGAGGAAGTCGAAGTCCACTTAATCTAGCTACAAGTGTTGGATACTAATCCTGAGAGCCCAAGACAGACTGTGGCTGAGACTGAAACAAACATCCACGTTTTTACATCTATGTCAGGGCTGCCTCCTGCTTCCTTCTTCACTGATGTAGGGAAGCTAGTGGAGAACTTTGTCAAGAATGGTTCTGTCTCCATCAATTATGGGTATCAGAAGCTATGGTTCCTCTCAGGAAAGACTCCAGTTCAATCTGGGGAAAAAGGACTTGAAACATAAATGGACCGGACTTCACATGTCCTAAAACATGTCCCTGAGGCTTTAAAGAAACAGAGAATTGGTGAGAGTCTAAGAAGCTTTCGGAAAGCAGGACTTTGTAGCCATGGAGTTTATTCATTATACAAGTTTGAGCACACTAGAGAGGAGAAGCTTTCTAACTTAACCACTTCCATACCGGGCCTATTTTGGCACTTCTCTCCTACATGCATAAATCATAATTTTTTTTGTTAGAAAATTACTCAGAACCCCCAAACACTATATATGTTTTTTTAGCAGACACCCTAGGGAATAAAATCCTGGCCTCTGCAACTTTTTATCTCGCACAGTATTTGCGCAATAATTTTTCAAACGCCTTTTTTTGGGGAAAAATACGGTTTTGTGAATTAAAAAATAACAAAACAGTAAAGTTAGCCCAATTTTTTTGTATAATGTGAAAGATGAAGTTACGCCGAGTAAATAGATACCTAACATGTCACGCTTTAAAATTGCGCACACTCATTGAATGGCACCAAACGTCAGTACTTAAAAATCTCCATAGGCGTCGCTTATTTTTTTTTTACAAGTTACAAATTTAGAGTTACAGAGGAGGTCTAGTGCTAGAATTGTTGCTGGTGCTCTAACGCACGCGGCAATACCTCACATGTGTGGTTTGAATGGCGTTTACATATGTGGGCGGGACTTACATATGTGTTCGCTTCTAAGCGCAAGCTACCGGGGATAGGGGTGTTTAAAAACATGTTTTTTATTTTTATTTTACTCAATGTCTTTTATTTTGACATTTTTTTTACATTTTTTTTTGATCACTTTTATTCCTATTACAAGGAATGTGAACATCCCTTGTAATAGGAATGGTTTGTGACAGGTACTCTTTATGGAGAGATGCAGGGTCAATAAGACCCCACATCTCTCCTCCAGACTGGAAAGCATTAGATCGTGAAAAAAATTCACAGATCTAATGTTTTCAGCCGCGATTGCGGCTGTGTTTACATTCCAGGACCCGGGCGTGACGTCATAACATCGCGCCTGGGCCTCCAACGATCATAGAGATGACTGGTGACCATCTGGTCACCAGTCTACTCTATGGTTTCCATTGGACGCTGGCGGATCGTTTCTCCGGGTCTCCGATGGCAAAGGAGAGCCCGGAGAAGCACTGGATGGCGGCGGGATGGGGGGCGTCCCCTCCCACCACCTATAAGAACGATCAAGCGGCGGAACCGCCGCTATGATCATTCTTATGGTGCAGGGATTCGTCGGCTGAAGAGATGGATATCTGAATGATGCCTGTGGCTGCATCTTTCAGATATCCCCACTGAAAGTCCAGGACGTCATATGACGTCTTTGGGCTGGAAGTGGTTAAGTGAACAAGATCCTACAATAAATCTTAAAAAAAAATGTATAGATCCATGAGAGGCTGACAAGATTGATTGAGTCTTACAAGGAAGGAGCTCACTTAAATCACCCTATAGTTCTGAATCTTTTTCTCAAAGGACCCAGATCTGCTCCCACATATCCAGAAGTAGTGAGGAAAATTAGAAATGAAGAGGCTTTGTTAGTCTAGAACAATCAGGAACAAGCTACTCAGAGCAAGCCACACCTTAAGAAAGAGAAAACCTCTGCATGGGTAGCTCAAAGGTGTGGTTACCTATCAGATGATGATGATGATAAGTCAACGATGAAGTTAGAAGCTGAACAGCCAACTGATAGCCCATCCATCACAGTGAGCTCCAAAATGAAAGCAGCAAAGAAGCCAGCATGGAAATCCAAAGTACCAAAGCAAGCCTCCCCTGTTACCCCTGACAAGTGGCGCAATTTGCACTCTTTGCTTTTAAGTAGACAGGCACAGGAAGCCAATGCACACCTTTCTCCCAGGATTGCCACAAAACAGAGAGGAAAACAGAAGGGAAGGAATCTACACCAAGCCTCTGCTGAACATGGAGGCATAAGTGGCATTACTGTATCAATACTTTTATGACAGGTATTTGAAACGTATAGCTTTACAGAAGTTGGAAGACTTGGAGATTTGGGTTATTGTAATGCAGAAGTTCCCGTATGATTAGTACTTACCAAATTGACTGATGTTCAGTCATTTCACAGTCAGGAAAACAGAGACATTTGATGTGTCCTCACTCTCCCGGGGCAGAGCAGAATTCCTTGCTGATAGGGACAAACACTGATCTAGTGAGAAGACTACTGACTCCTATATCCTTGAAGAGTGACTCATCGGTTGAAGTTATCCACTCAAAGCTACGTCAGGCCTATCAATGTGTTGGGCAGGAGCAGAAGGCCCCGATGGAAAGAATAGGAAAGCTCTGGAAACTCGATTCTGAAGAAAGAGTACTGCAACCCAGGGGAAATAGCTTGCTTGCGATCTACTGTCAAGTTAACCTGGGACCAGCTGGGCTCTTGGTTGACCTTAAAGTCAGTTTTCAGATACACTGGGGTGGAGCTGATTCCCAATGTAGTGTAAGGCCTTGCAGCAAAATAATGGAAAGATCCCTGTCAGTATTTAAAACAATACCAATCTCCCAGTCAAGCTAAAACCTCAGATATTGCACAGGCAGGTGAACACAGCTACTTAAACGGCACTGTCTGGTGTGGTGCAGTGACAACAGACAAAATATCAGAAGACAAGTTCTACCTTCAAAACTCCCCATCCGACTGGAAGGAGAGGATGCAGGGATGGCTCCTGAAATGGCGTTGAAGTGGACATAGATTATCCAAGAATCGCAACGCTTTTATACCTTCTCCATAGTAGTGTAAGAACAATGGCTCCCTTAGAGTGTGCATCAATTTTCAAACACTCATCTGGAGAACAATTCCTGACCACGGATTGATGGCGCTTTGTAGTGCCTATCAGGATGTAAGTGGTTAAGAGGTTCAGTGTGTTAGACCTGAAAAGCATTGGAGCACTAGTGCCAGCCCATAGACTTCTATGCAGAACGCTGAGAATCCCGGAAGTCGTAGTTTGAGACGGCAGTCAGATAATATCTACACTACTATGGTTACACTGCAGATCTCAATAGACACTGTGCAGTAGGAGGGGTAAAGAGATGACCTTTTTCAAACTGCACGGTAAAGTTATTTGTTTTGGCACAGACAGAGTTAGAGAGAGAGCACCTCTGTCTAAATATTCCCTTGCCAGCTGGAGATCATACCAGTGGAGATCCAAGCCTGAGACTGGGAGTGAGGACACCCAAGGGTAGTGCAACACTTCCCACATCACAGCGGGCGGCAACGCTGCTGATCACTGGAGAGACCAAGGCCTCCCCTTCTACATCAATAAGTCACTGCAGCATCCCAGTGAGAGGGCTATGCGTCTATTTATGATACTGCTAGTAGGGACTGAGCCACTCAGAGCATGGCACCAAGTGTACCCAATTCATACTTCACTCATACTATACCCTATATTGGCAAGTCCAAAAAAATGATCAATCGGAGTGAAGAAAGGGTTAAACTGACTCCTGGGACCTCACTGAGGTGTTCAGATGTAAACTCCTTAAAAACACAGCAAACAGGTATCCTTAAATAGAAGTACAAGCCGCTCACCTGAACAAATGGACCTGTGTGTGAGCAGCAGGTCAAATGCGCTGTCCCTCAAATGAGGGGGGGTTAGGATTTTAGCGGTGCCTCCTCGAATGATCCCTTTCTCCAAAAGACTCCAGATGATAAATGGTCATCCGATATACTCTCACGTGGAATGGTGTCATGGGGGGCTTTCATTTGATGTCAGGACAGCCACCTACCTGGTCTTTTTATTGTTGTACGCTCATTTTCCATGCACTAGGACATAGTGCTTTATTTGTGAGTACCCCATCTTTTTAATAAATGTTACTGTTATTGTGATCATACGGAGAGCACTATGTGTCTGTTTTATACTTTTCAATGACACCATTCCACGTGAGAGTATATCGGATGACCATTTATCATCTGGAGTCTTTTGGAGAAAGGGATCATTCGAGGAGGCACCGCTAAAATCCTAACCCCCCCTCATTTGAGGGACAGCGCATTTGACCTGCTGCTCACACACAGGTCCATTCGTTCAGGTGACACCAAATGTCATTATATGCACAGTCCTTACTATTAATCACTTTGGGCCAGATTCACAAAAGAGATACGACGGCGTATCTCCTGATACGCCATCGTATCTCTGAGATACGATTGTCGTATCTATGCTCCTGATTCATAGAATCAGTTACGCATAGATAGCCCTAAGATCCAACAGGTGTAACTGTGTTACACCGTCGGATCTTAGGCTGCAATTCTAGGCCAGCCGCTAGGTGGCGATTCCATTGCGGTCGGCGTAGAATATGCAAATGACTAGTTACGCCGATTCACGAACGTCCGCTTTGCCAGTCGATCTAAATTTACGTCGTTTCCATAGAGATGCGTCACATAAAACTAAGCCCTCTAGGTGGTCTAAACAATGTTAAGTATGGCCATCGTTCCTGCTTCGAATTTTTAAATTTCACGTAGTTTGCATAAGTCGTCCGTGAATGGTACCCCTACCATTTCTTTGTGAAATGGTAGGGGTACAATGTACCCCATTACCAATTCACATAGGGGGGGCCAGGATCTGGCGGTCCCCTTTGTTAAAGTGGTCTTCCAGATTCTGATAAGCCCCCGCCCACAGACCCCCACAACCACCGGGCAAGGGTTGTGGGGATGAGGCCCTTGTCCCCATCAACATGGGGACATCCTCCCCATGTTGAGGGCATGTGGCCTGGTACGGTTCAGGAGTGGGGGGGCGCAAAATTGGGGTGGAGTTCCCCTTAATATCCATACAAGATCTGAAGGGCCTGGTATTTGAATTTGGGGGGACCCCCACGCAATTTTTTTTTATGAATGAATCCTCTCTGAATTGCCAGGAGCCAACAATTCATTATAGCCGCAAGTCCTGTTTTAAATTACTTTTTTTCTTTCAGAAATTACACTTTGTGCAGGGACAGTTCTAAGTACGGGAAACATGCGCTATTTCACATGTAACTTTACACCCCCCCTAGGTACGAAATTTAAAGGAATATTTCACTTTTGGCATTATTAAATTTACTGCTCCCGAAAAAACTTCAGTTTTTGAAACTTTTTTTGCATTGATACATGTCCACTGGGGCAGGACCCAGGTCCCCAAACACTTTTTAGGACAATAACTTGCATATTAGCTTTTAAAATTAGCACTTTAGATTTCAAACGTTCGAGTCCCTTAGACTTTAACGGAGTTCTAAAGTTCACACAAACGTTTGGTGTGTTCGCAGGTTCTGGTGTGAACCGAACAGGGGGGTGTTCGGCTCATCCCTACTCACAAGCATTAAAAATCATACAGCATGACAAAGAAACACTACGTTTTTTCAGGTGGGTGTGATGACGTCACCGATATGCTCCACCCTACACCTTCATATATTTTTTTCACAAGGGATGTCTTTCTGGGGCAAATCTCATTGCAGTTTCATCCACAGGTGGAGGAGCACTGGATGGACTGTTTTGCATGAATAATTCTTTCATGCTGTTTTTTATACATTGATAGACTTTATTACAACATTTTGCCAATGAAGTATATTGAGCCCTGAGATTCACACTGATTAGAGATGATTATGTGTTTAAGATTTTGAGTAGGTTACTATATAATCACTGAATTTATAATCGCATCACTTTTTCTTATATTCTTTGGGGTTCCACTGATGTTGCACCAGTTAGAGTCCAGTTGCTTTCCTAAAGGACTAGCACATGTGTTATTTGGTGTTTGAGAAACAAATCACTACTCTAGCTGCAGAGCCTTACTGTCTCCCAGTGATGGTTTGAGATTCACTCCTGTGAATCACTGTGTCTCCAGTGTTTCTCAACGCTTGTGCCCCTTTGCACTCCAGAAAGCTTCCATTGGTCTTGCACCTGTGGTCCTGTCCTTTCAAACAACCTTGTAAGGAGTCAAATGCCAGCTGAGCAGGTGGTTAATAGGGTTGTTGTGTAAGGTGGAAGGTTATATTAGGTTTATTGGGTAGGAAGATGGATTAATGAAGTTTGAAGAATTGGTAGTGGTTTACAGAAAAGGAAGGCCAGTCCTGTGTTTTAACACCAAAAAAAATTTCCACGTATGTTGAAGATGTGAAGGTGACAAACTCAGTGGTGGCAGCCGTAGATGTCACTGCTACCCCTAAGGCCTCGTACACACGACCGAACATGTCCGCTGAAACTGGTCCGCGGACCAGTTTCAGCGGACAAGTTCGGTCGTGTGTACAGCCTATCGGACCGTTTTCCAGGGGACATTTGTCCAGCTGACCGTTTTCCAGCAGACAAAAATTTCTTAGCATCCTAAGAAACATGTACGCTGGAAACCTGTCCGTCGGACATGTTCGGTTGTCTGTACGACTCACCGGACATGTCCGCTCGGCCGAAAGCCCTCGCATGCGTCAAAGTGATTTGACGCATGCGTGGAAGCATTGACCTTCCAGGGTCGCGCACGTCGCAGCGACGGCGCGGCTACGTCACCGCGTATCCTGTCCGCGCGGATTTCTGTTTGATGGTGTGTACAACCATCAGACAAATCTCTGAGCGGACATGTCCAATGAAAACGGTCCGTGGACCGTTTTCATCGGACAGATCCGGTCGTGTGTACGAGGCCTAACAGCTGGGACAGCAGCCCATCTAGTAGGGAAGGTGAGGGTAGCACAGGTAGGTCTAGACAGTTGGTAGTAATAGGGGATTTTAAAATCAGTAGGACAGAATAATTTGTCACCAGGATTGCCTTAGCCAAATGGTTTGATGTCTCCCTGGTGCCAGGGTTCAGCATGTGGTGGACTGGGTTGATATATTACTGGGAGGGGCTCTTGGTCCTTGTTGGGACCAATGACAGTATACATGAAGGATGGAGGCTCCTGTCAGGAAGTAACTTACCGAGGCCAAGATGCCAAGGGCAGCTCACCTTTGCGATCCGGCGCGATCCGCCCCCTGGATTTGGGACAGAGGGACGGACGCACCAGGAGGCACCGGGACCAGTGGCAGATGAAGATCCGATGCAAAGCTGGGAACCGGATAGCGGAGGCTCACTGGGGACTACTGAGAGTAGCACAGGAAACAGTCCAGTACAGGGTGCACACAGGAACAAGCCTGAAGAGTAATCCAAGAAACAAGCCGGGGTCTGGGGCTGAAGCAAACAGAGTATCCAAAGTCCAAAGCCAGAGGTCAGGGATTAGAGAGATCAGGAAGTCCAAGTTCAAGCCGGGGTCAAAAGGGTCAAAGAAAGCGACAATCCAAGAGCAAGCCAAAGGGTCAGGTAAACAGGATATCCAAAGGTATGTTTAGCAGCAAGGTATTTCCAAGAGCTGTTACGAACCAGCAATTTGCAGGAGGAAGGGGCTGGTTTAAATAGGCCGCTCAAGTTTCTGATTGACCCAGAGTGGAACGAGCTTGTGCACGCCCGTGAACGCACCAGCGGCGCGCACAACAGCGGTGGCCTGCCGTGAATTTGAGAAGATCGGGTCTGTGTAGAATTGGTACCCTGACAGTGCCCCCCCCCTAGGGGTGGACTCCGGACGCCCAAACTGTCCATCAATTCTGGATGTTCTTGGTGAAAAGTCCGGATCAAGCGGGGAGCATGTAGATTCCTAGAAGGCTCCCAAGAGTTGTCTTCCGGAGGGTATCCTTTCCATTGGACTAAATACTGGAGCTGCCTCCCTTTTTTTCTGTAGCACAGGATAGTCTCCAATTTCTACTGGCGGAGGCGGAAGCTCCTCCCTCCCAGGGTATGGGTTTAAAGAAACTGGTTTAAGTAACGAATCGTGAAAGACCGGATGGATCTTGTAAGGCCGTGTACACACCAGCAAACATGTACGATGAAACCGGTCCGCCGGACCGTTTTCACCGTACATGTCTGCCCGGGGCTTTCTGTACGATGGCTGTACTAACCATCGTACAGAAAGCCGCACGTAAACAATACGCGGGGCGTGTCCGCGGTGTCGCCGCGTCGATGACGCGGTGTCGCCGCGACAATGACGCGGCGACGTGGGCGGGCCTGCCAGTTAAATGCTTCCACGCATGCGTCAAAGTCATTCGACACATGCGAGGGATGGCGGGCGCTTGGACATGTACGGTAGGTCTGTACAGACGACCGAACATGTCCAAGCGGAAAGGCCCGGCGGGCAAATGTTTGCTGGAATCCTGCACGCTCGGGCCTACACACGACCGAACATGTCTGCTGAAACTGGCCCGCAGACCAGTTTCAGCAGACATGTTTGGTCGTCTGTACGGGGCCTAAGACTCAGGCAGAGCCAACTCAAAAGCCACGGGGTTAATTTTTCTTTTGATCTTGAACGGACCAATGAACTTCGGACCCAATTTTCGGGATGGAATTGGTAATTTGAGATTAATGGCGGATAGCCAGACCTTTTCTCCAACTTCAAAAGTCGGGCATTCCCTTCGACCCTTGTCATAGAATTTTTTAAAACTTTCTTGAGCCTGCTGCATGCCCTCCTGAAGTTTTCGAAAATTCTGTTGGAGGGAGACTAAGTGCTCCTGAACCGCTGGAACAGAAGATTCAGGGATGGAATCCGGAAGAAAAGACGGATGGTAAGCGAAGTTGGCCCAGAATGGAGTTTGATTAGTAGAGACATGCACTGAGTTGTTATAGGCAAATTCTGCCGATGGTAATAAGTAGGGTTGTCCCGATACCACTTTTTTAGGACTGAGTACAAGTACCGATACTTTTTTTATGTACTCGCCGATACCGAATACCGATACTTTTTTTAAATGTGTCCCCAAATGCAGCCATGTCCCCCCACATATTACAGCCATGTCCCCCACATATTGCAGCCATGTCCCCCACATATTGCAGCCATGTCCCCCACATATTGCAGCCATGTCCCCCACATAATGCAGCCATGTCCCCCACATATTCCAGCCATGTCCCCCACATATTCCAGCCATTTCCCCCACATTCCAGTCATGTCCTCCACATTCCAGCCATGTCCCCCACATTCCAGCCATGTCCCCCACATTCCAGGCATGTCCCCCACATTCCAGGCATGTCCCCCACATTCATTCCAGCCATGTCCTCCACATTCCAGCCATGTCCCCCACATTCCAGCCATGTCCTCCACATTCCAGCCATGTCTCCCACATTCCAGCCATGTCCCCCACATTCCAGCCATGTCCCCCACATTCCAGCCATGTCCCCAACATATGCAGCCATGTCCCCCACATTCCAGCCATGTCCCCCACATTCCAGCCATGTCCCCCACATTCCAGCCAGCCATGTCCTCCACATTCCAGCCATGTCTCCCACATTCCAGCCATGTCCCCCACATTCCAGCCATGTCCCCTACATTCCAGCCATGTCCCCCACATTCCAGCCATGTCCCCCATACCTGGATGATGCCGCACGTGCCGCCGTTAATCAGCGTGCGGGGAACAGCTTTCGTTTGAAAGCTGTATCCCTGTCGCGTATAGACACTCCCCCTTGCGCGGGATTGGACAGATCATCCGTCGGGGATACAGCTATTCAAACGAAAGCTGTTCCCCGCACGCTGATCAGCGGCGGCGGCTTTGCGGTTTGCGGCGGCGGTGGCGGCGGCGGTGGGGGGGGCAAGTATTCTATTTTAGTATCGGGGGTATTTGCAGGAGTACTCCCGCAAATACTCGGTATCGGTCCCGATACCGATACTGGTATACTGGTATCGGTATCGGGACAACCCTAGTAATAAGGATACCCAAACATTTTGAGATACTGAGCAGAAGCAGCGGAGATATTGCTCCAAGGTCTGGTTGGTCCTTTCTGTTTGACCGTTGGATTGCGGATGATAGGCAGAAGATAAACAAACTTTGATCTCTAATGACTTGCAGAGTTCCCTCCAAAACTTCAAGGTAAATTGCACCCGTCTGTCGGATACAATACTCTTGGGTACTCCGTGCAGTCTTACTATCTCCTTTAGGAAGATTTTGGCTGTATCTGCCGCAGAGGGTGTGCCAATCATGGGCAAAAAGTGAGCTAGTTTAGATAGACTGTCCACAACGACTAGAATAGTGGTAAAGCCCTCAGATGGAGGTAGATCCACGATAAAATCCATGGAAACCCCTGACCATGGGCGCTCCGGAATGGGAAGAGGTTTCAGTAAGCCCCAAGACTTGGTATTTGGGCCCTTACAACTTTGGCAGCGTGAACAGGATGCAACATATTCCTTACAATCTTGCCTCCATCTCGGCCACCAGAAGGAGCGACCGACTAATTCCAGGGTCTTTCGAGATCCGAAGTGGCCTGCAAATTTATGGTCATGGAATGTACTTAGTACTAATTGCCTGGTTTCTGCTGGCACAAAAATCTTACCCCTTGACCACAGCAAGTCATCCCGTTCTTCCAGAGAAAAGATGGTTTGGTCCGGACATTGTCTTGAAGCGAGTTTGAAGGAGTTTAGCAAATCTGTTTGAGAAACCAAAAAAAATTATGAGAGGTTAACACAGTACTGGGTTCCAATGGCATAGAGTTGTCTGTATACATTCTGGACAGGGCGTCCGCTTTCCCGTTCTTTGAGCCAGGCCTGTAAGTGATATGAAAATTAAAACGAGTGAAAAAGAGGGCCCAACGGGCCTGTCTAGGTCTAAGTCGTTTTGCAGATCGGAGGTACTCCAAGTTCTTATGGTCAGTAAAAATTAGAATAGGATGAAGTGCTCCCTCCAATAAATACCTCCATTCTTCTAATGCAAATTTAATGGCAAAGAGTACCCGGTCCCCAACATCATAATTCATTTCTGGAGGAGTCAACTTCCGGGATGCGTAGGCCACGGGGTGTAATAAGGCTTTAGGACCCTGTCTCTGAGACAGGATAGCGCCAGTAGCTGTCTCGGAGGCATCAACCTCCAAGATGAAGGGTAGGACTGGATCTGGGTGCCGTAAAATAGGTGCAGAAGAGAAGACTACCTTCAGTTTTGTAAATGCTTCTTGTGCTTTCTGAGACCAACGAAAGTGGCAACCCTGATGGGTCAACTCAGTGATGGGGGCCACAATTGAAGAGAAACCAACAATGAATCTCGGGTAAAAATTGGCAAAGCCAATAAATCGCTGTATGCCCTTCTTATCGGTCGGAGGTGGCCAGTCTTGGACTGCCTTCACCTTTTGTGGATCCATAGCTATTCCGTTGGTGGAGATGATAAATCCTAGAAATTGTACGGTGTTTTTTTCAAAAACACATTTCTCAGCCTTGAGGTATAACTTATGTTCCCTGAGGATGGCTAGTACTTTCTTAACGTGGCTCCAGTGTAACTCCAAAGAAGCAAAGAAAAAATGAGGATGTCGTCTAAATAGACAACCAGGAAATCATCTAAGTACTGGCGGAAAATGTCATTAACCAGGTACTGGAAAGTGGCAGGGGCATTGCAGAGGCCAAAGGGCATCACCAAGTACTCAAAATGCCCAAACCTGGATCTGAAGGCGATCTTCCATTCATCCCCCTCTCTGATTCGGATGAGGTTGTAAGCTCCCCGGAGATCTAATTTAGAGAAGACTTGGGCAGCGCGGAAACATTGGAATAGCTCCGGGATGAGAGGTAGTGGGTATCTGTTCTTTATAGTAATCTTGTTTAATTCTCTGTAGTCGATGCACGGTCTGAGGGAGCCATCCTTTTTACCAACAAAGAAAATTCCCGCTCCAGCTGGAGAAGAGGAGGGGCGAATAAACTTTTTGTCAAGATTTTCGTCGATATACGCCTTGAGGGCTACTAGTTCCGTCTCTGACAAGGGGAAAATACGACCAAATGGGATCTTAGAACTGGGCAGAAGGTCGATAGGACAGTCATATGGTCTGTGTGGGGGAAGGCGGTCGGCCTGTTGTTTGTCAAAAACGTCTTTAAACTCAAAGTAAACTGAGGGAACGTGAAGAAGATCGTCTGGTGCAGCCGTTATGGTAGAGCAGGAAGCTTTGACAGACTGAAGGCAGTGTTGAGAGCAGTATGAAGAAGAAAACGTAACTTCTCTTTTGCACCAGTCGATACAGGGTTGGTGAACCTGCAGCCACGGAAGTCCCAAGATGATGGGAAACATTGGGGATGGTATGAGGTCCAAGCAAAGAAATTCTTGATGACCGGTGTCAGAGGTAGCAAAAATAGGTAATGTCTCCTGGGTGACCAATCCGGAACGTGGGAGAGAGCCGTCTGCCAAGTGAATCTGTAGGTGAGAGTCTTTGGAATGGTAAGGAACATGTAGCTTCTGGGCGATGGCAGAGTCCAGGAAGCAACTGCATGCTCCAGAGTCAATTATGGCTGGTAGCCGGGTTACCCCTGCCGGGAGCTGCAATGATAAAAAAAAGGACAACATGAGTCTGTGGCAGGTTAGTAATGTGACAGCTGAAGGTAGGTGGAAATTTGGACTTACAGGGTCTCACCGGGCAGGAACGAAGAAAGTGGCCAGCTTCACCGCAGTACAGACACAGATTGGTCTGGCGTCTTCGCTGTCTCTCCTCGGGAGTGAGAGGAGACCGAACCAGACCGAGCTGCATGTGCTCGAGATCAGGAAGAGTGGATACAGACGGAACTGGAGGAGGTGGAGGAACCGGGGAAGATCTTGAAGGTATCCAGTTGGGACGGGTCGCTTGAAAGCGTTCCGCCCGCCGTTCCCGCAAGCGTCTATCAAGCTGCGTGGCGGATTGAATCAGGGCTTCCAGCGAAGTGGGAGGATCAACTCTGGCCAATTCGTCCTTGAGGGACTCGGATAGACCTTGACGAAATTGATACCTTAGAGCTACCTCGTTCCACCCCGTGTCTGCTGACTATTTGCGAAACTCTGCAATATAGTCCTCCACAGGCCTCCTTCCTTGGCTTAAGTTGTGAAGCGTGACTTCTGCTGTAGCTGAACGTAACGGATCGTCATACAGTTTGGACATGTGTTCCAGGAAAGAGTCCATAGTGTCCAATATGGGGCTTCTCTGTTCCATCAAGCTATGAGCCCATACTTGGGGTTCGTAAGAGAGTAGCGAAATCGCGAAGCCTACCTTTACGGCTTCAGAGCAAAAAGTTCTAGGTTGTAATGACAAGTATAACAAACAGGTGTTTTTGAAGGCTCGGAATTTTTTGCGGTCGCCTGAAAACCGCTCAGGTGTAGGGACCCGAGGTTCCGGATGAATCAGAGCCGCTACTGGTGCTGCAGATGACTGGGAGGTGGATGCCCCCGTGGCTGGTATTGAAGGAGTGGCTGACGGTCCAGGTGTGACAACCAGTTGTTGAAGACGGCCATCCATTTGTAGGTATCCCTCCTGTAGTTTTTGGACGGCGTCAGTTAATGCAGAGACCTGCTGACACAGAGCTTCAAAGGGTGAGCGCGCCCTGTCGGCCTCAGACATCTTGGCTGGTTCGTATTGTCAGGAAGTAACTTACAGAGGCCAAGATGCCAAGGGCGGCTCACCTTTGCGACCCGGCGCGATCCGCCCCCCTGGATTTGGGAGAGAGGAACGGACGCACCAGGAGGCACCGGGACCAGTGGCAGATGAAGATCTGATGCAAAGCTGGGAACCGGATAGCAGAGGCTCACTGGGGACTACTGAGAGTAGCACAGGAAACAGTCCAGTACAGGGTGCACACAGGAACAAGGCTGAAGAGTAATCCAAGGAACAAGCCGGGGTCTGGGGCTGAAGCAAACAGAGTATCCAAAGTCCAAAGCCGGAGGTCAGGGATTAGAGAGATCAGGAAGTCCAAGTTCAAGACGGGGTCAAAAGGGTCAAAGAAAGCGACAATCCAAGAGCAAGCCAAAGGGTCAGGTAAACAGGATATCCAAAGGTATGTTTAGCAGCAAGGTATTTCCAAGAGCTGTTACAAACCAGTAATTTGCAGGAGGAAGGGGCTGGTTTAAATAGGCCGCTCAAGTTTCTGATTGGCCCAGAGTGGAATGAGCTTGTGCACGCCAGTGAACGCGCCTGTGCGCACGCCCTGCCCGTGCACACGGCTCCCAGTCACGCCGCACATGCGCGCGCGCATTAGCGGCGCGCGCAACAGCGCTGGCCTGCCGTGAATTTGAGAAGATCGGGTCTGTGTAGAATTGGTACCCTGACAGCTGCTTAACAATACATTTAAAGAACTAGGCTGCAAGTTGAGGGAAGGAGCTCCAAGCTTAAATTCTCTGGAAAATTGCCTGTGCCATGCATAAAACAGGAAAGTTAGTGGGGGATTATATAACTGAAGACCTGGTATAAGAATGAAGTGTTTGGGTTTCTAAGGCACTGGGCTTACTTTTCATTGGGGTACAACCTATATGCTAAAGATGGTTTGCAACTAAATGGAAGGGGGTCTGCTGTGTTGGGAGAGGCATTTATGGGAAGGCTACAAAACAAACTATGCAAACAAGTGAAAAGGTGTTTGTTCATCAATGCCAGAAGTCGGACAAGCAAAATAGGTGAGTTGGAAGCTTTGGTTCATAAAGAAAACTATGATTTAATTCATGTTGCTGAATCTTGGGTTCATTTTTTTACGATTGGGCTATTACTATTGACTGTAAATGTGGTAGTGTCTGTCTCAATGTAAGAAATTATCTCAAAGCAAGTGTGAAAGAGAACATTGTGGATGGAGTTTTTTACAGACCATTAAGGAGGTGGAGAGACAAAAAAAAAGGGCTGCAAAGGTTGGGACAGTTATAATAATTGGAGATTTTACCTACCATGAAAATGACTGGAGTAATGGCACTGCTTGAACAGTAAAATGGCAGAAATGTTTAAACCTATTACAAGACAATGTTATGGTACAGTTCATAGAGGCCCCAACTAGAAATGAGGTCTGCTAGACCAAAATTTTGCGGATATTATTACTAATGCTTACAGTATATAAAGACACATCTAGGTAGCAGTGACCATAACATGATTTCATTTAATGTAAGCTGTAAACAACTTTCACAAAGGAAATGGGGGGGGGGATATAGTAACCAAGCCTGTAATGTTAATAACACATCACCGAATGCACCCACATGTCTAACAGAAGACAGTTTACAGACTGGAATGGTCCCAGCTGATTGGAGAAAAGCCAACATGGTACCAATATTTAAAAAAGGGCCGAGATATATCCCTGATAAATAAAGACCAGTCAGCCTAACATCGATAGTATGTAATGTAATGAAGGGGATTTGAATCAATAAATTGGAAGGGCTCTCGGTGCTAAATACTATGGGGGAGGGGGCACTGCTGCAGTTACCTGGAACCGGTCCTGGCCAGAAATGTGTGAATGAAATAGATGATGGTGACTGCGCTGTGTGAGGAAGGGTAAAGAGCAAATGCACAAGGAAGTGAGTAGCAAAAACCCACCACTGAGTAATCGCTAGAGCCAGTGAGGGTGGGAGGTCTGTGAGTCAGTAATGGTGAGCATAAATTAAATATTAATCATACACTATAATTAAATTAAATGATGAACATCACAAACATGAGAAGCATGTAAAACCAAACAGCTTAGTTAATGTGAATAGTGCCAAAAAGTTCAAATATAACACAATCCAGATGAGGTCCCAGAAGTCCCAGAAGAGGGAAGATGTGGGACCGTAATAAGTAAAGAAGTCAAATAACAGCTTAGTTGATGTGAATGGTGCCAAATAGTTCAAATATAACACAATCCAAATGGAGTCCCAGAAGTCCCAGAAGAGGGAAAATGTGGGACCACAATGAGGTAAAAACGTCAAATAACACAAATAAAGTCTTAAAGTGCACTGTGAACGATAATAGAGGCCCAAGGGGGTGCCAAAAAGTTCAAATAAAACACAATCCAAATGGAGTCCCAGAAGAGGGAAGATGTGGGACCGTAATGAGGTAAAAACGTCAAATAACACAAATGAAATCTTAAAGTGCACTGTGAACAATAATAGAGGCCCAAGGGGGTATCCCGTGGTTGAAGAGCAGACTTCGGTGCGCACACCTCTAGTGGTATAAAAGGCTCACCTCCAGGCCATAGCACGGACAGCCTAAAACCAATTTACACACTGTATGTTCACAGGCTCAGCAGGGTAGAGGTGACATCAAAATCTCCAAATCAAATGGTCATGTTGAAAGTGAAAGACAAGGGCAAATATGGCATAATACTGTGACTGCAGGTGTGGGAGATAATATATCACATGCACGTGCACTCACATGGAGGCCTCTAGCAGCGGGCCTATCTCCTACGAACAGCGAGTTCGTGCGATCCGTCTTGATAGGTGTACTTCCTCTATCTTTCGTTACCACCTAGGCATCCACTGGGTATTGGGTGCTCGGAGGGGTATATAAACAAAAGACAAAAGGAAGGCAATGGTGCAGCTCCGCATAAAAAGGTTTAATAAAAGAAAAGTTAAAAACTCACATTTCCAATGGTGAGATGTTTCCAAACAAAACGAGCGCCGTGCTCGTGTTCCTCCTGTTAGGATGTGTGGGGTCTGGTACTTCCTGTCCCTACGCGTGGCGTCATGTCGCATGACTTCATCAGGGGATGAGTAATAGGTGTACCAGTGGGTCTTAAATAGGCCATTGAAATGTCTGCTACTAAGGGCATCCATCGGCCATTTTGTTGGAGCCCAATGTAATGTATGTAACCGCCGCCACATATTCTCTAACATCTACAGATAAGCAGAAGTATGGCTGGCAGACTGGAGATACAGACAGAATGTAGCAGCTTCTTAATCAAAAAAGGCTTAAAAACAGTACTGACGTACATTAAAACAAGGGAGATATAATGGACATGTGGAGATACATAAAAAGGGGCGGGGGAAGAGGGGGGCGCGTGAGTCATAGGCTGGATGGCTAACCAGCCGAGACAACGATAACAAGGTGTATGGAGAGATGTATTACTGATAAGCACACAGTCAGCTGAGTGTGTGCAGCTGTAGAGCAGCGAGTGGAATTGAATTGGCAGATAGTCAATGGTAGAAAGAAACTACCTGTAATGGATCAGAGACACGGGTGAAGGAGTATATAAAAAATATATAAAAAAATTATATAAAAATATACATATAAAAATACATATATATAGGATGTGTCAAAGAAGTACCTACTTGGGGCCATATAATATGAAGCCCCTATTGATATAGAGGTACCAGAACACACACATTCAACCTGGGAGTGACATATCCAGATCAAACAACATGGTAACTAATAACAGCAACATGTGTCTGTATATAGAGAAACTAACATAGTAAGAAATAGGTGCATGATGGGCCATGTCGGTGTCGTTATCAGGGTGAGGAAGAGGGAGGGGCTAGAAGTCATTCAGGAAGCAGTTCAAATCAAATTCTATATTAAGACCTCTAGGGGCAAAAGTGTCCATGTTGTAAATGTATTTAGATTCTAACTGGCTCAAAGATCTCACTTTGTGTCCACCTCTCCATGGCCTGTTGTAAGGGGCAATCCCCCAAAACTTCAAATGTGAATGATCTCTATTGTGAACTGCATCGAAATGTCTAGATACGCTATGCTTGTCAAAGCCATTCTGGATGTTGACTACATGTTCCTTGATACGGATTTTAAGGGGCCTTTTTGTGCGACCCACATATTGAAGGCCGCAGCTGCATTCTAGTGCATATACGGCACCCTCTGTGTTACACCCAATAAAGTCTTTGATTTCGTACTGTGAGCCATTACTGGTTGATTGAAATGTAGATTTATTTTCGTTTGGTCTTTTAGTACGGAGACATGCGTAGCATTTCTTGCAGGGATAAAATCCTTTCCCTGAAAAGAAAGTGAATTGTTTCTTGGGGGGATCCATCACATTCTTGACCAGTTGGTCTCGGAGTGTGGCGGCGCGTTTATAAATAAATTTAGGTTTTTCTGGCAAAACATCTTTAAGTTTGTTGTCTGCTTTAAGGATGTGCCAGTGGCGCGTGAAGATCTTTTAAATTTTCCTGTAGTGGACGTTATAATCTAAAATCACAGGGACAACATCTGGTCTATTGGTGAATTTTTTGTTTTTCTTCTAGAAGCTTGCTCCTGGGTATTCTAGTGGCCTCTTCAATGTTATCCTGGATGAATTTATCTTCATACCCCTTTTGGGAGAACCTTTCACCAATCATTGTGGCCTGCATCCAGAAATCTTCTGTGTTCGTACAGTTTCGCCTGAGTCTTAACAGCTGGCCCTTGGGTATGTTGAACAGCCAATTTCTGTGGTGGCAACTAGTGATTGGGAGATAGGTAATGAAGGGGATGATAAGGGACTATAACCAAGATTTTTAGTAATAAAAACAGTGGCCGTTTTAACACTGCGCCTCCGTAAATTTCCTGCACTGCGCTTGATTCACGGAGCAGTAGCTCCGTAATTTGCGTGGGCGCTCCTGAAAAATGCCCGGCGTAAGCGCGCGTAATTTAAATGATCCCATAGGGGGCGTGGATCATTTAAATTAAGCGCGTTCCCGCGCTGAACGTAGTGCGTATGCTCCGTCGGGAAACTTTCCCGACGTGCATTGCGGCAAATGACGTCGCAAGGACGTCATTTGCTTCAAAGTGAACGTAAATGGCGTCAAGCGCCATTCACGATTCACTTACGCAAACGAGGTTAAATTTTAAATTCGCGACGCGGGAATGACGGGTATACGTAGCATTGGCTGCCCCTGCTAATAGCAGGAACAGCCTTACGCGGAACCCGACGAACGTAAACGACGTAAACTGCGTACGCAGGGCTCGCGTAGGGTTGTGAATCGGCGTTAGTATGCAATTTGCATACTATACGCTGACCACTACTGGGAACGCCCCCTAGCGGCCATCGTAAGAATGCAGCCTACGATATGACTGGCATAAGAGCCTTATGCTAGTCATATCTTACGCTGCAGTCGGCGTATCGAGCTTCCTGAATCAGGAGCAGTCGATACGCCGGCGCAACTAAGCAATTGCGCTGCGTAACTATGGTTACGCAGACGCAATTGCTTGTTGAATCTACCCCAGTATCATTAGTGAAAATTAGCACAGATTCGTGAAGAATGTTCTATGAAGAAGTAAGCTGCCATCTAGATAAAGGAAGGCCTGTGGATCTGGTGTATTTGGATTTTGCAAAGGCATTTGATACAGTCCCCCACAATGTTTTCCTTTATAAACTGAGATCTGTTGGCATGGACTATAGAGTGAGTACCTGGATTGAAAACTGGCTACAGGGGCAGGTCCAAAGAGTGGTGATAAATAGTGAATACTCAGAATGGTCCAGTGTGGTAAATGGGGTCCCCCAAAGATCTGTCCCGGGACCAAGTCTGTTTAATTAATACATAAACGATATAGAGGATGGGATAAACAGTTAAATCTCAATATTTGCAGATGATATAAAGTTAAACAGGACAATAACTGCGTGGAATGTGGAAACCTTACAAGAAGTGGAAGAAAAATTAATTGCGCTACCTTGACACTAATGATAGTGACATATGCTATAAAACACCAATGATCGTATAAGTGAAAAATTCACCCATACTCAACTTAATGAAACCAAATGGAAAAATTATGACAGTGACTCCACAGAAATTAATAAATAAAAATACTAAATTTAAAAGATAAAAAAATATATATAACACCAGTGATCAATTGATGAGAATTAACCCATACATGATGTAATTAAATGGTTGAAAAATTAAATAAAAAAAGTGGTTGTAAGTCCACACAATTTCTTTTTTTTAAATAGTGCAATAATTAATGATCAATAAATGAAAAAAGTCCATATGTAAATTAATACAATTGACAAATAATGTCCGTGAGTTTCTGAGAAAAAACGTAATTAATATAGTGAATAGCTGTAAATTATAACACCAGCGCAGGTGACCAAAAGTCCATATGAACATAAATTGCCATATCCACTGAGAAAAAACTGTGTTGAATCCACCACCAGCAGAAATGAACTCTTACCAACTAACTATGACCCCCCCCCCCCCCATGACAGAGGATCAAAGAATGTGTATAGCGAGTCAAAGCTTAGCTCCAGGAAACAGCAGGTACAATCATGAATTTCCAACAATCGCCTCCAAATCAATCAATGACCACAGGGGGTGTATATGGTACATAAAAGAAAAGAACGCTCCATATGATGTAAAACCCTTTTCAATTTAATTGATAAAATGCACAGTATTACACTTACAATCTCGCAGTTAAAATATCACCTGTAATCTGATGTGCCGGCCGGTACACAAAAACAGACAACCCGTCCTTCTGGGTGTGAGGATGGAGCACAAGGTGACGTCAGCACGTCGCTCCGTGCGACGTATGTTTTGTAATATCTTACTTACAAGAAGACCTAAATAAAATCTTGGGGTCGGGGCTGGCATGGTCAGCAACTGAGCTGAATGGACGCTCTTCTCTGAGATCTGCATCCAGCTGGGATTCAAGACGTTACCACCACTTTGGAACCTTGTTTTAGGATGAAAATTCACCGGGAGATCCCCCATACCCCGCTCTAGTGTGGCAGCATTTCCCTAAAGAGGAAGGGGGACAGTCGTCCCCAAAAAATAACAGCTTTTCTACTGCAAACAGCCACAGGAAAAATCCAAGATGGCGCAGCGGCTGCAGCACTTTCTTCTTTCCCCTCTCTGCACCCAGACTCACACCATCCAGACACAGAGTACGGAGGGGGTGGCTCCATGGAACTCACCAGCACTGAGCAAGACTCTCACTTCTGATTTCTGGCCACTCCACTGGCAGGCAGCCCTGCTAAGGCTAAAATACGGCTGGACACATGCCACATTACAGGATCAGAGATGAGCCTAAGCACTTTACATGCTATTAACCCATGTGGCACTCCTGGCCTTTTGACAACTTTCCTACCAGCAACCAGCCCATTCTAGACACTACACTAAAGGAAATGTTATCCACCCTGAGAAACTCCTTATAGACCGACATGCTATCCATCATGCAGAGCCTTCATTCTAATCTAGCCGTTTCAGGCAGAGTATTAAATATTGAAAACCAAAGGGGAGATATTGCTTTCACTGTGAATGAATTAGTGGAAGTGGAAGACAACCTTGAGGATCACCCTTGGATGAAATGCAAATTGGCGAACCGGGAAGACAGGTCACACCACAATAACATAAATAATAGAGGAGTTGTGGAAACAGTACAACCCCAAAAGTTGAGAGGCTATGCAAAAGGGCTTATTAAAGCACTGTTGCCTGAACTCAAGAACAGTGAACTGGTAATAGGCCATATCCATCATCTTCCCAAATCACCTCCAGCTACTCAACACACTCGCTACTCAATCAAGCGCTAATCGGAGTTCTATCAGGAAAAGCTTCCTTGTCCCGGTCTGCTATATGGCTCTGGCCAGACCACTTGGACTTTTTCCCCCATAGAATAGCAAAGTGAGTGTACAGCACTCCTTCACAAGACCGCTCGTTTGGCTGCTTGGCAAACGGTTGACTTATATATTTATGTTTTATTTTATTTTTCTTTGGCTTCTTGTTATTGAAGTTTCCTATTTTTCCTTTGTTACTTCCTCCCATTTTTGATGCTTATTGTCACTCAAATTATACTCAGGGGACAGACTATGAACTGTACCAATTATCTACTGGGCTTTACCTCCTATGCTGCTAAACACGCTATAGTAATTCATACCACACTATCATCTGAGCTTTCTCTGAACTTTGCACTTTCATCTCCCTTCCTCCATGTTGATGGGGACAAGGGCCTTAACCCCACAACCCTTGCCCAGTGGTTGTGGGGTCTATGGGCGGGGGCTTTTCGGAATCTGGAAGCCCCCTTTAACAGGATCCCCTCTATGTGAATTGGTAGAAAATGTAGACATTTTGCAAAGAGTGGTCTGGGAGAAAGGTTGGGGGTCTTGGAGGTAGAGGGTTCCTGTGTGCTCTCTTGATGGCAGACAAAGCTGATTAAATGCTTTCTCCCATCACAGATTTAATCCAAGTTTCACTGAAGGTTTCTGGGCTGCGGCCTTCAGAACCCTCTGGGAACGCCAAAAAGTGGAGTTTATTCTTACATTGCTGATCCCTGCAATTTGCCAAGTTTAGCAATATGGATGGAGAAATCTCTCTGAAGGGCCCTAAAATCAGCAGTAGGAAAGTTGACAGTGTACTCCAGATCAATTCTTTACATAGCATTACTCACCCAATGCCTCATCTTTTGTAAATCATGTTTAATCAAAGATATATTAACTCTTACAGTATCAGTCTGTACGGTAGGGAAGCTTAACTTGGTGGACAGAGTCAGGTGGAGGGTATGCTCTGCATTATTCCTTGTGTCAACCACCTCCTGTCCTACTCCCCTATCAGTAGCAGAGGAGAAGCATGTGGGGAGATTTGGGTCCAAGGGGATGTCACGGTGGTCTGCAGTCTTAACAATTTTAGAGCATCTTACTGCTTCCTCCTGCTGTGCACTCTCTTTGCTGAGGGGCTTCTGTCATGTTGCCCAGGTTTCTGTGTGAGCTTAGCTAGCGTGTCTCTGGCCAAGGAGTGCTTGCTCAATTTTTAACATGGAGGAAGGAGCCACATCCACAGAGTATTCCTGGAGTTACTGCTTGATAATAGTGTTGTTAAGGAACTGCATGAGGTCATTCAGATTGGAAGTAGGCAGAGAACTTAGCGAGGGCATACATGCATCTAGCACTTGAATGTATCACTATATAAACATTTTAGGGTTACAGATCAATCTGCCCTCTATGCAAGCAGTAGGCAATTCTTAGCAGCTGGGTATGGCAGTAGATTTTTGTGGGGAGGTAAACCTTGAAAATGTACCCCTTCTTCTGCCTATGTGCAGGGGTGACATCAATTAGCCACATGGAGAGTCAATTTGTTCAGCTACATAGCACGCAGACAGATTAGTGCAGGTATTGCTACATTACTACATTACTAAGCTGAAACCTCAGCCATAATACATAATGAGCACATTGGCTTCTATCTCATGCAAACAGTATATTATTACTAGTAGACATCAAAATACAGTATTAAAACATTAATTCACATCAGTAAGATTTGTTACATTGAACTGATCACATTTATATGAATACTGCATCTACAAATCTTTAAAGGCTATAAATTGTCTTTAAATAAATCAGTCCAGATGAATCACCATCGATGACTTTTTCCCATATAATGCCAATAGAAAATCAGAATACCTAAAAGAAAGGAAAACAATCACAATTACTGTGCTGCATCTCTTAATTTCAGGGCATTGTGGGAAACAGTATTTTAAATAAGGAATAAATGAGAACTTCCACTGAGGAGTATTCAATAAATTTCCAGCAAAGTATGTTATGAAGTTGTAATTTTCTCAGGAAAGATGTGTTGTGAAAAGCAGGGTTCATTACACTGAACATTACCTTGAAGCTGTAATTACTTTTATGAACAAAAGTAATGCTAGTTAGTCTTTCATGTAATGTCTCTTAAAGGAGATATTGAACACTCTTACTGCACATCTCATGAGTAACATGGAAAGCATCAGTTAAAAACTAATTTAAATAAACTATACAGAAAATGAAAACAAAAAAATTGTGCATTTTGTTAGTTCATACCAAACATATGAAGAACCAGAATGGCTTTACATGAAATAATGTTATTGCTTACTTTACTTAATTTCCCCACTTGAAATCCACAATTTAACATTTTACATTACCATTTACATCAAACATATTTTCACTATACTTTTGTTTTTTTCATTTCAACATAGTTAAAATCTTGAATTTTCGACAAAGTGAATAATAGATGTGACATTGTACATTTGGTTATTAATATATTTATCACAAAAAAATTGGATCTCCTTAGCTCTTGGACATTTTCCATAAAAGGACTGAAATATATTTAGGTTTTGAAAAAAGTCAGAGCACACTATAGACATTTTAAAATACCAACTTCATTGTATTTGTTTAACCGCTTATGCACCTTGTGTACAATTATTGTGGCAAGGCAGCCCGGGTGCACAAAATCACGTAGCTGATTAGGGGGCACACGCGTGCCACCAACACACCACTCCCTGTGTGATTGGACACAGCAAAAGCCAATCAGCGGGTCCAGTGGCCGCGATGGCCGCCATGACCCACCGATCATTCACAGGAGAGATGGAGCAACAGTGTGCACATGTAAACAAAGCACACCACTGATCTCTTGGGGAGGAAAAGTGAGAGATCGTGTTTCAGCTAAGCTGAATCACAATCTCTCTTTTCTTCCAGTGAATCCACTCCCCCCCCACAGTGTTAGAAACACATCCCAAAGAACACATTTAGCCCCCTAATGTTAACCTCTTCCCTGCCAGTGTCATTTATACAGGGATCAGTGCATTTTTTTAGCCCTAATCACTGTATTGGTGTCGCTGGTCCCCAAAAAGTGTAATTTAGTGTCAGATTTGTCCCCTGCAATTGCAGATCACCACCATTACCAGTAAAAAAATACAAATAAAATAAAAGTCCCTAAATCTACCTGTAATTTGTAGACGCTATAACTTTTGCACAAACCAATCAATATACAAGTATTGGCATTGTTTTTACCAAAAATATGAAGTAGAATTATTTTTTTTTTATTATTTTTGAATATGTATTATAGCAGAAAGTAAAATTATTTATTTATTTCAAAATTGTCTGTCTTTTTTTGTTTATAGCGCAAAAATAAAAAATCGCAGAGGTGATCAAATACCACCAAAAGAAAGCTCTACTTGTGGGAATAAAAGAACATCAATTTTATTTGGGTACTGCATCGCATGACCACGCAATTGTCAGTTAAAGTGACGCAGTGCCGTATCGCAAAAAACGGCCTGGTCAGGAAGTGGGTAAAACCTTCCGGGACTAAAGTGGTTAAAGAACCACATATGAAAATGTAAGTTTCAAGACTTGAAATGTTGGCTATCTATTTACTTGGTGCCTCCTCATATTTTATATTTTAGCAAACATTGGGTAATATATTGCATTTGTGTGGTCTGGCCTGGTCAGGAAGTGGGTAAAACCTTTCGGGGCTGAAGGGGTTAATAGTGTACTAATTGAAATTGTTTTTTAAATGATTACCTTCATGCATGAAAGTACTGTGTTTCCGAACAGATTTTCAAGCTACAGTTGAACCTCGGATTAAGGCCCCATACACACGAGAGAATTTATCCGCGGATACGGTCCAGCGGACCGTTTCCGCGGATAAATCCTCTCGAGGATTTCAGCAGATTTCTATGCGATGGCGTGTACACACCATCGCATTGAAATCCGCGCCGAAATCCTCTGGCGATGACGTGTCGCGCCGTCGCCGCGATTATGACGCGGCGACGTGCGCGACGCTGTCATATAAGGAATTCCACGCATGCGTCAATTCATTACGACGCATGTGGGAGATCCCTTCGGACGGATGGATTCGGTGAGTCTGTACAGACCAGCGGATCCATCCGTTGGGATGGATTCCAGCAGATGGATTTGTTGTGCATGTCAGCAAATATCCGATCTGCTGGAATCCATCCCAGGGGAGATTTATCCACGGAAAAAGATCCGCTGGCGTGTACACACCATAGGATCTATCCGCAGAAACGCATTTGCTGGGATTTATCTGCGGATGGATTCTATGGTGTGTACGGGGCCTAAGAGCATAATCCGTTCCAGGAGAATGCTCGTAATCCAAAGAACTTGCATATCAAAGCGAGTTTCCCCATTAAAGTCAATGGAAACCAAATAATTAGTTCCTCATTGACTTCAATGGGATGCAATACCGCATGTGGCCAGAGTTGGGGGCGCTGGAGAGCCTCGGAAACGGGCAGAAAGGCCCGAGGACATGTCATCTGACCTCTGCAAACGTCGGAAAGGCTCGGAATCTGAGTATTTCCGTTTCTTTCCGAGCATTGCCGAATGGCGACGATCGGCTGCGATCGTCGCTGTTCGGCTCTGCTCGGCTCTGGCGCCCTGCACCTCAGGCCAAATGCGGTACTGCAGGCCCTATTAGGTTGATTTCTGCTTGTCTTGCGAGACAACACTCGCAAACCGAGTCAGAATAAAGGTTGCTCATAAATCAAAATGCTCGTTAACCGCGTTACTCCTAAACCGAGGTTTCACTGTACACGATTGACGAGTTGCTTGATACTTCACGTATAATGGGTAAGAGTAAATGCATACTTTTGTACCCCCAAAATTAATGCAAAACCAATTGCAATCAATGAAAGATCTGTGTTGCTGAAACTTTGCAGCAAAATTACAAAATAATTACAAAAAGCATTTGGAGCTAGCTACAGAATCTTCAGCTTCAGCTGCTGTTCATGTTATCCAGTGCAGCAACTGATATGCATGACACACCAGTAATGTGTAGCTGCATAGATAGGCACTGAAGTCAGCTAGCAGTAACTCTGAAGAAAGCTATGAATCACTAGAAAAAAAAACAGACAGAAAGATTTGTAGTTGCTACAAATCACTACTACAAAGTTGCCAAGCTCCCTTCCATTTAAAGTGAAGTGCTATGCTACAAATAACAGCATGAGTACTCAGGAACTACTGTGCCATACACTATTATCAAAACAATGTGTCCCTCTACTCAAAAGTGGGATTTTCTGGGCTGCATGTTTACTCCATGCGACCTTATTACAAAACACAGTACTAGGTGCTATGTAGTCCAGCTGTTTGTTATTTTCAGTACAACAGAGTACCAGATGATAGATGGGGAGACATGGCATTTTAATTTAAAAAAAAAAACACTTGTTTTTATGTTTATCTAGAGATATGTTTGGGTGAAACCCAAGCTCATCTCTAATCAGGAAGATCATCAACCGAACCCACATTGGAAGGACTAAAATCTAGCTGAAGTTGATTACATAGATTTCAAATAAAGGTCAATTCAGTGGATTTCTGACTTTAGCAGAGTTGCTATATAGTCAAGACAGCGTTGGCTCTTTTGTGATTTGCTGCCTTCAGTTATTTCACACCAATTCAGCTTTTTTGATTCCTCATTAGTGAAAACAGGTTTAACAACACTTGCTATCCCAGATAATAGTCCCTCAAAGATATAAGAAATGTTCAAGTGGTTTAGCTGTTCAGCAACTACCAAAATGGAATTATCAGTTTTTGGTGAATTGACCTGTTCATATTTTTTTGGGGGTGTGACTAAAGTGATGCAAGTGCAATTACATTAAAATAAATAAAACAATCAACAAATATTTCCACATTGATTTATATATAAACAACTACTAAGACCCTTAAAGTGAAACTGACTAGGCTATGACTAGGCTATGTACTTTTAAGGATTTCTATATTTGTATTAGGCAGTAAAAACAAGCCCTAACTGCCCTCTGTAACTGAAAGTACTGTGGATCAATTCATCGTCAAAGTTCACAAGAGAAGCAGTGAAATATTCATAGCTATAACTCCCTATGTGTCACTCTTTTGGAGAGCATGCTTTGTGTTTATATGAATACTTAGAAGAATGGAAGACACTGCTGGCACAGCTGAAGGTGAGCTGAAGAGTGAGAGTGCACGTAAAAATGCTTCTGCTGTAAACGAATTATGAATTGCTTCATAGTGCTGGTTCAGCCATAGCACCCAACTGTAACACTTTTTGGCCTTATTTATAGACCTCTATAAATTATGTACTAGTTAAAGTACAGTGTATGTCATGGACATGCAATAATGTCTGGCAGCTTACCTTCTTCTCATGTCTCTATCAGAGGCCTGACTCTCTTCTGGCTGCCTTTTTATCACCTCCCCTTTCTGTATGGCCCCACCCCAGGCCATCCCAAGAAGTCTATAATAACTTTTGCACTGCAGGTCTTTTTTGCTGTTCAACCATGTTGTTAGCTTAAGTTCCTGTACGTTTACCTTCCTGTGTACCATTTTTGGCTCGTCCCTGACTTCTCCTGTTTGCCTGTGAACCTGACCTTTTGCCTGTCCCTCGATTACCCTTGTCCGCCTGTTGCCCTGACCTCGGCTTACCCATAACTATTGCTTGTCCTGGTTGCTGCTTCCCCTCTCTCCCTGCGGAGCGTGACCTAGGGGATCCCAGGGGTCGCAACCTGGATCCAGCTGCGGCGAAGGCCATCCTCACCATTAGAGGCTCTGGTGAACACAAAGCTGGGTCTTAGACTCCGCTCCCTGGGGAATCTTGGGTTCACGCTTCCTCTTTGATTGCAGCAGTCGGCTATAGGGTTCACTACCCTGTGGTACATCCCTGACCCCAACGGGGTGCACTTGTCACCTGGCCACAGGTGACCTGACAGTGTATCTCTAGGTAAAATCTTTTTTGCTTCTTTAGTTAGCATGGGAAAGGTTAGGACCTCTGTCAAATTTTTATTGTTGTCTGGGTCCCCATTGGGAATGTCACAGGCAGTGTTGTTGATGTCATTGCAATAATTTAGAGAAGAGTGATTTAGAAAGAGACACACTGTGTGTAGACTGTATTTAATTCAACCCTAGGGACTACATAGATGAAAAACAGGGTTTGTGATCATCTGCTGAGTGTTTGTGAATAAAGGTGGATTTCGGGCCTGGAATCTCCCTCCTTTTTTGTGATCCTCCTTGACAGGGAGACAAATGCCTCTATTGGCACTAAAATAAATCCACTAATGGGGACATGTGTATTGGGAACAAAAGTCTAAGAAAGGAATACTTAGATTTACATTAGGAGACTTCCTATAACATAGCAGCTTTGGGACAGGAATAAGCGGCTGAAGCTGTGACATTTCTTTTATTGGTGAGGCGGGGCCACCCGTCACATGACCCTGTCCCCCTTTGACGCACCCTCTGCTACGTCACTGGGGAAGCCTGGCTTCCCCCTTGCGTCAGAGGGGGCGGGGTCACGTGATGGGTGGCCCTGCCTCACCAATAAAATAAATGTCACAGCTTCAGCTGCGTCATTCGCCGTGCTGTGTCCGGCGGAGAGAGGCGACCTCCGATGCTGTGCTCTGGAGCTCTGGATGCCGGAAGATCTTCTCATCGCTGGACCGGAGAGGAGATCACCCAGAGAATGGATACAGAGAACGTTGGAGCAGGGAGCCGGGACCGAGTGGATTACCACCGCTGGATTTATTCTTTATTTTTTTTATTAATAAGGACTTTTTTCTACGGTGTGTGTGTGTTTTTTACAACTATTTTTACTTCCTTCGTGAAATGGTAGGGGTACAATGTACCCCATTACCAATTCACATAGGGGGGGGCAGAATCTGGGGGTCTCCTTTGTTAAAGGGGTCTTTCAGATTCTGATAAGCAGACCCCCAGAACCACCGGGCAAGGGTTGTGGGGATGAGGCCCTTGTCCCAATCAACATGGGGACATCCTCCCCATGTTGAGGGTATGTGGCCTGGTATGGTTCAGGAGGGGGGGCACTCTGTCCCCCCTCTTTTCTGCTGCTGACCAGGTTAACGTGCTCGGATAAGGGGTCTGGTGTGGATTTTTGGGGGAAATCCTCGCCATTTTTAAAAAAAATTTGGGTTGGAGTTCCCCTTAAAATCCACACCAGACCTGAAGGGTCTGGAATGGATATTTGGGGGGAAAACCCCATGTAATTTTTTTTAAATTGACGGCGGGGTTCCCCTTAATATCCAGACCAGACCTAAAGGGCCTGGTAATTGAATTTGGGGGGACCCCTACACTTTTTTTTTTATGAATGAATCCTCTCTGAATTGCCGGGAGCCGACAATTCATTATAAAGAATAAAGGGGTAGTGCTGCGCTGTGAATAGGGAGTGGGATAACGTGCAGAGGAAGTGTAGCCAATCCTTATATATGGAAAAAAATGGAAAAAATGGAAAATAGAGTCTGGCTACTAATCATGAGTAGCAATAATAAAAAATTATACTGGTATACCATACAAATAAATATCATCAAAATAAACGTGCTACAATGCAGCCAAAGCTAGCTGAAGAAATGTGAAATACAGAGTGACAGTGCTGGTGTCATATAGTGAAATAAATAATAACAAACGTACTGATACACAATAAAGTGTACAGCGTGCGAAGCACACCAGTGACTGTAATAAACTAGGTTAAATGTCCATGCAGCAGATAAGTATAAACATAGCAGCAGGCAAAATCCAAAATAAAAGTGCTGGTGTAGATGCCAAAGTGACGTGACAAAAGGGGTTGATTTCCGGTGTTTTCTTCAGAGTAAGTGAGGATGTCCCCTTACCTTACTGCTGTAAGGTAACAGCATAAAAACCCAGGTACACTTTTCTGGTCTTATCCACATAAGGTGTCATCAAAATGGACTGTAATTGGAAAAAAAATAGATCCCTCTCGGTAGTCACGTCCAAACCGTGACAGTGACTCGCACCCAGGGAGATGAAAGTGCCAATAGTGCAGTATCGTTTTAAAATTGGGTTTATTCAAACAAAATAATACACTAGGTACTCACATTGTTGTGATAAAAACAGGCATATAAAAACAGGGCGTTCGCCAACGTCACCTCCGGTACCTCTTGGTGGACTCTATGTAATACTCTTACGTGTATTCGTCACTTCTCGTAACTTCTTCAGGAGTAAATACTATTTACTCCTGAAGAAGTTACGAGAAGTGACGTGGGTGCGAGTCACTGTCACGGTTTGGACGTGACTACCGAGAGGGATCTATTTTTTTTCCAATTACAGTCCATTTTGATGACACCTTATGTGGATAAGACCAGAAAAGTGTACCTGGGTTTTTATGCTGTTACCTTACAGCAGTAAGGTAAGGGGACATCCTCACTTACTCTGAAGAAAACACCGTAAATCAACCCCTTTTGTCACGTCACTTTGGCATCTACACCAGCACTTTTATTTTGGATTTTGCCTGCTGCTATGTTTATACTTATCTGCTGCATGGACATTTAACCTAGTTTATTACAGTCACTGGTGTGCTTCGCACGCTGTACACTTTATTGTGTATCAGTACGTTTGTTATTATTTATTTCACTATATGACACCAGCACTGTCACTCTGTATTTCACATTTCTTCAGCTAGCTTTGGCTGCATTGTAGCACGTTTATTTTGATGATATTTATTTGTATGGTATACCAGTATAATTTTTTATTATTGCTACTCATGATTAGTAGCCAGACTCTATTTTCCATTTTTTCCATTTTTTTCCATATATAAGGATTGGCTACACTTCCTCTGCACGTTATCCCACTCCCTATTCACAGCGCAGCACTACCCCTTTATTCTTCATTTGTTCCTGGTTTGATACACTATTTAGTGCAGCAGCTGTACCCCTTCCTTTTCCCTTCCCCCCACTCTTGTGGTAAGCGCGGTAATACCCACCCCATCGACAATTCATTATAGCCGCAAGTCCGGTTTTAAATTACTTTTTTTCTTTCAGAAATGACACTTTGTGCAGTGACAGTTCTAAGTACTGGAAACATGCGCTATTTCACATGCTAACTTTACACACCATCTAGGTATGAAATTTAAAGGAATATTTCACTTTTATTGTTTCACTCTAAGCGTTTTTTAAATTCACTGCTCCCGAAAAAACGTTTTTAAAACTTTTTTTGATACATGTCCCCTGGGGCAGGACCCAGGTCCCCAAACACTTTTTAGGGCAATAACTTGCATATTAGCCTTTAAAATCAGTACTTTAGATTTCTCCTATACACTTTAAAAAGGGTGTTCCGCGGCTTTCCGAATTTGCCGCGAACACCTTAAATTGTTCGTTCGTCGAACAGGCAATGTTCGACTCGAACTCAAAGCTCATCCCTAGACTTTACATACGGGACAAATGAATGCCTAAATGCAGCTAACACTTTTTAAGCAGTTACAGAAAAAAAAATTTTCTTTTGGGATAAAGCTTCAAGCTTCAACTACAAGAATAAACACTGACCATTAGCACTCATTGCATTGTAAATAGTTTGTTTCTACTCTTATGTCGCATACACATGGTCGGAATTTCCAACATCAAATGTTTCGATGTGAGCTTTTGGTCGGATATTCCGACTGTATGTATGCTTCATTGGACATTTGCTGTTGGAATTTCCAACAAAAAATGTTTGAGAGCTGGTTCTCAATTTTTCCGACAACAAAAGTTCTTATCAGAAATTCTGATTGTCTGTATGCAATTCCGACGCACAAAAATCCCACGCATTCTCGGAATCCATTAGACGCATGCTCGGAATTATTGAACTTCATTTTTCTCGGCTCGTCGTAGTGTTGTACGTGTTCGCGTTCTTGATGGAATTTCGGACAACATTTGTGTGACCGTGAGTATGCAAGACAAGTTTTAGCTAGCATTCCGTCGGAAAAAAATCCACGGTTTTGTTGTTGGAATGTCCGATCGTGTGTACGCGGCATAAATTTCACTTTTGCTGGACAGCTTGGATTGTTAAACAACGATGGAAAATAACAGACTTACTTGAAGGATCAACACGCAATGAAACTATGTTAGGGCCCTTTCAGACTGGGGCGGGAGCCGCGGTGGCGGTATAGCGCCGCTAAAAATAGCGGCGCTATACCGTCGAATTTGCCACGGGATTCGGCCGCTAGCGGGGCGGTATTAACCCCCGCTATCGGCCGGTAAAGGGTTAATACCACCCGCAATGCGCCTCTGCAGAGACGCATTGCGGGCGTAATTGCCGCGGTTCCCATTGTTTTAAATGGGAAGGAGCGGTAAAGGAGCGGTATACACACCGCTCCTCTCACCGCTCCAAAGATGCTGCTGACAGAAGATTTTTTTGTCTCCCGCCAGCGCATCGCCTCAGTGTGAAAGCCCTCTGGCTTTCACCTTGAGTAGGCAGTGAAGGAGTTTTTCAGGCGGTATAGCAGCGCTATTTTTAGCGCTGCACCGCCTGAAAAACTCCTCAGTGTGAAAGGGGTCTAAGTTTAAGGCTGGGTTGACACATATGCGGCTGCGCTTTGCAGTCCGGTGCATTTCTGTTCACGGTTCAAGTGCGATTTAGGTGCAAATTTTTATCTGAATTCACACCTGAACTGGACCCAAAAATGCACAGGACCCTTTCCAAAACCACACCTTGGCCAACCCCCACATGTGTGAGCCGGCTCCTTTAAAAGCCGGTCACTTTCACATGTTATGCATATTGGATGCATTTAAAAATGCTTCCAATTAGTATAAATGTGAACTCAGCCTTTCGTGTCAGAAAACCAAAGAGTTATTGCTAGTCACAGAATATATCATATACTGTATGTCATCTTTGATATTGTCTATAGTTTCACTTTAAATGTTAAATGTTTGTTCACATTTTATCATGGCTAAATACAATTAATTGACTGTCAGGAAAGACATTTTATACATAGCAAACAGCAGAAAAAAAATGAACTAAAGCAAATTCAATTTCTGTTAATCTGTGTTAAAATAAAACATTATCCTCTGCTGACAGTGTTTACATATCTTTGCAAACTTACTTTGAACAATTTGACAGTATAACTTTGTTTAACAATTGTTTAATATTTTTGTTTACATGACTTTCCTGCTGTTTGAATTTACAAATATAAATAGGAAATTTTTCAAACCGATGCACTGGAAAAAGCAATTGTGGTTATATAAAAAAAATAGCCATAAAATATTATTCCTGTATTTTTGTATTGAAACAGAACTATTGAAGCTTGACATGATTTCAGAATGGATGATTTAAAGCACAGATTTTTAGTTGCAAATCATAAGCAACAATTGAAAGAAAAAAAAAGCTGTTTTGTTTCCTTAACTGCATTAAATATATAAAGTGTTTTCAATCTGAAACATTAAATGCTCACAATAGATTTTTGTACTTTCACTTGGTGATTGGTGAACAGTGTTTATTTTAATTCAGAGCTTTGTTAACATTAGGTTAATAGTTTTTGTAACTCTACTCTAAACAAGCCGTTTAATCAATAATGTTAAACTACATAACACAGCAAGAGCAATTATCAGCACTCTTATTAATAAAAAAGGCAGGTAGAACACTTTTCTCCTTGCTCTATATACACATACTAATTTATGTGTGTAGCCATATCAAAACATTTAAAAGAGAAACGGTGAAATCTTTAACATTTGTAAAGTAAATGTTATTTTTATTACCTGTTATATTGTTACAATACATCTTTTTTTTTTGCACTATAATATTATTTTATATGGTCTCAAAAACTGACTGTTAGAACAATAATTGGTGGGATTCTTTTTTTTGTGTGCGCGTATGGCAGTCAGTGACTGACCTGTGATATTCTGCAGCATATGACATTCCATGTCTTACACACTCACAGGGTGACAGTAAAATACTGCTCAACCTTTTTCAAAAAGTGTTTTGGCATTCACCACAAAACACTCCTAAAATACTGCATGGCTGTTTTGTGTTTTTTTTTTACGCATTAAACTATGCAGTAATTTACCACAGGTGTGTGGTAATTTACCATTGGTGTCACAATATCCACTTGGTTACTGCCCCATAGTCAAAAGACGTCCTGTTTTTAAAGATGGATATCTCGGTAACGGCAGCAGCTGCTGCCACAACCGAGGTATCCATCTTTAGTGCCAACGGTCCTGTAAACGATAACGGCGGTCTCCGCGGCGGATTCGCAGCGAGATCGCCGTTATCGGTGGCGGGAGAGGTCTGCTCGGCTGATGACTGGGGACGCGAGTGAGGGAAAAATTGCCCCCACCCGTCCCCATAGCTCTGCTGGGCGGAAGTGACGTCAAAACGTCAGTCCCGCCCAGCGTCTTAAAGAAACATTTTTTTTTCTGTCATTTGAAAAAATGACAGTTTAATTTTTTTTTATTTTTTTTGCATTTAAGTCTAAATATGAGATGTGAGGTCTTTTTGACCCCAGATCTCATATTTAAAAGGACCTGTCATGCTTTTTTCTATTACAAGGGATGTTTACATTCCTTGTAATAGGAATAAAAGTGATAATTTTTTTTTTATTTCAGTGTAAAAAAATTATAAACTAAATAAAAATAAATAATAAAACAATCTTTTTTTTTAAAAAACGCCCCGTCCCGACGAGCTCGCGCACAGAAGTGAACGCATATGCGAGTAGCGCCTGCATATGAAAACTGTGTTAAAACCACACAAGTGAGGTATCGCCGCGATCGTTAGAGCGAGAGCAATAATTCTAGCCCTAGACCTACTCTGTCACTCAAAAAATGCAACCTGTAGAATTTTTTAAACGTCGCCTATCGAGATTTTTTTTGTTTTCAAAAAGCTTTATTGTAAATATATTGAAAAGTAATACAAGGTCATGAAAAAGTGAGTGCAAGGCCAAAGAGCACAGGCACACATTAAGATATCTGAATACAACATGAGAAATCATATGCAGAACATATTGCACAACTATGTAAATATTACTGATACATGACACAACTGACGTAAAAGTAAAACTGAGACACAGTCGTAATGTGGTAACGTTACGGTCTAAAGGAGGACCGAAGAAAAGCTATCCAGAAAGCAGAGAGCCAGAAAAGGAAGAAAAGGAGAAAAAAAACATAAATACACAATAAAGAAATAAAAGAAAAAGGTCAGTCTTGGAGTCTGAAAAGAAACCATGGGTTCCACTTGGCATCAAACTTAGGTAGTGAGTCATACAGGGTATGGAAGATTTTCTCAGAGAGCATCATTTGGTCTACCCTAGGCAGTATTAACGAGAAAGGGACCACGTCCTTCTTCCAGCAAAGGGCAATAGCCCACAACATGGCAAGGCAGATCGAGTGAATGAGCCTAACTGTGGGAATTGGTACTTCTGTGATTTTGTCAAAGAGGAGACAGTGAGTATGCTTGAGATCTACGTGTTCCCCTGCGAGGGTGTCAATCAGTTTCAGTGCCTCCATCCAGGTGAGTTTTAGCTTGGGACATTCCCAAAACAAATGGATATAAGAGCCTGGCTCTCCACAACCCCTAAAGCAAGACTGGGGAACTTGTGGGAACATACAGTGTAGACGCATAGGGGTGTAATACCAACGGGTTAGCAGTTTAATTGCTGTTTCCCTGACTGTGAGGGAAAGAGTGCATTTGCGCATATTGATCCAGCAGGATTGCCAGTCCAAGTCGTTTGTGTCTAACTGCAACTCTCGTTCCCAACGGGATCTATATTTCAACTCAGTGGACTGAAGAGCTGCAACCATCATAATATAGATTCCTGATATTAGACCCCTGCCCCTAGGTGCCGAACTGCACACAGTCTCAAAGTCAGTTGGACGGTCTGCAGGGGGGGTCCCGTAATGGGTTTGAAAAAAGTGTCGGATTTGGAGAAAACAAAACCCCCCCCCCTTAGGACACCAAACTTAGCCTGCAGTGTTGCAAGGGATACAAACTTGGAGTCCTGTAGAAAGTCCCCAAGTCTGGTCAGGCCTAAAGTCACCCAAGTCTGAAAAGACTCAGGGCAGGAGTAGGCCGGGGTAAAACGTGAGTCCCCTACAAATGAAGCATTCAAAGGGGGACATGAAACCAGGCCAAACTTGGCTTTGTAGCTGTCCCAAAGGTTCAGAGAGGTAGCAACTATGAGATTTTTAGAACGGAGGGCATATCCAATCGGACTCGAGGACCACATGAGACCAGGGAGATAAAATGGGGCAATCGAGTCCTGTTCAAATCTAACCCACGGGACCCTAGGATTACGGATATTCCATTGGGCCTGTTGAGAAAATCTACTGGACAAGTAATAGAGCCAAATCTGGGGAACTCCCAGTCCTCCCCTTTTAGAGGAACGGTAAAGTACATCCTTCGCAAATCTAGGGGGTCTATTCTTCCAGATAAAATTGTTAAATAGGGATTGAATTTTGATGACATAAAGTTTGGGTAATCTAAGTGGAAGGGATCTAAATAAATACATTAATTTTGGGAGACAAGTCATTTTCAGGGCAGTCACTCTACCTAAAAATGATATATGGAGAGGAGCCCATGCTCTGAGTAGTTGTTTAATTTTAGTAACCATAGGGGGATAATTTGTGTCAAAAAGTTTATGATAGTCATTAGTGAGATTAATACCTAGGTAAGGAAGAGATTGAATAGCCCAGGAGAATTTAAAATTGTGCCTAAGGTGATCAATTTCAGAGTGGGGGTAACCTACGGGGAGGGCAGCAGACTTCGAGACATTTACCGCAAGACCAGAGACCTTAGCAAATCTGGACAAAGTATTAAATAGGTTAGGCAGGGTGACCAAAGGGTTGGTGATAAACATTAATACGTCATCTGCATACATGCAGAATTTATATTCAGCCTGGCCCTTACGGTAACCTGAGATATCTTGGTCACGCATCATCTCAATCGCCAGGGGTTCAAGGGCCAAGGCAAAGATTAGGGGAGAGAGGGGTCATCCCTGCCTCGTCCCCCTGCCCAAACTAAAGAAATTGGAGCTGCAACCTGGTATCTTGATCCGGGTGCGTGGGTTGTTATACAATGCTAGGAAGGCTTGTAAGAATTCCCCCCTGAAACCCATGCGACTTAATAGGGCCGAAACATATGTCCACGAAACACTATCAAAAGCCTTTTGTATGTCTAGGCTCAATAGGATCAATTTTTTAGAGTATAGATTGGCGTCTTGGATTATGTTAGTTGCTAGACGGATGTTATCCGTGATTAGACGATGGGGAATAAAGCCTGCCTGAAAAGGGGATATAAGGGAGGAAATCACGTTCGCCAAACGATCTGCCAGAATTCTGCTGAAGATTTTGAGGTCATTGTTAATTACAGATATGGGCCTGTAGTTTTGAGGGAGGGAGTGATTCTTGTTTGGTTTAGGGATCAGGGACATGTTCGCAAGTAGCATTTCCTCTGGAAGGGGGCCGCCCTGCAAAAACGAGTTGAACAGTTGTGCCATTTTGCCTGAAAGTGTAGGAGCAAATTTTTTAAAATATAGAGAGGAAAAGCCGTCCGGGCCTGGGGCTGAACCCAATTTCAGGCCCTTAATAACAGCAGAGACTTTCTCTTGTGAGATCGGGGAGTTTAACCTTTCTACTTGAGAGGGAGAAAGGGTAGGAACCCGGATAGCGTCCAACCAGGCCAGATCTACATCAGAAGGATTCGACGGAGACTGCGCCAGGAGGGAGGAGTAGAATTTGGTGAAAACTTTTAGTTTAGGACCTCCTGAGGGTGTGAGGTGGTCGAGCCCGAGTCATCAGTGAGCTTGTAAACATGAGGGGGCGCGGTGAGGCGGTTCAGCCTTCTAGCCAACATGGCCGAGGGTGAACTACCATGCAAAAGGAATTTTGCCTTTGCCCATCTCAGGGCCTTCTCAGCCTTGGTGGTGAGCAAAGTGTCCAACTCCAGGCGTTTCTTGTCAATATCTGCCCTAATAGATTCCTGAGAGAGTCTGTTGTGTTCTTATACAGGGAGTCTAAATCAGCAGTAAGATCTAGTATTCGCTGTTTGTTCATCTTATTACGGGCAGAAGCAATCTCAATCAGCTTACCCCGTAGAACAGCTTTATGAGCCGTCCAGAGTACAGAGACAGGGGTCTCAGGGAGGGCGTTAAGTTCAAAGTATTGATCAATGGACCTTTGTATCTCGGCCTCGACCGCTGCATCCGAGAGGAGAGACTCGTTCAATCGCCATGCAAATGGCATGGGGGCAAGACCAATAAAATCTGTTTCAAAGGATGCGATCTGGTGGTCAGACCAGACGCATGGGAGTATCGCAGCGTCCCTAGAGTTCGCTAAAATAATGGGTGAGACAAAAATATAGTCTAGCCTAGCTGAACTGTTGTGGGGGTGAGAAAAGAAAGTAAACTCCCTGGCCCCAATATTGTGAGCCCTCCATGAGTCAATTAATTGGTGGTCTTTTAGTGCCCGCACAAGCGATTTAGGAAAAGCCCCGGCAGATGCAGAGATCGAGGACCTATCCAGAGAGGAGTTGGCCACCAGGTTAACATCTCCACCCACTATCATGTGCGGGGACTGAAACATAGTGAGGTGTTCAAAAAAAGTGGTAAAAAAAGAAGCAGGGGGGTCATTGGGAGCATATATACTAGCAATAGTCAGATCTTTGTTATTCAGGGTTCCCTTTATAATGACATATCTGCTTTCTTTATCCCTGAACACCTTCTTGACTTCAAAGGGGAGGGAGGAGTGTAGAAAAATAGCAGCACCCCTGCTCTTGGACGAATGCAGTGTAAAGAATGCTTGGGGGTAGTGCCGATGAAAAAATGTAGGGTGGGAAGATTCAGAGAAATGCGTTTCCTGAATTAGGAGTATTTTAGCCTGAAGTTGGTTATAATGAGCAAAGGCTTTTTGACGTTTAACTGGAGTGTTAAACCCCCGGACATTATGAGAAATACATTTAATCCCCATCACAACCATATATAAGGATTACCATCTGGATAGTGTGAAAATAGGGCAATTTAGTTGTGAGATTACTGCAGAAAATCAGGGGACGCAGCACAAGAGCAGGGGATACAACCACACTCCCACCTTCCACATAAACATACGAGAAAGTACATTCCTGGGAAAATCGTATGCAAAATATAACATAGAGCCAAATGAGACAATTCAAATAGATGTACCGACCAGAACTGCAAAAAAAAGAGCAATTGTAAAGAAAAAATTATTTAAAAAGCAAAGAAAAAGAAAGTTATCTGGATCAGGTGGAGAGTTTAAACCTGATAATAGGAGAAACCAAAAGAGACCTCCAGGTCTCAAGACCAGCCATAGACAAAACACAAAAAAGTGCATAGCAAAACTAACAGGTGGAATGAGGTAACGGAGCCGGCGGACGGGAATCATCCGAGTCCCGCGGACACTCCGCATGGTTACCATCGATGTCCAATAATAGCTGGGCGGGGAGGTCATGCAGCGACTTAAACAGATGAGCCCGAGGAACCAGGGCTAAAGTAGAAAATATGTATGGTGCAAAAAATTGTAGAAAAAACAAAAAACTCAGCACTCAGTCAATTCCCATACCTCCGATGTCATATCTGATCCTCCTACGATCTCGGCGGGGTGGAGGGGTGCGCCATAGGGGAGATGGTCTGGGAGTCGTGGGGAGGCGACGGACCGCTTCAGCCTCCAGAAGGCCCTGTTTTACCAGGATTTCCTGACCTTCAAGAAGAGTAGTGGCCACGTAGGTCGACCCATTGTGGGGAATTATCAACTTGAAGGGGAATCCCCACTTGTATCGGATGCGTGCGGCCTGCAGCGCCGTAGTGATTTCTTTTAATCCTCTGCGCCTTTCCAGGGTGGCCTGGGAAATATCAGGGAAGAACTGTACTACCTGATCGTCTAGGGTGATCCGTTGCTGGTTCCGCGCAGCCCTCAGGATCTCCTCTTTCGTAAGGAAGTCCTTCATACAGAGAACTATGTCTCTGGGTGGTTTATCCGCCGGGGGCTTCGGCCGAAGCGCCCTGTGGATCCGATCACAGGTAAAGGCGGCAGAGTTACAGTCCGGTAGAAGGGACTTGAAAAGGCGGACCACCGCAGGGATTAACTCAGGAACCGACTCCGGGATACCACGTAGGCGGAGATTATTACGTCGGTTACGATTATCGAGGTCTTCCATTTGGGCCTGGATGAGGGAGAATGCTGAGGCCAAGTTTTCATGCTCCCGACTGAGGTCGTTGTAGGCCAGGGCGAGCTCGTCGTGTTTCGTCTCGAGCCTATCCGTCCTTGTGCCCAAGGCCGCAATCTCCTGGGATAGAGTGTGGGAAGTCTTGTGGAGCTCCGTTTGGAACTTGGCGGCCAGCCTGGAATACATAGCCTCCAGGCTGGAGTCCAAATCCGCCTTCGATAAAGCCGGAGCGCCGGGCTCAGAGGCATCAGAGGCGTAGAGTTGAGAAGGGTGAGGAGATGGGGGCTGCGCGCCATCCCCCTCAGCAGCGGCGCCATCTTGTAACATGCCGTATGAATCCCTGGCGCGGAGCAGATAATGAGTCAGGGTCTTCTGAGCCGAGCTCTTGTCCTCCTTTTTTTTGGTAGTAGGCATGCACCGCAGTCAAGAGGCTCGAGGGGTGATAAAATTAAGGATATAATTGCAGATTATAGCCCTCTATGAGCCGGGATCAGCCCTGAAGCTGCGGAGCTAATCCCTCAGGCGACCATCCCGTTCAGCGCCACGCATGCGCCCCCTATCGAGATTTTTAAGGGTAAAAGTTTGACGCCATGCCACGAGCGGGCGCAATTTTTAAGCATGACATGTTGGGTATCATTTTACTTGGCGTAACATTATCTTTCACAATATATAAAAAAATTGGGCAAAATTTATTGTTGTCTTATTTTTTAATTCAAAAAAGTGTTTTTTTTCCAAAAAAGTGCGCTTGTAATCAAGTGGATATCCATGTTTCTATTGCGGGCAGAGGGCAGAGGACACATCATTGGGGGGGTAAAATTCACTTTTGTGGGGGGGGGGGTGGTGGTGCAGAGGACACTACAGTGGGGGGGGGTGAAGAGGGTAGGGGACACTGTCTTGAGAGTACAGAACACTATTGCGGGGGGTGGGGAGCAGAGCACACTACAGTGGGAGGGTGATGTGATGGGGACAGAGGACACTACTGTGATGTTGTGTTTTTATTAGTAGCTTGATAGTTTTTTTATTACTTTTTATAAGAGTGCAAAAGCTTGAGTAGGACCATTTGTCTTTCGTCAGCCAACAATCCTGTTGGTGTAAGAGAAGCATTATGCCACTTAAAGTAAATGGCAAAAACAAGCAACATATTTAACAATGCTTAATATAAGCCAAGGCATCAAATATATGACTGAACATCTGACCTTAAGGAGAATGTTGAAAAGCAACCATACACCAATATTAGTAAGACTTGCTAAAGTGAGGGCCTGTAGCCATCACAAAGAAAAAAGAGAAGAAGAGAAAAGAAAGAATACCAAAGAAGATTGAGAAAAGAAGAGCCTACTAGGGGAGAGTGCTCGCAGGTGAGCAGGAGTGCACAATAGGTTTGAGGTCATGGGTGTAGGGGAACCTTCATGAAGGTTGTCCAAGGTTTCTATATTGTATCAAATTTCTCAGTGCGGTCCAAGGGTATGCCTGCTATCTTCTCTTGAGCCATGATCCAAGAAATTTTCCTTTTGGCCAATAAGACAGAAAAAGTTGGCTGTTTCCAAGCTTTGGCTAGAGTAAGTTTGGCTCCCAAAAGGATGAAAAAGATAAGGCGTTGTATACTGTTAGAGGCAGTCCTAACCTGGAAGTTAAGAAGGGCTATGTGAGGAGATTTCTGTATTGGAACATTTGTGAATCAAGGAGAAGATTTTGTTCCAGAAACTCTGTATCTGGGACATTCCCACCATACATGTAACATAGTACCCCGAGCTTACACCCCCTGAAGCAAAATGGGGATGATACTGGGTAGAGCTTAGCTAGTCTAGATGGAAACAGGTACCACCTGTATAAGACTTTTATACTCACTTATACAACACTGCAAGGCTAGTGTTAGGAACCCCCTTATATGACTTTAAAAAATTCCTATTCCATGTCTGCAGTTTCCACTGTTGAGAAAAGTCAGACTCCCAGGCCAACATATAGGAAGTCTTAGAGTGAGTGGAGGACATTGCCTTGTAGATCACTGTGATTCCCCCCCTCCCTCTGCTCATTGGCTTGACTACACCACGGTTCGTAGGCTATGAAATCTGGGTGAAGCGAAAGAGTTCAGAGGGTGGCATATCCAATTTTTCTAATAAAGTATGATTTAGAAAGTGGACCTAAAAGTTGGAGAAAATTACCAATTCTAAATAGCCCCTCGTTTAGCCACCAGCTGAAGGCTTTGATTTCCATCCCTGGCGGGAATGCTGGGGTCCGGAATAGGCGCATTAGAGGCCCAAGGCTGGAGGTCAACTGTGTGTTCATTTTCAAGGTGTCCTAAAGGGGAAACGAGTGTAAAAGTGTCGGGGATAAAATGGGGGTCTAAAAAAATTTGGGCACCATAGGAGTCCAGGGTATGAAGTGGGACCGCCTGCCCGTTGATGTGTATCCAACCAGGCAATTCCCAACTAGAGTAAACTACTGAGGTCTGAGCAAGTTGTGCAGCTTGGTAATACCAAAATAGATTTGGAAGGCCCAGACCAACCTCGTCCCTAACTTGGAATAGAGCCAAATTAGGGAGCCGGTAGCCCTCCTTACTCCAAATAAATGTAATCATTTTGGCTTGAAACTTTAAGGTAAGCCTTGACCAAGGGGGTAGAAGGAGACCTAAAGAATTATAGGATGTGAGGGGTACATGTTTATTTTGTGTTACTACACACAAACGCATCGGGCAATAGAGATGCAGCTGCATGCCTCAACTGCAACAACTCAGTTAACAATGTCATTATTTATTCATTTATGTTCTTACTGGTTTTATATCTTATTATTATTTTTTCAGCGCTTGTTTTATGACATCTGTACATATGTAAACTCATTTTTATGTATTAATTTATCCATACAGACCACTATGTGGCGCCTGGTTAGACACTGATGTACCCTTGTTGCCTATATTGTGCATGCCCATACTTATGTGTGTGTCAACAGCATTTACTAGAATGTTGTTTCTCCCATGTGATTTCTGTTGGAGATGTGTCATGCTTTTATGATTAATAAACATGTACCCCTTAAACATGTACACCATGGGGGTTATTTACGAAAGACAAATCCACTTTGCACTACAAGTGCAAACTACAAGTGCAAAGTGCACTTGAAATTGCACTGAACGTGCACTTGGAATGCAGTTGCTGAAGATCCTAGGGGGACATGCAAGGAAAATAAAAAAACGCATTTTAGCTTGCACATGATTGGATGAAAAAATCAGCAGAGCTTCCCCTCATTTCAGATCTACCCCTCAGATTTACAGCGAATGCACTTCCAAGTCCACTTTCAGTGCAATTTCAAGTGCACTTTGCACTTGTAGTTTGCACTTGTAGTGCAGAGTGGATTTGTCTTTCGTAAATAACCCCCAATGTCTACAGTCTCACTTAAAGTCCCAAAACTCCAGTATTGTTCGCTTATTGGACTGATATAGGTGTCGTTCCAGGTGAATCGAAAGTCCTCCTTAAGACTAGTGAGTAACGACGCCGGCATAATAATGATAAGTGCTTGGGATTTATCAAAGTTGACTAGGAGCCCCATCACAGTGAAAATAAGTTTAAAGCAGGGTTTCTAAACCATGGATCCATGGAACTCCTTCAGAGGTTAAATTTAAAGGAATATTTCACTTTTATTGTTTCACTTCAAGCATTATTAAAATCACTACTCCTGAAAAAACTGCCATTTTTAAAACTTATTTTTGCATTGATACATGTCCGCTGGAGCAGGACCCAGGTCCCCAAATACTTTTTATGACAACAACTTGCATATTAACCTTTAAAATTAGTACTTTAGATTTCTCCCATAGACTTTTAAAGGGTGCTTTTCGAATGTGCCGCGAACACCCAAAACTGTTCACTGTTTGCCGAACAGGCGAACAGCCAATGTTCGAGTCAAACTCAAGTTTGACTCGAACATAAAGCTCATCCCTAGTAAGGGCTCTTTCACACAGGCATTTTCATCCATCTGTTTACGGATGAAAAAGGGACATACATTGATCCCTATGAGATTGCGGGTTTTAGAGGATGAACATCCGCTGACACCCGATCTCATCCGGGTTCGCAATCCTCCGATTCTGCAAACGGAGGAAAACCCTATTTTTCCATCCGTCTGCAGATGAGATCGGGTGAACACGGACATACGGTCCGTTTTCATCCGATCCCCCCCATAGGGGAGAGTGGAGATCTGACATGGCGGTCCCTGCACAGTGTGCGGGGACCGCCCTGTCATCCGCCGGCTTAGCGGGGATAAGCGGAGCGATCCCCACTGAGCAAGCAGAGGTTCATGGGGCGGATCATCACGGATCCGTTCCGTGTGAAAGAGGCCTAACATATATAGTGAAATCTGCATTTGTGTAGGGGCCTTCAACAAGTTTGTATGTGCATGTACATGTTGGCAGGGTTAAAATTATTGCTACAATCCCATTGTATAATGGCCTAGTGATGTTATGCGTGGATTTTTACGATTAAAACAGTTATACTTCTAAAGATTGGATTGCGGTCACTTCTTTTGCACATACTTCAAAATATTTTTTATTTGGGGGGTTAAGTGGTTTGCTGTCACTTTTTTAAAAATCTTTTTTGTCACTAAAACTTTATTTATATCGCATAGGGGGTAAAAGGTCCCCTGTGTCACACAGTTTTGTTGTGATAGGTTCTCTATACTGAGAAAACAGGGATCTTTTATAATGTATTATTTCAGCGACAGTAGCCACAAATATTGTTCAGTGGCTGAACAGCATGCAGGCAGCTTGGATAGGTTACACTATAAATAGGAGGCAGGTTTTAAATTGAGCTAAACATTAGAGTGTATGATTTTAGAGACAATAGACACAAATATTGTGGTGCGGCTGGTAGGGATGAGCTAAACTGCCCTGGGTTTGGATTGAGCAGACATGGCAAGCTTTAAAGGAGTTCAGATACTAGAACCCCACTGAATACAATAAGAGCCTGCCGAATAAAAAAATGAAAAATGTCTGGGCCAATAGGCAAAGTGGTGTCAGAAATAACATAGGGGTGGGAACTGCACCTTCACAGCATTCCTCTAAAAACTACTATGGTTAGTAGGACTGTTGCATTTCTCGGTCATTGTCTCAAGGTTCCCCAGTTCCCTTAACTCCTGTGTCATCTCCATCAACAGTCATTACCACATTTACGTCTCCATTATACACACTGGTCCGGATTCAGAAAGAATGGCATAAGTTTCTGCTGGCGTAGCGTATCTCATATACGCTGCCGTAATTTAGAGAGGCAAGTACCGTATTCACAAAGAACTTGCGCCCTAAGTTACGGCGGCGTTTATTTTCTATTCTACAAGTTCTATGATGGAAGAAAAAAGATACCAGGAAAGTAAGAAGAAAAAAATACTACACAAATAAAGTATTGAAACAGTACCGTATTTGCCGGCGTATAAGACGACCCCCTAATTTTCCAGCTAAAATGTTGGTTTTTGGGATATACTCGCCGTATAAGACTTCCCCCTTCCTACTAGTCATGCCTCGCCTCACGGTGCCACCATTACATGCCAGACTGTGCCACTACATGCCTCACTGTGCCCCATTACATGCCAGACTCACTGTGCCCCATTACATGCCAGACTCACTGTGTCCCATTACATGCCAGACTCACTGTGCCCCATTACATGCCAGACTCACTATGCCCCATTACATGCCAGACTCACTGTGCCCCATTAAATGCCTCACTGTGCCATTACATGCCAGACTCACTGTGCCCCATTACATGCCAGACTCACTGTGCCCCATTACATGCCTCACTGTGCCATTACATGCCAGACTCACTGTGCCCCACTACATGCCTCACTGTGCCACTACATGCCAAACTCACTGTGCCCCATTACATGCCAGACTCACTGTGCCCCATTACATGCCAGACTCACTGTGCCCCATTACATGCCAGATTCGCTGTTCCCTTATGACATGCCTGACTGTGTCTTGACGATCCCTTACCTTATCCTAAGACATGCAGAATTGCGGCCGTCCATTTTTCATAAGCCGCGCCTCCTACTTCTTCTGTTCCGTGATAGGCGGAACATTCAGCTTCCCAGGAGGCACTGTGTTCAGTGTTCGCCTATCACGGAGGGGTTAAAAAGTCGTCTTATACGCCGGAAAATACGGTACATTTTACAGTGAATTTTAATAAAAAATCAATATTTGAATAGCAAAGATGACACATTGACAAGCTACACCAATACAGACATGGTAATGTATTGCTGCATAGAGTTAATGAAATGATGCTTAACAAACCACAAATTATAAAAAATTAGTGATAGGAATATTATGGGAAGCCCATTTGACTTTTAGCAGAAGAACTCTTCAGGTACACAACTATGTACAGTCCGTACATACACTTCTTATCTGCCTCCTGCACAAATCTTGATTGCAGAACTACAACTCCCAGGAGCATCTGGCACACTGTTAGGTGATCTGCCAAAAATGCTCAGTCAGATTGGATGCAAAAACCTTTTACCGGCAGGGACTGCAGGCCCCTTGTGTAGCAAAGTCTTAGGCCTGGATTCACAAAACACTTACGCCGACGTATCTACAGATACGCCGCGTAAGTGTAAATGTGCGCCGTCGTATATTTACGCTGGCCACAAGGGGCGCTCCCATTGATTTACGCGTTGAATATGTAAATGACTGAGATACGCCGATTAGGGCTGATCGTAGGTTACGTTCAGTGATTCGACGTTTCTTAGGCGTTCGTTCCGACGTGATTCTGAGCATGCGCACTGGGAAGCGTCTACGGGACGGCGCTTGCGCCGTTCGTTCGGCCCATCATTTGCATGGGGTCACGGTTCATTTAAATGTTTCACGCCCACTTCCACCTACTTTGAATTAGGCCGGCGTACGTCTAGGAATTTATGTTATGCCGGCGCAACGTTGGGAGCAAGTGCTTTGTGAATACTGGGCTTGCCTCTCTGTGTTACGTCGGCATAGCGCATATGAGATGCGCTACGCCGGCATAAAGATGCGCTCAAGTATGTGAATCCGGGCCTTAGTGCTCAATTGTTCTTCTGTGGCTACTGATCCCAGCGCCACCTCTTCAGGCACTGCAAGCCCACGTGAGTGAAGCTGCCTCCTTCTCTAGCCCTCCTGTTTAAACTTTCACAGTCCTCCCAGACTGACTCTGCATTCATCCCAGACTGCTTCCACTCAGTCCTCTTAGGCATGCCTCTCAGTTCTTTCCAAATGTAACACTCACCAGCCTACCTGGTGAGTGTTTTCCTGCTGTCCTCCTCCTACTCCCCTGCCTTGGGTCAGGACACCATTGTGTGTCATGAAGTGGATCCCTTCTGCACCCGAGCCCAGGCCCAAGGTCACCCCCAAAGACTAGGGGGCTACCCTCAAGAGCCACTGACAGCCTAACACTCCATTACCAGTTTCCACCCGAACTCCTCTGCCCCAGCTGGGCAGACCCTAAATTTTTGAGGGGGTCTGCCCCCTGCCAACCCATCTGTTGGAGATTGGTTAGGGCTCTCAGAATACTCCAGACAGCTCCTCATTACCTCTATTCCCATTCTTCTGGAAGTTTCCTGCAAGTTCCAGAAGTAGGGGGAGGTCTCAGAGTTGCTGCCTGTGAGTCACCCAGCTCTCCCTAAGTCACTCACCCAACCCAGATTAACAAGCCAGCCAAGCCTAATGCCACGTAAACACGATCGGAAATTCCGACAAGAAAAGTCCGATGTGAGCTTTTGGTCGAAAATTCCAACCATGTGTATGCTCCATCAGACTTTTGCTGTCGGAATTTCCGTCAACAAAAGATTGAGAGCAGGTTCCTATTGGAAAATCCGCTCGTCTGTATGCAATTGCGACGCGCAAAAAAAACACACATGCTCAGAATCAAGCAGAAGAGCCGAACTGCCTATTGAACTTCATTGATCTTGGCTCGTCACATGGCTTGTGTGACCGTTTGTATGCAACACAAATTTGAGTCAACATTCCGTCAGAAAAAATCCACAGTTTTCTTGTTGGAATTTCCGATCGTGTGTACACGGCATAACAATTTACCTACACTACATAAAAATCCCACTCTAGCACACTAGAGGGTGCTATAAATGGAGCACTACCAAATGATAAAATTATAATAAAATTACCACATAGCTAAGCAAGAGGATAATAGTTCTACCTCAGAATGATTTAAATGACACAAACTTTGATTAGGCTAGCTACATAGAAATGCTACAAATGGGAAAAAAAGAATAGGAGCTATCCTAATAATTTTTATCTACAAGGGATGGGGCACAGTGGGAGGGGCATTCTTCAAGTGAAAACTACAAGTTAAATAATACTCATACCAAGTCAGGAAATGTAACTTTTTATTTGAATTTTTATACAGTTGAAAACACATCCTGCAAATATATCAAAGCACTGACAGTGGGACATATACAGTATAAGAATTAATTATAAACGTGATCAAGCATTTCTTGGATTTTTTTTATGTTGTACCATACAAAAAAGTATGGTTAATAAACATTTAAAATCAATGTTGTCATTTAAACTTTTAGGACTTGGGACATATACATTAGAGTCTAACCAATTGTGTTGGTAAACCAAAAAAAATAAAAATGTTGTTTTGCAAAAATGGCAAGAAAATGGCAAAATTGATGTTCTGGGAATAAAGCCAACAATGCAAGGGTCACTGGACAAGCAAGAATACTAGTAAAATGTTCAAGCTGTAATAGCTGCTGGACAAGCAGAAATACTTTTAGAAATTGTAGAGAACAAATTGTTGTTGAGTTTGCTGGACAAGCAACATAGTTTTCAAAATGCTATAAGCTGTTGTTTAGAAAAGCAATATACTGTTATTGGAAGCAGGAACAAACTACTTTTTGCTGCCATTTTGCATATAACTGAAATGCATGTTAGGGTGGAATTTAGGGTGGAATTTAACGGGGCAAATTGCTGCATAACACCTAGAATTAGAAGTTATATCATAACCAAGTTAAAAGGAAAAAAAACACATCAGTTCAATTAAGTGCAACTTAAAACTTACCTGGCATTGAGGGTTGTCTGCATATTAACGCCAGTGTCCTAGACAACTACAGTATATACATGCACACACCTTTAACTGACCTCCCTTCACATATTTGACTTAAAGCTGATCTCTACTCATTAGACAAAAATTATTAAATAGCCCCCCCCCATCTTCCCATACTTCTAGAGTTAAGTGTTCCTTCTGGAGGGAAAAAATGATCTTCTTAGTTCCCCGCATATACAATGCAATATGGCTGGTCCTGCCTTGAACAGAGCTGCTGCTTGGGATTGGTGGTATGGTGGAGAGAGCCTGCATGAGCAAGGAATAAAGTAAGTATTTCACATTATTTCTTACCTCTAAAATAAATAGGCTAAATAAGAAGTCAACCCTTATGCCGCGTACACACCATCACTTTATGTGATGAAAAAAATTACGTTTTTAAAAACGTCACTTTCATTGACTGTGTGTGGGGGAAAACGTCGTTTTATGTCTTGTAAAAAACGACCAAAAAAATTGAAGCATGCTTCAATTTTATGTGTCGTTTTTCAAAAGTGCACTTTTTACTTCACAGAAATTGACCGTGTGTAGCAAAAAACGTCGTTTTCTAAGACGTTTTTTCATCCACGCATGCCCAGAAGCTAGTTATGAAGCAAGCTTCAATGGTAAAACGTGGTGGAACGTAACCTCACTTTGCAAGATCATTGTGAGAAAACGATGGTGTGTAGGCAACTTCGTCTTTGAAAATTGAACTTTCAAAAACGTAATTTTTTACTTCACAGAAAGTGTCGTTTTTTTTCATCACATAAAGTGATGGTGTGTACGCGGCATTACAGTCAGGGTATTGTTCATTTGTGCTTTAACGCCCCGTATACACGACCGGATCTATCCACTGAAACTGGTCCGACGGACCAGTTTCAGGGGACAGATCCGGTCGTGTGTAGGCCCGAGCGGACAATTTCCAGTGGACAAAAATTTCTTAGCATGCTAACAAATCTGTCTGCTGGAAACCTGTCCATCGGACGTGTTCGGTTGTCTGTACAGACTCACCGGACATGTCCGACCGACCGCCATCCCTCGCATGCGTCGTACTGATTCGACGCATGCGTGGAAGCTTTAAACTTCATCGTCGCCCACGCCCCGCGTATTGTTTACGCGCGGATTTCTGTCTGATGGTGTGTACAACCATCAGACAGAAATCCGGCAGCCGGACGCAGCGGATCTGTCAGCTGAAAACGGTCCGGTGGACCGTTTTCAGCGGACAGATCCGATGGTGTGTACGGGGCCTAAGTCTTTTCCTCCACATCAGCACTTACTAGCTGAAAGAAGGCCCACAAGAAAAGGGGCACGTAAGAAAACCATTTCCTAAGGCCTTATTATAATTATTGTTATTCTTTTGACAAGGATTGTGTGGTCCCACTGTTGGTTGTTTTCTCAACAGGATCCCAGAGGAAAAAGGTAAAACGTGGTGTTTACACAGTAACGTTCGTAAGGACGTTTATATCAGTAAGACATCTTAGTCATTCTGTTGACTTGAAGTGTTGCCAGCTGTGCCATGTTAATGTCAATTTGGTGATCTGTTCTTGTGAGATACTAATGAGTTCTTCTATTTTTTCCATATTATTAGGTCTGTCAAACCATTCTTTTTTTATTGGGATGATTGCTGAACGCCAGTGACAAGGTATACAGCATCTAATGGCATTTATCACAAACATCACTAGTGATTTGAGATATTGTTTATTAGGAATATACCTATGATGGAGCAGGTATAGAGCAACATTTTCTGAGGTAACTACTGGGATAGTTCTATGTACAGATTTCCAAAACTGTTGGATTTTAGGGCATTGACCCATCTGCTGCATCACAGCGCCAACATCTATTAGGAATCGAGTTAGAAAATGTATTGAGTAGGGCAGGAGTTCTGTACCATCTTTTGAGTAAACCACACTCTTGTGTTGCAACATTGACCCCCCCCCCCATGCACTTTATGTGGATACATATGAATTCCCACTCAAGGTCAGAACATTTTGTGTCTAGGTCTCGTTCCCATGCTATCCATGAAGCACTGGAGAAGGCTGAATGATCTCTGAAGAGTGAGGAATATAGACCCTATATTAGATGTCTTTTATACGTTTTATCTGTGATTATGTCCAATACAAACTGAAATGCCAGTTTAGTATTAAGAGCAAATATGGAAGAAAAAATTTGCGCTACTAATAAGTAAATGTGGATGTAGCAGCCTGCACCAACAATAGAACAATATTGTGTACAAAGATAAAAAGAAAAAAGTGTGGCGCTGGGAGGAATATAGTATGAATAGTATAGTATAGTCCAGTAACAAGTGAAAGCGTGAATATTAATAAATAACACTATGTGCATAATGAAGCATCAAATATAAAATTGGAAATAACAACAATGGTTATAGTGGATGAAAATGTAGATGAATGACCATATACATATACTCATATGGACCAATTAAGATGGTATAAGTCCAGAAAATGACCACAGTCTCTATGTGGAGAAATTCAATGCGAGAGAAGGGGGTGGCATCATATCTGACCAATGAGAAAAAGTCCCATTATGCGACTATGCTGAACATGTGAGATGAGTCGCATCACTCCAGAAGTATAAAACTCAATGGAAGGGCCGCGATACAATCCAATAACACACCAGATATATAGAGGGAATGGATACTCTTACCGTATTTAGTGGACACACTCACCAGCGGTGGTGTGTCAATCAGGCATATACGAGATCCTCGAGATGATAGCGTCCACAGAAGGAGCGTTTGAAGGCTTCAAAGGATATCGCAGTGGTCCAGCGTCCTCAATCCTATGCGTCCAGGATATGGTGAATCAAAGCAGAGACTCCTCATAGGGGAGAAAATTCACATAGAGGAATGTGGAAAAAATAAAAAGGAGGCTCCACATAGTGCAGTTAATCCCAATGGGAGGTAAAAAAGCCTTTATTGGCATATACAGGATAAGAGTAAATTAAAATGGTAAAAACGTACTGGCCCTATGAAGAGGCGGGTACAAGTGATCACAAAGGGGTATCAAAGCGTGGTGAACAAATAGCTGTAGCAGGCTATGTACCCGACATGTTTCGAGCAATGGCTTTTCAACTGGGGCAAGTATTAAGAGCATCCAAAGCAAAAGAGTGCCCCTATGGTAGAAATGGGATGTTAAACATCTCTGTAGGGACACATTTTCAAGAGAAATTTGTCATTCGTGCCAGGGGGAAAATCTGCATTAGCTTATAGTAAAGTTAATAGACTAAGCTAGGGGATTGGATTTGAGAGCTTGGTCATAGGTCAAAAGACTTCCAATGTGCGGCCAATCAGGGGATGAAGTTTAGCCTGGGGTGAAATGGACTGTGGGTGCATCCATGGTAGGGATCTCAAACATTGAGGACTATTTATGTGTTTTAGTGTAACCCAATCCTTGACTGTGTGATTAATGTTCCACTCTACTATTCAGGCTAGATAAATTGCCCAGTAATAGTGACGCAGGTCAGGAAGGGCAATTCTCCCTTTGATTTTGGGGAGGGGTTTGAATTTAATTCTGGGAGGTTTGCCTTTCCATATAAAAGATGAGCAGACTTGACGGAAGGAGGCGAAGAAACAGAAAGGTAGTCTCATGGGAATGTTCTGCAAAACTGGATATAAAGTGGAGCTCCAGGCGCCTTCAGAAAAAATTAAAAGTCAGCCGCTACAAATACTTTACAGTAGCTGCTGACTTTTAATACTAGGATACTTTCCTGTCCACTAACCCAGCAGTGTCTTCACCCCAGCTCTCAGGTGCTGCCACCGCCATTTCTTGTAAGGGAAACCGGCAGTGAAGCATTGCGGCTTTACAGCTGGTCCCCTACTGTGCATGCGTGAAGCGTGATGCACTTTGTAAATGGTCTGGTGGCAGGGGGAGGGAGGAGGAGGCTAAACTTCCATGTTACTTCACTGCGGTTTGTGGAAAAGTCACCTGGAAGTGAGAACGGGTACCTATCAAAACCAGGTGTCCGCTCCCCCGCGAAAGGTGCCAAATGTGGCAGTGAAGGGGGGAGGAAGAAAACAAGCAGAGCTTTTCCTTTTGGGCATGGGCTCCACTTTAAGATGAGTATATATTATGGTGATGGAGTATGAGTGAGTGTGCTGAAAAGTGTCAAAAATATGTATTTTAGATACTGTAAGTAGGTGAACATTCTAATTTTACATCCGAGTTTACAGAAGAGCCTAATTACAATAGTCTGGGATACTTATCAACTTAACACCTGCTATTTCTGTTTTGTGTTTCTTGGTGCTGCCTGCAGCGCCATGTAACACACACAACAGAAAATGTCAGAAGGCCATAGTACCCCCAGAGAGTTGGCAGTGCTCCCCTCGCAGTTCAAAGTTTCCTTGCCTGCTCATTACTGTATATGGTGGAGTCAAAAGGAGAAATCCCCTTCACTCTGAACTGCAGCCTTATTTGGTTATTGTATCTGGTAAGTGAGCTTAGGGAAGAGGGAGGTTTTTTACTGATGAATCCGTACTGGGAAGGTCTGTACTGGGGTGAGAGGTGTCTGTACTAAGGGGTCTATACTGGGGGGTAATGATGTCTGTACATAGGGGTCTGTACTGAGAGGAGTGATGGTGTCTGTACTGAAGGGTCTGTACTGGGAAATAATAGTGACTGTACTGAGGGGTCTCTACCGAGGAGGGGGGTTGGTGGTGTCTGTACTGAGGAGTCTGTACTGGGGGGTAATGGTGTCTGTACTTAGGAGGAGGTGTCTGTATCAAGATGGTCTTTACTTGGGAGGAGTGGTTTGGTGTTTGTACTGATGGATCTGTACTGGGGAGGGGTGTCTGTATTGAGGAGTTTGTACCAGGAGGGTCTGTTTGTGTTGGGGGTAGGTCTGTATTGAGAGGTCTGTGCTAGGGGGGAGTCTGTACTCAGTGGTCTCTGCTAAGACAGAGTTTGTATTAAGTGATTTGTGCTGGAGGGGTCTATACTGAGGGTGGGGTCTGTACTTAGGGGGGTAGGCTGGGAGAAGGGAATTACAGATGTTAGGATATGAGCTTGGGGGAATTTGTACGGGGGGGTGTTAATTATTGGTTGTACTCTGTAGAGTGGCCTGCGTGTATGCATTCCTTCCAAATAACAATTTTTATTAAATTTATCATAGGTAATAACAAAACACAGACACAGAAGGAGTCTGAAAAGACCCATATACAGTTATAACAATGCGCACTGAGTGCGCAGCCAGAATAGAGGGAGATGGGCCAGAAATATAAAACAGTGCAAAAATGTAAACAATCTCCCTCGGCATCGGTGCCAGTAATACTAAACATAGTAAACAGTATTTTAAAGTTGGTATCATATATAACTTGGCAGAGAGAGTCTGCCTTTCCAGAAAGGGAGAAAGGAAAGGGAAAAGAGAGAAAAAGAAGAGGGAAAAAGTAAAGAAGAGCGTTAGGTTACCGTGTTGACTCCTGCATCAGTTTATGGCGGGTCCTCCCGCTGGCGCCACCTCTCCCAGACCTCATCATAGTCATCCAGCCTATCTTGCATTCTGGCTGTCATCTTCTCCATTAGTTCCACATCCTTGACCCTGGAGTACAGGGCCTCCTGGGATGGGGGTGAGTTTTTTTTTCCAGTTCAGGGCAATCAGGCATCTAGCTGCAGTCAAAATATGTCTGAGCAATTTCTTATAAGGTTTGGCCATGTTTGGCTGATCGAGGCCCAGCAGGAAAAATTTGGGTGACATGGGAAACCGCTCCTCAAAGAGGCGGGATAGTAATTGTTGTGTACTTCGCCAGAACAGAGCTATGAGGGGACATGACCAATATATGTGGAAGAGAGAGCCTGGCAACGCCAGCAGCGGTCAGAGGTGGAGGGATATATTTTATGGAGTATGTCTGGGGTTTGGTACCAGAAGAAAATCATTTTGTATGCATTTTCTTTATATAGGGTACACAGGGAGGTTTTAGCAGCCTGCCTCCAGACGGCCTGCCAGGCCTTCATTGGGAGCTCCTCCCCCAGTGTATGCATTCCTAATGCCTGAACTATGTGCAATGAGAACTCCTAACCACTGCACTCTCTGCATAATGCACTCTTGCCCCCTTCACTCTGTGCATTATGCACCCCCTGACCACACCACTTTCTACATTACATACCCCTGAGCCTTCCGTTATAGACACTGTGTTTCGTATTCCTGATTACTTAACATGGGGACATCCTCCCCATGTTAAGTGCATGTGGCATGTGGCGCACTCTGTCCCCCCCTCTTTTCTGCAGCCGGCCAGGTTAACGTGCTCGGATAAGGGGTCTTGTGTGGATTTTTGGGGGAACTCCACGCCATTTAAAAAAAAAATTGGGGTGGAGTTCCCCTTAAAATCCACACCAGACCTGAAGGGTCTGGAATGGATATTTGGGTGGAACCCCACGTATTTTTTTTTAAAATTGACGGCGGGGTTCCCCTTAATATCCATACCAGACCTGAAGGGCCTGGTAATTGAATTTGGGGGGACCCCCACGCTTTTTTTTTTATGAATGAATCCTCTCTGAATTGCCAGGAGCCGACAATTCATTATAGCTGCAAGTCCGGTTTTAAATTACTTTTTTTCTTTCAGAAATGACACTTTGTGCAGGGACAGTTCTAAGTACTGGAAACATGCGCTATTTTACATGCTAACTTTACACCCACCTGGGGGGGGGGTGTAAATATTTGAAGGAATATTTCACTTTTATTGTTTCACTCTAAGCATTATTAAGTTCACTGCTCCCGAAAAAAAGGACGTTTTTAAAACTTTTTTTTGCTTTGATACATGTCTCCTGGGTCCCCAAACACTTTTTAGGACAATAACTTGCATATTAGACTTTAAAATTAGTACTTTAGATTTCTCCCATAGACTTTAACAGGGTGTTCCGTGGCTTTTCGAATTTGCCGCGAACACCTCAAATTGTTCGTTGTTCGCCGAACAGGCGAACAGGCAATGTTCGAGTCGAACATGAGTTTGACTCGAACTCAAAGCTCATCCCTACTTGTGGCACAGTTATTGGAATATACTTCGTGGGTAAAAGTGTGCTGTGTATAGGGGGAGTAGACTCAGATTTTATTTAATTTTGCTCCTTTACGCCCATTCTACTGTTAGAAAAATGTAACCACACACACATTTTGTGGTTAGGTATTCAGAAAATGATTATCCCCAGGTGCCATATATGCTAGGTAGACCACTCCAAATTTTTACAGTAAAGAACAATGTGAAATATAAGATTTAGCCAACTGTGTGTTGGATATGCTCCATACTGCTCTGTATAGCCAAATTAAAGCAACTCTGTACTCATTGATACATTTTTAAATGCAATAGGTGTAAGTACATAACTTTGATATGATATCAGCCTCTTTCAGTTTCTGTACAGCAATGCTAGAATGTGAAAGAAAGAAGAAGCACAAGGGGCCAATCAATTCATGTGCACAGTGACAGAGAGATAAGCTCATCACTGTGCTGCTTTTCATTTCACTGTCCAGTCACAGGCTGAGCTGGGTAATGGATGATCTGTGCTTAGAGGAAGTAGATTTATTGATGCTGGCCATAAGACTGAGGGAATATAGTGGCAGAATAAAATACTGCAGATGAAATATTTATATTGAAGCTGAATATTACAACAAAAGCTGGTTTTGGTGTTTTATCTTTTCATTCGCCATGTATTTTGATTGTGGTATTTTTGGTTAGAGTTCTTCTTTATTAATTATATACAGAGGAGCCACCTTTGGGTGCTGTTAATGTTTGGTAGGTGGGCAGTGAATGTCACATTCATGATTTATTGATAAATCCCTATGCATTTTAAGCATTTTAAACAATGTCTTTAAATTTTGTCAGTTTATTTAATGTGACAGAACAAGTTCTTACTATATTAGCGTTTCCTACATTTGTTTTTAATTTCCTTTTATCTGAAGTTTCCATATAGATAGGCTTCAAGGATACAAATTAACATTTCCCAAATCTCTATTGATTGTAAACATACACAAGATATCATCCTGACATGTTTTATTTCCTATTTATTGGTTTTCAGTTTTTATACCTTTTTGTTTGCTGACTATAGAGAGCAACTGATTCATTATTCTACATTTTCACTGTTGTTACTTTTCTTGCTTCAGGCCAAGTATTTTTTCAATTTTTTAAAATGTTTCCTTTTGACAGCCTGCATTTTTCACTATGCTAGTTAGCTCAATAAGGTTATTCAAAATGAATATTTTATGAATAAACATGCATGGATTCATCAACAGAAGCAGCTTGTGCATTTTAACACAATATACTTTTATACATCATATTGTCAGAAAAATCCAGTAAGTCAAGTTTAGTACAATTTGAAAGCTAGAAAGTGCAAAGTGTGAGTATTGTTTAAATAACCACAAGCACCTGCATTATTTTCTAAAACACATGTATATAAATAAATACTACTGTTTAACTAATTTTGTAAAATAGTAAAAGTATCAAATAATTAGTTTTAAAACTATGATAAAACGATCATCAGAATTCATGCTCTCACATATGTTAAGATGATTAAACACGTGTTGTTTAGCGTTATTAAACTTCCTTGAGTCTGGCCTCTCAATGTCATGAGTATCTCCTCTTCAATCAATCAAGGCTTAGCTACAAGTCACACTATCCATGATCTTTTGCTCGTGATCATCAGTCTTTCACTATTTAACTTTCAGAATAAATCATTAACCCTTCTCTAAAATGGTACCCAGACATAGATACAAATTCCTCCAAGATACATACAGTTTCAATATATAGAATGATTAGGACCTTAGTATATTATCACTGTATGTTTGTCTTTGACTGTGTTTGGAAGTTTTCCTTCTTCTGTCAGTTTTCCATTGTTGTTCATTCTAAGATCTGTGGGTATTCCATGCTGGCTCTATGTCAAGCTTCAGTGATATACACTGTTTAGTGGGTATTTGAGCTGGGTAAAAATTGAATCTTATAATGGATGACCATCCAATGACAGTGTGATCACTTGTAAACACACCAGAGCATGTCCAGTTTTGCTCCTCCCCTCTCCCCAAGCCTATCGGTACAGAATGTGAGGAGAAAAGGGGACGTGCAGCAGCACTGTGGGCTAGATCTGAAGTTTCCACACAGCTGGTATGTGCTCATACATGTCTGATCCATCCATCCATGGCTCATCCATTCTCAATCCGTTGCTCATCCTTGCTCCATCCATGTCTCACCCATTGCTCATCCTTGCTCCATCCATGCTCCATCCATGTCTCATCCATCCATCCATGATCCATCCATGGCTCATTCATGCTCCATCCATGGCTCATCCATCCATTCATGGCTCATTCATCCATCCATGGCTAATCCATGCTCCATCCATGGCTCATCCATGTTTCATTCATGCGCCATCCATCTCTTATCCATGCTCGATCCAAGGCTCATCCTTCCATCCATGGATCACCCATGCTCCATCCATGGCTCACCCATCCACATTCATTGCTCATTCATCCCCATACATGGCTCATCCATCCCTATCCATGGCTCATGCAGGCTCACCCATCCCAAACTATGACTCTTTAATGGCTCATCTGTGCCATATCAGTGATCATCCATGCCACTTCAATGATCATCCATGCAACATACATGCCACATCAATGATCATCCATGCCACATCAGTGATCATCCATGTCACATCCATGCCACATCAGTTCTCATCTGTGCCACAACCATGCCACATCAGTGCTCATTCATGCCACATCTATGTGGCCAGGCTGTGGAAAAGTCTCACACATGTGGTATCGCCATACTCAGTATGATCAATACTCAGAGGTGTACTCAGTATACTCAGTATACTCAGAGGTGATCAAATACCACCAAAAGAAAGCTCTATTTGTGGGAAAAAAAGGACGCCAATTTCGTTTGGGAGCCACATCGCACGACTGCGCAATTTTCAGTTAAAGCGACGCGACCGAATCGCAAAAACTGACCAGGTCCTTTACCTGCATAAAGGTCCGGGTCTTAAGTGGTTAAGTAATTGTTCTTCAAAATGTGAGAGCACAAAAAGCTGAAAATTGGTCTGATTATGAAGAGGGTTTAAATGTCCAATGGGCAAGTGGTTAAACATCTCCAAGATCTACTTAAGTTTTAGAATAAATATAATAAATCATGGATGGGTAGAATAGCAGCAGTCAATATGACCCTGTTACCTACAATTTTGTATTATGCAAGAATATTGCCTCTGGTAATTCATCACTTTCAACTGAAAATCTTACAAAGCCATATTTCTCACTTCATTTGGAACAAAATAAGACTGCTTGTATTACAGTGCTGTTTCCCCCTAAATCCGTAATATCACCTTATGATTATCCATAAAGGTGTATCGCACCAATCCAGGGACATTCAATAACTTACTATGGTCACCTGCTAAATGCTCTCATATTTTCGATCTCATTATAGTACATTCTTTGCTTTGGGATGATATTAAATATTTTAGTGGTCTGATTTACTCCCATTATTTCATATTAAAGCGGTTGTATACCTTGTAAAATGTTTTTTTTTTTACACCTGTAAAGGAAAAGCCATAATGAGCTAGTATGCACTGCATACTAGCTCATTATGAAATACTTACCTTAAAATGAGGTGAAGAGAACTTACCTGGTCCACGCCGAGCGAGATGTCATCTTGCTCCGGCGTGTCTTCCGGGTATCGCTGCTCCAGCGCTGTGATTGGCTGGATGACGTCACTGGCGATTGGCGATGACGTCACTCCCGCGCATGCGCGTGGGAGACTTCAATTCGGTCCTTTCAGCCAATCAGACGAATACAATTTCCAACGAAAAACAAAATAAATAAAAACAAATTTCGGGAGTAACTAAATACATGTATTTTTTGGACGAAAACGAAATTCCGAAACAAAATATTTCAGTGTGCACATGTCTAATAATAACTAGTATGAAAGCTGCTTATTATGCATATTATAGTGTTCAGCTTTTTGCAAGCCACAAACAATTACACATTGGACATTTTAACCTAGTAGTGGGTTTCAAAATATTTTAAAATTGTATTTTACAAATCAGGTTATCCATTGGAATAAATAGAGAAATATCCAGTTTAACTGCTCTGTGCAATGCTGTTGCAGAAAGCGACCCAATATCTTATCTTCTGGGGTCCCCTTCCAATGCTGTCTGCTCTGTCTGTCTGCGTGCCCCCATATCAAGCTACTTGACTTGGCTGTGACATAGACACACATGGCTCCCAAGCTGGGCTGTGAGCATACATAGACACACATAGCATGCCTCAGCCCCATCCCTGCTCTCTTCTCACTGGATTTGATTGACAACAGCAGGAGTCAATGGCTCCAGCTGCTCACAATCTGTCCAGGAACCGAGACAAACTCTCCGGCAGACAGGCATAGCGTTGGATCGATATAGGACTCACTTAAAGTGATAGTAGAGGTTTGAAAGTGGAAATGAATCTGGACTAATAAAGTGGACTTTTGGGGGTACAAGTAATGTAAAAGATCTATAAATATTTATTTATAAAAAACACATGTGAAGAAATTTGTATACACAACTTTGTAAGACAGTATAGTGTCAACATATGATCTCAGTACATAAGTATAAAAGCTTATACTTATGCAAATACACTCATAACATAAGAACGTGTAGCATCAGAGGGTGTATATAAACTTTTAGTTCTTGAAACTGAGTTCAATATGCGGAATGGTAGATCTTGCTTTTACTCTCGACATGTTTCTTGTACAGAACGCTTCATCAGGAGCATAGAGGTCTAATAACAGACATACATGACATAAACAAAGAACATCAGAAGATGTCAATTAGTCAAACCAGTTTATACATAAAACAAATATACAAACCACAAATAAAATATAAAAAAAACTGTTATTCATTGTTACTCATGTACAGCACAGGCCGTAACACCCATCTAGTGAGCACATAACCAGACCTACTCTACCCATAGATCAAGAACCCCCCACATTAATTGGGAAAGGGGTAGTATCATTTATAATGTTAATAAATGACACCTAAATGGCATCCACTCGGATTGGGACAACCCCATAGGAGTGGCAGTTCTTAATGTCTGCATTCTTAGTCTAATTTAGAAAACAACGTAAAAACACTTCAAAAATGAAACATAGGATTGGTTCTTCCCCTTACGGATCAATCGAATTTCCGAAAAAATGTTAATCCGACCGTCAGTAGTAGAATAAGGTATATACAAAACTTTTACCTAGCCAGCCTCCTGGGCATAGGGTAGATGTTCTAAAACAGACAGAAAGGGGAAAAAAATTAACAAAGACAAACTTTGCAGACAGAGAGGTGTTGCAGGGATAACCCGTATCAGAAGAGTAAATGATTTAAATTATAGACAAAAAATAGACCAATCAATTGGGCTCACCGTTGTATGTAGTGGTAAAAAGGGTTAGACTGTGACACAAACTGTTGGTAGACAGTAATAGATGGATGACGAGAGCTGTCCCTCTAACTTCCCCTTAGCTTCGTAGAGCTCCGCATTCCAAATTGCTTAGGAGCTGAGCACCGGAGGGGAGGTAACCACCTCAGCGCACAGAAATAAGTAATCCTTTTCAAAAGTGCTGCGTTATTTAGGAAAGGATTAGTGGTTTAAGTTGCTATACAATAAACACATATACAATAAACACACAATCAAGCTTATAGATATGGGTATGGTAATGACCCATCAGTCCCAAGCTGTAGTAAGTTGTTACCTTTACATCCACAATATGAATCGCCAAGAGGAGAGAGATAAAGAGCATGGAGGGGGTCATACATCAACGTCGCACTCCTGTGTGTAGCAACAGGAGAGCGGCATTTGCCGTTCTTAACGGTATCCAAGCAGGAAGTGCGTCATTCCAGCCGGAAGTGACAACACCTCGCGGGGTCAAAGTTTTCCTGCGCATGCGCCGGTGATACCAAAATGGCGGCACCCACCGTATAGCGTGTCGGCAGGGGGACACAGTGAACCAGGCCAAAACGGTCCTATGTACAAAGGCGTGTTGGAGCCCAGCCCATATAGGGACAAGGGACCCAACGTGCGGACAAGGCAGCACAGAGGAGGAGTCCAATCCGGGGAACGGCCAGCACAGGGGGGGTGGCGGCCAAACGCCTACAGCTCGCGTAATGCATGGGCAACAAAAACACAGCATACAGAAACATTGATTAAAAACATATGTCACATAGGTGCAAGAGGTCCACCTAGTGGGTAAATCTATATACATATATATTCATTAATGAGAGTAACCAGGGAATCTTAGGGTATTAAAAATAAAAAATCTAAAAAATTTAATATAAAGGATAAATAATACATACATTCATATAAAAACATAGTTAACCAATGATTATCAGTAATACATAAAAAAATGATAAACATTAGCTTTAAGGTATATATACGTATATATATATATATATATATATATATATATATATATATATATATATATATTGTTAAATAAATATTTTCCTTATTATACCTTTTACACATCCCATAGTAATAGGGATAGTACAGAATATTAAAACATCTAGCTATATGATCAGTGTAAATCACATAAAGGGGGAGGTGGTTATGAAGTGACATCAACTATGTGAGTGAAAATAACATTCTCTATTAGAAAAGTGAAAATAGAAATGTATATATATATATATATATATATATATATATATATATATATATATATATATATAATCAGGGGACATTTTTCCTATAAGTGTGTGGTTGAAAGGGGAAACAGAGATAGTGCAATGTATAAAATACATGTTATCAACATTTTCCAAGTGCACACTTATTAATAAAGTGACTGATTGGTTGAGAATGGTAGGTGAATAGGGTATTTAAAGGAGTGAGTATTGGTAAAATAGTGGAAGGAAAGAATGGGGGGGGGGAATAGAGGGAGGAAGGGGGAGGGGAGAGGAAAAAAAACACACACAAAACTAGATGAAAGACTTGAAACCAAGTACAGGGTAATCAAAGACTGACCCCAAGGGGGTATAATCAAGGCATATATAGATAACAATGGATGGATGGGGGTAATGGGGGGTAATAAATGAATGAAAACCCCCAAATATTGAAACAGGGTAGCATGCATCCCAGTGGAATTGCAGCTTGCATGCCGCCATCCACTCCCAACATGGACAGATAGGGATACCTAGAAAACATGTGGCTGTATCATGGGTTAGATCTCTAGTCTGTAAAGACCTAACCAGTATTGTGTTAAATTTTATAAGAAGCACTTATAGGATTGAGTCTCGTTAAGGCCTGGAGGGTTTACCACATTAAGTCTCTCTACCCAAATAGCTTCTTTTTGGAGGATAATTCTATCCCATTCTCCACCTCTTAGGTTTTTTGGGATCACAGCCAAAACACAGAAGGAAACAACAGAGGTGTCAAACTTATGGTATAAGTCCAGGTGTTGGCTTATAGACGTTAGCATTTTTACGTTTCCAGAATAATAAACATGGTCGTTGATGCGTTGTCTTAATTTTCTATTCGTCTTACCGCTGTAGAAAGCCCCACATTGGCAGGTCATCAAATAGACGACCCCCTCTGTGCGGCAGTTGGCTCAAAATTTAGGGACAAACTTTTCCCCATTCGGTAGTGAAACTGTTTGACATGTTGAAACCCAACAACAAAACGAACAGTTGCCACATTTAGATGTGCCCGGGGGTAATTTGGACATCTTGTTGTTCGCCTCTGTGTAATGGCTAGTGGTCAATCTGTCTCTTTGGGAATTTTCCCGTCTAAAGACGATTTCAGGGTGGTTCCCCACATATTTGCCAAGTGTGGGGTCATCTCGTAATAAATGCCAGTGATTGTCAAGGAGCGCACGTATATCGTAATGATGACTTGAAAATTTAGTAATGAATTTCACAGTAGGTTGGGGGAGAGCCATTTTGGTTTTATACAGGAGTTCATTTCTAGTTTGGTTTATTTGTAAAAATAAGGGAAAACAATTAGCGCAAACAACCAATATGAATAAACAAAATGAAATGCTAGCTGAACACAAATAGGTAATCACAAGCCTATAGAAACAATACAAAAACAATTGGTATGTGCAGCGCAAATAAAGTAATAAATGAAACAGTGATATGCAAATCAAATATATATATATATATATTAAAAAGTCCCAATAGTAAGACCAAGGTAAGGATAAAGTCCCTCGTGAAAAAGGTGAGTTTGAATCCTCTGCTGGTAAAAGGAGGAGGGGGACATATAAAAAGGTGTACACTGTGCTACCACCAGCATATACCCTTTTATATGTCCCCCTCCTTTTATTCAAATAAACATACGGAGGCCATTTAGATCGTTTCCTTTATTTATTTATTTTCGTCATGCATTCCAATGCGATTTCACCCAGCAACTTTTAGTGGAGATCACGGACACTGCAGGCCAGCCCTGGTTTTGCTGCTCACCTGTTTGGAGACACTCTTGCTGCATGGATCATTTGGTATTATCCCTTGTTGGATACATGCTCACATGACCTTCTCCCACAGAGAGGTCCATCTTTTCTGGTCATGCATTTCAATGCGATTTCACCCAGCAACTTTTAGTGGAGATCACGGACACTGCAGGCCAGCCCTGGTTTTGCTGCTCACCTATTTGGAGACACTCCTGCTGCATGGATAATTTGGTATTATGCCTTGTTGGATACATGCTCACATGACCTTCTCCCACAGAGAGGTCCATCTTTTCTGGTAAGCACATTGTGTGTGTGGTGGAGTATTCTGTTGTCACGCTCACCAACAGAGGATTCAAACTCACCTTTTTCACAAGGGACTTTATCCTTACCTTGGTCTTACTATTGGGACGTTTTATAAAAATATGTTGTAGTTTGGTTTATTGCCTTGGTATACGCTTGTCGCAATACGGACTTACTGTATCCACGGGCCAGCAATCTTGTTTTCAAGCATTTCGCTTGTGTCTGGGGGATGGGAACTGGCTAAAACGAAAAGAAAAGAAAGGAGGGCGCACCGACCTTGTGCATTACCACTTAAAATTTATTAAAAACAGAATAAAAAGCAATGGTCTTACTCACAAGACAATCATAAGTAAGCGCTTTTCAGACAGCTGGACTGGACCTCACGGCACCTGCCAGTAAAACTTCAGACATCTGAGCGGCTGACGCGTTTCTGGGGCGTACCCCCTTTTTCAAAGCCTAGATAGTCCGACGGCCTAGGGTTTTTCTCTAAACAGATCAGTAGTGAGTGATTTATCACTATTTTTGAACACCGTCAGATCAAGAAATGTTGTTGTGACGTTATCGAAATTAAAGGTGAATTTCCGATTAAATTGGTTATCACCGAGCCTATCAATAAATTCAACAAGAAGTGCTTGCGTACTGGTCCAGACAATAAAGACATCGTCTATGTAACGCATCCAGATGAGCACATGACAAAAATATTTGGCCATGGACTCGCTGGAGAACAGAAGCCTCTTCCACCCCCCCAGGTACAGATTGGCGTAGCCAGGGGCACAACAGGTGCCCATGGCTACGCCCTGCACCTGGAGGTAGTGGGAACCGCAGAAATCAAACCAGTTGTGAGTCAAAATAAATTGTAAAAGTCTGATGATAAAATCATTATAGGGCCACCAGTGATGATCCTCTTCATGGAGGAAGGTTCATATCATCTCGATAGTTTTTAAAAAAAAAATAACAAACATATCGTACTTACCTCCTCTGTGGATCCTTCTTTTCTGGGGTCCCCCAGCTGTGCTCCTGGCTTCTCCTTCTCATCAAGTGCTCCCACAGAGAGCCACATTCCATGGGGGCACTCGTAGAGGTGCGCTCCCGGGTCCTGCTGTTGCATCCATTGACACAGACAGGAGGACTTGGGCATGACTTCAGCTCCCGTGTCACTGGATTTGATTGACAGCAGCGGGAGCCAATGGCTCCTGCTGCTATCAATCTATCCACTGAGTGCCCGAGACAGCGGCTGGAGCTGCCGGGCTCATGCTCATTGTTGGAATGATAAAGTTCAAGTAAGAGAAAGGAGGGCTCTGGGGGGCAGCTGCAGCACCAAGGTTTTTCACCTCAATGCATTCTCAGCACAAAGGTTTTTCACCTTAAAGGAACACTAAAGGCAGAATTTTTTTTTTTTTTTTTAAAACAAACATGTTATACTTACCTCCACTATGCAGCTCGTTTTGCACAGAGTGGCCCCGAATCCGGTCTTCTGGGGTCCCTCAGCGACTGTCTCGGCTCCTCCTCGCAAAAGCTTTCCACGTTAATGCGAGCTCCCTCGCATGGTGGAAAGCTTTTGCGAGCGCGCTCCCGTGACACAGCGGCGTCCATAGCCGCTGACTGTATCACTCGGCCCCGCCCCCGGCGCGCCGCGTCATCCGCTGTGATTGACAGCAGCGCCAGTCAATGGCTGCGCTGCTATCAATTCGCCCAGCCTAGCCAATCAACGGCCAGGCTGGGAACCAAACAAGATGACAAGCACGCGCCCGGGACTTTCAATTGGTGAGGTAAGTAAAACAGGGGCCCGGGGGGGGGGGGGGCGCCGCTGTCAGATGTTTTTTTACCTTAATGCATAGGATGCATTAAGGTAAAAAAACTTTTACCTTTACAACCCCTTTAATGCACAGAATGCATTAAGGTGAAAAACTGAGAATTTACAACTGCTTTAATTATTTAGGGTGGTGGAGGGGGGAGCAAACAACTGGTGAAGGGTTTTCCTAAACAAATATAGGTAATGCATTTATTTAAAAAGCCTTGTGACTTTAGAACCACAATGTAATGCAACCCAAGGTAATCCAATGTTTTATGAATGCAATATTTTGTTTTTGGTATTTGGTTTATTTTTTACATCATTACTTTTCTATCTTTTAATCAACTTCATTTGGAACTTTATACTTCTGGAAGAAGGTCATTGAATCTAGTACAGTAGTATACGTGTGTATATATATATATATATATATATATATATATATATATATATATATAGGCTTATAACAGCAATCTTGACTACTAATTATAGTTAATATTATTTAGCAGAAAACATGTTTTCAATCCAAGTAATTCAAAGCTTGGCAGCCCTTCGAAACCTAATTCTCCCTCCCCTACCGAGTTGATGGACTGATTATTTGTTTACACAAGATGAAAGAGTCAATAATAATACCTCCACTATGCAGCTCGTTTTGCACAGAGTGGCCCCGAATCCGGTCTTCTGGGGTCCCTCAGCGACTGTCTCGGCTCCTCCTCGCAAAAGGTTTCCACTTTAATGCGAGCTCCCTCGCATGGTGGAAAGCTTTTGCGAGCGCGCTCCCGTGACACAGCGGCGTCCATAGCCGCTGACTGTATCACTCGGCCCCGCCCCCGGCGCGCCGCGTCATCCGCTGTGATTGACAGCAGCGCCAGTCAATGGCTGCGCTGCTATCAATTCGCCCAGCCTAGCCAATCAACGGCCAGGCTGGGAACCAAACAAGATGACAAGCACGCGCCCGGGACTTTCGAACGGTGAGGTAAGTAAAACAGGGGCCCGGGGGGGGGGGGGGGGGCGCCGCTGTCAGATGTTTTTTTACCTTAATGCATAGGATGCATTAAGGTAAAAAAACTTTTACCTTTACAACCCCTTTAATGCACAGAATGCATTAAGGTGAAAAACTGAGAATTTACAACTGCTTTAATTATTTAGGGTGGTGGAGGGGGGAGCAAACAACTGGTGAAGGGTTTTCCTAAACAAATATAGGTAATGCATTTATTTAAAAAGCCTTGTGACTTTAGAACCACAATGTAATGCAACCCAAGGTAATCCAATGTTTTATGAATGCAATATTTTGTTTTTGGTATTTGGTTTATTTTTTACATCATTACTTTTCTATCTTTTAATCAACTTCATTTGGAACTTTATACTTCTGGAAGAAGGTCATTGAATCTAGTACAGTAGTATACGTATATATATATATATATATATATATATATATATATATATATATATATATATATATATATATATATTGGCTTATAACAGCAATCTTGACTACTAATTATAGTTAATATTATTTAGCAGAAAACGTGTTTTCAATCCAAGTAATTCAAAGCTTGGCAGCCCTTCGAAACTTAATTCTCCCTCCCCTACCGAGTTGATGGACTGATTATTTGTTTACACAAGATGAAAGAGTCAATAAGTGAGTTTTTCAAATCTGTGTACAGGGACATTTGTCTTTTAGATAGGAAGTTGCATGCCTGAAGCAAAACACAGTGTGACTGTTCGGAAAAATACCATTTGCGTTAAATATGCTGTAGAGAGTGTGCACTTAACTAGCAGTAGAAATCATAATTTTTATTGTATATCATATTAACAAAACTTTCTTTACAAACTTTTCTTTATTTAAAGATAGAAACCTCAGGTTATAGTTGTTACAATCATAACACCAGCTTTCTGTGGGTAATTTATTTAAGAAAGATAGACATTTCTTGCCCAGCTGATTTTCACATAATTGATTGTACACATCTTCATAGCTAGCATACCTTCCGCGATAAAATAGGATGAATCTATTTATGGGAACATGTTTAAAGTACACAGGGCACATCATAAACTATTATGATAAATGTCAACATACTGTCATTTTAGAACTTAAAGAAAATTTTCCAACAAAAGCAAAACATTTTTTTTCAAGAGTTGTCAAACACTAGTGTCGGAACCGGGTGAGACTATAGTAGTCAACTTTTGCCCCTGAAATTTTCTTGCAATACTAAAGTCTCTGAGTTAGGCAACTGTGCCTCAAAAAAGGAAGGCTTGGAGAATAACTGAAAGTACTGTCCAAGGTGTATTTACACCAGAACAGATAGCAGCAAGAAATTAAGCAATTACATGCTCAAAGTTCCCCAAGGTGTAAAGCCCATAAGGCATAGCCAGCAAGAGAAATTAGCATATTTGAGTGTGTTGCCCCGGGTCATTGTTAATGGTAGGAAGCTGAGAATCAGCCAAAATGCTGATTTGAGGTTCAAAATGTTATAAAGGTCAGGCCAGTAGAAGTTCAGGCAAGGTCACATCAAGCTGGCCCATTAACTAAGATAATCAATCTGAAAATGTTGGGCATAAATAGAGTACTGGTGTGTGTGTGCTGGAGCACACAGAGAGGTTCTGGGATGTAAAATTATTTAAGGAATCTAATTTTAAACCATCAGTCAACATTACCTTGAAAACCTATTAAAGATGGTGAACAGCAAACAAAAGCATTCATCAATCAGATGCAGAGGATACCAACTTACAGATGGAAAACAAAAAACAAATATTACTTTTTTACCTAGCATATGAGAAAAAATACCTACAAAGGACAAACATGTTGTAGACATGGAGGTTCCCTTTCTTGGTGACATAGGAGATTATTTACGAAAGGCAAATCCACTTTGCACTACAAGTGCAAACTACAAGTGCAAAGTGCACTTGAAATTGTACTGAAAGTGCACTTGGAAGTGCAGTCAATGTAAATCTGAGGGGTAGATCTGAAATGAGGGGAAGCTCTGCTGATTTTAGTATCCAATCATGTGCAAGCTAAAATGCTGTTTTTTTTCCCCTTGCATGTCCCCCTCGGATCTACAGTGACTGCACTTCCATGTGCACTTTCAGTGCAATTTCAAGTGCAATTTCAAGTGGATTTGCCTTTAGTAAATAACCCCCATAGTCTATACCATAACCAAACCAAATACACAAACTACCATAGACAATGAACTGGATTATGTCATTATACATAATAGTTTTACAATTAAGAAAGCGTATAATTATACAGATGTCTTTCTTTACACAGTAATTTTAATTTTTTTCTTCTATCTCATATTATATATTATATTGCTATTGTATACAGTATATAATAGCTTTTTAACCTCCCTAGCGGTATGATTATTTCAGATTTTAGGTGCTGAAAGCAGTACCATTATTTGCAATGAAATTTGGCGTTTTATACTGTAGGCCTGTAATTCTTAGGAATAACTCACTTAAATCTGACCAAACAAGAGTCTAGTAGGCATCCCGGGTATGAATTTTTTTTAAAAACAAAATTATAAATTATAATATAATAAATAATTATAAATAATTATAACAAATAATAATATAATTATAATAAAAGTTATTCAATAATGTAATCAACTCAAAATCACTGAAATTTGCTCAGTTGCAGAATTGTCGCTGTTATTACTTTTATTTTTTTATGATGAATTTCCCCACAAATCGCTATCGCTCAATTCTGCAAGTGATTATAATTTATTATCAATCTGCTCTAAAACCATTTTTGACATAAAGGGACACTTTTGGTTGCTATGGACAATCTACAGTTTGCAGGCAGAAAGAACAGTTTTTATTATACAAAAGAACATGTAGGACACTGGGAAGACCACTAGGGACAAGAGGGGTGTGTATTTTTTACATACAGTACTGTAATCTATAAGATTACAGTATACTGTATGTAATGTGTTTGTTTACCTTTTTGAATTTGGTGCCGTTCTCCGCCCCCGTGCGTCGTAACGTCGCAGGTAACGGAGATCGGCGGCACACAGAGGCAATGTGTGAATCGAGCGAGGACCCGCTCGCTCACACAGCGCGGTGACATCGCTGGATCCAGGGACAAGGTAAGTAAACCATGCCTGTGGATTCAGCGAGGCGAGCCCGAGTGTGACTCGGGGTTACCAATCGCAGCACAGAAATGTATCCCCGAGTCACTCGGGAATACCGCCAGGGGGGTTAATAGATGTAGTACTTTTTTTCCCTTCTTCCTTTTCCCTTTAATGGTTCCTTCAGGTATCTGTGCCGGATGACTCACTAATTTAAGGTATTGTATTTTGGTTTTCTATATATTTTCATTATGCTTTTATTGTCAGGTAAAAAAGATGTTTGGCATGTAAAAAATATCCCAGTTTCCATTGTAGCCAGCATGAGAAGATATACTAGATTTGTTTCACATGTTTACCTTTCTAGGCGTAGGAGCTCTGTTGAAAAAAATGTTGTCTGCAGAGATCTTAGGGCCAGATTCACAAATGAGATACGACGGCATTTCTCCTGATACGCCGTCGTATCTCAGTTTCTATCTATGCGACTGATTCATAGAATCAGTTACGCATAGATATCCCTAAGATCCGACATGTGTAATTGTTTTACACTGTCGGATCTTAGGATGCAGTACCGCGGCCGCCGCTGGGGGGAGTTTGCGTCGTAAACCAGCGTCGGGTATGAAAATTAGGAGTTACGGCGAATCCACAACGGTTTTTCGCGTTCGCTACGTCGCCGCTAGTCAAGTTTCCCGTCGCAAAGTTACACTTTTTTTTGGTGCCTTAACTTTAGTCAGCAAGTGTATTGCTGTCTAAAGTATGGCCGTCGTTCCCGCGTCGAAATTTAAAAATCAACGTTGTTTTCGTCAGCCGTCCGGGAATACAGAAGTGCGCTATGCGCGTCGCCGTTCAAAAAAATTATGTCACAGCGCGCAAAGCACGGCGGGAGTTCGGAAACGGAGTATGCGCGGTAGGTCCGGCGCGGGAGCATGCCTAATTTAAATGGCACACGCCCATTTAAATTGGCCCGCCTTACACCAGAGGCCACGGGCGTAGTTTTCATCGCAAGTGCTTGGTGAATCAGGAACTTGCGATGAAAAATTGCGGCGGTGTAACTTATCTAGGATAAGTTACGCCGCCGCGATTCTACGTGAATCTGGCCCAATGGCTCTAGCTTGGACAAACCCACAGAAAAAAAACACTTTCTTCTCCTCCTCCTATTTTTTTATATTCTACATTTATTGGAGAATTGTGCTTTTGACAATTCTGTTTTGCATCTTTAAATTATGACCTGTCCTATGGCATACTTCAGTTTGAACCTCCCAAATGTGACTTGTTAAGCACAGTCAGTGTGTTGTTGATTGAATATGTTTTTCCATTTAGTTTCACACTATATCTGTTCTTATTTCTGTACACTGCAATATGTTAGCATGTCCAGAACTAATACATTGGCATGCTTGATGTCCTTCCAACACCGTCCTTGTTTTTCAGATACTGAACTGTTAAAATGCTTCAATGATGTTTAGAAATATATATAGTGTACAGTATATCACAAAAGTGAGAACACCCTTCACATTTTTGTACATATTTCATTATATCTTTCCATGTGAAAACACTGAAGAAATAACACTTTGCTACAATGTAAAGTAGTGAGTGTACAGCTTGTATAACAGTGTACATTTGCTAATCCCTTAAAATAACTCAACACACAGCCATTTATGTATAAACCACTGGCAACAAAAGTGAGTGCATCCCTAAGTGAAAATGTCCAAATTGGGCCCAATTAGCAATTTTCCCTCCCGGTGTCATGTGACTTGTTAGGGTTACAAGGTCTGAGGTGTAAATGGGGAGCAGGTATATTAAATGTGGTGTTATCGCTCTTACTTTCTCATACTGGTCACTGTGAGTTCAACATGGCACCTCATGGCAAATAACTTTCTGAGGAGCTAAAAAAAATATTGTTGCTTTACATAAAAATGGCCAAGGCTATAAGAAGATTGCCATGACCCTGAAACTGAGCTGCAGCATAGTGGCCAAGACCATACAGCGGTTTAACAGGACAGGTTCCAGTTAGAACAGTCCTCACCATGGTTGACCAAAGAAGTGCATGTGCTTGGCGTCATATCGAGAGGTTGTCTTTGAGAAATATATGTACGAGTGTTGCCAGCATTGCTGCAGAGGTTGAAGGGCTGGAGGGTCAGCCTGTCAGTGCTCAGCCCATATGCTGCCCATTGCATCAAATTGGTCTGCATGGCTGTCATCCCAGAAGAAAGCCTCTTCTAAAGATGATGCACAAGAAAGCCCACATACAGTTTGCTGAAGACAAGCAGACTAAGGACATGGATTACTGGAACCATGTCCTGTGGTCTGATGAGACCAAGATAAACGTATTTGGTTCAGATGGTGTCAAGCGTGTGTGTTGCGGCAACCAGGGGAGGAGTACAAAGACAAGTGTATCTTGCCTACAGTGATCATAATGGTGGGAGTGTAATGGTCTGGGCTGCATGACTGCTACCGGAACTGGGGAGCTACAGTTCATTGAGGGAACCATGAATGGAAACATGTACTGTGATAGCAGAGCATGATCCCCTACCTTTACAGACTGGGCCACAGGGCAGTATTCCAACATGATAACGACACCAAACACACTCCAAGATGACCACTGCCTTGCTTAAGAAGCTGAGGGTAAAGGTGATGGACTGGCCAAGCAAGTCTCCAGACCTGAACCATATTGAGCATCTGTGGGGCATCCTAAAATGGAAGGTGGATGAGCGCAAGGTCTCTAACATCCACCAGCTCAGTGCTTTCATCATGGAGGAGTGGAAGAGGACTCCAGTGACAACCTGTGAAGCTCTGGTGAACTCCATGCCCAAGAGGGTAAGGCAGTGCTGGTAAATAATGGTGGCCCCACAAAATATTGACACTTTAGGCCCAATTTGGATATTTTATCTTAAGAATGTACTATATATATATATATATATATATATATATATATATATATATATATATATATATATATATATATATATATATATATATATATATATAAAATGTATTAATGTTTTATCCTATACAATGTGGTACCTGTGCTGTGATATTTAAAGTGGAATTCCAGGATCTTAAAAAACACTCCCACCCCCTTCTAATGCCCCGTACACATGATCAGACTTTTGCCCGGCCAAACTCACATCGGAGTAAAAGAGAACATGTTCTCTATCTAAACTCCGACGGAATTCCTCGGAAAAAAGTCTGAAGGGGCATACACAGGGTCGGAATTTTCGATGGAAAAAGTCTGTCTGACTTTTTCCATCGGAAATTCCGATCGTGTGTATGGGGCTTTACACATATATTACTACCCTGTGGAAGGAAAATGCATATACTTACCAATTCTTAGCCTGTTTTGGTCCAGTCACATGATTCGGCTCCCCTATGTCAGCTGATGCAGCTGTAGGGGAGAGGAGAAAGCACAATCAACGGATGGGCATAGTAAGCCTATGGGTGATGTCACTGCTCAGGCATTCCAGCTGTTGTTGGAGCATTCTTTGCTCTCCTCTATTGTTGGCACTGGCTGACACAGGGGAGATCATGTGACCAGAATGACCAGAAAATTAGTAAGTATATGCTTCATTCTTCTACTGGGTACAGGTTTTTCCTGGCAATTTACTTTAATTCCCCTCTTATCAAACCCTTTCATGATAGAAATAATTTGCAGTGATCAGCAAGTACATATATTTTGCAATATGTTGCATGTGGTGTGTTAAAATAAGCTATAATTAAAACTACATTTTTTTAAATATTAAAATTCAAAGAAAACTAGTCATGATTAAGCTTCTACAAGAATCTCAATATGTAAGTTATAAGTAATCCTATCACATGACATTTCAATTAAATTATAGACAGGAAAAAAGTAAACAGTGCAAAGTGTTGTAACAAATCCTCATACCTCCCTTTACAGCATTCACCGGTATGCACACATGTGTGTGCTAGTGTGAAGGAGCCCTGAGCTTTGGGAATTGAAGGCGAAGGGTTACCTAAATTGTTGTTTCTTTGCCAGTTGACTGACAACATGATGAAAATGTAAGCTTCTTCTGAATGTCTATACCAGCCTCATATAACAAAGTCCTCTAACAATTAAATGCATTTGCTGTAAAAAGTCACTTGAAGCATTTAAGTTCTCAAATAAAACTCACCATTTCTGGGATCTTTAGCAACACTAAAACTCTTCTTTTTTTAAGTCTATAAATTAAGGCAGGAGCTCATGCAGATCAGCTTAACTGACTACATGTAAAGTTATATTTTTTGGAGTCAATAAAGTGTTCTGTTCCATGAAGCTGGCAAGGGTGATCTACGTACGTTTATGTTTGTTTGTTTGTTTTGTGGACTTTAATACTGGAGAAGTTATAGAGATGGTGAATATTCCTTGAAAATGTGAAGGCTTCATATGATTGACTCCGATAGAGCGTGGTGCTCAACTATTGACTGCACATGGACTGAGGCATGGGTAAATATAAAACCCTTCCAGGTAATAAGAAAAAATTTGGTGTTATTAGCTGCATGTTCTGTACTTAAGGTGGAAACCTTTTAGATAAGAGGAATGTAAACAACTACATTGTTTTGATTTTGAAAATGTTATGATAATTTAGGAGCTAAAAGACAGTGGGGGTTATTTACAAAAGGAAAATCCACTTTGCACTACAAGTGCAAACTACAAGTGCAAAGTGCACTTGAAATTGCACTGAAAGTGCACTTGGAAGTGCAGTTGCTGTAGATCCGAGGGGGACATGCAAGGAAAATAAAAAACAGAATTTTAGCTTGCACATGATTGGATAATAAAAAAGGCAGAGCTTCCCCTAATTTCAGATCTAGCCCTCAGATTTACAGCAACTGCATTTCCAAGTGCACTTTCAGTGCAATTTCAAGTGCAGTTTGCACTTGTAGTGCAAAGTGGATTTGCCTTTTGTAAATAACCCCCAGTATGTGCAGCAAACATCAGACCTCAGGGTTCCTCTTACTTTTTTTCTCTATATGAATAATCTGCTAAACATAAATATTTTAGAGATAAGTCTGTAGAATTCTAATAATATAAGACTAATTGCTCAGTTCTTTCACACGTCCATTTCTTACTCATTTCCTTTCATGAAAAATCATACAGTACCTAGCTCAATAGTTAAAATAAAAACTAATGCTGATACTTTGCATTTATATAATATTTATTTATTTATGTTAAAATAAACATATTAATATTTGATTTAGCATAATCATTTACAGACACTTTCTGGATGATTGTTGTATAATGTAATTCATTCATAAGTACAAAATCAATGCTAGCCATATGAGAACTAACTAAATGTAAATCTGCATTATATTTATGTTCCCGTTAAGTGAGACAAATTATGGAAAATAAGCACTGGTACTTCTTGTGAATATCCTAATCTAAATGCAGATTCTGACTTTTTATTGAAGGACAGAAAGGAGTACTAATAAGACAATATTAGAATAGTAAAAAACGCTATTATGTTGCTGTTATATTCATGCTATATTTTAATGACTTGTAGGCAGCAGGACATAATCCTGAATGTGTATTTCTAAGCCAAATCTCTTTTCAGATTCATCAGAAAAAAAATATATGGATATCTAAATGATGAGAAAAGAATTAGGGAACATTAATATTTAAAAGCATATTTAAAAAAGATGAACATAATAGTTTATTATGCTCTTTCACCAATATTCAAATGCAGCATTTAGTTAAAAGTGTGAAAGCATCAATGCGCCTTGTCTCTTAACCAAATGTCTTTCTGCAGCCGTTTAGGCAGACTAATGAAATTTCTGATTGGTTGGTAGCATTTTGCATATTGCTTTTTATCTTTTTTTTACTGCAAAGGGCTTAGGAACATTTGAGAAATTTCTTAAAATAAAAACCATTGATTTAAATAATTAAAAACACGTGTTTATATAAAACATATGCATTTTAAGGTTCCTCCTCCACTTTTTTTATGTACTGTATGAGCAAAAATAAAAACATATTTAACATAAAAATTAATCCAAATAAAAGCATGCAGTAATATACAAAAATAAATAAAAAAATCTTAATGTATATAAGTGTGAGACTGTCTTAGGCCGCGTACACACGGTCGGTCCATCCGATGAGAATGGTCCGAAGGACCGTTCTCATCGGTTAACCGATGAAGCTGACTGATAGTCTGATGTGCCTACACATCATCAGTTAAAAAAACGATCGAGTCCAACGCGGTGATGTAAAACACAACGACGTGCAGAGAAAAATTAAGTTCAATGCTTCCAAGCATGCATCGACTTGATTCTGAGCATGCGCGGGTTTTTAACCGATGCTTTTTTATCGGTTAGGCGTCCATCGGTTCAATTTTAAAGCAAGTTCTAACATTTTTGACCGAAGGATAACTGACCGATGGTTTGGACTGACCGTGTGTACGCTGCCTTACTCTTAAATTGTATGTAAAGCCCAGACCTTTTTTTTTATTACGTTTTTGGATAGAATAGAAAATGGTTAAGACCCCTATCCATTTTTGTTTGTGAGTGAGTGCTGACAGGAGATCCTCCTCATTTTCTGCCTGAGAAACCCAGCAGAAAAAATACATCTTTCCAAAGTGAGTGTATGTCTCCAGTTGCCACCAGGACAGGTTTCCTCATATGCCTCGTACACACGATCGGTTTTCCTGGCAGGAAAACTGCCAGGACAGCTTTTGGCTGGGAAAACTCGCCGTGTGTATGCTCCATGGCAGTTTTTCCGACAGCAAAACTGCCGGGAATGCCAGCAGGAAAAATTAGAGCATGTCTTCTATTTTCCTGCCGGGATTCCCAGCAGTATTTTTCTCAGCAGTCTCCCTAAGGGGAAAGCCTGCAGTGGAGCATACACAGGGCCGGAATTCCCGGGCAAAGCTCTCATGGCAGTTTTTCTGCCAGGAAAACCGGCCGTGTGTAGGGGGAAAAAGCTGCCGAGCCGGTTCTCAGCTTTCCCCTTCAGTTTCCCGGCGGTAAAATGTCCGCATTAGGGAGAGGCATTAGGAAGATTTCCCCTCATTTCCTGTTCCATTGGCAGCTCAAAGGTTAGCATTTTCCACCACTTTCTGTACAAAAGCCATTGGTCTCCAACCCAAATATTGAGGGTAAACCTCCCCATTGGGACCACACACAGTAATAGAAAACAGACATGTGTTATAACCCTACCATGTTCATTTAATAATGTTATCAAAAAGTTTTGCCTTTGTATACATGCAGATGCACATACATTTTTGATACCCTTGTGCTGCTAATTAAATAAGCTAATGTTTCTGTAATCCTTTTTTTTAGATGTTTTTGTTTTGTGCTAACGTTTTCATGTAGACTGTCTTGGAGGTAATGAGTTTTATCTCTACATATACAGTGGATATATGGATACAAAAACATTACCTGCCAGAACCTTTCATGGGAGTCACAACACATAATAACCCAATGGGCGAGATTTACTAAAACTGGAGCGTACACAATCTGGTGCAGCTCTGCAAATAAACCAATCAGCGTTGAGGTTTAATTGTCAAAGCTTAATTGAACAAGCTTAGAAGTTAGAAGCTGATTATCTACCATGCATAGCCACACCAGATTCTAAACACTTCAGTTTTAGTAAATTTCTAACAATATTATTCCTCTATTTTTCTGTTTTGTGGACAGCATACTAGAGCGACTGTGTTCCTCATGTGTTTATTACTCCGTTATTATTGTTATTGACTGTCCTTGTATGATATTGATAACACAGAGTGTGAGTGAAGAAAAAAAGTTATGAATTGGTAGCTGGCGTCTTTTTGTCTGTCTTTTCAACTTTGGTGAATATGCTTCCAAGAGCTGCCATCTATATTGATGTCTTGCTTCTATGGGATTTGACTGACCTGTAATTCTTTGGTTTTAGCAATGCTTATCCTTATATTTTTATTTGCAATTCATTCAGGGTCATTTATGCTCCTTCAGATTTTGCTGACTAATCAAATCATATTCTTATGGTCTGCAAATAATAACTCATTTGGGTCTTTTGCTTTGGGATTAGACTCTTTTGTGATTTGGTACATGTATATGATGGATACAAGAGGTGACAGGGCAAAGCTTATCTTGCATATTTGCTTTTAACCATCTTGCCATTCCTTCCTGTGCTTGTGCTGTGCTGTCACTATTTGTTTCATGTCCTGATAATGTCTATAAGATTTGCTTGCACCCCATATATTTCCAATGAGCTCTACAGATAATAGGCCGGATTCACGTAGCACTTACGCCGACTTATCTCGAGATACGCCGCGTAAGTGTCAATGTGCGCCGTTGTATCTGTGTGCCGTGCCCATAGAAATAGATACGCCTGAAAATAGGCTTCCTACAACCGACGTAAGTTTCCAACGCCGTCGTATCCTGGGCGCATATTTACGCTGGCTGCAAGGGGCGCTCCCATTGATTTACGATTAGAATATGCAAATGACTGAGATACACCGATTCACGAACGTACTTGCGCCCGGCGCATTAATATATGCGGTTTATGTAAGTCGTACGTCCGGCATAAAGTTAAGCCTCATAAAGTAGGTGTAAGTCATGGTAAGGTATGACCCGTCTATTTTACGTTGTTTACGTAGTAGTACGTGAATAGGGCTGGGCGTAGGTTATGTTCACGTTCGCATTGAGCCGTCGTATCTATGGAGTATATTCGACGTGATTCTGAGCATGCGCACTGGGATACATCCATGGGACGGCGCATGCACCGTTCGTTCGGCCCATCATTTGCATGGGGTCACGCTTCATTTAAATGGATCACGCCCACTTCCACCTACTTTGAATTAGGCCGCCTTACGCCTACAATTTTACGTTATGCCGGTGCAACGTTGGGAGCAAGTGCTTTGTGAATACTGTGCTTGCCTCTCTGTGTTACGTCGGCGTAGCGCATATGAGATGCGCTACGCCGGCAGAAATATGTGCCGATGTATCTGAATCCGGCCCTTTGTGTTTACATGATTAACGGCTTTCTTTTGATCAGTGAGGATAATATCTATCTGCCTGAAATTAACTAGAAGAAAAGCTTCAAACTGCCAAAAAAAAATAAAGGACATTTAAGGAGAACATAGACTAGAAATGGTAAAAAAATATTACATAGAAAAGTGGACAAGATTGATACACAGAATATCTTAATACTGCAATATGCAGTATTTGAATCAAAAAGGGCTGACAACTCGGATACTCTTGAATAAAAGTACTTTATTGGTTACATGGGTACACGGGTACAGGCTATATGCTGACACGTTTCGGCAAAGAAGCCTTCATCAAAGCAATACGCAGTATGATGGAGGATGTGAGACTGTTGAGTTTTTAATTAAGCCAGAAAAAAGGGAAATACAAATCGTTAAACGCATTTTCATTTGGTGTAGTGCACTATTGCTGATATTGTAAAGTTCACACCTTAAAGAATCATTATGAGTAGACTAACAGTAAAAAAAATGCAGTTCAACATTTTAAAACATCGATATACCATGAAATACAGCAATACAGATGAGGGAAAAACTGTTTTTCACATATTTTCAGATAACATCAATTAAATAAAATATTAAGATAATCTATTTATCATGGGAGAGATTAAGAAATGGGTGTTGTTGTGTACCACCTTAATGTTTAAAACAACTCTATAGTTTAAGACCTTTGTTGTCTGCTGGAGTCATGCCCTGTCTCCAGCCAAAGGTTGAAACCAAAAACTTCTAGGCATCTAGTCCTGCTCCAGACTGCTGTATAAGGTGTTCTGTAGCACAATGTAACTACAAGGGTTTCACATTGAATTTACATGTGAAGTCCCACTAATGTTTAAATACAATGGGTAATTGGCCAAATGATCAGATAGGGAGTAACTGTAAGGCCGGGTACACACGGGCAAACATGTACGATGAAACCGGTCCGTCGGTCCGGTTTCACCGTACATGTCTGCCCGGGGACTTCTGTACGATGGCTGTACTAACCATGGTACAGAATTCCGCGCGTAAACAATACGCGGGGCGTGTCCGCGCCGTCGCCGCGACGATGACGCGGCGATGACGCGGCAACGTGGGCGGGCCTGCCTTTTAAATGCTTCCACGCATGCGTCAAAGTCATTCGACGCATGCGAGGGACGGCGGGCGCTCGGACATGTATGGTAGGTCTGTACTGACAACCATACATGTCCGAGCGGGCAGGATTCCAGCAGACGGTTTTAAAACAAGTCCAGGAATATTTGCCCGCTGGGAAAAGGCCCGGCGGGCAAATGTTTGCTGGAATTCTGCCCGCTCGCGCCTACACACGACCGAACATGTATGCTGAAACTGGTCCGCGGACCAGTTTCAGCATACATGTTTGGTCGTGTGTATGGGGCCTTAGTTTAAGTCTGCTTAACCAGTGCTTTAACTGGGCCGGAACGCGGCAGTACTCAGTACCGCCACTTCCAAAAATGGCCCTGGAGAGTACCAGCACCTCTCCGTGCGCCCAGTAGGTGGGTTTCCCGTACCGGAATGCACTGGCGTAGCGAGGGGGGCCGTCGCACTGGGCGAAATATTCAGGGGGGCGAATTCCTGCACCGTTAATGTGTCACTTATCATGGTCCGTGTTCAATTTGATGTACTGTGTCACTGCCTCGGTCGCCATGTTGCGCCCTGCGATTGGTCGATTGTGGTCATGTGCTGCCGCGGCTGGCCAATCCTTGAACGTGGGCGGTGCATGCGCGAAGGACACCCCCCCCCCCCCCCCCCGGCGCCAGCACTTCTGTAAGCCACCACCATCTTCTCTCCCTGACCGGATCTGGAAATGAGTCTTCATCTGTGACCGGCGAGAAGTGGAACTCGAGTCAATGGACAACAGGTCAGCAGCAGTTAGGGAGAGGAGAGACACGCCATGCCACAGTACAGACCGAGACAGTTACATGCCAAAAGCCCCCTCCAAGCCCCCCCCCCCTCAAGAATCAGATTAACGATTTATTGAGTTTCATGTACCCCTCGGGGGTTTTAAGCATAGGTTAAATGATGAATCCTGCTAGGTATTTGGCATGTCAAATGCCCTGAGGGATGAATTGTATAGCATAGCAGGATTAATCATTTAACCCCGTACATGCTGAAAGCCCTGAGGAATGCATTATATTTCAGCATGTAAGGGGTTAAATTATTATTCCTGCTATGAATGAATGAATGAAAAATTTATAGAGCGCAACACATGCGAACTGAATCGCTTCTGGGCGCTAGTTGTTTGTGACTCATGACCTCAAAAGAGCAGAGTTTTGATCCGTCTTCTGAAAATCAGGTGGTTTTCCTCCAACCGAATGCTGGTTGGTAAAGCGTTCCATAGTCTAGGACCCTGGAAAGCAAACCTTCTTTCTCCTTTGGATTTGTATTTAGTTTTTGGTACCCTGACCAGATTTTGGTCGGTGGATCGCAGAACGCGATTCGAATTGTGAGGTTCTATCTTGTCGCAAAGATATTGCGGAGCCTTTCCATGGATGCACTTATGTGTAAGGCAGAGTGCTTTAAATGCAATTCTGTCTTTTACTGGCAGCCAGTGAAGGTTTCTCAGCGAAGGTGAGATTGATTCCCATTTTTTTTTCCCAGTCACCAGTCTGGCGGCCGTATTTTGTACGACCTGCAGACGGGAGATTTGGTACTTTGGGAGTCCAGTCTGGAATTCACGATTGTTCCCACCACGACTGCTACGTCTTCCTTGGGAATAAATGGAATAAGTCTGCGTAGTAGGCGCAATAGATAGTGCGCTCCGCTGACTACTGACCCTATTTGTGCGTCCATTGTCATGAAGGTGTCAAAGATGACCCCGAGACTTTTGACTTTGGAGCTAGGGTTGATGATTTGCCCCAGAATGGGCGGTGGAGTCCAAGTTGTTACCACTTGACTCTTTCGGCTGGCCTGAAACACAAGGAGTTCTGTTTTAGAACTGTTGAGTTTAAGATAGCTGTTGGTCATCCAGTTGTCAATCAAAGCGAGACAGTTCTCTAAACTTGGATGATGATTCTTTTTGTTGCCGATGCGCAAGTACAGTTGCGTATCGTCTGCATAAGAGTGATAGAGTAGTTCTTGGCTACTGATAATATCAAAGAGAGGGCGAAGATAGATGTTGAAAAGCACCGGTGACAGGGGGGATCCTTGGGGGACTCCACATGACACCGTGCGCCTCTCAGACATGAAAGAACCCAATTTAACTGTTTGTGAACGGTTTTCAAGAAAGGAAGAAAACCATGGTAAATCACCTTCTGCAACTCCTGCTACCGAAGCTAGTCGCATCAGCAACAGTTTGTGATCTACCGTGTCAAAGGCTGCGCTTAGGTCCAGCAGAATTAGGAGACAAGATTCTCCTTCGTCTGCGGCCTCGAGGGCGTCGTCCCATATTTTAAGTAAGGCCGTTTCTGTCCCGTGTCCAGGACGGAAGCCAGATTGTAATGGATCCAGTAGGTTATGGGTATCTAGATGCTGTTGCAGCTGTTGTACCACTATTTTCTCCATTATCTTAGAGAGAACGTTTAGGCCTGTTATGGGGCGGCGGTGAATCGGGTCCTTGGGATCCAGATTCGGTTTTTTCAGGATGGGCTGGATTATGCCCTCTTTCAGCATGGATGGCACTATGCCTTCCTTAAAAGACTGATTTATAAGCTGTGTGATGGGTGGTGCCAGAATGTCGGCACAATCCTTCAACAGTTTAGTAGGGATGATATCATTGGGCGATGTGCTGTTCCGCAAGGCACCGATGATATTTTTTGTGGTATCGCTGGAAATAGGCAGAAAGTTTCTGCGGGAATTTTGTGGCTGATTGACAGCCGGATTGAGGTGGGTATCGTTTTGCAGAATACTTTCCCGGATTCTTTCAATTTTGCTAATGAAAAAATCCGATAGTTCATTACAGAACTCTTGGGTGTCTGAGTTGGGGACTTCAAGACATCCCGGATTCATGGTCTGGGTGACCATTTTGAATAGTTCGCGGGGGCGATTTAGGGAACTGTTAATTGCCATAGAAAAATGATGTTTCTTGGCTTTGAAAATTTCTTTGTGATATCGTGTTGTTATTGCTCTGTAGAAGATAAGATTATCCTCTGCAGGGTTTCTTTTCCAGGCGGCTTCCGCCCTCCTGCGTTCTTGCTTTAGAAGCGATAGCTGGTTGTTAAACCAGCCAGACTTTTTCCTGCGGCTGCCGAATTTGCGTTTCGGTGCTACTAAGTCGGCTGAGTGTAGCAAAGCTGCGTTTATGGCGTCCAGTGTATCAGCGGCTGTTTGCTGAGGCTGGATTGTTTTGATTTTGTTTCTCAAGGTGGATTTGAAGAGTTCCGAGCGGAGCATCTTCTGAGACCTAACCCAGTGTATTGTCACCGGTTTGGGTGCTTTAGACACTGGGGGGATTTTGGAGATTGTGAACTTGATTGCATGGTGGTCTGTCCATGGCAATGGTTCATTTTCTAAAATGCTTATTTCCAGATTTTGTCTGAAAATTAGGTCAAGTGTGTGACCTGAAGCATGAGTGGGCCCGCATATAAGTTGCTGTAGTCCTAATCCATCCAGGTGATCGATGCAGGCGTCCGCAATGGGATCCTGTGCAGAGTTAGCCCACAGGTTGAAATCCCCAAGTAGCAAAAGATGTTTGCTGTTGAGGGTATAAGTGGATATAAACTCCGTAAATGATGGCAAAAACTGCGATTTAGGCCCAGGTGGCCTATAGCAAAGGAGAATGTGAACAGTCTCCTGGGGGGAAGTTTGGAGCTGAAGAGTAAGGGTTTCCATGAATGGAAGAGGATTTTGCAGGGCTGGTTTAGTGATTGCGATGTGATTCTTATGGATCACCGCAAGGCCTCCTCCTCTTTGCCCTATTCTGTTTTCTGTTATTAGGTGGTAGTTTTCTGGCACCAGTTCATCGAGAATGGTGTTGCAGTCGTCTGAGAGCCAGCTTTCTGTAATAAAGAGGCAGTCTAGATCGTTTTGTAGTAAGAAATCATGGATTTCTAATCGGTGTTTTACTGCCGATCTTGTATTAATCAAAACACATGATATGTGTTTTAATTGTGTCAAGTGGTTAAAATTTTTGCTGATCGATCGTCGATCGACTCTCCAGAGTTGGTCTGTTTTTAAGGCCTTTTTGGTGACGGCTGGTAATGTAGTTGCGAATTGTCTCAGATCCCGAATGGAGTCCGCAGAGTAACGCAAATTACCCATTATTGCCTGTCACTGTGGGGGGGGGGGGGGGTTGATGATTTAATTTACCATTAGAGGGAGGATTCACAGAGTCCTTCCTCTTGATCTTGATCCAGAGGAAGGCGAAAAAACCCCTGGCAGAGCTGAGCCAATGTGCTGTCACGGGGAAAAATTCCTTCCTGATCCCAGAGGGGCGATCGGCTGTAAAGCCCTGGATCAAGTATCGTAGGGTAGAGGGGGGAAAGAAGGGGTGACAGGTGTCCCTGTTCTGAGGGGATACCAAGGTTCAAGCCTCAGATTTGTCTAGGCAGTGTTCCCTTATTTCTTTTATTAAAAAGCAAATAAAACACTGCTGATTGCTAATTCCTGGAGGACGGGGTCCTCCAGGGATATGGGGGGGAGTTTCTTTCCCAGGATTAGCGCAATTCCGGCTGGATTTGTGCCTGGCTGTGGCGCGCCGCTAGGCCGCGGCTGAAGCCGCGGTGTTTCCTAATTCCGGTGGCCGTGAAAGAGTCAGGCCTGGCGCGGATGCGGAGAAAAACGGCCGCCCGCGCAGTGCAAGAGACGTGCGAGGTGCGGGGCGGTCGTGGGCGATCGGGGGTGGTGGTATGGGGACCGATGTGGGGTTGCAGTAAGCAATGCCCACAGTTGGAATCGCTGGGGTGGCTGTCCTTACAAGGACGGTTCTCAGCGATTCCGGGGGGATGGACCTGAGAAGCAGGGATAAAGTCTTACCAGTCAGAGAGCTGGTCAGTCCAAAGAGCTGCAGATGGAAAACGGCAGCAAGGCAGCAAGGTGTTAGAAGCGAGCGAAGGCGACGGAGAGGAACCCCTGCCTGTCTGAGACCAGGAGCCACACGTCCTACTGCTAGGGCCGTGCGCCGATTACTGCTGGCCCAGTTCTAGCCCTGGGGAGGAGTCAGAGTCCAGAGTCCAGAGCTATGCTATACAATTCATCCCTCAGGGCATTCGACATGCCAAATACCTAGCAGGATTCATCATTTAACCCCTTACATGATGCTTAAAGCCCTGAGGGGTACATGAAGCTCAGTAAATCATTAATCAGATTCCTGAGGGGGGGGGGGGCTTTTGGCATGTAATTGAAGTGTTACTCGCGGACATGGAAGGTAAAAAATATTCTCATGGTGCAGTATGTTAACTCAAATACATTTAATATAAGAATTATTGCCCTTACAAGAGCGATGTTGGTATATCAGCGAAACAGCAATCACATATGTGGTCATGTAAGGAGCTGTGGCATCTCTGTTAACTTCTCTCTACTCCCTATCGTCAATCCACCGTCTGGAAAGGAAAAACGCGATGGCGGGTGGAGCCCTGGTGACATCATCGCGTTTTTCCTTTCCAGACGGTGGATTGACGATAGGGAGTAGAGAGAAGTTAACAGAGATGCCACAGCTCCTTACATGACCACATATGTGATTGCTGTTTCCCTGATATACCAACATCGCTCTTGTAAGGGCAATAATTCTTATATTAAATGTATTTGAGTTAACACACTGCACCATGAGAATATTTTTTACCTTCCATGTCCGCAAGTAACACTTCAATTGCACTTCGCTGTTTCCGGATAGCACTTGAGTCTTGGGGAGACCGTTAAATTCCCTATACTTGGTGAGGCTGTGTGACAGTCAATGTCTCCTGGTAAGCAGGCTACTTAGTGCTTCTCAATTGGGTGTCGGGCTATTTGCCCGGTGGCTGGTGTGAAGATTTGTGTCACTTATATGCTATTTTTCACTCATTTGGATGCAAAGCATTGCATAGACTCTTATGAAATTCATTGTGGTTGGAACTCTGCATTAGTTGTCTCTTTTTTCACCATTTTTTCACCTGCTGAATTTTTCACCACTCATAATTCCTTTATTTTCATTTTGCATAGACCTACATGAGCTTTATGAGATTGAGATTCTGCAATAGTTTTCCTTGTTTTTTTTCACTTGTTGATATTTTTTTCATCTCATTTGTTTGTTATTAGTATCTTGCCCAGATATATCAATTTTATGTGATTAGGATTCTGCAATAGTTTTCCTCATTCACAAATTTTTATGTCTTAATTTCATTCAATTGAAAATTATTTAGAATCATATGAATTTAATATTACTCTGCATTAGTTTTCCTTTCCACCAATTTTTCAAATTACACCTATTGACATTCATTTATTTATTCATTTAGCGCTGTACCTCTTTTTGCATATTTCAGTGTAGGTGTGAGGTCGGTGTATGTGTGTCAGTCAGTGTAATAGTCAGTGTTGGTGTCAGGTGGGGCAGTGTAATGTGAGTAGTGCAGGAAGCAGGGGTGAGGTGGGTTAGTGTAGATGTCAGGTGGGCCAGGGTGTAGATGTCAGGTGGGTCAGGGTGCAGTGTAGTGGTGTGCAGGATAGTGGTCAGTGTGTGGGTTAGTGGTCAGTGTGTAGTGGAAAGCCCGCAGGTTGGAGGGGGCGCAAATTTCTTGCCTTGCCCCGGGCGCTGACAACCCAAGCTACGCCACTGCCGGAACGCAGCCCCAGGCCAGGAATATGATGATACGGCCCAACGGACCTTTTAATCCGGCCCCCGGGCAGAGAGATAGCTACAGCATTGTAGTGGCTGGCCGCTGGGCGAATTACATCGCGCACCGTCTCCTCCATAATAGTCATTGGCTGGGCCGGCCATCAGCTAGTGGAGGGGGCCGGGCCGTGTGCAGAGTACGGCTTGAGCCGTACGTGCAGGCGCAGGCAGGGAGTTGACCTCACGTTAGATGACGTCAACTCCTTTCCGCGCGCCTGTGAGGAGCGATCAGTGCGGCGTGGTGGATGTGAGCGGGTGACTGGCCCTCCTAGGACGGTGCAGCAAAGTGAAAAATCAGTCATCGGACTTTGCTTTGGATCTGAAGTACAGATTCTGTACTAATGGTGAGTGATGTTTTGTTGCTATGGCTGCTCACAGACTGATATGTATACTCTATACTTCTCCTATCTATTTTCTGTGGTGTCTGTCCCTTGTCATGCTTTGTGCCCATTTTATCTTCTCTTTTTTTAGTTTCTGACATCATCAGCTGTTTTATGTAATTTTAGCAGCAAAATCAAATGTTAGGTTTCGTCTAAGAGAGGGTTTGTAAAATATTTATATTTTCATGTTCAGTATTGGGGGGGGGGGGGAGCACCGGCGCCTAATAGAGTACCGGCACCTCTTTTGGCCCACTTAAAGCACTGTGCTTAACCACGTGATCTCTAAAAGATTTACCCCCCCTTCATGACCAGGCCATTTTTTAAGATTCGGCACTGCATTATTTTAACTGACAATTGCATGGTCATGCCACACTACACCAAAATAAAATGTATGTCCTTTTTTCCCCACAAATAGCTTTCTTTTGGTGGTATTTGATTACCTCTGCATTTTTTTTATTTTATGTGCTATTTTATGTGCTAAAAAACAAAAAACTTTTTTTTTTACTTTCTGATAAAAAACATATGCAATACAAATAGAAAAAAAAAAACGAATTTCTTCATACATTTAGGCTGATTGGCTCATGTATTCTGCCACATATTTTTGGTAAAATTCCAATAAGCTCATATTGATTGGTTTGCGCAATAGTTATAATGTCTACAAACTATGGGATATTTTTATTTAATTAGTTTTTTGCTAGTAATGGTGGCGATCAGTGACTTATATAGGGACTGCAATATTGCGGCGGTCAGACACTAACTGACACTTTCTGGGGACTAGTGACACTAATAAAGTAATCAGTGCTTAAAAAAATATGCACTGTCACTGTACTAATGACACTGACTGGGAAGGGGTTAACATAAGGGGTAATGAAAGGGTTGCGTGCCTATCCAGTGTGTTACTATACTGTGTGAGGTGCTTTTACTAGGGAAAGAGATGGCATTTTGTTCCTACTTTGTAGAGACACAAGTTCCATCCCTTCCCTTCTGTCAGAATGGCAATCTGCCTATGCAAAAATGTCTCTCTGCCTAATGATTAGCGGGTGCTGGAGCACATCAGGTACTGTACACCCACCGATCGGCTACTGATTAGGGGTGTACTCACTTTTCAGGCCAGCGGTTTAGACATTAATGGATGTGTGTTGAGATCAGTGGCGGCCCGTCCATAGGGGGCGCACGGGCGCCGCCCCCCCCAAGCAGTTAAAAAAAAATGAAAAAAAAATGTCACTTTAAGAGTGACCAGGCGCCGGACATGCGGCGGTATATGGGAAGCTTCCAAGCCTGCAATCAGCTGATTGCAGGCTGGGAAGCTGATTTGCCCGTGTTTAGGGCGTGTGCAGGGTGCAAGCTGTGCGCCCGCACACACTCCCACTCTCCAGTGATTTGTCTCTGCCTCTTGTTCTTTTTTTTTTCATTGGACCGGACGGCGAGTGGGCAGTGCTTTTTCAGCACTACTCGTCACTTCCCTGGAGTCGGCTGGAGTGAACAGGACGAGTCTACTCTATCGCAAGCAACCCGGGACGGTGATCGTGTAATGTGAGGAGCAGAAGGTGAGTGACTGGGTGCGGGGATCGGAAGTGATCTCTCTCACTGTCACTCTCGTTCCCGGTGACATGCTTCCCATCATGTGCGGCAGGTGGGTGCAGTGCCTGCCTAGCCTGAGCGCAGGGGAACCAGGGCAGAAGGTGAGTGACTGGGTGCAGGGATCAATGTAAGCTGAGCTCTCTCACTGTCACTCTCCTTCCCGGCAACATGCTTCCCATCCAGTCAGACTCCTCTGCACGGCGGCTAGACTGAGGCTCAGTGTGTACTGTGTCCTGCTGTGAGCCTGGCCCCCTCCCCCTCCCCCAACTTCTGTTCACTTCTCCTTCTCAGCTGCTGCAGAGCCTGTGGGTTTCCCAAACTGCCTCTCCAACCCTAAAATGCCCCCCCTGTCTCTCCATTTTAAACAAGAACCCCCCTCCCTGCCTCTCCAGTCCACCCTAAAACGGCCCCCCCCTGTCTCTCCACTCTTAACAAGAACCCCCCTCCCTGCCTCTCCACCCTAAAATGGCCCCCTCCCTCCCTCTCCACCCTAAAAATAACCCCCCTCCCTACCTCTCCCAGTCCCCACCCTAAAATACCCTCCCTCCCTGCCTCTCCACCCTAAACAATAACCTCCCTCCCTGCCTCTCCACCCTAAACAATAACCTCCCTCCCTGCCTCTCCCCCTAAACAATAACCTCCCTCCATGCCTCTCCACCCTAAACAATAACCCCCCTCCCTGCCTCTCCACCCTAAACAACAACCTCCCTCCCTGCCTCTCCACCCTAAACAACAACCTCCCTTTCTGCCTCTCCACCCTAAACAATAACCCCCCTCCCTGCCTCTCCACCCTAAACAATAACCTCCCTCCCTGCCTCTCCACCCTAAACAATAACCTCCCTTCTTGCCTCTCCACCCTAAACAATAACCTCCCTTCTTGCCTCTCCACCCTAAACAATAACAATGTGTATAGTGTGCGCTCTGTGTATAGTATTCTCTGTGTATAGTGTTCTCTGTGTATAGTGTGCGCTCTGTGTATAGTGTTCTCTGTGTATAGTGTACGCTCTGTGTATAATGTTCTCTGTGTATAGTGTTCTCTGTGTATAGTGTTCTCTGTGTATAGTGTGCGCTCTGTGTATAGTGTTCTCTGTGTATAGTGTACGCTCTGTGTATAATGTTCTCAGTGTATAGTGTTCTCTGTGTATAGCGTGCGCTCTGTGTATAATGTTCTCTGTGTATAGTGTGTGCTGTATAGTGTGCGCTCTGTGTATAATGTTCTCTGTGTATAGTGTATGCTCTATAGTGCGCTCTGTGTATAATATATAGTGTTTTGCAATTTATGGGACAGGTTCTGGCTGCATTTGATAGGGAGAGAGGCTACATTTGATGTGACACAGGGCTGCATGTAAGGAGGGACTCCACTGGGGACACCCGATGGCATCTGGTGGCAGGTGACACGCTCGGGGCTCCCACTGATTCTGCATTATGGTGAGTTGAATGATTTCATTTTATATTACAATGTAATAATAGAAATATCGCACTTCAATCATCCTGACACCATAACAACTATGGTGCCGGGATGATTGAAGTATCTTTATCTGCTGATTGTTAAACTTTCTAGAATACACATATTTCTATTGTTGTGTAGGATCTGGGCCTGCTCTACCTCCATCCCTCGTTCATCTCAGATGCTAACCACACCACCTTAAAACTAAGTCCACTATTTTGATGAAACCACGCCCATTTCCACCAAGTGGGAGGAGTCAAAAAGGAAGGGCGGGGTCTGGCGCCCCCCCCCCATCCTAAAACTTCACCAGCCGCCACTGGTTGAGATATTTTGAGGCAACAGCAAAGTTGCACTGTTATACAAGCTGTACATTCACTACTTTAAAATATTTACAAAAATGTGAGGGGTCTACTGACGTTTGTGAGATACTGTATGTGTGTGTGTATATATATATATATATATATATATATATATATATATATATATATATATATACATATATGTGTGTGTGATCTGGCGCATAGATTCCACCCTGTAGCAGTAAAACTGTTATAGGGAGGACTTTAAGTGGTTCGAAAATGCAGAAGGCTAGAAATAATCCTGAAAGACACGTTCCGGATAAGACTTTAGAGTCTTATTATGAAAACTGCACAAAACATTGTTTTTCTCAGCAATGTTTCTGTGACTCAGTCAGGGTAAAATGTGGCTGCATAACATGGGCCCAGATTCAAGTAGAATCGCGCAATATTTGCGTGGGCAAAGAGCAAATTTTTTTCTCTGCGCCCACGCAAATATTGCGCTTTGCCCGCGATTCACGGAGCAGTTGCTCCGTAAATTGCGTGGGCAATATGCTAAGCAGCCGGGCGCAAGGCTGCCTAATGTAAATGATCCCACCGGGGGCGGGAATCATTTAAATTAGGCGCGCTCCCGCGCCGAGCGAACAGCGCATGCTCCGTCGGGAAACTTTCCCAACGTGCATTGCGGCAAATGACGTCGCAAGGACGTCATTTGCTTGTAAGTGAACGTGAATGGCGTCCAGCGCCATTCACGGTTCACTTACGTAAACAACGTGAAATTTGAACGTCGCGAGCGGGAGGCGCAGCTATACTTTAGCATTGGCTGCGCCTGCTATAGCAGGAGCAACCTTATGCTAAAGGCGCCGTACGGAAACTCCGTACCTTGCGTGAGAAGGGCCCGCGCAACTTTTGTGAATCGGTGGTAGTATGCAATTTGCGTACTACACGCCGATCACAAAGGCCGCGCCCCCTAGCGGCCAACGCAAGAATGCAGCCTGGGATGTGAAGGCATAAGGAGGCTTATGTTTGTCACATCCTAGGCTGCATTCGGTGTAACGAGGTTCCTGAATCAGGAGCACTCGTTACACCGGAGCAAGTAAGCACTTGCGCCGCGCAACCTATGGTTGCGCGGGCGCAAGTGCTTCTTGAATCTGGGCCATGGTCTCTAAGATTCTATAACAGAAATTGAAGCTGAGAATCACTATCTCAGTATAACAGTACAAAACACAGCTACTTGTGATTTTCCTTACAGACAGCACCCCTCACAGTGAAGTCCAGGATAGCTTTAGTAACACAGGGTAACATCTGAATAGATCCAAGTTGCAAGAACAAAGCACCACCTCACTGGAACCCAATTGCTGCAGAAGGTGTGTGCTATTATGCCGCGTACACACGGTCATTTTTTGTGATGAAATAAAACAACGTTTTTAAAAACAGCATTTAAAATGATCGTGTGTGGGCTTCACATCGTCGAACATGCTTCAATTTTTTATGTCGTTTTTCAAAATGTCGTTTTTTGTGTCATAAAAAATAATCGTGTGTGTGCTAAAACAACGTTTTAAACCCGCGAATGCTCAGAAGCAAGTTATGAGAAGGGAGCTTGAATGGTACGTGTTGTACCTAACCGCGCTCTGCTAGAGCATTTTGAAAAAACGATGGTGTGTAGGCAACGTTTTTTAAAATGAAGTTTGAAAAACGTTGTTTTGTTTCATCACAAAAAACGTTGTTTTATTTCATCACAAAAAACGACCGTGTGTACGCGGCATTAGGCTGTGGTCTTGGTGCTCACACTCCAGTTTTAAATGTGGAAAGCCTCTCATCAGCCCATCAGCAAGGGCATAAAAGGAGATGTGTTAAGAAATTGTTCTAAAAGGAACAATCAATTCACAATACAATTATTCCACGAGTGTCCCCACTGTCCAATATTCAGTGCTTCCACCACTGGGTGACAATAGATAAATAAGCCTCTTACCGGATCCTGGGGACCATCATATAATATTGTTCAAATGCGAATGTTAAATCCCTTTGAATAGGAAGACTCCAAATGCCAGGAATGTATCCAGTCAGCATTGATCCATCTGCTGTCTATTCCTCTGCAAAAAAAAAACGATTACAGCTGACAATATAACACCTTGGTACCTTTGCCTCACTGCATCTGAGCTGCTAAATCTTCCCTAGGCTTGATCAGGAAACCAAAAAGTTGTGGGGAAAAGAGTTGAAGTTGCCTGTGCTTGCATCTGAGTATAGTGTGGAAATAGGCACTTTCCTATAATTTCATTTATGATGTTTCTAGCATTCTCTTTGAGTTTCAGTAGCCATCTTGGAGCTGATCCATTTTGCCCAAATGCACAGCTACATGAACGGGTTGAATCAGGCCTTCCCTGAACCAGACATCTATGAAGAAATTAAAGATGGAAGTTTAAGTGGAATTTCACTTTTGTTGAGAAAAAAAAATACTTCTCTCTGGGTAATCAATCTACAGTGTAAGGATTTGACCAAAATTTGGGGGAATTTGTCCATTCCATACAGACTTCTGAATGCTCAGCTTTGATTATAATCACTTGTTAAGACACTTAAAGGGACACAAGGCTGGGACACATGGCAATCACATATTGTATGTGCTGGAATTTAGGTTAATGGGTGGAATTCACAAGGAGTCACAGAGGTGAAGTAAGACTGGACACTTATATACAGTGCACAAGAGAATCAGCTTTGGAGAAGAGGGAATATGGAGGCACTTGAAGAAAAATGGGCTGCATTGTCGAGTCGCCAGAAGAAAGATATTACTACACAAATGCCACAAAGTATCCCACTTACAATATGCCAAACAGTAAAAGGAAAAGAAGGGCACACCGACCTAGTGCATTACCAATGGCTAGGTTTAATTAAAATTGTATAAAAAGTCATGAATGCTCACAAACCAAGTAAAAAACAAGCATAAACATCACTCCATCAAAGGGATAGATGCCTCTGAAAGGTCTCCTACTGGAACCAAACAGCCAGAGAGTCTAGATGACATAGATTACAGCTACGGCTTACGCGTTGCGAGGGCGATCCCTCTTCCACAGAGCCAAAAGTAATAGTACCTGGGCCTCTCTCTGACCCCCTTTATATATATATATATGTGTATGTATGTGTGTAAAATGGTTGAACTGATCACATGTCTAGAGCACCGCCCACCACAAGCCACTCCTCCACCCACACCCCACAGGCCAGAACACTCTTAACCCCTTACTATCCTCACTACCATGGGCCACTTGTCCCATCTGCACTGTTGTCCATTGCAGATAAAGGGATGGGTAGGTGGGGTAACTGGGGGTACCTGTAGTGTGAAGATGTAAAGATGCCCAACTTCCAGCGTTCCCCTGCTGCCTTCCTCATCATGTCTGTGCCGCAGGACTCTCATTTTCCTTTTCCTTTAACATTTTAGTCTCAAGAATACCAAATATTCTGAGGAGGGCAGCAAGATCCCTGGTCATTCCCTATTCCAAAGGAAGACTCTGGTTGTTCACTAAGTGATCAAGCTCCAGAGTGCAGGAGACTGTGTGTTAATATGCCAAACAGCACAGAGACAAGCCTCAAACCTTCTGGCACAAAGTCATTTGGAGTGATGAGACCAAAATGTTGCTTTTTGGTCACAACCATAAATGCTACATTTGAAGAAGAGTCAACAAGGCCTTTGATGAAAGATACACCATTCCTAATTGTGAAACATAGAGGTGGATCGCTGATGTCTTGGGGTTGTGTGAGATACAAAGACACAGGAAATTAGGTAAAAAATGATGGCAAGATGAATGCAGTATGTTATCAAAAAATACTGGAGAAGCACACGCTGCAAGATGCTTGAAGTCCAGTGTGAAGTTTCCACAGTCTGTGTTGATTTGGGTAGCCATGTCATCTGCTGGTGTTGGTCCACTGTGTTTCATTAAGTCCGGGGTCAACGCAGCCGTCTATCAGGAGATTTTTGAGCACTTCATGCTTCCTTCCACAGACGAGCTCTATGGGGATGCTGACTTTATTTTCCAGCAAGACTTGTCACCTGCCCACACTGCCAAAAGCACCAAAACCTGGTTCAATGACCGTGGGATTACTGTGCTTGATTGGCCAGCAAACTCGCCTGACCTGAACCCCATAGAGAATCTATGGGGCATTGCCAAGAGAAAGATGAGAGACATGAGACCGAACAATGCAGAAGAGCTGAGTACATATGCATGCGTATACTTTTCAGAGGTCCGATGTTGTTCTATGTACAATCCTTGTTTTATTGATTGCATGTAATATTCTAATTTTCTGAAATTGTGGATTTGGGGTTTTCATGAGCTGTAAGACAAAATCATCACAATTATGACAAATCACGGCTTGAACTATCTTGCTTTGCATGTAATGAGTCTATCTCATATATTAGTTTCACCTTTTAATTTGCATTATTGAAATAAATGAACTTTTGCACGATATTCTAATTTTTCGAGTGTCACCTATAAATATTCTGTCTGTGATTTTTCAAGATCTCTAAAAACAAGATTTTTTTTATTTTTCTCTCCATTCAGAGGAGAAAACACCCACATGGGCAAGCTGTACAGTGACTGACAATAACAAGAGGGATTTTTACCTGCAAGATGCAGAGCCCTTCCTACCACTGAGGGTGAAACTTCATCTTTATTGGGGGTCAGCATCTTTGCAGGTAGTAGATACCAGGAAATGTTTAGGTTAGATGCTGTTTATAGCAGTCTACTTAAAGTGGAGCTCCAGTTGTTTTTGTGTTTATCTGAAGTCAGCAGCTACAAAAAGTGTAGCTTCTGACTTTTAATAAACACACGCTCACCTGTCCCAAGATCCAGCAATGTGGCCGCCCGAATCCCTCGATCCCCCCCCAAAAAAAACATGCTAAATCTGGCATAGGAGGGGGAGGAGTGTTTAAAATGGAACTTCCCCTTTAGGGTGGAGCTCAGCTTTGAAATATAAAAGCAATTGTATATCAACAAATTATGTAATCAGATTTCTTATCTTTATGGGAAATATAAACAAATCTGGTAGTTTATGTTCATGCTGTATATGTAGCTATATTATTTTTTTCTAACATGCAGGGGTTTAGGTAAACCTGTCATGAAAGCAAGCATTGTAAAATAATACATTATACATAAAGTAAATATTACTAGCTTTCCATAGCAGTTATATAACATTGAAAAAGGGGGGGGTAAGGGGGTACGTTGGAACTTTAAATGAGGCAATAGGTCATTTACCTCCATCCCTGATATATATGATACAAAAAAGGAGAGAGCGGGACTTTAAATGAAGCATGTGCGGGGAACAGATTACAATGGGTAGGGGGAAAATAAATATCTGGAATCAGTTATAAGTTAATTATTGTAATACTTTCACATAATGCATCGTACATGACTATATTGCATTATTGAAGAAATTGGGTAAACATATACACTTCACAGACTTAGTTAAAAAAAGGGATTATTTTCGGCAGTGACCCAAGTGTACAAACAGAAAGTACAATGAAATATATTGCAGTAAATACATATTAAAGCATGAAGATGGTAGCTCTACGCGTTTCTCGACTTTTGGTCGCTCATCAGGAGCAGGCATGCATTGCATTTTGTATCTGTAACGACATAAGCACATTCCAGGTTGATCCAGGGCATGCATCATTTGAAGGGCCAAGAACAATACAAGGTCCCAAGATGGTTCTATAACATGTTCTATTTTACTCTGATGGAATTTTTCAAAATTCCGATGAGCTTTTGGTTGGGCAAAAGCCAGATCGTGTGTATGCGGCATAAGAATATTTTCCTGTATAGTGAGTGTTTGATGAATGTCACAGTCATTGCTTTTTTAAATATGCCCTTTTGGGTTTTAGATACACTTTTATTAGCAAACAGGTTTTCTTTACTACCGGAGTACTAACCTGTTTTGGTCACGTTAAAAGAAAGTGATATTGTGTACACTGGCTGGGGCATATATTGGAATGCATCTACACACCTTCATATTTGTGTACGTGAAATACAATAATTAGGGTAGAGGTTTTATTTACAATAAACAGAAACAGCCTGTTTTAAGTAAAAAATAAAAAATAAAATAAAATACTGTGCTTCTTTCCTGCTGTTTAGGGTAGAACTACATTATTTGCTCTTGTTTATTTAACTTTTAAAAGACAGGCACATTTTTCAGTATTACCTAATAAAATAGAATTACAAAATACTTGCAACCAGAGCCATAAATAAAAACTCATACAGTTATTTTCATCTGTGTTTTTTAGATTTGTACAAAGTAATGTACACTCTGTTTCATGGTGTTGAAATTCCTCAAAAGGAATTGAAAGGCATATGTCAAGGAAACTGCTGCCTAGTGCTCTCCCGACCTCGTAAAGACAGGTCTTCACTATCATTCATCTTTTATCAACTTGCAAATTTGACAAGTGGGGAAAATAAGAGGTCAGCCATAATGTAATTCAATATGTGAATTTCTAATGACATCCAGGAAACCAAATTTGCAAACCAAAGTGGGACTGTTGGGATTTTTGTTTGCTGTATCATGAGAAAGGACATATTGGGACAAAACCACTGCATTACATCATTATTATACATTTGATTTCATTACAGTTAGATGAAAAACAAAATGGACCAACAATTATTTTATGTGTATCTCGTTGCATATGAAGCAGGCAAAGAATGTATTTGTTATGTATAAAAATGTATCTGAATATAAGGCATTTTCGCACACACAACGTTTTATATAATTCCAGGAATACATTTCAGAATTTTTACATACACATTGGCAAAACAATCACTTGAATACAGTGGCGGAACTACCGCCATAGCGACCCACGCGGGCGCTATGGGGCCCGCAGCCGAGTGAGGATCAGGGGGGCCCGGTCTTACTCAGCGGGAAAGTCGTTCCCGTTAGCAGCCGTGGCTGCTTACACACACACACACTGCTCCAGGCACGCTCTGCCAATGAGAGCACACTGCCGAGGGATCTCCTAGACTCCACAGCTCTGACACAGCCGAAGGGAGACTGGGGATGCAGAAGATTTCATTTCCTGCGTCTGTGCCGTGCCGATTTCTGAAGATGAGGTCAGGTAGGTGGAGAAGCATGGCTTTCTATGTGGAGGAAGGAGGGGGTGAGAATTCCTGCCTGGGGGAGATTCTTTTGGTGGGGAGGTTAAGGAAAGGGGGTGGGTTTGGTTTTGGAGAAGGACCCCCTCCCCCCCGTAAGTTTCTTGTAGAGAAGTTTACAGGGGGTGGTTGGCAGGGATTTGGTTCTGGGTGGGAAGTTTGTTGAATGAAGGGAGATATTATTTAGCATTAGAAATGAGGGAGATATTTTTGCCTTGAGGTGTGATCAGAGACAGGGGGGTTAATATTATGGAGAGATATGAGGGAGGGTGGTGTTTTGCAGTGGGGAGTTTTGCTTGTGGGTGGGGGGTTCTTAAGTAAGGATGAGCTCCGGCGTGTTCGCACACTCCACGTGCAGAGCCCGCCAGGATGTCGGCACCCGCGCTGCGCTAATCACAGCCAGGGAGACATTGTCCAATGCTCGGCTGCAGAGACAGGGAAATGTCTGCCTGGCTGTGATTAGCGCAGCGCGGGTGCCATCTTCCTGGCGGGCTCTGCACGTGTTGTATGCGAACACGCCGGAGCTCATCCTTATTCTTAAGCAGTAGAGGGGGGGGATTTTTTCCTTTAGTTCACACTGATGTGGCTCTGCAAGGTGCATTTTGTGTGGGCATGGCAGCCCATTTATACTGTGTGGGCTGCTGTGCCTCCTTAAATACAAAGAAAAGGTCAAAAGGACCCTCCACCATTTCTGGAGTCGCAGCCCGCACAGGAATCGCAAATGCAGAGCAATTTCCAGTGTGGGTGTGATTTCTAGTGTGCAGCATGCCATTAGGATTAAAGGCCTGTTCATACTGCTGCAATGCGGGAACCCTGCAAATCCACTGGGGGTTCCCACATCGCATGTCTCCTGTCGGCAGTTCACACTGCAATATGCAGGAGCAAAGTATGACATTGTTCTGATTCTACTTAAGAAACCTACAGTCCTTATCTTGTTTGCAATGCCTGTATACTGCTGTTCAAAGTATATAGGGCCAAACGGTCTTGTCAGGGCCGATCCTCGCTATAGGCTCACTATGCAAGCCGCTTAGGGCCCGCAAAGCTACAAAGGGCCCCCCAAAGTACTAGAGGCCCCCGCCTGGTGAGAAGTCATTTTCGCCCCCTCACCCCGAGTCATTTCCGACAGCAGAACACCCCCTCCCCCCCACTTCTCAACTTTCTTTAATCAGCGCCCCCCCCCCGCTTCTCATTTTTAATGTGCCATGTCATTTTGCTTAGGGCCCCAGGGAGGTCAGGATCGGCACTGGGTCTTGTAATGACATGGGGGGAGTGGTGGCGGGGAAACTCATGCTATTTTTTTCAATGATTTTTATCCATATTGCAGGGACCAAACATTACATTAAAGCCGCAGGCAGTATTAAATAATTTTTTTCTGAGAGTAATCTCATGTTGTGCAGGGACATTTCTAAACATGTGCCACTACTATAGACACCCAGCAGGTACCATATTTAAAGGATTTTTTTTTTCACTTTAAGCATCATTAAAATCGCTGCTCCAGAAAAAACTACAGTTTTTAAAACTTTTTTTTTTCCATTAATACATGTTCCCTGGGGCAAGACCCGGGTTCTCAAAGATGTTTTCCAACAATAACTTGAATATTTGGCTTTAAAATGAGCACTTTTGAATTCGAACGTTCGAGTCCCATAGACTTCAATGGGGTTCTAAATGTTTGCGCGAACGATCGGTCTGTTCGAACGTTCTGGTGCGAACTGAATGCGGGTATGTTCGACTCATCCCTAGGCACAGGTCACGCTGTATGGGGCACAGGTCACGCTGTATAGGGCACAGGTCACGCTGCATTGACACTAGGGCGGCTCTGGGGGGCCCCATACAACATTTTGCTATGGGGCCCTGTGATTTCTAGTTACGCCCCTGCTTGAATATTTAGAAAAATCAACTTATGAACCTAAAGCTCATGTGGATAATACAGTAGCAAGTAAAGGGATTCCTTTATGATGACAGTTTATTGTCACAGCCAAGGCTCCCATTCAGTGTTAAAGACCGTCATTGCAAGACTTGTTCCAGTGCTGAACAGATATACTCTTCTCCTCAGTTCATGCACTGCTTCCAGAACCTGAATCCTTCACTGCTAGATAGAAACATTGACTGTGGCAAATAACAGATGTCTTAAAGCTTCAGTTTAAACTAGGAACCGTAGTCTGGAAAGATATGCAGTTGTATTTTTAAATAGAGAATTATTTCAACTAATGACACTTCTTTCACAGTATTTTGATTAAAATGAATAATGGAAAAACTATAAAAAGAACAGAAAGTTATTTATAATATAAAAATAGCCTGCACCATTAATTTTCCTGAACTGTGGATGACTGCACATCTGTCAGAGGTGTAAAAAAGCAAAGCCAAAAGTCGAAAGTGACTAATCATCGTCATGTGAAATGTATTTCTTCATTTTTTCTCTTCCTGCATTACAATGTATACTATATAAATCAAATCTTGTGACATAGGTTAATTACAGACCTAAATTCAAATGCTAATTATTGTTGAATACAACCTTCCAGCTAGTGATATGATCTCGTATTTGGCATTGCACCATTTATTTAATAAGTACCCACTTCTCATACAGGGAATAGGAGGAAAGGTGATTCTATGTCATTGCAATAAATATTGACATGACCTATAAAGTTGTGTACTTATTGTCATTATGCAAAGTAAATTGTGCACTTACTGTCCTATTTCAATACAAAATACAGTAGTGACTTGCTGTACATTACATATAAATGCATTTGCAAATAATCAGCATATTGTAAAATTATCTCTATCAATAATATAAAATAAATGTTTATTTATTTAGAAACGTTAATGCTACAATATTTCCTCATGTAATTGGACTGATAAACAGTTAGGCTCCATGCACATTGAAGCTGATAAACTGTAATTTATTGGTGTTTTGGCTTTTTTTTAAAAAGCCCATAAACTGCACTCTATGTTAGACTATGTGTCCATGCACACATGGAAGTTTTTTAGTGTTAATGAGCAGTGGAGTTTATCTGCTTTTTTCTGAACGGCAGAAATGTGCGTTCAAAAAAATGCTAAAAACGCTAATAAACGCTCAACAACGCTCAAAAACGCAGCTCGCCAGTTTTTTTGCGTTTTTTTATCCATTGAAAAAAAAAAGCTACACTGAAAAACGCTATTGCAAAAACGCTAAAAAGCAATGAAAGGCTCCCTGCAAAGCTACTGTACTGGCGGTTTTTATAGCTTTTTTTTTTAGCTTCCAGTGTGCATGGAGCCTTATAGGGAATGGGGAATATTGCACCAATCTCCCTACATAAAATACCAGAAAAAGTGTGTCTGCTCCAGTATATGCAGGAGAGGAAAGCTGAGGGTAGGACAGCAGGTAGTTTGTACAAAAAAGTTTGTATAGGATATGACAGTGGACAGTATGTGCAGGAAAGATTTGTGAAGGATACGAAAGTGGGCATTACAGTAGAATAGAGTAGAGTAGAATTTAGGGTCATTTCCTGAAAAACAGATATTATCAGGAGCTCCCAAAATAGTGTCTGCTTTTTTGTTGAGATAATGGGTTATTAAAAGTATTAGTGGAGATAATAATACATGTTATAATCTTTTTTAATTGGTACTTGCAGGGAAGGAATGCAGAAGGTATGATAGATAGCTGGAGGGTGGGGAGGGTAGAACAGTAGGCAGAAAATGCAGGAGAGTAGTGCAGGGCATATGATAGAGTACAGTTTATGGAGAATCAGTGACGATCAGACATGCAAAAGGTTAAAAAGCAACCAGCATGTGCCGAAGATTATTGCAAAGGGTATGACTGTGGACTGGTTTGTGTAGGGTATGGCAGAGGACGAACAGGAAAGTATTATGGATGGTTATATGTTCAATTTGTTTAGTTAAGCTTTGAAAATGTAACATGGAAGCTAATTGGTTGCCATGCACAACTGTCCATATTATGGCTTCTCCAGTTTTGATAAACTCCTTTAACCACTTCCCGACCTCCACATGTACATATACGTCAGCTGAATGGCACGGACAGGCACATGTACGTACCTGTACGTCCTCTGCTAGACGTGGGTGGGGGGTCCGATCGGGACCCCCCCCCGGTACATGCGGAGGTCTGGGCCGCTCGGGGAGCGATCCGTGACGACGGCGCGGCTATTTGTTTATAGCCGCTCCGTCGCGATCGCTCCCCGGAGCTGAAGAACGGGGAGAGCCGTGTGTAAACACTGCTTCCCCGTGCTTCACTGTGTCGGCGCATCGATCGCGTCATTCCCTTTATAGGGAAGACACGATCGATGACGTCATTCCTACAGCCACACCCCCCTACACTAGTAAACACACACAAAGTAAACCCTAACTCCTACAGCGCCCCCTGTGGTTAACTCCCAAACTGCAACTGTCATTTTCACAATAAACAATGCAATTTAAATGCATTTTTTGCTGTGAAAATGACAATTGTCCCAAAAATGTGTCAAAATTGTCCGAAGTGTCCGCCATAATGTCGCAGTCACGAAAAAAATCGCTGATCGCCGCCATTAGTAGTAAAAAAAATAAAAAAAATAAAAATGCAAAAAAACTATCCCCTATTTTGTAAACGCTATATTTTTGCGCAAACCAACCGATAAACGATTATTGCGATTTTTTTTACCAAAAATAGGTAGAAGAATACGTATCGGCCTAAACTGAGGAAATTTTTTTTTTTTATATATGTTTTTGGGGGATATTTATTACAGCAAAAAGTAAAAAATATTGCATTTTTTTCAAAATTGTCGCTCTATTTTTGTTTATAGCGCAAAAAATAAAAACCGCAGAGGTGATCAAATAACACCAAAAGAAAGCTCTATTTGTGGGGAAAAAAGGACGCCAATTTTGTTTGGGAGCCACGTCGCACGACCGCGCAATTGTCTGTTAAAGCGACGCAGTCCCGAACTGTAAAAACCCCTTGGGTCTTTAGGCAGCAATATGGTCCGGGGCTTAAGTGGTTAAATGTGTGGTGGAAATGTGAAAATGTTCATGCAATAGTAGTAACCACATCCATGTAGAGAAAATGTGTGTGCTGGGAACTTGTCATCATTACAAGATAAAACTGACCCGAGGTTGGATATCAGAGTAAAACTAGCCATAGATTGATCAAAATCCACCCATTTTAATCCGTCTATGTGCAGTCTGGTTGTACTGAAGTCAATCTATTGATTAACTTTAGTACAACCAGCCTGTCAGGTTTTTTGTGCAATCATTATATTCTGACAGCAGGGAAAATAGCATTATCTGTGGCTTGCCTAAGTTTTTCTACTATATTCATTCCTAATTGTTAAACTCTCCTGCATGGAAAAGGGAAAGTTACAATCTCTCCTTATTTTACACAGTGAGAACATTTAAACTCACATTTCTTGTGAGTAGCATTGGAGCTGATAACTTAGATCTGTGCTCTGCATTATGCACACGAAAAGTGCTGGCAAAAGATCAACTTTTGTACTGAGAATTCACTGACAACGCTGGCAGAAAATCTGCTTTTATTATATATAGGTTATGCAAAGCTTACTTTAATTATTTCCTGGGAGAAGACTGAAGACTGCAAAGCCTGCTTTTTTAACAAAATTTGCATTATTGCTTTCTGAACTAGTATAAAGTTTCTAAATACAGTCTATAGACAAAAGTGTTCTGGTTAATATCTGAAGACGGATTCAATATGCAAACCAAAGTGGAATGTTTAGAATTTTTGTTGGCTGGACATATTGGGACAAAACTACTGCATACCATTGTTATACATCCAAAAGTCATAATCCATGGACCCCATATCTTTTAACATTTCTCCAGTATACCTCTATGACCATACATATGCTTTTCCATGCAAACTTTATCATTAAGCTGGCAATTCCAGTGCATCCAATTTTTGGTTTTAAGTTTTCTAGTTTGGAATAGAGGGGGTTATCCTCAAAAGAGATACTCCGACTTAACTGCTGTTCAGTCTGTGTGTAACTTTGGAAACGATCCTCAAAAGGCTTTTTCCAAAGTTACACAGAAGATCCGGCATGTGTAATTGAATTACACTGCCTAATTTTAGGATGCAGTACCGCATCCGCCGCTGGGGGCATTTCGAGTCGAAATGCCGTTGCTAGTATGCAAATTAGCACTTAAGGCGATCCACAAAGCTTTCTAGCTTCCTTTTTGCGCCGTAAGTGTTATTTTGCAAGTGTAAAATTAGGGCTCGTTTTACAAAGTGTAAAGTTAGTAACACCTTGTAAAGGCCCATTCCAGCGACGGCATTTGGTATGCTTTCCCGAGGGAGAACTCCACGGCAATTTGTAAAAAACAAAACCGGCATGGGTTCCCCCCCAGGAGCATACCAGGCCCTTAGGTCTGTCATGGGTTGTAAGGAGACCCCCCCACGCCGAAAAATTGACGTAGGGGGTCCCCCTACAATCCATACCAGACCCGTATCCAAAGCACGCTACCCGGCCGGCCAGGAAGGGAGTGGGGACGAGCGAGCGCCCCCCCCCTCCTGAGCCGTGCCAGGCCGCGTGCCCTCAACATGGGGGGGTTGGGTGCTCTGGGGCAGGGGGGCGCACTGCGGGCCCCCCCACCTCAGAGCACCCTGTCCCCATGTTGATGAGGACAGGACCTCTTCCCGACAACCCTTGCCATTGGTTGTCGGGGTCTGCGGGCGGAGGCTTATCGGAATCTGGGAGTCCCCTTTAATAAGGGGGCCCCCAGATACCGGCCCCCCACCCTAAGTGAATGGATATGGGGTACATCGTACCCCTACCCATTCACCTGGAGGCAAAAAGTAAAAGTTAATAAACACACAACACAAGGCTTTTTAAAATATTTTATTATTCTGCTCCGGACGCCCCCCCTGTCTTCGTTATTAGCTCAATTACCAGGGGGGGCTTCTTCTTCCGCTCTCCGGGGGTCTTCTCCGCTCTCCGGGGGGGGTTTCTTCTTCCGCTCTCCGGGGGGGGGCTTCTCCGGACTCCGGGGGTCTTCTTCCATCTTCTCCCCTCTTCCGCTCTTGACTCGGCGAACCCCGGTTCTTCTGCAGCTCTCCGGTGCCTTCTTCTTCAGCGCTGGCTGCCTGCTATGTTTGTGTGTTAGCTCAATTAGTAACAGGCAGCCAGCGCGGTCTTCTGTGGCGTCAGGGTCTTCTCTTCCTTTCTTCCGATGTTGCCTCGTCGCCGGTTGTCGCTGAAATGATGGAAGCGCGCCTTGCATCACATTTATATAGGCATCACCGTCCCATCATGCTCCGGTAGGTACCCACGTGGTGGGTGCACGTGGGTAGGCACCCACCACGTGGGTACCTGCCGGAGCATGATGGGACGGTGATGCCTATATAAATGTGATGCAAGGCGCGCTTCCATCATTGCAGCGACAACCGGCGACGAGGCAACATCGGAAGAAAGGAAGAGAAGACCCTGATGCCACAGAAGACCGCGCTGGCTGCCTGTTACTAATTGAGCTAACACACAAACATAGCAGGCAGCCAGCGCTGAAGAAGAAGGCACCGGAGAGCTGCAGAAGAACCGGGGTTCGCCGAGTCAAGAGCGGAAGAGGGGAGAAGATGGAAGAAGACCCCCGGAGTCCGGAGAAGCCCCCCCCCGGAGAGCGGAAGAAGAAACCCCCCCCGGAGAGCGGAGAAGACCCCCGGAGAGCGGAAGAAGAAGCCCCCCCTGGTAATTGAGCTAATAACGAAGACAGGGGGGGCGTCCGGAGCAGAATAATAAAATATTTTAAAAAGCCTTGTGTTGTGTGTTTATTAACTTTTACTTTTTGCCTCCAGGTGAATGGGTAGGGGTACGATGTACCCCATATCCATTCACTTAGGGTGGGGGGCCGGTATCTGGGGGCCCCCTTATTAAAGGGGACTCCCAGATTCCGATAAGCCTCCGCCCGCAGACCCCGACAACCAATGGCAAGGGTTGTCGGGAAGAGGTCCTGTCCTCATCAACATGGGGACAGGGTGCTCTGAGGTGGGGGGGCCCGCAGTGCGCCCCCCTGCCCCAGAGCACCCAACCCCCCCATGTTGAGGGCACGCGGCCTGGCACGGCTCAGGAGGGGGGGGGGGCGCTCGCTCGTCCCCACTCCCTTCCTGGCCGGCCGGGTAGCGTGCTTTGGATACGGGTCTGGTATGGATTGTAGGGGGACCCCCTACGTCAATTTTTCGGCGTGGGGGGGTCTCCTTACAACCCATGACAGACCTAAGGGCCTGGTATGCTCCTGGGGGGGGAACCCATGCCGTTTTTTTCTTTGAAAATGGGCATGGAGTTCTCCCTCAGGAATGCATGCCGCTGTCATTTTTTTTATCCCCGACGCAACTTTAAGCCGTCGCGATCCTCAAAACTCGGCGTAACGTAACTTCGCGCATGCGCAGTACGGCCGGCGCGCATGCGCAGTACGGCCGGCGCGGGAGCGCGCCTCATTTAAATGGGACTCGCCCCATTTGAATAGGAACGCCTTGCGCCGGCGGAATTTTAGTTACACAGCCTGAAATTTCTAGATAAGTGCTTTGTGGATCAGGCACTTAGGTAGAAACTTTAAGGCAGTGTAACTTAAATTGGAATTTTTAAGTTACGTCAGGTTTTTGTGGATCTGGCCCAGAGTTTTTAAATTTGCCTCCCATACACAAGTTTCATAAGGAAGGTAGAAACCAAAATAGCAAGTGCAAGCTCAAAACCCCACTCTACATGTGTCCCCCATGCAAAGTATCGTATATCAAAAAATGCAGCACAACAATTAAATATCTGTGCAATCTCATAATTATATTAAATACGAATATATAATATGAATAAATTATAAAAATGCATGTGACCAGCAACAAAATAGTGTTTGTGTGATTAGTTAAAGTAAGTATGTATCTTTCAATATCCAAATGTACAAAACAAAAGTGTCCTTATAGCTTTTAAAAATACTTCCATATTATTTTTATACTGCAGGCATGCCATGCTTCAATGAAATTGAGATTGCACACATATTTAACTGTTGCGCTGCACTTTTTGATAAAAGAGCCCAAAATACCTGGAGAGTCCCCTGGGCTATCAATTTGAAATACTGCATTTAACATGCTAACCACATCACCACAATAGCACAACAGTTTTGAACACCTCCACAGCATATGTAGGACATCCCAGTGGTCCCCTACCCTGTCAATACAGAATCTGGTTGTTTCCCAAACTAGTAAAGCCTATTTGGTGTAGAATATGATCCCATTATATTATAGAGCTGAGCCAGCTTTTGTGATTCATGTAAAGAAACATTATGAATGCTACCCAAAGCTTTTTCCAATACATCTTGATAGCTTTGAATGGGTAAGAATATACATATTCCCTTAAAAGTACCCTGTAACTATTTTTTAAAATTACATATGAAGCCTTTAGTAGAACTAGACTTAGCTACCAGTTTCAATATGGGTATAGGGTCAAAAGCTCCTCATTGACTTTTATAATGCACCTAAGAGGCATGTTGAACCTGCCAATAGCAATAAGAAAGTCATGTGATTTGAGTGATATGGTACTAATGCTGGAATAGAGAAAATTATTTCAGCTCATTCTTGTCCAGCAGTTGACTCTGTTTTCATATTGGACAGTTAATCCATCCTTTTTCACAGTACAGTTTATTTAGCTCCTCAAAATCAGGGTTATTCCAAGCTAGAGAGTATTTTGAATATCCAACCACCCTCCGAAACTGTCACGATTTCCACCAAATCTTATACATTATGCATCTATGGCATGTTGGAAAGAGTGATGGTATATCCAAGGGTTTGGGAGCACTATGCCCCCCTGTTCCTTGGGAGTTTGCAGAAATTCTAGAACTACGTGTGACTTTTAGCTGAACACCATTTTTTAACACCGCAGCTAAAGTTTAAGAAAAACTTGTCCGGCAATTTCACTGCTTTGTAATACAACACTTGTTCTCTTGGGTTGAATGACACCCATATTACTCAACCCTTCTTCTTGTGAGCCCAGGGCTCAAAGGAGAATGCTGTAGAGAGAGGCACTAGGACATTATTTGGTGCCATTCTCTGCAGCATTCAGGAATAACCCATTACTGAAGTAAGAGTTTATTTACAGTTAACTCTAAACTGATAATCTGTAGGGGCTCTTAACCACTTAAGGACCGCCCACTGCATATATACTGCGGCAGGACGGCCCTATTGTGCAAAAAAATGTACCCATATCGCCACCTGTGATCACTCCTCAGAGAGGCAGAACGGAGATTTACCTATGTAAACAAAGCAGATCCCCGTTCTGACAGGGAAGTACAGAGATCCTCTGTTCCAAGTGATCAGGAACAGCAATCTCTCTGTACTCCCAGTCAGTTCACTCCCCCCACAGTAAGAAAGCACCTCCCTAGGACACTTAACCACTTGATCGCTCGCTAGTGTTAGCACCTTCCCTGCCAGTGTCATTTATACAGTGATCGCACTGATCACTGTATAAATGACACTGGCAAGGAAGGTGCTAACACTAGCGGGCGATCAAGTGGTTAAGTGTCCTAGGGAGGTGCTTTCTTACTGTGGGGGGAGTGGACTGCAATAGCGCAGAGGTGATTAAATACCACCAAAACTGAATCTCTATTTGTGGGGATAAAAAAAACATACATTTTATTTGGGTACAGCGTTGCACATCCGCACAATTTTCAGTTAAAATAAGGCAGTGCTGTATCGCAAAAAAATAGCCTGGTCATTAAGGGGGTACTTCCGGGGCTGAAGTGGTTAAAGAACCACATATGTAATGTTTAGGTTATCTAAGTTTGCCACCATTTTATGGGTGCAAATAATTTTAAGGCTTGAAATGTTGGGTATCTATTTACTTGGTGTATCCTCATATTTTATATTTTAGCGAGCATTGAGAAATATATTGCATTTGTGCGCCCTAAAATTAACCTTAGTGTATTTATTACTGAAATTTGGCAGGTGATAATGAGTTGTGCTAATATAATGTGACATAAAATTACCGAAGTATAGCTATTCTATTCTCCAGGGTCTTCTTTCAGAAAATACATACTTTTCTTTAAGTAAGCCTCAGGCTTAAGTAAGCCTCAGAAGATTATGGGGCCCCCGGGCTTACAGATGGCCACCATGCCAGGAAGCAGTGCAGAGGCGGGGCAGCTAAAATCTCGGGATTTTTACATCAAAAGCATGTCGGTTTCAGACATATCAGGGACAGATGTAAAAAAAAACACATATTTTTACATACTGTCCCTGGTTTTACTGAGCCTGGCAACCCTGATGGGGCCCCCTAGTGGCATGGGGTCCTCGGGCAGTGCCCGAGTGTCTCAATGGTCAGTCCGCCCCTGCCCCCCCCCCCCCCCCCACAGAGCCAATCGTTTTCCTTGCCTCAGCTCAGTGTTGATAGATATACAATTGTCAAAAAAAAAAGTTGTGTAGTGAACCTTTGTTCAATAGTATTTGTACCCTTGTTCTGTTTTCTGTAGGTGGTTCCTAATTATTAAAGAATTTCTGATCTAATGGCCTTGTTTAGCTCAGTCACAGCTTACAAGTCCAAATTAGATTTACATTTAGAATCTGAAACAACAAAGAATAATAAAGCATAGTTGCTCCTAGTTATTATTATTATTATTATTATACAGGATTTATATAGCGCCAACAGTTTATGCAGCGCTTTACAACTTGAGGGTAGACAGTACAAATACAATACACTTTAATACAGTAGGAATCAGAGAGCCCTGCTCCTAAGAGCTTACAATCTAAGAGTTGCTTTGTATCCCGTCATGTATTGTTCATGATATTATGGTACACTGTCAAATCATGTTATAATATCACGATCGTCCTTTGCAAACAATGGGGTTGATTTACTAAGTTGCCTTTAGTAAATCAATCCCAATGTAATTGTTCATTTGAGAAGCGGGGGGAGGGTTTGTTCTGCTGTAGGAAATTTCATCTTACATTAAAGTGAGAGGCGGGGGTGCTGACTTCTTACCTCTTCTCCCATGCAGCCAGCGAGTTAAGAAGCGGGGTAAGGGGCCGAAAATGACTTCTCACCAGGCGGGGCCTCTAGTACTAGTAATTTGGGGGGCCTTCCGCAGCTTTGCTGGGCCCTAAGCGGCTTGCATAGTGAGCCTATGGGGCGGATCGGCCCTGCGCGTACACACGTTTTTCATGTCATGGAAAAAAACAATTTCTCGACGTGATTCTTGTCAAGCCTGCCTTGCATACACACGATCGTGAAAAAAAATGCTCGAGCAAAGCGCGGTGACATACAACACATACGACGGGCATTATAAAGGGGAAGTTCCATTTGAACGGCGCCACCCTTTGGGCTGATTATGCAAATTTCCCTTCTCGTAACTTGCTTCTGAGCATGCGCGTTTTTTTTCCCGTTGTTAAAGCCTACACACGACCTTTTTTCAGTACGAGAAAAACTATGACTTAAAAATCGACGCAAAAAAATAGAGCAGGTCCTAAAAATGCTCTGGAGCCTACACACGATCGTTTTCAATGACCAATTTAAAAAATTGCATTTTTCTTGTCATGAAAAACGGTCGTGTGTACGTGGCATTAGGCCCATATCATTTTGATACTTAACCACTTCCCGCCCGGTCAATAGTCAATTGATGTCCGGGAAGAGGTTGTGAAATCCTGACTGGACGTCTATTGACGTCCTGCAGGATTTCATGCCGGCGCGCGCCCGTGGGGGCGCGCAGCGTGGCGATCAGTGATGCGGGGTGTCAGTCAGTCACGCTGCATCTCCAATCTCGGTAAAGAGCCTCTGGCGGAGGCTCTTTACCATGTGATCAGCCGTGCCCAACCACGGCTGATCACGATGTAAACAGGAAGAGACGTTGATTGGCTCTTCCTCACTCGCCGATCGGCGGCTCTCCTGACAGATTGTTTATCAGCGCAGCCCCCCCTCGGATGCCAACACTGGACCACCAGGGAGTGCCCCCCAGTGCAAAAAAAACCCCAGTGCCCCCAGTGCAAAAAAAAAACACCAATAAAAAAAAATGATGCCCAGAAATGCCATCAGTGCCACCCCCTCAGTGTTCATCAGTGCCACCCAGTGTCCATCTGTGCCACCTCTTAGTGCCCATCTTTGCCCAGTGCCCACCTATCAGTGCCCATCTGTGCCACCCATAAGTACCATCAGTGCCACCCATAAGTGCCACCCATGAGTGCCCATCAGTGATGCAAAAGAGTGCCCAGTGCTGCCTATTAATGCCAATTGGCGCCGCCTATGAGTGCCCATCAGTGACGCCTATGAGTGCCCATCAGTGACGCCTATGAGTGCCCATCAGTGCCACCTATGAGTGCCCATCAGTGCAGCATACCAGCGCCGCCTATCAGTGCCGCCTATCGGTGCCCATCTGTGCCACCTCATCGGTGCCCATCAGTGCCGCAATATCAGTGCCCATAATTGAAGAAGAAAACATACTTATTTACAAAAATAAATAAAAAAGAAAGCTCTATTTGTGGGAACAAAATGATAAAAATTTCATTTGGGTACAGTGTAGCATGACCGCGCAATTGTCATTCAAATTGCGACAGTGCTGAAAGCTGAAAAATGGGCAGGAAGGTGCGCTGGTATGGAAGTGGTTAAAATATTTGCTGATTCCAAAATTCAGAGGCCTTGCCTAGTCTGAGAAATCATCCTGGGAAAGAGATCTGGGACCTATAGTGATGAGGAATGGGAGGAAACATTGGAGGACCACACAGGCACCTCTCACTAAATTTTGGATAAACTTAAATATATATTTACTACACAACTTCCATAAACCCTCTGTAACCACTCAATACTTTGTTTCATCAAATATATATTTATATAATCTATTAATTTGATAAAATACTGCAGTGGTGTGTTGGCATTAACTGAACTATACACGCAGTATGTAAAATTATGAATCCTAAAATTAAATGGAATTGCATTGTAGGTTAAGATAACAAAGTAAATTCATTGTACAATGTTATTATAAGCTTCATTTTGCTTTAATTTAAAAAGCAAAATAGGTATAAATGACCTTTGCCAGTGCACATACAGCAAACTATTTTATCTGGACCTAAAAGTTTATATACCTACATCTGAATTTTGCTGTCGCATTAAACTTTTAAGTTGATTTCCACGTAATTCCTGCTAAAATGTTATGTTATGTCAATGCCAGGCTAGTTTTTGCAATTTTATTGTCTGATAATGTGCAAATATTTTGGCAGCAACACAGCTTCAGAAATAATAAACGGGTGATCAATATTGGAAAATAGCTGAAAGAAGTAATTTCATCATTTAAAAACAAAGTGCATTACGTTCTTAAGAATATAAACATTTATTGCTTCTATGAGTGCCTCTGAAGATATGCAAAATAGAACACTTTTGGTCAGAGCAGTCCTAGGGCACCTCACATTCTTCATAGTGTGAGACTCAAAATAACTCAGCAGAAAATAAACCTGGGGCTACTTGTCATATCTAATGACATAAGAATACAAAAGTTTCATTTCAAAATTGCTGGGGAATAAAAGAACTTTGAAAAGAAAATATAAAGTAGTAAAGACCTTGTAAACCTATTCTTATGTGCCATATGCAGTTGATAGTTTCCTCTGTCAGGACTGAGGAATCCTCTTATTAACCACTTGCCAACCAGCCACTGCAGGTTTACTGTGTCAGGTTGGCTCTGCTGGGTGAAAGGATGTTACCTTACGTCGCTTCGCCTTTTGGCCACTAGGGGCACGCGTGCACCCGCAGTGTTGACACAGAGCCGATGTGAGTGCCTTGCGGCAGGGCCGTCTTAATAGCATCATGGGCCCCTGGGCAAAGTAATGCTCTGGGGCCCCTACAATGGAGTCAGTGCAGGTAAACAGACATCAAGTAGGTAGGAGGCAGACAAGTATAGCTTCCTCTTTTGGGTGGAGCTCCGAATTAACTACACCTGTACATGCTGTACAATCATTCTGTACAGCAAATAAACAGTAGGAAAATATTACATACTTAAAGTACCAAAGCTGTCCTGTGCATATAATATATCTGCTAGATTGATGCCTCCCCAGCACTCTGACCCCTCTACACCCCAGATATCCCCCCAGCACTCTGACCCCTCTACACCCCAGATATCCCCCCAGCACTCTGACCCCTCTATACCCCAGATATCCCCCCAGCACTCTGACCCCTCTACATCCCAGATATTCCCCCAGCACTCAGACCCCTCTACACCCTAGATATCCCCCAGCCCTCGGACCCCTCTACACCCCAGATATCCCCCAGCACTTGGACCCCTCTACATCCCAGATGTCCCCCCAGCACTCTGACCCCCCTACACCCAAGATGTCCCCCCAGCACTCTGACCCATCTACACCCTATATAACCCCCCAGAAATCTGACCCCTCTACACCCTATATATTCCCCCCAGCACTGTAACCATATATCATAAGATACCCCTTGTATTATGACCCCACTACATCCCTGATGCCCCCTGCACTGTGGCCTCTCTACATCCCTGATACCTCTAGCACTATAGCTGCCCAAGCTACCCCAAACATTGCTACCCCCTATACACCACAGACCCCCCCTTGGCATTGTTTTCCCCATACAGCCTTGATATCCCCCAGCACCATTATTCCATCCATGTAGTACCCCCTTTTCCAGTGGAGATACAGTGCATGAAAACTTTGGCTTTATGCCCATCTCCAGCACTGCACTCGCCTATACCAATCAAGCAGGCAGATGAGGGAGCATCCCTCTGGGCATTCCAAGCCTTTCAGTGCAAACAGTGCTGGACAGCTGGGCTCACCATGACACCATCCACAATGCTACTTCCACAGGTGGGCTCTCAGTGCTGCCGACTCAGCAGCTCCCACTCCAGCTCCTACCCTGCAGCCTTCAAGTCCTGAGCATTCAAGCTGCATGGGGCGGGGTCAGAGCACCACTGGCGCTCAGGCCCTGCCCCTCCCTGCTGGCTGTGAAATAAGTATCGTTCTGCACAGCACGACGCACCGCTGCCAGCCTGCCTCCCCTGTGTATCCATCACTCTCAGTGCCATCATGGGGCCCCCAATTTCGGGGCAGCGTGGGCTCAAGGACCAGCTGCTTTGGGGAAAGTGCAGAGGCCCCCCATACAGCTGGGGCCCCTGGGCTGGTGGGCGCAATGACTGCCAGGCTCCCGCAATCGCTCGTAACAGAGCGAGAACCATGATCTGTGTGTGTAAACACACAGATCTCGGTTCTCTCAGGGGAGAGGAGACTGATCGTGTGTTCATACAATGTATGAACACCGATCTTTCTCTTCCCCTAGTCACTTCGATCTCCCTTACAGTTAGAACACACACTAGGGAACACAGTTAACCCCTTGATCACCCCCTAGTGTTAACCCCTTCCCTGCCAGTGACATTTATACTGTAATCAGTGCATTTTTATAGCGTTAATCGCTGTATAATTATCACTGGCCCCAAAAATGTCCAATCTGTCCACTGCAACATCGCAGTCCTGATAAAAATCGCAGATCGCCACCCTTACTAGTAAAAAAATATGTTAATAAAAATGCTATAAATCTTTCCCATATTTTGTAGACGCTATAACCAATCAATATATGCTTATTGCGATTTTTTTATCAAAAATATGTAGAACAATACATATCAGCCTAAACTGAGGAAACATTTTTATTTTATGATTTAGGATTTTTATTATAGCAAAAAGTAAAAGTGCAAACTACAAGTGCAAATTGCACTTGAAATGACACTGAAAGTGCACCTAGAAGTGAAGTCGCTGTAAATCTGAGGGGTAGATCTGAATTGAGGGGAAGCTCTGCTGATTTTATCATCCAATCATGTGCAAGCTCAAATGTTGTTTTTTATTTTCCTTGCATGTCTCCCTCAGATCTACAGTGACTGCACTAACAAGTGCCCTTTCAGCGCAATTCCAAGCACACTTTGCGCTTGTAGTTTGCACTTGTAGTGCAAAGTGGATTTGCCTTTCGTAAATAACCCCCATTGTGTTTTTTTCAAAATTGTCGCTCTTCTTTTGTTTATAGCGCAAAAAATAAAAACCACAGAGGTGATCAAATACCACCAAAAGAAAGCTCTATTTGTAGAAAAAACAGGACGTCAATTTTGTTTGGGTACATCATCACACGACCGCGCAATTGTCAGTTAAAGCGACGCAGTGTCGTATCGCAAGAAATTAATTGGTCATTGAGCAGCCAAATCTTCCAGGGCTGAAGTGGTTAAATACTCGGGTATAAATTTCTACATATATTATGATTTATTCCAGCTGCAAGATATGTAAATCATTATTAAAGTTAGTTAGGTCAGAGTGTGCATAATGTGCATATTTTTATAGGTCAGTGACTCCGAATGTACTGAAGCCATTAGATCAGCATGACAGATAAGGAAACTGGGGGCCGGATTCAGATACCTAAGCGTATCTATCCGGCCGGAGTAACGTATCTTAGATACGTTACGCCGCTGTAACTTTGGGCGCAAGTTCCGTATTCAGAAAGAACTTGCGCCCTAAGTTACAGCGACGTAATGTATGTGGGCTGGCGTAAGCCCGCCTAATTCAAATGGGGATGTTGGGGGCGTGTTTTATTTAAATTTGCTTTGACCACACGTATTTTACGTTTTTTTTTAATGGCGCATGCACCGTTCGTGAAAAAATCCCAGTGTGCATGCTCGAAAATCCGCCGCAAAACGTCATTGCTTTCAACGTGAACGTAAATTACGTCCAGCCCTATTCGCGAACGACTTATGCAAACGACGTACAATTTTAAAACTCGGCGCGGGAACGACGGCCATACTTAACATTAGATATGCCTCATATAGCAGGGGTAACTATACGCTGAAAAAAGCCTAACGTAAACGACGTAAAAAATTTCGCTGGCCGAACGTACGTTTCTGAATCGCCGTGTAACGGTCACCACTGTTTAAGACCTTCCATCCCATCCAAGACAGCTTATCGACACTCCAACCAACAGGACCCGATCCATCCCATTTCCCCAGAATCAAGATGAGACACGCAGCTCTGTACTTGTTCCAAAATGAATGAATGATTTAATGGTTTCTTCTCAGCTTTTTATGCAGTACAAGCATGTGACAGAAATTACAGGAACAATCAGACTGTCCACCCCCACCCTGGGGGGCTTCAATACACCTTCGGATGGCTAATTGCTAAACATTCTAGACATCTCGGCGCCGGGCTATAATTACCATGACCTAATCAGTGCACATTCCTTCATTAACAGAATTCAACCAAAACACCATCACACAATGCATTCCCCTCAACCATATCTTTAGACAGACGTTCTGTCTCCGCATACAGCTTGACAAGTTCCATTCCACACACACAAAACAGTATTTAGCATACATAATTAGAGGTCTGGGAGCAGACCTGGATTAACACCTTTACACAATGGACAATGAAATGTCTAGGAGTAGATGCAATTAACACCTTTCAAAAGAATGTGTCCCCACATTGAATAGCCAACAACTTGTGATATCTCAAGACATCCTGCAAACATGAATTATTATTAATGTCCCATCTCATGTAATACATGAATTATGATTTATTAGCCACCCTATGCCCAAAAGGGGCACAGGGTGAACTTAGACCCAAGAGTTCTTAGGGCCGCTGGCACTGGAGTATCCACCATCCCTCAAAAGTCTCTGGGTGTCACAGGTCATCCTGTTACACGCCGTATCTACCTAATTAGCATATTCCTCGCGTAAACATATGGAAGCACTACCTAGCGGCCAGCCTGACAATGCAGCCTAAGATACGACGGTGTAAGACATATACACCTGTCGGATCTTAGGGATATCTATGCATAACTGATTCTCTGAATCAGGCGCATAGATACGACCTCCCGAACTCAGAGATACGACAGCTTATCAGGAGATACGCCATCGTATCTCTTTTCTGAATCTGGCCCAATATGTTTAGGACTGGCAGTACTGTGCACATGCCACGTGATGCTGTGCTTTGCAGATGTGGCAATTTAACAACAGAGTTAGACAGGTGGCACTGCCTGTCAAACTTGTCCATTGACATCAACAAGGCCATACTGCAACCACAAGAAAAACATTTAGATTTTTGGCAATGAAAAAAAAAACTATAAAACTAAAAAAAGCTAAAACTAGGTATCAGGAAGTGGCAGCAGCACCCTGACATACGAACCTCTGAAAAGCAATCTGGGTTAAGCTTAACATCTGTCTAAAAGAACTCTAATTCCTCATACACACGGTCTGACTTTTGACCGTGCAAAAGTCTGCCGTGAGTCCATCTGAAGTCCGACGGAAATAAAGAGAACAAGTTCTCTATCTAAGGTCCATCGGACTTCAGACAAAAAAAGTGAGATGGAGGCTACACACGGCTGGACTTTCCGTGTGTACAAGGCATTACATGACATGTAGTATTCTTAAAGTATTTAAGATTTAAATTCTGCCAACTATCAGAATATTTAAGATTTAAATTCTGACGACTATCAGAATACAATAGCCAGCAGTAGACATTCATAAATCCACACTGTTTAGCTTAGATGATGGAAGCTATTTAGTTAATTTAGTCCACAGGCTAAAGAAAATAAATCTGTGTGTTTACGGCCAGCTTAGGTATCTAGGTTCTCAGATTACTCCCAATGCCACCTAGTAAGAGGCAAAGAGAGTCAGGTTAGACATCAGGCACCTTAACTATAAACTATTGTTACATGGACGAAACATTATTGAGGTTCCTGGGCTTCAGGGCCACAGTCCTGCTGGACACTATTAAAAGTAAATGGAATGCTCTAGATATAGTTACTTGTCTGTATACTTGCCGGAAGAGGAATGGCTTTCGGTTAGTTACCCAGCACAGCATACGCTTAGTTTTTCTTTCTTAGTATAATTTTGCATATTCAGAAAGTTTCATTAAACAAAGGCATACGTTGCCTATTTAACAAAGCCGAACTATTAGTTTGGTGCAATAAGTGAAGAAGCCAAATGACTTTTGATTTATAGTAGCCATTATTTTGCCCGAATCCAAATTAATTCACCCATGGTCTAGATGTGAACAGCTTTGTTAATTGAAAGCACAACATTACTTATTTGATTACCATTTCATTTTACTTGTCCTCAAGCAATGATGAAGACAAAAACATGATTTCAATGTCTTACTGTTTTACATACAAATGCTTTTTTGATTTTTAAATTAAAATAATGATAACTGCAAATCATTTAGAGGATGTGAAATATTACAATTATTCAGTTAAACAAGTACAATAATAGAAGCCATGGCAACATAGTTCATTAAAATGTTCTGTTAAATACCTAATTCTTCATTCCTTTCCCTTTATCTCCTCATTCACAGTATATTCTTATAATTGCTATCATTCGAGAAACTGTGTAGCTTCCGTAAATCATGTACACAGGGTATTGCAATTAAGTTTGTGATATATGTTTGTGATATATGTAATATTTTATTTAGGAAGACCATTGCAGCTTTATGATTTTAAGCAGTCACATTGAATAGACAAAGAATTGTGGATGTAAATGTGCATTAGGTTCGTGTGCAAAAATTCCTGTACTCAGTAGTATATAAAATGCAGTTCTGAATAAGAGAAAAGGAATTTAGTCGGTAGATGTACTGTAAACTGATAATGATAGAAATAAGGAAAGACCACCGATTCCACAGAGAGAAAAATGCTGGCTGGGGACAGGATTTTATACTCAAGTTATAGCTGTTTTAAAACATATCTAGAATATATATATATATATATATATATATATATATATATATATATATATATATATATATATATATATACATATATATATATATACATATATATATATATATATATATATATATATATATATATATATAGAAAAACTGTGAGTTTAAATATATAACAACTTAGAATTTTTTTTGTATATTACAGCTTACAAGTTTGATGTAAGCATTGTATCCTTGTACCTTCCTGTGTACTGAAATGAAATATAAAACACTGTTATCACTTTTTCTGAGCTATCTGCTGTGAAGTGATTAAAGGGGGGCATTTTTGTAATGTAAATCAATAAAACAGTCCAACTTTGCTCTTTCATAGATGAAATATCACTGTCCACCTAAGACAGAAAACATGTCACTGGCAGAATCAACAGGTAAAAAAAAGCCTGAAAAAGTGACCAAATTTGCCTCTTGCTAACCAAAAAGTGTCATTTGGGGTTAGATTTGTCCACTTCAATGTCGCAGTCCTGCTAAAAATCCCAGATCGCCACCGTTACTAGTAAAAACAATTTAAAAAGTCCCTAAATATACTGTATACCATAGTTTGTAGATGCAATAAGTTTTGCGCAAACCAAAAAATATACACCTATTGCAATTTTTTTTATCAAAAATATGTAGAAGAACATATATCGGCCTAAACTGATGAATACATTTGTTTTTTATATATTTTTTTGGATATGTATTATAGCAAAAAGTAAAAAAAAAATATTTTCAAAATTGTCACTTTGTTTATAGCGCAAAAAAAAACAACAGAGGTGATCAGAAAGAAAGCTCTATTTTGTGGGGAAAAAGGACGTCAACTTTGTTTGGGTACAGCATCGCATGACCGCGCAATTGTCAGTTAAAATGACACAATGCCGTATCGTAAAAAATGGCCTGGTCATTAAGGGGGCAAATTTTTCCGGGGCTGAAGTGGTTAATATCTAAGCACTGGTGCCCTACTGTTTCCTTGTCTGGCTGTAGTGACAAAGCATCTTGGTGCTGAAGTCAGTGTCCTCTATCCTGTCCTCTATCTTGTGCTGGTATCAATGCTCTCTATCTCGGTGCTGGAGTCTGAGTCCTCTCTCTCAGGGCTGGTGTCAGTGCACACTCTCTTTGTGATGGTGTCAGTGCCCTCTATATCAGTGCTGATGTCAGTGCTCTGTCTCTATCAGTGCTGTATTCATAGAGCTCCTTTAACTCGGCCTCATAGAAGAGAAGGGGCTGTGCAAGTTTCACCACCTCAGAGGTCTCATTATTCCAGTTCCTGGGGAAGAGCTCCTGGTGGGAGATAGCCACAGAGAAGCCGTGAGGTGAGAAGGGGTCCCTATCCCAAAGGGAGGAGGGGTCCCCAGGAGAGATGGGATCCCTGTCCCCAGGAGAGATGGGGTCCCTGTCCCCAGGCAAGAAGGGGTCCCCGTCCCCAGGTGAGATGGCATTCCTTTCCCCAGGTGAGATGGAGTGGGGTATGGTATGGTGTGTGGGGGGATATGGGGTCATCTCACTCACCATGACCAAGCTGCAGGGCACACATCCCTGGTCACCTGGGCTCCATCCAGCAGCAGCACTGACAGGGCAATCAGCATATCTCAGACTCCGAGGGAGATCTGTGTATGAAGGAGGAGGAGGGGGGCTGGCCTGGCAGACAACCCTGCTATATTCTCCGGCTCTCAGGGCTACTGCACTGCAGCACCTGTGTGCTTAAACTTTGTTTGCATGTGATGAATGGATGCAGCAGACTCAGGGGGCTGGACTCTGGCTGGGGAGGATACTGAGCTGAGTGGAACTGCAAAGGGCAGGAGAGAGGGTGCGGAATCCGAGACTAAAGAGCAGCCAATGTGGTAGAGCAGGGAGCTCTGCTACCCACTCCCAAAGGTGGCTCTTTAATTAGGCAGCCACAAGGTCCATGTGAGTTTGAGGCCTATGCCGCCCCTCTCAAAGTTCCACCTGTGTCCAATGGACCCAGAAGGACCTGGCTGGCTGTAGTGACAAAGCTTCTTGGAGCTGAAGTCAGTGTCCTCTATCCTGTCCTCTATCTTGTGCTGGTATCAATGCCCTCAAACAGTCAGGGCAAGACCGGCCCTGACTGTAACCATTCCCAAGCCAGGGAAGGAGTCTAATTACCCCAAGTAATCAAATGGGAAATATATTTCAATTTGTTTTGGAACTGTAAAAGTATTAAAAGCTTCTGGAAGTATTTTCCTTAATATCGACAGTTACTGAGATTCTTACAAGCCCCTCCCCACTGTTGGCATTGTTAGGTATAACTATAGATAAATTCCTGAAACAGTATAGAACTATTGTACTGCATTTCTTGATTGCAGTAAAATTGACAATTTCTAACATATAAAAACAAACAGCAGCTCCTAATAGTTCTGAAGTAGTACATAAGGGGACATTTAATAAAACGAATGCACACAGAATCTGGTGCAGCTGTGCATATTTACCAATCAGCTTCTAACTTCACCTTTTTCAATTAAGCGTTGACATTAAAACTTAAAAGCTAATTGGTTTATGTGCAGTGTGAACCAGGTTTAGTAAATTTCCCCCTTAGTGTCCATTTGCAATTATCATACAAACACTTCCCAACCTATTAAAGGAACCACTGACTCTTGGTTACAAATTTTATGACAATCACGTAAGCGGCATTAATAGGCAGATTCATGACCATCACATCTAAACTTTTGGTGTAAGAATATTTTATTTTAATTGGTTTCTATTCTTTTCTTATGTTTTCCTTAAATCGACTTAATTTGTTTATATTTAACAATGAATGTTCTTCACCTAATTGCAAAAACATTTGCAAAATATATATACTGATATTTAATATATAGCCAGGATGAGGAAGGATTCCCCTCACCACCATGCTCCAGTGGTGAGTACAGACATCCTCCCTCTGCATACTGACAGCTCCTATCAGTCATCCACTGCCTCTTTCCCCACTACTGAGCAACCTGTCCTGGATTCCACAATGAAGGATATGCTCCTTTCACTCAATTCCTCCCTCGTGTCCAACCTCTCCTCCCTCATCCACAAAATTTCTAATGATATACAACAAATGGGGCATAGGGTTTAATACAAAGAAAACAAACAGGAGGAATGCACAAACACACTTAACGACTTGGCTGATGCATATGAGGATTCCAAAGAGGATGCCCTATGAATAAAAGCAAAATTAGTGGACCTATAGGACAGCTCAAGGCACAAAAAGGTGTGGAGTGCAAGAATCAATACCCCCCCCCCCTACAAGAATACGCCCTTGATCTAAATTCCACCATGCTACCTGGCTTATCACAAGTAAAACTGACTAAAGATCGCATCCACCAAATTCCAAAACCCCAACACCTGGCTGACACATCCCCAGGGATGTTCTTATAAAAATCCACTTATTTCCAGTGAAAGAACAACTACTGTCTAAAGTGAGACAGCTTCTTAATCTCCCAGCTCCTTACGAGGGATTACAGATCTATGCAGACTATGCAAAATATACTCTCTAGATGAGGAGACAACTTAAGACAGTCACCAAGGCACTCAACAACCACAAGATTACCTACACGTGGCACTACCCCACTACTCTACTCATCGCCCACAATGGAATAGCGTACACAATCTCAAACCTGAGCAAAGGTATGAAGTTGCTCCACACCTGGGATATCACACTCCAGCAACCCTATGATGCTTCTAATCCACCTAAGACATCTATGACAAATAGGCAATCACAGAATGACCACTTGCATTTACAGAATATCTTTTTGAGACCAAAGAAATAATACACATTTATTTAAAGATATCATCATAAACTTCCAATGGTATCCCTCTCTGTTTTTAGTAAAATTTGAGATTCAATAGGATCCTGTCTAATCTTTTTTTTTTTCGTGAATTTTTTGTTTTGAAAAAAAAAAAAAAAACTCTTTCACAAGACACTTAAGTGCATGGAAGAGTAAAAAAGGGATTTTTATATACAGCTTACCTGTAAAATCCTTTTCTTGAAGTACATCACGGGACACAGAGCGGCATAATCATTACTATACGGGTTATATGGAGTACCTTCACTGGCAATCTCAAACAGGAAGTCCCCTCCCTATATAACTCCCTCCCATAGAGGGAGTACCTCAGTTTTGTAGCAAGCAGTATGCCTCCCAAAACCTTCCCCATAAGAGGGGTGGGAGCTCTGTGTCCCGTGATGTACTTCAAGAAAAGGATTTTACAGGTAAGCTGTATATAAAAATCCCTTTTTCTTTATCATACATCACGGGACACAGAGCGGCATAATCATTACTATACGGGATGTCCGAAAGCAATGCTTTAATGACGGGAGGGAGACATCTCAACCAAGAAGACTTAATTCAGAAATAACTATTTAAATCATAATAAATCCAAATTAAATCCAACCAAAATTAATTAATTAATTAATTAACCAAGGGTGCCCCAGATCCCCAAAAAACAACAAGGATATGGACAGCCGCACTTCAGTAACTTGAAAAAGACGTGCCCTTTATTGGGTACAGGAAAAAATACACTACAGGTATCAGCAAACAGTGGGATAAACAGCTGACGCGTTTCGCATTGAGTGTCAATGCTTAATCATAGCTATCAGATCCCCAGATCCCGAGAATCTCAAATTGCAGCCTGCAGCACTGCCTGCCCAAAGGCTGCATCGGCCCTCCTTCTAACGTCCAATTGGTAAAACCTTGTGAACGTGTGGACCGATGACCAGGTCGCCGCCTTGCAAACCTGAGCCATACAGTTCTGGTGGTGTGCTGCCCAGGAGGCGCTCATGGCCCTAGTAGAATGGGCCTTAATTGATAACGGAGGGGGCAACCCCTTCAAGCCGTAGGCCTGACTGATTAACTGTTTAATCCATCCAGCGATGGTAGCTTTTGCTGCCACCTGACCCATCTTGCGCCCCTCCGGCAGGATGAACAATATATCCGTCTTTCAAATCTTTTCTGTAGCCTTAAGGAAGGCCTTCATGGCCCTGACAATATCCAAGGTATGCAGCAAGCCCTCCTTTCTAGAAGTGGGCTTTGGAAAGAAGAATGGTAGGATCAAATCCTGGTTTAAGTGAAAACTGGACACAACCTTTGGCAGAAAAGATGAATGCGGACGGAGAACCACCCTGTCCTTATGCAGAATGAGGTATGGTTCTCTACAAGACAAGGCTGCCAGCTCAGACACTCTTCTAGCAGAAGCCATAGCAACCAAAAACACTGACAAGGCTTAGCTGGATAATCAGTCAGTGTCAGTTCAGTGAGGGAGTAGGACGCTTCCCGACGAGTCTGCTCTCTCCAGGGACCAGACAGATAGCCAGATAGACACCGCAGACAGGCAGGCAGGCTCCTACAATCTTTGCTGCATGAATCAACTTGCAGCCCATAGGACCGGCTCCTTCCTTCCCTTCGTGGGCCCCTCTCTTCAGGTAAGACCCTGTCTTTCAGGGCCATCTTTCCACCCCCAGGAAATCGCTAGTGACCGTCCTTTTCAGGACAGCCACTCCAGCGATCCAAATTGCGGCTGTTTACCTTCTCTTAGAGCCGCATGCACCCCAATCAGTCACCCATAATCACCCCGGCCACCCGCCACGCATAGCAGTGCTTTTTTCTGGCGATCTGCGGCTCTTTCCCGCATCCGCGCCAGACCAGGCCTTATTCGCGGCCGCCGCAATTAGGAAAGACTGCGGCTTCAGCTGCGGCCTAGCGGCGCGCCGCAAAAAGGAGCACTGACAGCCTGGAAATTTTCCTGGAATTGTCAGGGATCATCCCCCTATCCCTGGAGGATCTCATCCTCCCCTGGATTAACAACCAGCTCATACCCACCAAGCCAAACAGCCCCCAAACCTGAGGCCTGTGGCCCGATCGGCGGCCATCTTGGTACTCCTCAGCTACAGTGACACCCTTCTTCCCCCCCTTCCCCCCCCATTCCAAACAGTACTTGATCCAGGGTTTCGTCCGATCGCCTTTCAGGGATCAGGAAGGAATTTTTTTCCCTGCGGCAGCAAATTGGCTTAGCACTGCCAGGGTTTTTTTGCCTTCCTCTGGACCAAGGCCAAGCGAGAGGATTCAGCGAATCTTCCCTCTATTGCAATTAATCCCCCCCCCCCGGTGACTGGCAACAATGGTTAAACTGCGATACTCTGCAGAAACGATTTGGGGTCTGAGACAATTCGCAACAGTATTACCAGCCGTCACCAAAAAGGCCTTAAAAATAGACCAACTTTTGAGATTCGATCAACGATCGACCATCAAAAATTTCAACCATTTAACCCAGCTCAAGCACATATCATGTGCTTTGATCAACACAAGATCGGCAGTAAAACACCGATCAGAAATCCACGATTTCTTACTACAAAACGATCTAGACTGCCTCTTTATCACAGAAAGCTGTCTTTCAGACGACTGCAACACCATTCTTGGAGAATTGGTGCCAGAAAATTATCGAATTATAACGGAAAACAGAATAGGGCAAAGAGGAGGAGGCCTGATGGTGATCCATAAGTTTCATATTGCAATCACTAAGCCGGTCCTTCAAAATCCTCTTCCATTTATGGAAACCCTTACTCTTCAACTTCAAACTAACCCCCAGGAGACTGTTCACATTCTCCTCTGCTATAGGCCACCTGGGCAAAAATCGCAGCTTCTACCATCATTAACGGAGTTCATATGCACTTATACCCTTAACAGCAAACATCTTTTGCTGCTCGGGGACTTCAATCTGTGGGCCAACTCCTCACAGGATCCCATTGCGGATGCCTGCATCGATCACCTGGAAGGATTAGGACTACAGCAACTTATATGCGGACCCACGCATGCTTCAGGTCACACACTCGACCTAATTTTCAGACAAAATCTGAAAATAAACATTTTGGGAAATGAACCTTTGCCATATACAGACCACCATGCAATTAGTTTCATAATTTCCAAAATTCCACCAGTTATAATAGCACCCAAGCCGGTGACAATACACTAGGCTAGATCTCAGAAGAAGCTCCATTCGGAACTCTTCAAATCTACCTTGGGAAACCGAATCAAAACTATTCATCCTCAGTTAACAGCCTCAGATACACTGGATGCCATAAACGCAGCCCTGCTACAGTCAGCCGACTTAGTAGCACCGAAACGCAAAGTCCGCATCCGGAAAAAAAAGTCCGGCTGGTTCAACAACCAGCTGTCCCTACTGAAGCAAGAGCGCAGAAGGGCGGAAGCCGCCTGGAAAAGAAGCCCTTCAGAAGATCACCTCATCATCTACAAGGCAATAACAACACAATATCATAAAGAAATCTTCAAAGCCAAGAAACATCATTTTTCTATGACGATTAACAGCGCCATGAACCGCCCCCGAGAACTCTTCAAGATGGTCACCCAGACCATGAATCCAGGATGTCTTGAAGTCCCCAATTCAGACACCCAAGAGTTCTGTAATGAACTATCAGATTTCTTCATCGACAAAATCGAAAGAATCCGGGTAAGTATTCTGCAAAATAATACCCCCCTCAGCCCCCTCTTCAATCAACCACAAAACACCAACAGAAACCTTCTACAATCAACTAAGTTCACTCTGGAACCCATCTCCATCGATACCACCAAAAATATCATTGGTGCGTTGCGGAACAGCACAGCACCCAATGACATCATTCCCACCAAGCTGCTGAAGGAATGCGCTGACATTCTGGCGCCTCCCATCACACAGCTTATAAATCAGTCATTTAAGGAAGGCATAGTGCCATCCCTGCTGAAAGAGGGCACAATCCAGCCCATCTTGAAAAAACCTAACTTGGATCCCAAGGACCCAACTCACCGCCGCCCCATAACAGGCCTAAATATTCTCTCCAAGATAATGGAGAAAATAGTGGTACAACAGCTGCAACAGCATCTGGATACCCACAATCTACTCGATCCATTTCAATCAGGTTTCCGTCCCGGACACGGGACAGAAATGGCCTTACTCAAAATATGGGACGATGCCCTCGAGGCCGCAGACGAGGGAGAATCCTGTCTCCTGGTTCTGCTGGACCTAAGCGCAGCCTTTGACACAGTAGACCACAAAATGTTACTGATGCGACTGGCCGAGGTAGCCCGAATCGCAGAAGGTGATTTACCATGGTTTTCCTCCTTTCTTGAAAACCGATCACAAACAGTGAAACTGGGATCTTTCACGTCGAAAAAACGCACGGTGCCATGTGGAGTCCCCCAAGGATCCCCCCTGTCACCGGTACTGTTCAACATCTATCTTCGCCCTCTCTTTGATATTATCAGTAGCCAAGAACTACTCTATCACTCTTATGCAGACGATACGCAATTGTATTTTCGCATCTGCAACAAAAAGGATCATCATCTCAGTTTAGAGAAATGTCTCTCTTTGATAGAAAACTGGATGACTAAGAGTTATCTTAAACTCAACAGTTCCAAAACAGAACTTCTTATGTTTCACGCCAGCCGAAAGAGTCAACTGGCAACAACCTGGACACCGCCGCCCATTCTGGGCCAAAGCATCACCCCTAGCACCAAAGTCAAAAGTCTAGGAGTCATTTTTGACACCTTCATGACAATGGACGCACAAATAGGGTCAGTAGTCAGCGGATCGCACCATTTGTTGCGCCTACTACGCAGACTTATTCCATTTATCCCCAAAGAAGACGTAGCAGTCGTGGTGGGAACAATCGTGAATTCCAGACTGGACTATGCAAATGCCCTTTACCTCGGGCTCCCAAAGTACCAAATCGCTCGTCTGCAAGTCGTACAGAATACGGCCGCCAGACTGGTGACTGGGCAAAAAAAATGGGAATCGATCTCACCTTCGCTGAGAACCCTTCACTGGCTGCCAGTAAAAGACAGAATTGTATTTAAAGCACTCTGCCTGACACATAAGTGCATCCATGGGAAGGCTCCACAATATCTTTGCGACAAGATAGAACCTCACAATTCTAATCGCGTTCTGCGATCCACTGACCAAAATCTGGTCAAGGTGCCAAAAACCAAATACAAGTCCAAAGGAGAAAGAAGGTTTGCTTTTCAAGGTCCGAGACTATGGAACGCTTTACCAACCAGCGTTCGGTTGGAGGAAAACCACCTGACTTTCAGAAGACAGATTAAAACTCTGCTCTTTTGATGTCATGAGACACGAAACATCAAGCGCCCAGAGGCGATTCAGTTCGCATGTGCCGCGCTATATAAGTTTTTCATTCATTCATTCATTCACTAACTTTCTAGTTAGTAATACTAACGGAACCTCAGCCAGGGGCTCAAAGGGCTGCTTCTGCAGAGCTGACAACACCAGATTTAAGTCCCATGGACAAAGCGGTGATTTGATAGGGGGATTAATGCGTAAGACCCCCTGCAAAAAAGTCTTAACTAGAGAGTGAGTAGCCAAAGGCCTCTGAAACCACACTGACAAGGCTGAAATCTGTCCCTTGATAGTGCTTAAGGCCAAGTTTTTGTCCACTCCTAGCTGTAGGAAACGTAACACTCTGTCAATGGTGTACTTGCGAGGGAGCCATCTTTGGGACTCGCACCAGACTATGTAGGCCCTCCAAACTCTGTAATAAATTACCCTGGAGACCGGCTTTCTAGCCTTAATCAAAGTAGAAATTACCTGGCTGGACAGGCCTCTACCCTTGAGAATCAGGGATTCAGCTGCCAAGCCATCAAATTTAGAAGCCGTAAGGCAGGGTGGAGGATCGGGCCTTGAGAGAGTAGGTCTGGTCGCAGCGGAAGGGTCCACGGCTCTCCCACTGACATTCTCACGATTAGTGAGTACCATGACCTCCGGGGCCACGCTGGGGCTACCAGAATCACTGGTCTGCTTTCTACCCTGATCCTGCGCAGCAGGCGGGGCAGTAATTGTAACGGGGAAAAGCATACAGTAGATTGAACTGATGCCAATGGCAAATTAACGCATCGGTTCCACAGGCCAGAGGATGCCTTGTCCGGGACATGAACCTGTTCAGCTTCTTGTTGAATCTTGATGCCATGATATCTACATCCGGGACACCCCATTTCTGGCAGATTTCTTGAAAGACTTGGGGATGGAGAGACCATTCCCCTGGAACCAGTTGCTGACGACTTAAGAAGTCCGCCTGTAAGTTGTCCACTCCGGGAATAAAGATTGCCGAGATGCATGGCACATGCGCCTCTACCCACAGAAAAATTAAGTTCACCTCCCTTTGGGCGGCTCGACTCCTCGTGCCCCCCCGGTGGTTTATATATGCCACCGATGTGGCATTGTCAGACTGCACTCTCACCGGAGACCCTCGTGGCTTGGGTGTCCATGCCTTCAAGGCCAACCGTGCAGCTCTGATCTCCAAGACATTGATGGGCAGTAGTCTCTCTGACTCCGCCCAAGTCCCCTGCTGAGTGTGCCCGTCCAAGACCGCTCCCCAGCCTTTTAGACTGGCATCTGTGGTCACTATCTTCCAGATGATGGGACTGAAAGATTTTCCCTTCAGAAGATTATGAGGGTTTAGCCACCAGCAGAGACTTTAACAAACTTTTGACGAGAGGGTCAAAGGAAGATGCAGGGCTTGTGGCTTTTTGCTCCAAGCCGACAAAATGGCTGCCTGTAGAACTCGCGTGTGAACCTGAGCATAAGGCACTGCCTCGAAAGTGGCTACCAGTTTGCCCAGTAATCGCATACATAAGCGAATGGACGGTTCTTTTTTGCCCAGAATCAACTGGATTAATTTTTGTTGTTGGTTGGACTTTATATTATTTTGGACTATTTCTGTTTTGTTTATTCACTGAGTTTTTTCGTATTTAGATACCCAGAAGTACCTGCACATACTGCAGCAGCTTTCAGTATCCTCTGTGTGCTGTGCTGGTTTGACCTCGCAAAGCTCTAAGAGCCCTTTTACACTGGTGCGTCTTTGCGGCGTTTTTGCGGTAAAAACAGCGCTATTAAAACGCTCATAAAACGCTCCAAATACGCCCCTCGCCGTTGAAATGAATTGAAAACGCTGTAAAAACGTGGTAAAATCGCGGTAAAAACGCAGTAAAATATGTTTTACCGCTATTTAAAGTGCCCTTTCACACTGGTGCATTTTTGCTGCGTTTTCGCAGTAAAAATAGCGCTATTAAAATGCCCCTCTCCATTGAAATGAATTGAAAACGCGGTAAAATCTCGGTAAAATAGCGGTGCTTTACCGCTATTTAACGCGTGTAGCGTTAAATAGCAGTAAAACACCGCTATTTTACCGCGATTTAAATGCGGCAAAAACGCCTTTTTTTGCAGCGTTTTTGCCGCGTTTTCGCGGTAAAAATAGCGCTATTAAAACGCTCAAAAAACGCTCCAAAAACGCCCCTCTCCATTGAAATGAATTGAAAACGCTGTAAAAACACGGTAAAATCGCGGTAAAGACGCGGTAAAAACAGCAGTGTTTTACCGCTATTTTAACGCTCCGCTATAGGCGTTTCTGCAGCGTTTTTGCGGTAAAAATAGCCCTTTCACACTGGTGGGTTTTTGCAGCATTTTCGCGGTAAAAATAGTGCTATTAAAACGCTCATAAAACGCTCCAAAAACGCCCCTCTCCATTGAAATGAATTGAAAACGCTGAAAAAACACAGTAAAATCGCGGTAAAATAGCAGTGTTTTACCGGTATTTAAAGAGCCCTTTCACACTGGTGCGTTTTCGCGGTAAAAATAGCGCTATTAAAACGCTCATAATACGCTCCAAAAACGCCCCTCTCCTTTGAAATGAATTGAAAACACTGTAAAAACGCGGTAAAATTTTGGTGTTTTACCGCTATTTTTAACGCTCCACTATAGGCGTTTCCAGTGTGAAAAGCACTCTTAGAGCCCTTTCACACTGGTGCGTTTTTGCGGCATTTTGCTGTAAAAATAGCGCTCATAAAACGCTCCAAAAACCCCCCTCTACATTGAAATAAATTGAAAACGCGGTAAAAACGCGGTAAAATAGCAGTGTTTTACCACTATTTTAATGCTCCGCTATAGGCGTTTTCAGTGTGAAAGGGCGTTTTGCGGCGTAAAAACGCGGAAAAATCGCGGTAAAATAGCGTTGTTTTACCGCTATTTTAACGCTCCTCTATAGGCATTTCCAGCGTGAAAGGGCTCTTAGAGCTAGTAAAACGCTCATAAAACGCTCCAAAAACGCCCCTCTCCATTGAAATGAAGTAAAAACGCTGTAAAAACGCAGTAAAATCACGGAAAAAACGTGGTAAAATCGCGGTGTTTTACAGCGATATTAACGCTCCACTATAGGCGTTTCCAGTGTGAAAAGGCTCTTAGAGCCCTTTCACACTGGTGCATTTTTGCAGTAAAAATAGCGCTATTAAAACTCTCACAAAACGCTCCAAAAACATCCCTTTCCATTGAAATGAATTGAAAACGCTGTAAAAATGCGATAAAATCCTGGTGTTTTACAGCTATTTTAAGAGCCCTTTCACACTGGTGCGTTTTTTCCGCGTTTTCGTGGTAAAAAAATCGCTATTAAAACGCTCATAAAACGCTCCAAAAATGCCCCTCTCCATTGAAATGAATTGAAAACTATGTAAAAACGCGGTAAAAACGCAGTAAAATAGCAGTGTTTTACTGCTATTTTACAAATACGGAAAAATCTAATTTTTCAAAAAATCGAAAATCGAAATTTCGAAAATTGAAAAATTCGAAAATCGAAATTTCAAAAATTTAAAAATTCGAAAATCGAAATTTCGAAAATTTAAAAATTCGAAAATCGAAAAATTCGAATTTTTGAATTTTTCACTTTTCCAATTAAAATTTTTTCAGAAATTTCGAATGTTTCGAATTTTTCAATTTTCGAACCTTTCAATTGAAAAATTCGAAATTTGAAACATTTTTCAATTTTCGAAATTTCGAATTTTCGAAATTCTAAATTTGAAAATTCTAAATTTGAAAAATTCTAAATTCGAAAAATTCTAAATTTGAAAAATTCAAAATCTGAAAAATTCGAAATTGGAAAAGTGAAAAATTGGAAAATTCGAAAATTGAAAAATTCGAAAATCGAAATTTCAAAAATTGAAAAATTCGAAAATCGAAATTTCGAAAATTGAAAAATTCGAAAATCGAAATTTCGAATTTTCGAATTTTTCAGAAATTTCGAAATTTTCGAATTTTTCAATTTTTTCGAATTTTTCGAAAATTGAAAAATTCGAAATTTTAAAAATGTTTGAATTTTCGAAATTTCGAATTTTCGAAATTCGGAAATACGAAAATTCGACATTTGAAAAATTCTAAAATTGAAAAATTCGAAAATTGAAAAATTGAAAAATTCGAAAATCGAAATTTCAAAAATTGAAAAATTCGAAAATCTAAATTTCGAAAATTTAAAAATTCGAAAATCGAAAAATTCGAAAATCGAAATTTCAAAAATTGAAAAATTCGAAAATCGAAATCTCGAAAATTGAAAAATTCGAAAATCGAAAAATTCGAAAATTGAAAAATTCGAAAATCGAAATTTCAAAAATTGAAAAATTCGAAAATCGAAATTTCGAAATTTTCAAATTTTTCAATTTTAGAATTTTTCAATTTTTTCGAATTTTTCGAAAATTGAAAAATTAGAAATTTGAAAAATGTTTTAATTTTCGAAATTTCGAATTTTCGAAATTCTGAAATACGAAAATTCGAAATTTGAAAAATCGAAATTTGAAAAATTCGAAATTTAAAAAATTCGAAATTTGAAAAATTCAAAATCTGAAAAATTCGAAATTGGAAAAGTGAAAAATTCGAAAATAAAAAAATTCGAAATGTGAAAAATAGCAGTGTTTTACCGCTATAGGTGTTTCCAGTGTGAAAGGGCTTTTACCGCTCCAGACAAAAGAAAGCCCAGCAATTGAGATATCAATGACCCTCCGCTCACACACTAAACACACAGCTGCATTATGTATAGGGGGAGGAGTCTGTCGTAGCCAATCACGTCGCTTGCTTTTTGTAAATTTGCATATTTCAGGAAAGCACTTCCAGTCCTTGAATTTTTATATTTTCTCAGTAATAAATGATAAAAAAAGATGATGATGCTATGGGGAAAGTAAAACTAGTAATAGTTTAGTAGATATCGCCTGCAATTGCACCGAAAAAAAAAGTGTAAAAATGTTCTCTCCCTAAGTTGAGGGGAACAAAATTTCCCACCCTTTATATAGAACTGACACCATCACAGCATAGTAGGATGTGAGAGCAGGGTTGGATGATATCTACCCATTAGTGATAGCTAGTGTATCGTCTGGCTAATCTCTATAGGATGGTGTCCCAGAAGCTCAAACACCACATCCAAGTTGTGCTGAAGAAGCTGTGTCTATGGAGCCAAGAGCATCCCTTCAATGGGATGACATTGGAATGCAGAGAACACAGTTTCTCAGCCTTTTGGCGAAGATCAAGTGTAATGTTAGAGCATTTTTATTTCATGCTATGAATTTCTTATGAATGGAAAAGCTTTAACTAGACATGTGCACTGCCAAAAAAATCATTTTTTCCTTTGTTATTTTCGTTTTTCTTTATTTTTTCGTAAATTCGGGAAATTCGAAAAAAAAACATTTCCGTTTTTGTTTCATTCGTTTTTTATATTTTTTCGGAAATTCGTAAATTTCGAGAAAAAAAATAGTTTTTTTGATTTTTTCATAAATTCGTGAAATTTTCGGATTTCCGAAAAAGCAAAAAACTGAAAAAACGAATGAAACGAAAAAAAACGAACGAAACTGAAAAAAATAAGAAATTTACGAATTTCCGAAATTTCGAATTTCGAATTTTTCAAATTTCGAATTTTTGACATTTCGATTTTTTCAATTTTCGAAATTTCGCATTTTCGAAATTTCGTATTTCGAATTTTTCAGTTTTCGAATTTTTCGATTTTCAAATTTTTCAATTTTCAAATTTTTCAATTTTCAAATTTTTCAATTTTCAAATTTCGAAATACGAAAATTCGGAAATACGAAAATATTCGGAAATACGAAAATTCGGAAATACGAAATTTCGAAATTCGAAAAATTCGAAAATCGAAAAATTCGAAAATCGAAATTTGAAAAATTCGAAAATCGAAATTTGAAAAATTCGAAAATCGAAATTTGAAAAATTCGAAAATCGAAATTTGAAAAATTCGAAAATCGAAATTTCGAAAATTGAAAAATTCGAAAATCGAAATTTCAAAAATGGAAAAATTCGAAAATCGAAATTTCGAAAATCGAAATTTCGAAAATTGAAAAATTCGAAAATCGAAAAATTCGAATTTTAGAATTTTTCACTTTTCCAATTTCACATTTTTCAATTTCCGAATTTTTTAATTTTTTCGAATTTCGAAATGTGAAAAATTCGAAATTTGAAACATTTTTCAATTTTCGAAATTTCGAATTTTCGAAATTCGGAAATAAGAAAATTCGAAATTTGAAAAATTCAAAATTTGAAAAATTCAAAATTTGAAAAATTCAAAATTTGAAAAATTCAAAATTTGAAAAATTCAAAATCTGAAAAATTCGAAATTGGAAGTGAAAAATTGGAAAATTAAAAAATTAAAAAATTCGAAATTTGAAAAATTCGAAAATTGAAAAATTCGAAAATTGAAAAATTCGAAAATTGAAAAATTCGAAAATCGAAAATCGAAAAATTCGAAAATCGAAAATCGAAAAATTCGAAAATCGAAATTTCGAAAATTGAAAAATTCGAAAATCGAAATTTCGAAAATTGAAAAATTCGAATTTTAGAATTTTTCACTTTTCCAATTTCCAATTTTTCAGAAATTTCGAAATTTTTCAATTTTCGAATTTTTAAATTTTCGAATTTTTCAATTTTTCAATTTTCGATTTTTGAATTTTTTTGACTGGCAAAAGCCGTACTCTTGCCACTTGACATCGTCTGTATGTATTTATCCAAATCCTCTCCAAAAAGTCTTCCTCCGTGAAAGGGGAAGCCCGCTAAGAGTTTTTTACATGGAGTCTCGGCCGACCAATTCTTTAGCCACAAGAGCCTTCGCATGTGTACCAAGAATAGTGAAAAACGGGAAGCCTGCTGGATGGAATCTTTTATAGCATCCACCGCGAAACAAAGGGCTCAGGGAAGGTCGGCTAATTCTCGTGCCTTCTGAGCCGGAATGTCCTTCAACATCTGCTTTGTCTGATACTTTAACGCTTGACAAACGCCAATAGCAGCTACTGCAGGCTGCACCACTGCTCCTGCCGTAGTAAAGGAAGCCTTCAAGAGCGTTTCTAATCGCTTATCAACCGGATCTTTGAACATTTGTATGTTCTCCACCGGGCAAGTCAAGGATTTATTTACGCAGGAGATGGCTGCGTCCAGAGCCGGGAGTGCCCATTTCTTTGCAAATTTTTTTTCCATAGGGTAGAGCACAGAAAACCTCTTAGGAGGTCTGAATATTCTGTCAGGCCGTACCCAATCCTGAAAGATCAGATCCTCTAAAAGAGGATGGACTGGAAACAGCGCATTACTCAGCAGCGCCTTTAAGGAGCCCAAAGAAGATACCACAGGGACCTGAGGCCCTAGTAAAGGCAATTTAAATGCCGAATAGACCATGTCTGTTTAAGACTGGATCCACAGACTCTCCACCTGGGAGGCTGAAAATGGTTCTTCTATGGTGGACTCCTCAATATCTGAACCCTCCAGGTTCTGTTCCACTTGATCCTCCTGGGATTCGTATTCCTCAGGGGAGAGAATCTCAGCATTTGAGGATATGAGTTTAGGTGATGGGGATCTAGTCTGCTTTTTGCCTGGAAAATTATTTGCAATCAGAGCTGTCAATCTTTGTTCTAGCCCACTCAGAGAGGTAGCTAGCATATCCTCTGTGACAAACACAGGGTTGGGTAGGTTAGGGCCAGCCAAAGCACCCAATACACCCAATGGCTCATCCAAGGCGACCTCCTCTGGATTATCAGGTAAGGATAGAACTGGCATAGCCTGATTGGGATCCTCAGAATCAGAGGGGGAACCCTTCTGTTTTTTAGCATTTTTTGAACCCTTAGTTCCTGAGCCCTTGGGAGCCATGATACAATACCGAGGTACTCTGCAAAACAACAACCAACTGTTGTAGCAAGGAGTAAAAACAAAAATATGGCTAGGGTAAATAGGTTCTCCTAATGCCCCTAAGCTGCTGGGAAAAAAACAGTATTACTTTTTTTTTTTAAACTGTTCCCCAATCTTGCCAGCTGCTGCTAAAGATTAGGCTTTATAGAAAAAAACGGTCCCTGGGGAGCAAGCTCCGGACCCAAGTACTCTCTTACGCCACCGGGTGTCAGCATTCACCCTCGGAGCACCACTGCTCTGTGTCCTTCCTCCAGCCCTTAAGCTTGCAACTGAAACAAAGATAACAGTAAGGAGGGGACGCCCCCTTCCTCCTGACGTAGTTGTTGCCTCCTCCTTTCCGCGCATGCGCACAATGGTGCGCATATCTATGCGCACATTCACGCACACGCGCGCACCCGCGCGCACCCGCACGCGCGTGCTCCGCAGCACGCTGGGAGGAAGCATGCCAAACGCGGGAGGCTCCAATTTTGAACAGTATGCGGTGGAACACCCTGGACAGGAAGGACAACTCAGGCCAACAGACCTATTGTCATGGGTTAGGCTGCCTTTATAGCCCCCTATCCCATAAGATGCAGGGTTGCAGCAGCAAAAATACCACACAATAAGGGGGACCGGCTACTGGGGAGAATAAGACCATCCTGTCTTAACCAGACATAGTGGAAGCTTTTTTGCCAATGCAGAGCATACCCAGGCTAATCCCTCAGTATCTCCCCTGGGGGGCCTGCCGTCGAACCAATTCCCGCAAGCCCCCCCTTACCTGCTCCAAGCCGCAGGACAATTGCATAGCAAGCGGTTCAATCTTCCCCCTTCTCCGTGGGTAGCGTACTAGACCTTCAGGTACTGGGGTCCAGGAAGGAACACCTACTGCGCTGGACCTATATAGCACCCTGGCAACAGGAACTTTTGACTTTTAAAAAACCCAAAGTCCTGGGCCCAGGGTCCAGCCCTCCAAGGAGAAGCATTATAGGCAAAACCCCACGACTTGGGGCCCGGGTACTGTCCACTTTGGCTCTGAGGCACCTTGGACAGATCCGTTTAGCCTGCCTTGGTCCCAAGGACGTGGAGGCAAAGCTAATTCGTGACCAACACCTAAGACACTGGCGAAAAAACTGAGGTACTCCCTCTATGGGAGGGGGTATATAGGGAGGGGACTTCCTGTTTTAGATTGCCAGTGTCCATCACCTGAAGGTACTCCATATAACCCGTATAGTAATGATTATGCCGCTCTGTGTCCCGTGATGTACGATAAAGAAATGTACTTTATACAGTATATTGCAAAAACGTTTGTGTGTTCAGTATACTGCAAGTTTTTAAATAACAAGTTACAAATGTTTATAGCAACAAGTCAGACTGTTCTCACTTGGTATAGGATTCACATCTCTGAGGTCTACATTCTCAGTTAAATCATCTATGACCCGCTCAACATCAACTGTGCTAGAGTTTGCAAATCCTTTGGTGGATTGTCACTTTCCTTTGAAAACCATTTAGGGTCTAAATGGGACATGTCATGGACCAAGTTTTCATTTTATTTCCAGGCTGGTTGTTGCCCCAGGCATCACAAAATGAGGAATGTGAGCATAGCACCACATACATATTACATATACAGAACTGCATGACATTGTTTTGATGTGGGCCTGCACTCCATCATAGCTCCCATTGATCAGGCAACAACTAGCCTGAAGGAAAAGTTCTGTTGTTGACTGATCAGTGACTACACAGAAAACCTAATACTGAAACCATTTAAGGGAGATAGAAAAGGATTTATCCTGTGACAATTATTTGGGCATTCTTTTTTCCTTCTGAATCTTATCTAAAGTAAAGGCCTTTTGATGACAGCAATGACCAAATGATCCCGCAGGATACTGCTTGAATTTTTTGACAAATAATTCCAAGAGTGTGGTTAGATTTAAAAAGTATTCCCTAAGCATCAGAATTTGAGATTTGGAACATTTTACCATTTGCCAAGCCTGTAACCATTCTATGTATTTGCAGATACTCTGAAACTGAACTAGGAAAATGATGTGCATAAACAGGAATGAGATAAATAAGGTTTCATATTGTGTCCAAGCATAAAGTAGATATTTGGCTTTTTTTTATAGCTTTTGGCTTAATTTACACAGCCATAAAAAAAGCACATACTGTATACAAGTGTTTTTTAATCACAAATCTGAACATAGCTGTATTGTTTTCAATGGAGTCATTCACACAGGTGCTTAACCACTTAAAGCGGGGGTTCACCCTATAAAAAAAAAAAAAAAATGTTTTTTTCTTCTAGCATAAAATTAGGCATAGTAGCGCGAGCTACAGTATGCCTGTCTTAATTTTTTTATCCCCGTACTCACTGTGTAATCGTACATAGAAGATTCCGACTGCCCACGGGGAATGGGCGTTCCAATCCAGACGGAAGGTGATTGACGGCCGGCTCTGGCGCGTCACGCTTCTCCGGAAATAGCCGAAATAGGCTTGGCTCTTCACGGCGCCTGCGCATAGTCTGTGCGCAGGCGCCGTGAAGAGCCGAGACCTACTCCGGCTGTCTACGGGGAGCGTGACGTGCCAGAGCCGGCCGTCAATCACCCTCCCTCTTGAAAGGAACGCCCATTCCCCGCGGGCAGTCGGAATCTTCTATGTACGATTACACAGTGAGTACGGGGATAAAAAAATTAAGACAGGCATACTGTAGCTCGCGCTACTATGCCTAATTTTATGCTAAAAAGTTGTTCTGCAGGGTGAACCACCGCTTTAAGACCCGGACCAAAATGCAGCTAAAGGACCTTGTCCCTTTTTGAAATTCGGCACTGCGCCGCTTTAACTGACAATTGCGCAGTCGTGCGACGTGGCTCCCAAACAAAATTGGCGTCCTTTTTTTCCCACAAATAGAGCTTTCTTTTGGTGATATTTGATCACCTCTGCGTTTTAATTTTTTTGCGCTATAAACAAAAATAGAGCGACAATTTTGAAAAAAATTCTATATTTTTTACTTTTTGCTATAATAAATATCCCCCAAAAATATATATAAAAACATTTTTTTTACTCAGTTTAGGCCGATACGTATTCTTCTACCTATTTTAAGCATTTATCGGTTGGTTTGCATAAAATGTATAGCGTTTACAAAATAGGGGATAGTTTTATTGCATTTTTATAAAAAAATAATTTTTTACTGCAATTTTTTTCGTGACTGCGACATTATGGCGGACACTTCGGACAATTTTGACACATTTTTGGGACCATTGTCATTTTCACAGCAAAAAATGCATTTAAAATGCATTGTTTATTGTGAAAATGACAATTGCAGTTTGGGAGTTAACCACAAGCGGGCGCTGATGGGGTTATGTGTTCCCTAAAGTGTGTTTACAACTGTAGGGGGGTGTGGCTGTAGGTGTGACGTCATCGATTGTGTCCCCCTATAAAAGGGTTGACACGATCGATGCAGCCGCCACAGTGAAGAACGGGGAAGCCGTGTTTACACACGGCTCTCCCGGTTCTTCAGCTTCGGGGACCGATCGCGGGTCTCCAGCGGCGATCGGGTCCGCTGGTCCCGCGGTCCCAGTCACGGAGCTTTGGACCGGTCTTTGGACCGGGTCGCAGAAAGCGCGGCGCGGGCGCACGCCTGTGACCCACGGCTGGGTACTAGTACAGGACGAACCTGTACATACATGTGCCCAGCCGTGCCATTCTGCCAACGTATATGTGCAGGAGGCGGTCCTTAAGTGGTTAAACATGCATTGCATTCAGATCTGTAATGCTGCGTACACACGATCAGTTCGTCTGATGAAAACGGTCTGATGGACCGTTTTCATCAGACTAACCTATCGTGTGTGGGCCCCATCGTTTTTTTTACCCATCAGTCAAAAGACTAGGAACTTGTTTTAAAATTATCTGATGGATAAAAAACCTATAGAAAAAAACGATCGTCTGTGGGTACGTCCATCAGTTAAAAATCCATGCATGCTAAGGCCCCGTACACACGACAGAGGAACTCGACGTGCTTGGCACGTCGAGTTCCTCGTCGAGTTTTGGGATGAAGCCGCCGAGGAGCTCGGCGGGCCGGCTTCTCCCATAGAAGAACGAGGACAACGAGAAAATAGAGAACATGTTCTCTATTTTCTCGTCGAGTTCCTCGGCGGCTCCATCGAGCCAAAAGTGTACACACGACAGAGATTCTCGGCAGAATCCGGGTTTTGACCGAGTTTCTCGGCGAATTCTGCCGAGAAACTCTGTCGTGTGTACGAGGCCTCAGAATCAAGTCGATGCATGCTTGGAAGCATTGAACTTCATTTTTTTCAGCACGTCGTTGTGTTTTACGTCACCGCGTTCTGACACGATCGGTTTTTTAACTGATGGTGTGTAGGCACGACTGATCCTCAGTCAGCTTCATCGGATAACTAATGGAAAAATCCATCAGACCGTTTTCATCAGACGAACTGGTCGTGTGTACAGGGCATCACACATAATCCAAACATCTGCACTTTTCATGCATATAAACACATGAATATGCATTTGTAAGAGTGTAAAATAAGTCTAAACAAAGGTGAAAAATAAATGATCATATACGTCTTTATACATTTAAATGCATCTATATGCAATTATTTTACTGATCATTATGCAGGATTTCTTCTCCTACAAAACACATGCCTTTTTGTCAAATGTAGGGAAATATGCAATGTATTTAAAGAAGTACAGTAGGACACTATATGATTCCTTTGATTGGTCTTCAATGGTACCAAATATGGTGCGCAGTGCTTTTGGCTTGCTCTACAATCTACTGTAGAATGTGGTCATCACTTTTCTGAAATCTAGAGAATTTTAATGAGCATTTGTATTTTTAAGGAGCATTTTTTCTAAGAGTGCAAAGAAAGATTTCATAAGAGTGGCACCATGTGTGAGTTCAGTAATCTCCAAATTTAGAATGTGAGCATATTACCATGAGTATAACTGCATGACATTGTTTTAACTCCTTCAGATCCGGGCTATAGCCGAATGACAGCTACAGCGTGGACCTAATTTGCCAGGAGGCTATTAATAGACGTTCTCCCCTTTGCACGTGACCCGCACACATCCTGTAGAGTGCTTGTGGCACGCACTGTGATTACTGAGTCACTGAGACTCGGCTGATCACAGATCGGAGATCAGTCCCGACCCCTTACCACGTGATCAGCTGTCAGCCAATGACAGCTGATCACATGATGTAAACGGAAGCTCGATAATCGTTTTTTCTTTCTCCTCACGCTGTCAGCAATAAAAAGCTGATCGTTGGCTTCTGTGCAAGGGACATCAGTCCCAAAGAGGAAGAGGCACATCCGCCTCATATGTGCCAACCAGTACCGTCTGTCAGTGCCACCTGCCAGTGCTACCTGCCAGTGCCCACAGTTTCACAAATCAGTGGCCACCAGTGCAAAACAGTGCCACCTATCAATACCCATGAGTGCCACCTATCAATACCCACCAGTGGTGCCAATCAGTGCCTCATCAGTGCCACCTAGCAGTGCTGCCTATCAGTGTCACCTACCAGTGCCGATCAGTGACCATCATTGCCACCCATCAGTAACATCACTGCCACCCATCAGTGCCCATCACTTGCACCTATCAGTGCCGGCTATCCCTGCCACCTATTAGTGCCACTTCTCAGTGCCCACCAGTGCCACCTATCAATGCCCTTCAGTACCACCCATCAGTGCCACCTCTCAGTGCCCACCAGTGCCCATCAATGCAGCCCATCAGTGCCCATCAGTGCAGCCCATCAGTGCAACCTATCAGTGCAGCCTATCGGTGCCCATCAGTGCAGCCTCATCAGTGTACATCAATGAATGAGAAAAACTACCTGTTTGCAAAATTTTATAACAAAATATAAAACGGATTTGTATTTTTTTTTATTCTGTCTTTTTATTTAAAAAAAAAAAAAAAAAAACACAGAGGTGATAAAATACCACCAAAAGAAATTTCTATTTGTGAGAAATTAATGATAAAAATGTCTATTGGCTACTGTGTTGTTCAAAGAGTGAGAGCGCTGAAAGCTGAAAAGTGGTCTGGGCAGGAGGGGGGGTTAAAGTGCCCAGTAAGCAAGTGGTTAATGTGGGCCTGTGCTTTATCATAGCTCTCACTCAGACCTGCATCAACTAATGAGCTGCAGAACCTGCAGCACCTAAAGGAGCAACCAATAGTATTTATGTCACCTCATGTCCATGATTTGATCCTGGGACCTGGTGTTCATGGACGGTTTCCCTCAGCCTGAACCACCAGGGAACTTGTATTATGGTAGAATCCTGGTTAGTTTTCTATGTCTTCAGTTGGGATGATTGCTCCACCCTGGGACCATTTGTTGGTTGTCTTCTCATCAGCATGCCTATAAATCTCCACTTCCCCTTCCTGTCCTTGCCTTAGTATAGGTTCCTGTTTATGGATGCTCTTAGTTTTGGTTGCTGACTTGGCTCGTTCTTGACTTCGATACCTGGATTACCCCTTGGACTTTGATTATCTTGTTGCCGACCCCACCTGGCTCGTTCTTGACTTCGGTACCTGGATTTTCCCTTGGACTTTGCTTATCTGGTTGCCGACCCCATCCTGGCTCGTTCTTGACTGCGTTATCCTTTCTCCCCCCTGGGTTCCAGTCACCGCCTCTACTAACCGTTAGTTGTTACAGGGGGTTTTGGTAGGCTGTCTGCACCATCCATTGGGGTTCCTTATTTCCTGGCTGCAGGATCTCAACCGTCCCTCCACCTGATACTGGGATAACAAGACTTCTGGTCAGGAAAGTCAGAACACTCCTATCAGTGCTCTCTGCCAGAACTGATCGGGAGTCGGTCAGATGCTGGTTTTCCAGTATGCTTGTCCGACAGAAGCCGGCTTCTGTTAGACAGACCGACATACACAAGGGCCAAACATCGGCTGTTTGTTTTTTTAACTAGCCATTGTCTCTCGACATTCGGCCCACGTGTACCCAGCTTTAATCAGTACCCAAGTGTATCAATAATGTTACATGCAAGCCCTCGCCTTGGGGAACCTTTCCCTCTCCCCTTTACATCTACTTTTTTTCTCTGTTTTTTTTAAGTTCCTGCAGTAACTTTTATTATATATGCAACTGTTGTTATACCATATGTAAGTGTGTTCTTGTGTTCCTTTTATTGTCTACCGCTGTGCCATCTGATGCTGTAACCATCTATTTTACAAAACCAAAATTAAAAATACTTTGAACATGAAAAGCAAACAGGCTTTCTCCAAGCCTACTACTCATATTAAGTAAAAAGAAAAACCGCCTTTGTACCATTCTCTCTGCATTGTTCTTTCATTGTAACATACATCCTATGTACTGTCCATTTCCACACTGAATCTAGCAGTTTCTTTAACATTTTGGCTTATTTATATGTATTTGTATTTATCATTACTTTAACCATGTTTTCCATGATGGAGATCAAGTGATTGACTCCAGTTTTGGTTTGCAATGTTACCAAACTATCTCTTACTCTGCTAGCGGGGTGCTGTGACTTTATTTTACTATGCAAGCCCACAGCCTCTGCTATATGTTTGTGGAGACTGATATCAAATTTGCTAAGAGGCAAAACAATCTCTAGAAAATTACCACGATGTGCATGTTTACATAAATTATAAGTAGCTTCATTCTTGCTGCTGTAAACAAGGTCTAGTTTTGAAATGCACGAAATGATATCAGTTAATAGTGTAGGAAAACAAAATTCAGAGAAGCCTACATAGTAACACCATTAATAAACATACTTTATACTTTATTCATATGCAATGGTTAATATTGCCCAAAACAAAAGCACAACATGATTCAAACACCTCATAACAAAAATGCACATTTAAAACTTTGCATCATCTCCTCCCAAATAAATTGCATTTATGGATCAACAGTTTGTTGTATCTGTCAACCTCAAGCATGTGCCTGCTTAAAGTCATCAAATAAGAAGAAAACATTGTTTTGCTACTTTAGTGTCTCTTATTTTTCATTTTATATAAAGGACACACAATAGTCATACCCCACTCAGCCAAGCTTATTTACATGTATTTTGAATAGCTATACAGTATATCTGAACAGATGATAATGCTTTTTCCTGCATTTATAGATAAGTGATCATAAGCAAACAGCTGAACACCAAACTGTATCCCCTTTGGGATACTAACATCATGCATATACATATATTAAAGAAAAGAGGGTGCAGTGCTAACACAAAATATATAAAAAACAATTCTCAATGTGCAACAAAGTAAAATAAGCATACAGTGCTCTATCTGCATAAACATTTTACTAATATTTTTGTGCAACAAAATAATATTCTTACTTACAAAAACATTAATCTTGTGATGGCAGGTCCATACGCCGTACAAAACGAAAAAGTGCCCGCAGGTGGCCTGTCCATACTCCATACAGACCTAATTTCTTCCCCTCCTATAAGTTTATGGTCACTTCAATGACCATAAGCTTATATCAGAATTGTTCAGCAGACTCTGCTGAACAATTCTATAAATTCTACATATGATCAGATCGGATTACAACCCACTTATGATAGCTATTAACCTCTAATGTGACACCCCTCCACCCATGCCGCCGCTTCCCTGTGTCCTGCCTCTCCACCCCACCGCTCCCTTCTATCTAAAACTGCCCCCACTCTCCTTTCCTACCCTCTTCACCCCCTTCTTCCCCCAGCACTGATTATCCCCTCCACACGATTCGCCCCCCCAAACTCGCTACCCTCATTAGAAGGCATCCCTCCGCTTCCACTCCCGCTGACTTCAGGTGCTGCATGGGGCTTGGGGGATCCACATGTGTCTCCCCGCCAGTCAGATTACCCCCAACTGCTCCCGCACCCCCGATCAATGGCCGCTCTAAGCGGCATCCCTCTTTCCCATCTGCAGCTTCTTCTGATTTGTCAGGCTGGGGAGCATGGCAGGGGTGTTCAGTGTGGGTGGGGGTAGTACAGTAGATATAACCAGTGATCGCTCCAATATCCACTGACAGGTGACATATTCCTCATTTATTCAAGTAAAGTGCTGCAGAGAAATGGGACTATCTTCAGTCCATTTCTCTGTCTCAAAGAGATATGGTGTCTGTTTAGACCTATGATATCTTACCAAAGACCCCCACCCCCAAATATAAATAAATAAAAACAATGTAAAAAGTAAACATAAAAAACCCCCACAAACATAGTAAGACCCCCCCAGGTCCACCCACCCTCACCCCCCCCCACTGTGACAATCCCCCCACAACCACCCCTCCACAGTGACACCTTTCCCCCGCAATCACCCTTCCATGGCTTCCTTAGCTTCTTCTCCCAGTCAACCCGGTTCGTCCTGATTGGCCCGGAGGAGAAGCTGGAAGACAATAGCGAATGTTAATTTGCTATTTTCACAAGTGGATGAGTTCAGGGTGCAATGCAAAACAGCCTGCCTGTCTATTTCCATCCAATACGATCTGATCCGATCTGCTAGATCGATGGGGAATGAAATCCCCATCCATCTATCTTTAGCGGACTGGACTGGATCGGATACAGGCGGATGTAAACGTGTCTGTGGAAAACATCAGCCTCTCCATAGAGAACAACGGTGGTCCAGTTTTTTAGAAAATGTGTGGAATCCTAATGAATTAATGAGGAATCCATCCCTGACATTGCTTTTTCTCTTGACTAAGTGACATTAAAGCTTGGGTTTTTAAATATAGATGAGGAAATTATGGCTTTCCTACTAAAGATCCCTTTTTAATTAATCTGGATGTCTCTCTAAAGAAATGACATGTCTGTATGATGACATATGTCTTTTATTTTAATTGTTAATGTGCATGGGAGATTGAGTGTCTAATTGAAGATCATTAAATAGCCAGCACTGCTAGAGAACATATTGTTACTGTGACCTGTAGAAGGAGGCTGTGTTGGAAGTTAAGGAAATATGTCTATAATATATTTTAGTCTATTAGGTTTGTTTTAAGACTGGGAAGGTTCAATTAGTTTAAAACAAATAATGTGTAAAAGGTCTAAGGAAGGGATGATGAGCAGCAATAACCCACATTGGGACAAAGAGCTGGTGATGGCTCTACTGGCACATTCGAAGGTAGCACAAAAAAGAATAACTACAGTATTTATAGACAAATTTTGCATTCAATTAACTTTGTGGCCTTCATGTGTTATTCTCACATGTACTGCAATTAATTTTGTAATTACGACACTGATCAGCATAATTATACTTTTTAATATTAAAATGAAAATTCATCTTTTCAAATAGATTTTTACTGAATTGCAGGAAAAAAAACTGACTGCATAAGTTTACACCTCTGTCAATATGACACCCCTATTAACATGGATGCAGTATGAAGGTTCTAAATCTGTCTGTTGGTCACTAACAGACCCTCAGACTAATCCTGCCTAAAACATGCTTGTGTGTAAATATCAACTCCTAGGGGCCTGTAATACTTGCAAAATAAGAAGAATTAGAGACAAGTAGTAGTCAACATTGTTACTATGCACATAAACAAGCACATACAATTATGAATGCTTTTTTTTTTACTGCATTTGGAAGGGGAACTGTGGCTAAAGAAAATGGTGGACAGGCACAGGAAATTGTGGGAAGGCAAAGAGAAAAGTGAGCAGACATGTAATACAGAAAAAGGTAAGCTACCTAGGGGAACAACAAATTGCTCATGTGATCTTGCCTACTAACAAAGTCTTATCTCCAAAAGAACTGAAGGTATTTTACAACAAATTGTGAGTAGGAAGGCTTTTTATCACAGAAGAGACATGCAGTCTTCTGTGGCATATAAACTTACATTCCTGGTATGGTCCTTGTGCGCATGTGCATAAATTGCATAATCCCACACTGTCCGGTAAAGATTCTAGAAAACTGCCACCTGGGGAGAAGATACTGGCGCAATGTCATCTGGGACGTCGCCCAGATGATTGACGTGCCTGACAAAAACTTCCCCCTGGCGAATAAGGCGCGTCACGAGTTTCCGAAACTAGCCGAACTGCAAGTCAGCTCTATACGGCGCCTGCGCACCGACTAGGAGCCGTGTAGAGCTGACTGCGCAGGCACCGTATAGAGCCGACTCGCAGTTTGGCTAGTTACGGGAACTCGTGACGCGCCTTATCCGCCGGGGGGAAGTTTTTGTCAGGCACGTCAATCATCTGGGCGACGTCCCAGATGACATTGCGCCACTGCATAGGAACGCCTACTCCTGCGGGAGCTAGTACCCGGAAGCCAGGTGAAAAATAGCGATAATACTGTATGTACACCCCCCCCCAAAAAAAAAAACAGCATATTGTACATGTTTGAGGTATACAGAATGTAATGTTATATACTTGTTTTTGGGTGAACCTCCGCTTTAATTTGGTGTTTACTTTTTACTTTGGCCTGTTTGCACTAAAATCTTTCTTTCTATCACTTGATCCAAACTAGAACAATGTGTGGTTCCTGGAGATTACCCTGCAGGGTAGTGGTAGCAATATCCAGACCTAAAACACTCATCTGAATGGGTCCAGAATCATACACAGGGTCTAGCAATGTCATTTACTTATACTTAATGCAGATGCCATATACTTTACATTGAAATTAGTAAAACATAATGTACAAAATGCATTGCTTGATTTTAAACCTTATCATGTACCAATGTAATTTCCTGTTTTTCAAGCAGAGAGGTTTATGATAAAGTTATCTGAATGCAAACAAATGTTTATGATTATTATATTGATGTGTTCCACCTGATCTGGCAGTATTGACCAGAGAGAATTTTATTTTTTGGAACAATACTGTGTTGCAGTATAATAAAAGGTACTGCATCAAAATCCTCTTCTTTATTGCAGCTTGAGTAATGTTACTGCATTTTCCTCATGGTTCTGCATAATAAACCTGACTGTAATATGACCAGACAGGATGAAAACAAATCTGTAGAAACTTGCATACACTTTATTAGGTGAAACAATACCCAGATGGTATACCTGCAGATGTTATGCTTCAAGATTGTATTAAATATTGTGTACAGATAAAAATGCCTAACGGTTCTTGCCAGTCAATATTTTTTATTAATATTATTATACGTATATTAAATCCAGAAAGACGTTAAATGCTATGGATACAGTTGTTATAATTATTATATGTCATTCTGCCATCCTATTTTTATAAGAAAGAATCTAACCCTTTGTTAAAGGAAAATATAAATGTTGTGTGTTCATACACACTGTATCAATTCTTTATTGATGAATGTAACAAGTTCCTTCCTGGCAGGTGATGGAAAATTCCCCAATAAAAGTTTCCAGCATTGAATCAATATGTACCATGACTAAGGGCTACTATGTTTTCAGGACAGGACTGTATACGAAAGGATTCACTACCCCCTATGGAATCTAATCTTATCAGATTTTGACAGCACAGTTATGGCACCAGAGATAATTTCCAGCTTACATTCTAGACCTCAGAAAGGAAACAACAGATGCGGTCCTTGTATGAACAGATTTCAATATTGTCTTCTCTATGTCTGATATTTGGCAAATCAGCAATTCTAACCAATTGCATGGGTCTTTAGTGCTACATAATCATAAACATTTCTGCACTGATTAGATCTAAAACAATTAACTCTACAACCTAGATTGCTTTGGTATAAGTACCTTAAAGTATGACTTACATTTCTCAAGAAAAAAATGCATTTTCTCTAGATGAACTATGAACGTAGAGAGGATTTTAGCAAATGTTTTTAAGTGCAGATTTATTCTTTAGCTTTATCACCTGAGCAGATCACATTGACATGACGAGAAGCTGCAGCATCTGCATCCCTTTAGTTCTGAATGAACCCTAGGCCTTGTATAGGAGTAGTTTGTACAGCAAGCATCTTCAAAGCTTTCAGGAAGCTTCAAGCAGCTTTGTTCAAACCTTTAACCCTTGAGCTACCACTGATGTATGTCATATGTTGGCAGCAGCAGGGGATTGTAATGAAAATCTGACAAGCTGACTAATGGCTTTCAGGTGGAAGGGATCCATGGGCTGTACTAGAGCTTTGTGAAAATGGAACATACTGTAATTAAATGCAAAAAAAAATCTGAAATGCATTACACCACATCACAGCACACTGTAACACGCATTAAGGAAAGAAAAGTACAGTCCCTGACAAAAGTCTTGTCGTTTCTCTATTTTGTAGAAACTCCTGCCATTAACCTGACTTTTAATTAATCAATTGGTGTTAGAAATAGCTCATATGAAAAGCTAAAGCCCTCCCAAATGATGTTTAATGCACTGAAATAAATTAGTGTCACTGAAAATAGATTTATCATTTATTCAAGACAGAAAGGTCAAATTTTGGCAAGACAAAAAGTTTTGTCGCCTATACAGAAATTGCACAACTTTACTGAAAATCCAAAAATATGTCAGCAAATTAAGTAGTGGTGCTGTGAGATCCAAATGTAATATCTTGTATGACTTCCATGAGCTTGAAGGACAGCATCCATGCTGTTTGGCAAGGATTCATACAATTTATTGATGAAGTCATCAGGAATAGCAAAGAAAACAGTCTTGCATGCCTCCCAGAGTTCATCAATATTCTTTGGTTTCGGCTTCCATGCTTCCTCTTTCATCCTATGCTCAATGATGTTCATGTCTGGTGACTGGGCTGGCCAATCCTGGAGCATCTTGATCTTCTTTGCCTTAAGGAACTTTGATGTGGAGATGGAAGTATGCGATGGAGCACCATCCTGCTGCAAAATTTGGCCATTTTTATTGTTGGGAATATAAGAGGTAGCTAAGATTTCTTGGTATTTTAGACTATTGATGTTGCCTTCCACCCTGCAGATCCCTCGCACACCCCCATAACCATACTGAATGTAACCCCAGACCATGATTTTGCCTCCACCAAACTTCACTGTGTTCTGGGTAAATCTCGGCTCCATGCGGGTTCCAGTAGGTCTCCTGCAATATTTGCGGCGACTGTGGTGTAATTCAACAGAAGATTCATCTGAAAAATCCACCTTCTGACACTTTTCCAGAGTCCATCCTTTTAGCAGGCTGTGGCCCGCTAAAAAACCACAGGTTTTTCAATTGTCTTTTGTTTAGTGCTGGCTTATGGGCACTGATTCGACCATGGAGGCCATTTTGAGACAGAATCCGACAAACTGTTCTGGTTGACACAGGGACTTCAGGTGACCAGGTCTCGTGGAGCTCTGCTGCAGTGGAAAATTGGCTGGCCTTGGATTTTCGAGCCAACAAACAGTCCTCAAGGGCCTCATCCCCACAACCCTTGCCCAGTGGTTGTGGGGGTCTGCGGGGGGGGGGGGGGGGGTATCAGAATCTGGATCTCCAGATACCGGCCCCCCTATGTGAATTGGTAACAGTGTATATTGTACTCCACTGATCCGGCCATCGCTGACGTCGTCTGAGCGCGCCCAGCTCCCCATTGCTGGTCAATCGCCCCTACATTCTCCGCTGAGCCATCTGCTGTGCGATTGTCACCGAGCTTCCTGTATAGTAGTGGTAACACCTACTGGCTCCTGTACAGGTCGGTACATTGGAGTGGTCTGCCCATCTGTCTCTCATATTGACACCTGCAGCTTCCATCTTCGGGATCCCTGTACCACGTTCCACACTCTGTTGAGCAGCAGGAACGTTCATTATAGCAGGCATACCAGAGCCATTACACTGCACTTTCCTCATTCCACCTGGACTCGTGGTCACCTTGTTGAAGTTCTGACAGTCTTACTCTGGGGACCCATACTCACCTATGGATTGATGTTAACCTTTTCTATCCCTGACTCTGCAGTGGTATCGTTGTTTGCTTTCATTATTTTCTTTTACTACACCACTATTATCACAATTTTTTGTGTGAATTTTTAATCGTTTATTGCCATGTGCTATATTAATGTTATTTTACTCATTACAAGACTATAACATTTTATGCCATTTCCATTGAGCGCTGCTTTTTGTGTTTTTGTGTTTTTTGTGTTTTCTTATCCATCTTTCCAGTGGTTTGCAGCAGCACTGGTAATTGGTTTTCTTGAACCCTTACAGGTTGGACATTGTCACACTTAAGACTGAAAGTTTGCAGCGCTTACAGGATTTTTTTGCTTATTTCTGTTTGGTCAGATGAAGCCCCAGCGAAGACACAGTACTGAGCACTCAAGAGGTCTGGACTACTACAGGTCTGGACGGGATTTCAGGAAAAATTGGAGGAGAGAACAGGCACCCTTCCAGAAGTCCGCCAAGAAACAGGCGCCCGGGGGGGCGTGGTGGGTAGGGGCTCATCTGCTTCTCTGGGCGACCTCGATCTTGGACTACTGTACCATCAAGACGGTCTCCACAGGCCACACATGGTCCTTTACCAGTATCCCCCTGCAGATCAATTTCCACCCCACTGCCACGAAAAAAATGGAAAAATGGCTCTTGGCACCCGGTGATAGATTTAACCTTCTTAAACAAGTTCATAAAATTTGAAAAATTCCAAATGGAGACCCTTTCTACCATTCAGCAAATCGTGCAACCAGGCGATTGGTTGGTCTCGATCGATTTAAAAGATGCTTACTTCCATTTACCAGTGGCAGAGGGATTCCGGAAATACCTATGGTTCCAGGTCAGACTAGAACACCTACAATTCACTTGCCTCCCGTTCAGGTTGACAACCTCACCCCAAGTTTTTTCAAAGGTCCTCCTAGCCGTAGTGTCCTAAACCTGGAGAAACGTCAGCTAGATTCAGTTCAGTGCCTGGTATATTTAGGGGCCCAGTTCAATACAGTGGAGAACACCATCTCCCTTCCATAGGAGTAGATCCAGGTCATTCAGGAGAGAATCTCATGCCTGAGGTCCTTGCAATGCCTAAAAATTGTCGGCACGATAGTTGCCATGACCCCCATGGTCAAGTGGGCGATGTGGGGGTTATGTCCCTTTAAAACGGGGCTTCTTCAGCATTGGAGGTCAGGGGACATCAATCAAATTGTTCATATTACACCTTCAATGAGAAACAGCCTCTTCTGGTGGTTTCAGCGCAAAAACTTGCTTATATGCCACTCCATTGCCCCTATTCATTGGGTGACAGTCACATCCAATGCCAGCGGTATTGGTTGGGGAGCCCACTGCGAGTCAGAACCTGTAAAAGGCAAATGGAATGCCCATCTCCACAACCCGGGCTTGATTGTCCTGGAACTTTGGGCAGCATGGTGTGCCCTTCGGTCCTTCTCTCACCTCCTGAAAGGGGAATCTGTGTTAGTGAAAATGGACAACACCACAGCGGTTTCCTATGTGAAGAGACAAGGGGCACCCGGAGCTCCACCCTGCTCCAAGAAGATTTGATTAATATTTTGGCAGTCTTTATTCCCGGGACTCAGAGTCGTTCCCGAAGTGGATCTATTTGCATCCCCCTGCAACTTCAAAATCAGGATGTATTACACTCGGGCCTTGCAGCCAAGCCTTTGGAGTGGATGCCCTGACAGATTAGTGGAACTTCAACAGGGCATATGCCTTTCATCCGCTTCAAATCATCCTCAAGTTTTTGCAGAGACTCCAGGCAGAAGCAGTCGAGGTGGTGGTGATAGCGCCTTACTGGTCGAGCAGGCCATGTTTCCCCTCCTGACTCAGCTGAGCTTCCGGGATCTGATGCCTTTTCCCCTCAGGCCGGACATTCTTTCTCAGGGGGCAGTTCTGCATCCATGTCTGGCAATACTGAGACTGATGGTCTGGTTCTTTAGAGGGAGAGGCTGGAATCGCTCGGGTGCACTTCAGGTGTGATTTCCACTCTTAGGAGCTCAAGAAAACCAAACACGAACAAGGTCTACAGGAGATTGGGCGTTCGTTGAATTCTCTTCCTCTGCTGGCAGGTCATGTAAAGTCCCTGGAATCTAGGATATCCTCAGCTTCCTTCAGTCCGGCCTAGATCTATCTCTATCCATCAGCTCCCTTAGGGTTTAAATCTTATGCCGCGTACACACGGTCGTTTTTTGTGATGAAAAAAAAACACAATTTTTAAAAACGTCATTTAAAATGACCGTGTGTGGGGAAAACGTTGTTTTATGTCTTCTGAAAAAGGACCAAAAAAAAATTCGAACATGCTTCAATTTTCTATGTCATTTTTCAAAACGTCGTTTTTTGTGTCATAAAAAATGATCATGTGTGGGCTAAAACGACGTTTAAAACAACGTTTTTAAACCCGCGCATGCTCAGAAGCAAGTTATGACGCAAGCTTGAATGGAACAGAGTGCCGCCGTACGTGCTGAACGTAACCGCGCTTTGCTAGAGCATTTTGAAAAAACGATGTTGTGTAGGCAACGTCTTTTTTTTAAAATGAAGTTTGAAAAACGTTGTTTTTTTTCATGAGAAAACATATGTTCTAAACTTTTGTAAACAGAATGGAGTGGTCGGCCATACATTTAATTAAACCACAGCTCGGTAATATATTCCAAAAAGAGTCAAAGAAAATAAAACAACGGGACATTTTTTAGGTGCCACTCTTACTAATACCAAAAAAATAAGTTTGCTTTCATTTTTATTGTACCCAATCTCTAAATCATGTTGGGGTGTGCAGGATGCCAAAGTAATCTACCCAGGTGTGAAGACTCCCAAAGGGTGATCATATGTCAGGATTAGGGATGGGTGAACGGTTCGGCCCGAGCATAAGTTTGGGTCAAACTTTCGTTGTTTGGGAAACAGTCGAACTTACAAGACGTTCGACGGTTTGTTCGCCCCACTCCCCGAACTGACTACAATGCATTGCGGCGCTGAACAGTGCATTGCAAGCCCTGATTGGCTGAAGCAGTGAAATCTTCAACCAATCAGGGCACAGAGCACTGTCAGAGTCATGATTAGACACTGTCGTCATGACTTTATCCAATCGTGGCTCATTCCCGCCCCACAGTATAAATGTATAGTATAGTGTGCTATACTGTGCTATTTTGCTTCAATTGTCAGGGTCAGTGTAGAATATTTGTTTAGTGTCAGTCTAGGAATAGTGTGAGGCCTCGTACACACGACAGAGTTTCTCGGCAAAATTCACCGAGAAACTCGGTCAAACCCGGATTCTGCACTTTTGGCCCGATGGAGCCGCCGAGGAACTCGTCGAGAAAATAGAGAACATGTTCTCTATTTTCTCGTTGTTCTATGGGAGAAGGCGGCCCGCCGAGCTCCTCGGCGGCTTCATCCCTGAACTCGCCGAGGAACTCGACGTGTTTGGCACGTCGAGTTCCTCGGCCGTGTGTACGGGGCCTGATGAGTGTTGTGAGGAGGACCATCATTCAGCTTTGCATAGTGTGCAGCTATAGTAGAGACAGCTCAGATAGTTTCACTGTAGTGTAGTGAGACCGTGTCATTTATACATACATAGTATGTAGCTAGAGTAGGGACAGTTCAGATAGCGTCAGTGTAGTGACGGTTGAACACCGTCTATTTGATTGCGTTACTGACAGTTTAATGCCATTTACTTCTGTGTGCATTACTTACAGTTTAACGCCATATCGTTTTGTGTGCGTTACTGCCAGTTTAACGCCATATCATTTTGCGTGCATTACTGACAGTTTAACGCCAAATAGTTTTGCATGCGTTATTGCCAGTTTAACACCATAAAGTTCTGTGTGAATTACTGCCAGTTTAACACCATATAGTTTTGCGCGCGTTACTGCCACTTTAACGCAATATAGTTTTGCGCATGTTACTGCCAGTTTAAAGCCATATCGTTTTGCGTGCATTACTGCCTGTTTAACGCTATATAGTTCTGTGTGTCACGTTTGGTGCATTATATTGCAGTATATTATATTGTATCTGTGAAGTGTGTCTGTGTAGTGTGAGTACTCAAATTAAAGGGCACCAAACACCTCTTTACATTGATTAAAGTGCAACTACATACAGATTTCAACTTCTCCTTTACATTTATTTATAATCACGGCCCCCTTTTTCCCAATAATGTCTGGGAGGACAACAAGGAGGGGCAGACGTTCCCTTGGCACTGTAAAGGGGCCAGCAACAAAAGTGTCCACAGGCAAAGGTGGACGTGGTGGTGGTCAGTCCTCAGGTAGGGCATCATTTCCTCTGTTTAGTGAGTTTGCCCGTGCTCTCCAACCACAGCATGCAGAGGAGGTGGTGGACTGGCTTACTAAATCTTCTTCATCCTCCTCATCCTCCGTCGCACGAGCAGAGACACGTTTTTTACAGCAAGCCAAATTTTTGCTTATATCAAGAGTACCTATATAGGGTTACGGTGGGAAGGCACCACCGACACCAAAAGACACATTTTTTAGGACTTGTTTGTCAGGTGTAAATCATTGCAATTTTTACGGCAAGCCAAGTTCTTGCTTTCTTCAAGATTATGTCTATAGGGTTACGGTGAGAAGATGCCACGACACCCAAAGAACAATTTTTATGCACTTGTTACTTCTATCCAAAGTCAAAGTGACACGAGAATGTATACAAAAAATCTCTAATCTTGTTCCCAGTAAACTACATTGTGGCCTCATCATACACACTGGCTCCCCAATTGTTGCTGAGAAAAATAAAGGCAGCTTGCAGGAAAAAAAACATTTTTTTTTGGCTTTATAAATTCAATTATTGCTGCAGCAGATTCTAGACATGGTAGGCCCCATACACACGATAGAATTTATCCGCGAATACGGTCCAGCGGACCGTTTCCGCGGATAAATCCTCTCGAGGATTTCGGCGGATTTTCATGCGATGGAGTGTACACACCATCGCATTGAAATCCGCGCAGAAATCCTCTGGCGATGACGTGTCGCGCCGTCGCCGCGATTATGACGCGGCGACGTGCGCGACGCTGTCATATAAGGAATTCCACGCATGCGTCGAATCATTACGACGCATGCGGGGGATCCCTTCGGACGGATGGATCCGGTGAGTCTATACAGACCAGCGGATCCATCCGTTGGGATGGACTCCAGCAGATGGATTTTTTCTGCATGTCAGCGAATATTCGATCTGCTGGAATCCATCCCAGGGGAGAAATATCCGCGGAAACAGATCTGCTGGCGTGTACACACCATAGGATCTATCCGCTGAAACCCATTTGCTCGGATTTATCCGCGGATGGATTCTATGGTGTGTACGGGGCCGTACAGATCTGCCACTTTACAGTTAGAATAAGGGGACCCCCCAGGCACTATAATGGAAGGAAGTTCTCATGTTTTTGCTTTCACTTTAAAAATCAAAAAATCCCTGCTCCATTTAAAAATGAAGTTTAAAAAAATAAATAATTGATACATGTCCTTCAGGGCAGGACCCGGACCCCTATAACCATTGTATGCCCAATTACTGGCATATAGGCCTTAAAAATGGACACTTTTGATATTTGACATTTGGATCCCATTGACTTTAATGGGGTTCTTTATTCAGGTCCGAATTTTCACGGTGTTTGAAAGTTCGGGTCTGAACCGAACAGGGGGCCCTAGTCAGGATCACTACAATAATTTATTTTCAAACCAACAAAGAAACCATCTTGCATTTGAACTCAAGAGAAAAAAAATAGGCTGCCTAAAAATGAAGTCATTTACCAATGTGAAGAAAGCATAGTCACAACGGCTAACTCATTACTGTCTCCAGCTGAAATTAATTTAAATATCTTGTCCCACAAAACAGAATAACAACATGATGCACATTATAGGTTTCTGCATTTAACAGAGATTACACTCATCTACCCAATTTCAGACAGTTTTCCCATTAAAAGATACTCATTTTTCACTCTCTGTAAAATACATTATCTTGATGTTGTAATATGTGTTTTATACATTGACTAAAATGCAAAATTTGTGCTCAAATAGGCACTATGTATCATAAAATGATTTTTTTTCTTTTGCTCTCATTACCCTAGCTTTGTAATGTTTCTTAGTATTCTTTCAAATAAATTCTCCACCAATTTACACTAGAAACATAGAAGAGTCATGACTGAAAAAGACTAAGGCCCAGATTCTTGTACACTGGGCGTATCTCTGCGGCGGCATAACGTATCCGATTTACGTTACGCCGCCGCAAGTTTTTCAGGCAAGTGCTTTATTCACAAAGCACTTGCCTGTAAAGTTGCGGAGGCGTAGCGTAAATCACCCGGCGGAATTCAAATTCGGCGGGTAGGGGGCGTGTATCATTTAAATGAAGCGAGTCCCCGCGCCGAACGAACTGCGCATGCGCCGTCTGTAAAATATCCCAGTGTGCATTGCTCCAAATGACGTCACAAGGACGTCATTGGTTTCGACGTGAACATAAATGATGTCCAGCCCCATTCGCAAACAACGTAACTTTTTAAAATTTCAACGCGGGAACGATGGCCATACTTAACATTGCCTGCGCCTCATATAGCAGGGGCAACTTTATGCCGGGAAAAGCCTAACGTAAACGTCGTAACTTTACTGTGTCGGCCGCACGTATGTTCGGGAATTCGCATATCTAGCTAATTAGCATACTCGACGCGGAATTCGACGGAAGCGTCACCTAGCGGGCAAAAAAAAAAATTGCAGTTTAGATCCGACAGCGTAAGAGACTTACGCCTGTCGGATCTAATGGATATCTATGTGTAACTGATTCTAAGAATCAGTCGCATAGATACGACGGCTCAGATTAGAGAATCTGGGCCTAAGTGGTTCATCAAGGCTGTCCGTTTTTTTTTACCTTTTTTCCTGAATATAGTTCTGTGTTTGTCCTGAGCATGTTTACATTCGCACAAAGCATTAGTTACATAGTTGCATAGTAGGCGAGGTTGAAAAAAGACACAAATCCATCAAGTCCAACCTATGTGTGTGTTTTTATGTCAGTGTTACATTGAAAAAAAAACGGTATGTTGTGGTCGTTCAGGTGCTTATCTAATAGTTTTTTTAAATTATTGATGCTCCCCACTGAAACCACTGCCTGTGGAAGAGAATTGCACATCATTACCACTCTCACAGTAAAGAACCCGCCACGCAGTTTAAGGTTAAACTGCTTTTCCTCTAATTTTAATGAATGACCACGTGTTTTATTAAATTCACTTTCGCAGAAAAGTTTTATCCCTATTGTGGGGTCACCAGTACAGTATTTGTACATTGAAATCATATCCCCTCTCAAGCGCCTTTTCTCCAGAGAGAGAACAAGTTGCTCATAAACTTTACTCATAACTAATGTCCTCCAGTCCCTTTATTCGTTTTGTTGCTCTTCTCTGGACTCTCTCCAGTTCCAGCACATCCTTTCTGAGGACTGGTGCCAAGAACTGAACAGCATACGCCAGGTGCAGCCGGCCAGAGTTTTGTAGAGTGGGAGAAATATCCATTTTATCTCTTTTGTTAATCCCCTTTTTAATGCATGCCAATATTCTGTTTGTTTTGCTTGCAGCAGCTTGGCATTGCATGCCATTGCTGAGCCTGTCATCTACTAGGACCCCCAGGTCCTTTTCTATCCCTGATTCCCCCAGAGGTTCTCCTCCCAGTGAGTAGATTTTATTCAAATTTTTGCCACCCAAATGCATTATTTTACATTTTTCTACATTAAGCCTAATTTTCCATGTAGTTACCCACCCCATTAATTTGTTCAAATCTTCTTTCAAGGTTTCCACATCCTGCGGAGAAGTTATTGCCCTGCTTAGCTTAGTATTGTCCACAAATACAGAGATTGGGCTGTTTGTCCCATCTTCCAGGTCGTTTATGAATAAATTAAATAGGATTGGTCCCAGAACAGAACCCTGGAAGACCCCACTTTCCACCACCTACCACATCCTTATTGATAGGAAAAACTGATCATAGACTGAACTTCAGAAATATGGCAATCCATAAGTGACAAAATCACTTTAAAATCTATGTGGGTGGGTTAGGTTCATCAATGTTCATTATTTTTAGCATCGCATACAGCAGGAAACAAATCACAGACTTTCTCACAGGTGTCGGCCTGGTCAATACTGAGATACTAACCTTGTGTGTGTCTGTACACACTTATGCTGCTCTTTTGCCTCCTAAAGTGGAAAAGCATGTAACCCCGGTTAGTTCACACACAAAAAGACTTGGGCACAGGAACACAATTCGTGGTAAATGGTTATCATGTAAACTCTGAAGGCTTCATCTCACCTAAAACTCTACAAAGTCTCCAGGTTCTAGGACCCACCCCAGAACATTTTAGACTCTAAGAAAACAAAAAGCTTGTTTTTTACATAAGAGACACACATCCCGAAGCCCTTCACCCTCAGTTGGTAAACAACAACTGTTCAGAGGCCTGCCAACTAGTCTCACATTTGGGTATGCATTTTTTGCATGCCAATCTGCAGTGGAACTGCCTTTTTCTCACCATGAAAGAGTGCTATCCTGTCATAATACTCAGTGACTGCTCTTTAATCTTTTAATTAGCTCATTACTCTCAATTCCTGTCCTGCTAAGAATGGTTTTACCACTTAAAAATCTGCAACAGGGACACATACATAAGTATGAAGTTGGACAGGGGCTCTTGACTAAGAAAATATTTTTATATCGGTCTGTGTAGCTGACAGAAAGTTCCCCTCACTGCCATGAGTAAGAAAGTAAGTATAGTAAGTGAGGAAAATCTTTCTGAGGCCTTGTACACACAACCGAACATGTCCGCTGAAACTGGTCCGTCGGACCAGTTTCCGCAGACATGTCCGACCGTGTGTAGGGCCTACCGGACAGTTTTCCGGCCTAGCGGACAGGTTTCCAGCGGACAAAAGTTTCTTAGCATGCTAATAAACTTGTTCGCTGGAAGCCTGTCCGTCGGACATGTCCGATGGTCAGTACGACTCATCGGACATGTCCGCTGGCCCGAAATTCCATGCATGCGTCGAAGTGATTCGACGCATGCGTGGAAGCATTGAACTTCCGGGTCCGCGCACGTCGCCGCATCATCGTCGCCGCCACGTCACCGCGTATTCTGTCCGCGGGGAATTTGGTCTGATGGTGTGTACACACATCAGACCAAAATCACCCAGCAGACATGTCTGATGAAAACTGTCCGCAGGCCGTTTTCATCGGACATGTCTGGTCATGTGTACGAGGCCTAACAGAGCTTACAGATCCTCACATATGTCAGTATAAACCTTACAGGGGTTCTGACATTTCCCCACTCAATTCAAAACTAAGAAAACAATTTTTGTTGCATTGCATTGCAAGACATTTTTAAGAAAAGCAGTGTAATGCATTTTATACAGGATTTGAGCCTTCGGGATAAAAATAAAATAATATTTCTTTTAACAAAACAAGGGTGCATACCCTACACACCTGGCCAATGGTATAAAATATAACCTTTGTTAGAATTACTAAAAAAATACTATCTGACCGGTTATACTGGCTATGCTACATCCTGGCATTAGATATCTAAAGCCAAGATGTAGCATAGGCAGTGTGACCTCTACTACCTAGATATCCAAGCCAGTATACAGCACAGATAGTGACCTCTATGGTACCGATGCGAGTATCATGTGACCACTGTGGCCAATCACTGCAAGTCACATGACAGTTGTACAAAAAAAGATTTGATTCATGTCTTTCATTATGTACTATTGTGATGAGCATTGTAATTGGTCACAGTCATCACATGGTACAGACAGGGCCAATCACAGACCATCTGTACCATGTGATTAACTGTGGCCAATCACAGTTAATTACAATAGTAAACACTGAATGAGTATTTTTATTCAGAAAAAATTGTTTCTTGTAACTGTAAAATTCAGTTATAAGCAACAATAGTGTTTAAAAAAAAATCCTCATCACCTCTCCAGAGTAGTACAGTGTTACTATGGTAACACTTTATTGCTCTGGTCACTGCATGTAAAAAAAGACATTGTAAAAAAAAGATGTAAATTTAAAAAAAAAAAAATTGAAATAAAGTCAGTGTCCCTGATCACCACCACACCAGTTATATGATGAATATGTACTGCACTAGCGACTAGCGACTAGCAAAATAAAAATTAATAAAATAATTTGTTAATTTCCTCAAAATGTCCTCAAAAATGTTACCAAAAAATAAAAAAACTTGCCATGCCTCTTACTAAATACCTTAGACTGTCTACATTCCAAAAGGGAGACATTTTGGGAATATTTGTACTGTCCTGGCATTTTTGTGTCTCAAAAAATGAGAGGCAGTCAGTACATCAGGATTGATCGATTTTCAGATATATATACCAACGTTTGTGTACTCTACAACTTTGCTACATTTTCATTTGTTTTACAAAAAAACATGATGATTTAACCACTTAAGAACCAGACCAATATGCAGGTAAAGGACCAGGCCCCTTTTTGCGATTCGGCACTGCGTCGCTTTAACTGACAATTGCGCGGTCGTGCGACGTGGCTCCCAAACAAAATTGGCGTCCTTTTTTTCCCACAAATAGAGCTTTCTTTTGGTGGCATTTGATTACCTCTGCAGTTTTTATTTTTTGCGCTATTAACAAAAATAGAGCGACAATTTTGAAAAAAATGCAATATTTTTTACTTTTTGCTATAATAAATATCCCCCAAAAATATATAAAAATACTTTTTTTTCCCTCAGTTTAGGCCGATACTTATTTTTCTTCTACCTATTTTTGGTAAAAAAATCACAATAAGTGTTTATCGTTTTTTTTTTGCGTTTACAAAATAGGGGATAGTCTTATTGCATTTTTATTAATATTTTTTTTTTACTACTAATGGCGGTGATCAGCGATTTTTTTCGTGACTGCGACATTATGGCGGACATATCGGACAATTTTGACACATTTTTGGGACCATTGTAATTTTCACAGCAAAAAGTGCTATGAAAATGCATTGTTTACTGTGAAAATGACAATTGCAGTTTGGGAGTTAACCACTAGGGGGTGCTGAAGGAGTTAAGTGTGACCTCATATGTGTTTCTAACTGTAGGGGGTCAGGGCTGGACGTGTGACATCATTGATCGCCTTTCCCTATATCAGGGAACAGACGATCAATGACAGCGCCACTGTGAAGAACGGGGAAGGTGTGTTTACACACACCTCTCCCCGTTCTTCAGCTCTTGTGACCGATCGCGGGACTCCAGTGGCGATCGGGTCCGTGGGTCCCACGGCCGCGGTCACGGGCTTCGGACCGGGTCACGGGTCGGCAGAATACCACGGCTGGGCACAATCATGTACCTGTTGTTAAATGCCCAGCCGTGCCATTCTGCCGACGTATATTGGCGTTAGGTGGTCCTTAAGTGGTTAATAACACCAAAGAAAGCTTTATTTGTGTGAAAAAAATTATAAAAATATCATATGGGTACAGTGTTGCATGACCGCGCAAGTGTTGTTCAAAGTGTGACATTGCTGAAAGCTGAAAATTGGCCTGGGCATGAAGGGAGTAAAAGTGCTTGGTATTGAAGTGGTTAAAGACACTTGAAACACAATTGTCAAACCTAAGAGAGTTTAATAATAATAATAATAATAAAAAAAGATTTTACCAGCTCTGTCCAACCCTCTTCCTGAAATGTTACAGGTGATTTAAGATATTTAAAACGATTTTTTAATTAAAATGGTAAAAAACAGTGGGAAAGATAAGGTTACAAGAAGGTTGCAAGTAAATAAAAATTAATTCACGATCAAGTTACAATCTGTCCTTATGGTAATAAAAGCAAAACTGCCTTTGGGATTTTGTTTACTAGAGCTTCAATAATAATTGCCGTGTTACAACAACGTTGGAAGAAAAATTAATGGAACTGTGGGATCTTTAGTTTTATTAGCTTTCCATGTGGCAATATTTAGATAATTATAATTACAATAAATTAGAATTTGAACAGAATGTGCAGAGCTGTCAATAGGTATGTTGGGAAATGGCTTATAATGTAGTAAATTAGCTAAAACGATAAGAGCGGCACAAATCGGAATAAGTAAATGAGAGACGCTAGTGTGGGTGCTAATATTGTTTGATACTGAATAAATGATTATCTTGTGACAGCCAGAGGATGTACTTATACACTCTCTTATCATAAAACTACCAACTTCATGTATTGCTAAGAAAAAGAAAAAAATTCTATAGTAATGTAAATTGTATTATGCTGTTATTGAGAACGATATTGATTACAATTTTCCAATGTTTGAAGTATGGTGTTGTAAATATTTTACGGTGTATGTTCTGCCCAACTTTCCTGTATTTTTTTTTATGTCATATATTAGACAGAATGAGGGCATCACTTTTCCGTAGTATGCTGACATCAAGTGCCTGTTTCTGGCCACTAAAATGTGTCTACTAATGGGATTTTGGTTTCTCCCTATGTCCACCCTTCCTGTTTAGTGCTTGTTGCTCCTCTGGAAGAACTTCTGTGCACAGACTAATACATGTTTAATTTCATGCTCACAGACCAGTGTTCACATGCAATTGTGACAGATGTTGGTGCCAAATGGGGTATAGAAACTGAGCCAGTGCTCAGGAACAGTGCTGCTTAGTCTTCGGCCTCCTGTGTATGCTGTGTTCCTGTGATTCTGTATCCTGATTCCAGTCGCTGATCTGGCTTGTCTTGAATACTCTCTGATCTCCGGTTGCACTGACCTCAGACTGCCCCTTGACCTCCACTTTTGTCTACTCCATTGGCTCCTGCTTCACTGATCGTTTCCAGACCTGGCTTGTTTCCTGACCACGCTCCTTCCTGTGCACTGTACTAAATCCATTCCATCTGTGTATGACCCAGCCTGCCTGACTCTGCTACTCTACCTGCTGTCACTGGGACCCGCCTATCTCCCCGCTGTTCCGGCTGACCTGCAGTCTGCTACCAGCAACCGTCTTAGCTGCTCTGGGATAGTGGGTGGGAAAGCCCAGATCGCGGGTTGCCGACCTACTATCCCAGAGCATCAGTTTTTTGAATGAAGCCAGCGGTAGCACAAGCAAGCGGCTGTGCAGTAGAGCTACATAAGCTGATGCTTCCTGTATAGCACTGGCTCCTGGCATAGGCCAAATCCCAAATGCACTTTGCCTGGGGCCACAACAGCTGGTGATACCTGAACGGAAGACTCCATTCATCTCAATGGAGCAGCAATGTAAACGGTCTTGTGTCCCTTCCATCTAGGCGGATTGGATCAGAGGGCCCATAGAGTAGAGTGGGATGTGTCTGTGTCCTCTTTCCATATGCAGACTGGACACAAGCCTGTCATCCACCCTCTCCGCTCATTGTGTCCTGCGACCAGTTACTAAGTCGCTTAAGTGGCCCTCACTCTTCAAAAGGTTGGGCACCCCTGGACTAGGGGAACACAACTACAAATCCATTGGTAGGTAAAATAGTAATGTGTATTTCATTTGTGCATTTACTTTTTGTCTGTGGCTACACAAAATCAAATGTTTGGTAAAATGTACTATAGTCATGTGCAAATGGTTGTGAGTGGGAGGACACACATATTTAAAAATTATGTAACTGCCCCCCCCCCCACAATGATCACACTCCCAAGCTTTTGGGATTTGGGGGGGGGGGTGAAACTGAAATCTGAGGAGAAGGCACAAGCCCCAGCACCTCCCTAGACTTGGCCATGCCCTGGTCAGTGGGAGTAAAGCAATGCTGCTTCATCAGAGATCAGTGGGAGTTATAAATATACCAGTCATCAGTCAGTAGAAGTAAAGAATTCCCCCTTTGTCAGTAGGAGTGATAAATGTCCTTGTGTTAGTGGTCAGTCAATGGAATGGTGCCCCAAGCATTGGTGTCAGTGGGATTAGTAAAATACTACCCCTCCAACATTGGTATCAATTTGAATAATTAGGGACCCCACAGCATTGGTGTAAGTGAGCTTAATTAAACACCCCCCAATTGATGTTCAGTGTTCAGATGTTAAAGACCTTCATGGCATTGATTTTCAGTGGGGGCCATGAAAGACGCAACCTAGCATTTAGTGTTCAATGGTCACTTACCATTATGTATGCACCATTACCTGTTTCTTCTTGTGTTGTTATGCTTTGGACTAATCAAGCACCCTAGTGCAACAGATCATTCAGTCCAACACTGTCTGTTAGGCCGAGTACTCACGAGCAGACATGTCCGATGAAACCGGTCCGCGGACCGTTTTCATCGGACATGTCTGCCCGGGGACTTCTGTTCGATGGCTGTACACACCATCGAACAGAAGTCCGCGCGTAAACAATACGATGACGCGGTGTCGCCACGACAATGACGCGGCGACGTGGGCGGCCTGCCTTTAAAATGCTTCCACGCATGCGTCGAAGTCATTTGACGCATGCGAGGGATGGCGGGCAGCCGGACATGTACGGTAGGTCTGTACAGACGACCGTAAATGTCGGGGGGACAGGTTTCCAGCGGACTGTTTTAAAGCAAGTCCAGGAAACAGTTGTCCGCTGGAAACCTGTCCGATCCGCCCGAAAATGGTCCGCTCGTGCCTACACACGGCCAAACATGTCTGCTGAAACTGGTCCGCGGACCAGTTTCAGCAGACATGTTTGGTCGTGAGTACGGGGCCTTAAAGATTGCCAGGTGTTGGAATGCTTTGAGTTTCAGTGCTTAGGACCTACAGTCATTCTTCGTTCCAGCTCATTGCTAGCATGCAATAAGAAAGCCCTGCCAGTGGAGTTTTCCTTTTGCAGAGCCTGGTTTACAGCAACAAGATGTCTGTAACTGGCCTGCTTTCTATAGTTTGGGCACTGTTGCATTACAGGATAGAGTTTAGGTGCTAGATGGTTAGTTGTTAGCGGTTGAGCATTAGGAGTTTTTTACAGAATAATGTTTGGTACCACAGCAACTTCTGAACTACTTTGGTTTTTGACTGTCTCTTACAGTACCTCTACATTTTCTGAAAAACTGCCCAAGAACAAGCATGCAGAAGCAAAGTCAGATTAAAGTTAGAACCCTGACTTATGTCTGCCTTTTTTTTTCATATCAATTGCACAGAAAACATTGGGGTCTTTGAACCACCAGAGCAGCCAAGCAACTATCATTTTAGAGGAAAAATATCAATGGTAGCCTATACATTTTCTCAGTTAAGTTTTTCTAATAAAAATTATTTATGATATATTTGGATAGATATACAGATAGAGATTAACTATGGTTTGGGCTCTATTTAGATGTATGCTCATAAGCCTATGATTTCTTGGCTACTTTTCAGAGAATATGAATTATAACACAAAAACTTTTCTTTTACTCATGGTTAGTGTTTTGGATCATTGTCATATTGGAATGTCCAAGTACGTCCCATGCACAGCTTCCTGGCTGATGAATGCAAGTGTTCCTCCAGTATTTTTTGATAACATACTGAATTCTGCTTGCCAGCAATTATGACCAAAACTGTGCCTTTGTAGCTCACACATCCTCAAAACATTAGCGATCCACCGCCATGTTTGACAGTAGGAATGGTGTACCTTTCATCATAGGCCTTGTTGACCCCTCTCCAAATGTAGCGTTTATGGTTGTGGCTAAAAAGCTCAAATTTGGTCTCATCACTCCAAATGACTTTGGGCCAGAAGGTTTGAGGCTTGTCTGTGCTGTTTTTGGCATATTGTAAGCGGGATACTTTGTGGCATTTGCATAGTAATGGCTTTCTTCTAGCGACTCGACCATGCAGCCCATCTTTTTTCAAGTGCCTCCATATTGTGTATCTTGAAACAGCCACACCATATGTTTTCAGTGAGTCCTGTATTTAACCTAAAGTTATTTGTGGGTTTTTCTTTGCATCCTGATCATTTTTCCTGGCAGTTGTGGCTAAAATTTTAATTGGTCTACCTGACCATGGTTTGGTTTCAACAGAACCCCTCATTTTCCACTTGTTGATTAGAGTTTGAACACTGCTGATTGGCATTCTCAATTCCTTGGATATCTTTTTATATCCATTTCCTGTTTTATACAGTGCAACTACCTTTTCCTGCAGATCCTTTGACAATTATTTTGCTTTCCCCATGATTCATGATTCAGAATCCAGAAACATCAGTGCAACACTGGATGAAAGATGCATGGGTCTGTCAGGAGTCCATAAACGCATTGACCTTTTATACACACACACTAATTACAAGCAGATCACAGGTGAGGATGGTTACCTTTAATAGCCATTCAAACCTCTTTGTGTCAACTTGTGTGCATGTTATCAGGCCAAAATCACCAGGGTATGTCAACTTTTGATCAGGGTCATTTGAGTAGTTTCTGTTGCCATTATGATTTAGAAAGAGTAAACACAGTTGATTAATAATAAATGTCTTCAGCCAAACACTAACCATGAAAGAAATGTTTTTGTGTTATCATTCATATTCTCTGAAAAATGGCCAAGTAATCATAAATTCTGCCAGGGTATGTAAACTTATGAGCACAACTGAATCTATCTATTTATCTATCACAATATCTACAAATATGTCTCAAAAGCCTTAAAACTGTATTCGCCCCTGAAAATTGGCAAAAATTATGGTACCGCAAATTATCAATAGGCATTGCTTTAAACTTTTACAAATATTTACTATGTACATCCAGAGAGATGAAGTAGTTAGATTCTCTTTTAAGAAAAAAATACCTTTCTCTATGATTATTTCCTCTCTCAGCCTTTACATATTGGTTACTCATTGGGAGTAATGAGCGGAAAGGGCACCATTATCTTCACACATTTGTGTAAACTAAGCAAGTGCTAATGGATCCTCTTATTTGCATACAAGGTCATTGAAAGTCAGTGAATTTGTTTGCCACAGGGGGAATATTCTTGAGTTTCAGAGAAAAGCACCGTTTGTTTTTGCACTTTGGAAGCAGTGATTGTTCACCTACAGCACGTTGCTTTTTTTGGTTTATTCATACTATGATATGCATGTATCCTCCATAAAATAAAGCTAGGTTCCATACTTTCTGATTCACTGACCCAAAACAAGTACATAGATACGAAAAGGTAGAGAATATAAACAAATAGACATAAACACACAGAAGTACAAAAATAATTCAATTAAAGGAGCAGTAAAGGAAAAAAAAATGTGTTTGCTGAAATGTTTACAGGGTATAGAGACTGATTCCTTTTAAAAATGATTAAAAATAGATAAAAATCAATCATATAATGTGCCTGCAGTTTAGTTTTTAAACTAGTTTCATGTTTCTGTGAAGTACAGAGACACACAGAACAAAAACAAACAAACACAGGGCAATGTTTGTTTTTAAAATGAATCTGATTGGTTCTGAGGAGTTTTAGACACACAGTAATCACACCTTCTTGATCATGGACCACAGTGAGAAGCTCGCATGAGTTTTTTCATAAGGAGCCAGACAAGCAGGAAGTGTGGAGATCAGAGAAGGATTACAGCTACTTCAAAGCAAAAACGAACAATGAGGGCATGAAGCCAGGACTGCAGTAAGGTAAAGGAATCTATTTAGCTAAAAAAAAATCCTTTTGTGACCCTTTAATGTGACTATAACATATTACAGATTAATATATCATATTTAAATTGGTGTCTAATTTCAGGAATGATCCTGTTTTTTTAATGTGTGAATGGTCATAGTGGAGATTGTGACATTATCTGGCCTTCCTCTGAGATTTTTCCCATAAGAGAATGCTTTGCAGTCGTTGAAAACAATACAAGATATTTTTGGTGCTGAGTGAGCAACTACTCTCACAATTAAATTGGTCAGTCCAGCACTTATGTTAAGCTCACTGAATGTGGACATGGGTGGCGAATCACCTGCACTTTCTGCTTTTGTGCTTACGAACATCCATGCAAGATGATGTGACAATGCTTTGCTTTGCTCATTGCATTTCATCCCTAAAGTCCTTCGGCTAATCGTGATTAAGTCAATTTCCTGGCTATAAAGCTAATCTACTTGCTTCAATTCTTTCTAAGTGCTCTGAAACAAATATGCACATGGCGAAAGTCAGAAAAACATTCCTTCCTGCATACTTGTTTTGGGTTAGTGACTTATTTATTTATTTGTTTTATTTTTTAACCAAGAGATCCAACATTATAGCCAGGCAACTATCATTTGAAGAAGGAGAAGTCTGCAACAGTGATCTGTAGTTACTGTAGGGCCTGTGTTGATGGCCACTTTCTGCCTATATGCATGCCCTCCAGAGTTAGCTACATTTTATTTCTCTAGGTAGACTTCCTTATAGTAATAACAGCAAAATATGTCTCTGGAACATATTTAGAAATAGCGGCCTACAATCTACAATAAAAGCCCTTGTTTTGATGTTCATACCTCTGGCCTGTAGGTGTCACTGTTTGCAGTTTTTACCTGTAAAAAAATTTCTAGCTCCATTTCTTATTCTGGTTATGATATACTCAGAAGCCTGCACATGTATTATGAATGATTGAACTTGTTATGGAAGCTCACTATACATTCTCTGCCTCTCATACTAAGGAACACAAGACATGTGATGGGGTGACAATGCAGAAACACAAGTGAGATACAGCGAAAGAATTATCACTAAAAGGGAAAGTACCAGAATAACCTTTAAAGCAGATTTTTTTTAAATGTATCTAATTAATTTATTGTAATAAAATCTTCAGATTTAAATACAATAATAATTACTTTTGAAATGATATTAATCAGGAAAGGGAAAACGAAGATTTGCAGTCCAAGGACCATGGCTATGGAATGCTCTGCCCACAAACATCCGCATGGAAGAAAACCATCAGGCCTTCAGGAAAAAACTTAAGACTCATCTCTTCTGAAGGATAAGGACGACACTGGATGGAAATAAGTGCATTGAGGCGACTCAGTTCGTATTTGTAGCGCTATACAAGTTATTCACTCACTCACTCACTCACTCACTCACTCAATATGTTAAAGTTTAAATACAATTATTTTAGCCACTGGGTTTACATATACAGTACTTCAGACTTAATTCCGGCCTCAAGTTTATGTGTACTTTAAACACAAAGAGCAAAGTAAGGTTCATTTTATTTAATTCCCTACCAGATGATTATACTTACTATCTCTTCACTTTAACACCATCTTTTCAGAACTTTTTAGATGTGAGGTTGTACGTGATTCCCTCCTTTGGTGATTGGCTGTTCAGATACCCAGCATTGTCAGGTGGAGGTGGGGAGAGAGTACTCTATATTACGAGTAAAGCATCAGGGGATTTGTGGAAGCCAATGGGACACAATGTAAAAGTATTACAAATAAGGACCACATGATTCATTTTATAAGGCATTCAAAAAAGTCATGCTAGTAGAACAGTGATATTATAAATAATTGATAATAAAATAATTTTACAATATTGATTAAATAATGAAATAATAATATAAAGTGCCCATAAAATTTCCTTTCATGTGAAATAACTGTGAAAAATAAAGTCCAAGTGCAAATAGAGCAATGTTGAAAATAAAGTGCAAAAAATAAAAATGTAATCCTCTTCAGAAATGTTCAAAAGTGACCATGTAGGGTGGAGACCTCTGTGCAACCCTCCCTAGACTGACCCTCCTAAATTATTTAAATTAATTACTAACTTTTTAGGTTCACAGGGGTAAAACGATTGGGTTATGATAGGTGGGATGTGTGTGGGTTTTTTTTTCTCTCTCCCATCCCCTCTCAAAAGTTGAGTAGATGGAAGAGGGAACCTCAGAATTGTATGTTCATTTATAGGAGATGGCAAAACTGTATGATTTATATGCTTTAGGAATGTCATGTATCATGTTTATTGTGATTTGTGAATGTTTTGCACTCTTGTATGTCGAGATTTTTTGATTGTTAAGTAATATGTCTGTCTTTTTCTAAAAATGTATAAAAAAAATTAAAACAAAAGTGACCATGTAGATAATTAATATCCATCACCTTTAAAACATCCCAATCGTGACACCACCTCAATATGCAATACAGGCTTACCAAATTTAAAGGACCCTCTATTGAAAGAGAGGTCAATAGAGCATGTGGCCAAGCACCCTGGCCAGAGTATTCCCAAGACTCTCCTACAGGATCCACTCGAGGACAGGCGTTAGTCATCTCAATAGTATCCCATTGGAAACATGATAAGGACATAAAAGAAGAAACTCCCCATAGTGTAAAACCCCTTTAGTTGCTTTATTTAAAATTATAGATTGCACTTACATCAACAAACAGCATAAATCTTTGGTAAAAAAATCTCGCTGACCGGGTTATAGCAAGAAGTGTCCCGTACCTCCGGGAACATGTGATGACGTCAGTACTTCGCTCCCCCTATGCGTTTCATCATGTGGCGTCCTTCATTGGTTCATTGAAGTGTTTTCAATCAGGTATTGAAAACACCCGTGGATGTCAGGGAGCAGCAATAAAGCCTAATAAGCACCAATTAGGCAGCTTTAAAATGACTGTGATACTCAGCTCCTTCTAGACATTTACTGGTGTGGTTACAAACATGGTGAAGTCAAGAGAATAGTCCAGGAAGACAAGAGAAGAGGTGATTACTCTTCACAGGAAGGGCAATGGCTATAAGAAGATTGCAAAGATGTTAAACATACCAAGAGACACCATAGGAAGCATCATTCGCAAATTCAAGGCAAAAGGCACTGTTGAAACGCTACCTGGTCGTGGCAGAAAGAAGATGCTGACTTTGACTGCTGAGCGCTACCTGAAGCGTAGAGTGGAGAAAAGTCCCCTGGTGACTGCTGAGGAACTGAGAAAAGATTTTTCAGATGTGGGTACTGAAGTTTCTGCTCAGACAATACGGCGCACACTGCGTAATGAAGGCCTCCATGCCAGAAGTCCCAGGCGCACCCCCTTGCTGTCTCCAAAGAATAAGAAGAGTCGACTGCAGTATGCCAAAAGTCATGTGGACAAACCACAGAAGTTTTGGGATTGTGTTCTGTGGACTGATGAAACAAAATTAGAACTGTTTGGGCCCATGGATCAACGCTATGTTTGGAGGAGGAAGAACAAGGCCTATGATGAAAAGAACACCTTGCCTACTGTGAAGCATAGCGGGGGGTCAATCTTGCTTTGGGGCTGTTTTGCTTCAGCAGGTACAGGGAAGCTTCAGCGTGTGCGTGTTCCTTGAATTCTCTTCAGTACCAGGAGATATTGGATGACAATGTGATGCAGTCCGTCACAAACCTGAGGCTTGGGAGACGTTGGACCTTTCAACAGGACAATGATCCCAAGCATACCTCCAAGTCCACTAGAGCATGGTTGCAGATTAAAGGCTGGAACATTTTGGAGTTGCCATCGCAGTCACCAGACTTAAATCCGATTGAGAACCTCTGGTGGGACTTAAAGAAATCAGTTGCAGTGCGCAAGCCTAAGAATGTGACTGAACTGGAGGCTTTTGCCCATGACGAATGGGCGAAGATACCCGTAGATCGCTGCAAGACACTTGTGTCAAGCTATGCTTCACGTTTAAAAGCTGTTATAACTGTAAAATGATGTTGTACTAAGTACTAAGATTGAATGTCACTTGGGGGTTGAATAAAACTGATAATGATGTGAGCACAGAAAAGACATTTGTGGTTATTTCATTATAAATGTTTTTTTATATTTGTCTGACCTACACGTGCCTCTTTGATTTAATTGTAAGCAGAATGACTGAATGATCAAAATCAATGTCAAACTGGCCAAAACAATCAATTTCAGTGGGGGTTGAATAATTTTGAATACAACTGTATATGACTAAAACCAATCATTGTAAACTCCCTTGGCAGTATTAAATGGTTTGAGTCTGCCACTTTTTCTGCACAGCTCGGTCTGTTAAAGGACTTTTGAAAAATACTAGACTTATTGGCAGGATCAACAGATAATAAATCAATGTTATGGGGGACTGCCGCCTTATGTTATTGACAGACTGCATCATTCTAGACTGTAAGCTCTAACAAGCAGGGCCCTCTGATCCTTCCTGTATTGAATTGTATTGTAACTGTACTGTCTTCCCTGATGTTGTAAAGCGCTGCATAAACTGTTGGCGCTATATAAATCATGTATAATATTAAAAAGAATAATAATAATAATAATAATAATACTGTATATGTATTTTTTTTATTTTTTTTTACCCATAGTTTTACTTTAACTTTAGAGACCACATCCTAGCTAGACAATGTACTTAAACTTGTCAGAGCAAGACAAAACATACTCTTTTTTTTTTTTTTTTATTAAAAACATTAATATTTGTTATTTTATTAACACCAACCAAATAACATTACGCAAATAAGCTTTTAAGGGTTCATTTATTGTGCTGTTAAATGTAAAAATGCATTAGGGAAAATTACTTTGGGTGTTTATGTAAAGCAGTTATTGTATAGTTAAGTTTATGTGCGGGGATTATGGCGATTTCCTGTGCTGGCAGCTCTGCATATACAGTAAAGGCAGCACACAGCTGCCAACAGGGAGGAGCAATGCACATCTAACGGGATACCAGGGATGCTGGCTTTATGCAACACAGGCTCTGATGTGCTGGGAGCAATCCGGGAAAAGGATTTTGCAGTATAAGCACAATAAACGCTTCCTGCTCCTGGAGAAAAGACTGGAGTCTCCTGTAAATCTGACTTTTATTCTGAGTTCTGTAGTTAGGCTGCCAAATGATTTATGCTTGGAAGTCTGGGAGTGCTGCCTTCTTACCTGTATGGTTTCTGGGTGTTCCCAGCCCTTCCCTCTGCTACCCTGACATTCTCCCTGCAGCAGCACTTCACCAGCAAGACAGCAACAAACTTTCCAAGGCAGATCAGCCACCCCTCTGCCTGCTGGGGGAAAGGGAGATCAAATTCAAAATGTGCTTAAACCTTCCTTTGAACATTTTTATCTTTATAATCCTCTGCTGCTGACGTTTAGGATTCTGCACTTTTGCAGGAATGTGTTATTATTTCTAATTCATAGGAAGAGGTGAGCACTGTCACACTGCTGCTGGCATTGTTTGCTGAAATAACATGTCATCACTACTATACATACACCAATTTGTGTCTCCTGCAATGTAAGTAGTTACAGTAACACTTAGAATGGAGTCTTTCGGCATATAACTGGCATTGTGACTTCCACCCACTGTTCAAGGCTAAAGCACAAAAGAATTGCAGCCAGTTAGAAGAAATTTGCACTGGCCGGTAATTTCTAAGCCACATTTAATCTAATGATGTCTTGTGAATTCTGGATAATGGCACCAAGGTGGACCACTTTCAGCTGTCGTTAGGATTACACGTGGAGCTACCTGCTGACACAAACTGGCATCTAACTCTCTAGAAGAATTTCAATGGCTTTGGTACATGTGAAGAGATCCAGAAAATATGCCAATTCCTTGCCAAGAATGACTTCAACTTTCTGGGCACTGGTGATCCTGGCTAGCCTCCTGATAGCATACTGCAGTAAGTACATGTAGCTGTCATGAGATATCTGCTACAGGCTACTGTACATTCCATGTCCTTTTGCATCTTATGAAGCAAGTCATTCAGTGTAATCAGAAGTCTACAGCTGTTTTAAGCAGATCATCAGCAGAACATTTCACTGCACCCCCCACCACCCTGTGCCTGTGTCACTGTCACAAGAAAAAAAAAATCTATGCTTTAACAGCTTATAACATACTTGGAACAGCACTTCCATTAAAATTATTTTCATCTTGCGAAGATCATTGATACATTGAGAATTAACTTGAACAATAAGGATGATATATTGGTTTTAAATGATACGTCCCTGAACTCAAGTCTTGTGCTAAGGGATACTGTACTATTTTGATGTGCCTTGATATTTAACAGAAACTGTTTTCTCTAATCAAAATGTTATATAAAATAGACATGGCCTGCATTTTGATCTTCAGTTGTCTACAGTTATTTTAAGAGCAGTGGGCTGTTCTGCAAAATTGATTACAGAATGTAAATAACGTAACTACTTGTTACATTTGTGGGTGATAATGCTCTACCAAATAAACTGTGCTGTGGTTTTGTTGTTTTGTGTGTTGTGAACCTCTGCAATTGAATTGAATCTTTGTGCTGGAAGCCAGGCAGCTTTTAAGTGCCTATTTCATCCTGTAGTGTCTTATGCTTCTGCACGGTATTCCTTGGATCAGTGTTAATGCATGCCTGGCACTCAGCATGGAGCCTGTCATGTTGAGATGTAATAGTTGCAGACAACGATGAAAAAAAGAAACGGATTTGCTGTTTTAAAGAAGGTGCCTAGAGCAGACTGTCACCCATGATGCTTTTAACTCTAACCTTATGAAATATATGCACTAGCTTATTAGATTGGAATGCAGTTAGCAATGAAGACTCCACTTCATTGATGTCACTAATTAGAGGGGTTATTCTCATTAATTCTGAGGATATGGGGCTTTTTAGTTTTCAGATTTAGTTAGGCTGTTAAAGATCAGCTGAAAGCCAGTGTAAAATAATAAAAAAAAAAATCCTTTAACTTAATGAAGTTAAAGGGTCAGTTAACCTAAAATTAATATAACAATTTTGAGTAGATGTCGGAGACTTATGCCGCGTACACACGATCATTTTTCAGCATGAAAAAAAACGTTGTTTTTCAGCATGTCCAAAAAACGAAGTTTTCCCAACTTCATCATTAAAACGACGTTGCCTACACACCATCGTTTTAAAAAAAATGATCTAGCAAAGTGCGGTGACGTACAACACGTACGACGGCACTATAAAGGGGAAGTTCCATTCGCCTTTGGGCTGCTTTAGCTGATTCCGTGTTAGTAAAAGACGATTCGCGCTTTTCTGTCTGTTACAGCGTGATGAATGTGCTTACTCTATTATGAACGGTAGTTTTACCAGAACGAGCGCTCCCGTCTCATAACTTGTTTCTGAGCATGCGCAGGTTTTTTACGTCGTTTTAGCCCACACACGATCATTTTTTACAACCCGAAAAACGACATAGTTTAAAACAACGTTAAAAATTGCAGCATGTTCGGATTTTTTTTTTTTCGTTTTTCAGAACCTGAAAATGATGTGTAGCCCACACACGATCATTTTAAATTAAGTTTTTGAAAAACAACATTTTTTTTCCATGCCGAAAAATGATCGTGTGTATGCGGCATTAAAGTTGAACTCTAGGCAAGTAGCTAAACACAGAAAGGAAATGAATATGAGAAGGGTTGCTGTACCTCTCAAAGGATTATTATTTCTGTCAATGTGGAGAATTAAAGATGAACCCCAGTATCTAAATACAAAGAGACAATACAAATATTGGGGGCATTGTACCCACCAAAAGGATTTTTATTCCTGTCCATGCCGAAGCATTAAGGCTGAACTCCAGACAAGTATCTAAACACACAGAGGAATTACATACCGTATATGGGGGCTGTTGTACCTACCGATGGACTTTTATTTCTGTCCATGCAGAGATTTAAACCCGATCTCAAGACAAAAACGTAAACACACAGAAGAAATACATTTATGGGGGCTGTTGTATCTACCTACCAGATTTTAGTTTATAACCATCCAATTCTCGGATTTACACAGCACAGCTAGACAGATGACACCACATGTTCTATTATATGTAGAGACAGAGATAGAATAAGTTGAGTAAAGCATACAGTGGTTTCCTTTATATCTCCCTATAGGATTGCCACTCACTAGAAAGAGAAGGGGCAGCAAGAGACTTATGAGGTCATCCCTCTGCTTATTCTGGTCAGTCCGTTTATCAGCATGTCAGGATATTTCCATGCAAAACACCTGTCTAGCTCCAAGTCTTAAAACTTTGTCTTCCAATTTAAATGCTTATGTATAGGGGATTGAAAAGGGCTCAAATCATTAAAAATTAACATTACAATATTTAATAATGAATAAGGGGCTGTATTACTGTGTCTCTAAACATGGATTCTAGTTTAAAACTACTGTACATGTCTCTCCAATCATTTTTTATTTTTTTTGGAACAAGTGCAGAAAAATAAAAAAATTGGAAAAAAAATGCAAAAGGTAATATTGCTGTGTATTGATACTACTTTAACCACTTACCTACCACTGTATGCCTTAGCGATACATGCTTTTTTCCACAGTGCCAAAATAATCATAAGGCAGCCAGTGCACCCATTAATACTGGTAAACCTAACACACAGGGGGAGATTTTCTAAAACTGGTGCACACAGGACCTATTGTGTCACTGTCCATAGCTTCTAACTTTAGCTTGTTAAATACCTAAAAGTTAATTGGTTACTATGCACATCTGAACCAGATTCTGTGTGCAAAAGCTTTAATACATCTCCCCCACTGTATACAGAGCAAATCTGAGTGGCTCTGTACATTGTGATCTAGATCCTTGGGGCCAGTGTAATATTTACATCCCTGAACCCTCCCCTTCTTCTCACAACAAAGCAAAGGAAGAAAATATAAACTAATGAATGAATGAGGCATTCATTAGTGCCTGATTACTGTTCAGATCTTGGCAGGCGTAGATGAAATTTCACCCCTCTCTGCTCCAGTGATCCACATATTAATCCTTCACCTCTCTTATCATGCACATCTGCAAGTTATCCTCTTCACCTCCATCCTCCCACTGTATGTGACCTGTCCATTAACCCTTTCAGATCTCCTTCTTCTGTGTATGACCTTTATGTGCTCATGCTTAACCACCTCAAACCTTGTATGTTTTTTCACTTCCAAGACAGCGTGGCAAAAAAATAAATACATTTTGGGTGTCTACTTTAAAAAAAATTGTAAATTTGGTGTGTTTGCGCTATCCTGGCATTTTTATTTCAGCAGAAAGGTAGGTAAACAGTTTTTTTTCCGGTCTTTTTTTCAATACATTGTAAAAAAAAAATGGTTGTTAAAAATAACAACAAAGACTATATATCTACATTTTGTTTTTTGCTAGTTTGATTACTATTGTACTGCTAAGCCTTCTGTGAGATAGTTGTCAGTTGAAGCATCACAGTACTGGAAACTGAATATTGGCCTGGTAATAAAAAGATAATACATGCTGGTACTCAAGAGATTAAAAACTGAAAATCTTCACAAAGCATAGCTTTACACATAAGCTACAGGGCTGATCCCAAATTTCAGAAGATGTTGAATTTGGGTCAAATTTCATGGGTTTGGATGGTGAACTCCACAATTATTATATTTTTTTTGGAGATACAGTATGTGTTTGTAAAAAGGTTTCTGGGAAAAAGGGACCAAGGGCTGTTTATGCCTTATATCATCTTTTATTATTGCTTCAGCACCCTTAACTTGACATCCAATGCCATCCGGTCCCATCCTTCTATCTTAATATTTCTGATAGAGTTTTAAAGAAAGTGGCTTAGGCTGTTTTTGGCTCTGTCAACTCATCAGGTATGAGCTTCAATACTGTACATTTCCCAAATCATTCTATACAATTTCTCATAATTTTATGCTCTGTATAAAAGCCGGGTTCAGATTTGTACTGACTTTAATGGGATTTCTGGATTGGAAATTCAGAAAATCACAGGTTTGTAGTTTTTAAAAAGTTTGGTTGAACTACAACTGATCAAACTTTTCAAAAGTGCACCCGTCTTTAATGTGCACCAGTTAATGTGGGATAAGGTGAGTGCATTATAAAAAGGTATTGGAATAGGGTAAGTGTAATCTAATAAGTATTGTGATAAGGTCAGTGTAGTGTAAAACTCAGAAAGGCCACAGAAAAATAAAGAAGGGAAGAGACATTGTACCTCAAATATTCAACTTTATACCTAAAAAAAAAAATTGGGTAGAATGCAGAAAGATTAGAACCCCTGTCAGGTTTTACTGTTATCTGGAGGTATGTTGAATAGATTTTTAGATTGGCAGTTATTTTGTGTTTCTTCCATTTGCAAATAATCACACCAACTGTTGTCACTCTCTTACCAAACTGCTTGGCAATGGTCTTGTAGCCCATTCCAGCCTTGTGTAGGTCTACAATCTTGTCCCTAACATCCTTGGACAGTTCTTTGGTCTTGGCCATGGTGGAGAGATTGGTATCTGACTGATTGATTGCTTCTGTGGACAGGTATCTTTTATACAGGTAACAAGCTTTAAAAGAGTGCTCATAATCTCAGCTCGTTACCTGTACAGAAGACACCTGGAATGCAAATCCGTTTATAACTTTTTTTAAATGCAGTTTTCTGGATACTTGTGTTGTTATTCTGTCTCTCACGGAATAAACCTACCATTAAAATTATAGCCTGATCATTTCTTTGTCAGTGGGCAAATGTACAAAATCAGCAGGGGATCAAATACATTTTCCCTCACTGTATATAATATGTACAGAATTGGGGAATGCAGATAAACAGGGAAAACTGAAGATGCAGGGAACAGATGTAAAGGGGGATTTCGGACTGGGATAAGCTACAATGGAAGCAGAAAAGAGGCAGCAAGATGCAGGCTGTAAGGAAAAAGCAAGACCAAGATCTAGACCAGGGGTGGGCAAACTTTTTGACTCGAGGGCCACAATGAGTTCTTATATTGGACCCAGGGGCCGGACCAAGAGTAGATGGACGGTGTGTATGTGTGTACATTACACAGGGGTAATATAACTGAGGAGGGCTATCAGAGACATAATGCAGGAGTGAGGGGTAATATATAAGTTATATTACCCCTGTATATTGTCTGCTAGTAGCTTGGCCCTCCTCAGTTACATTACCCGGCCTACGTTTGATGGCATGGCACAGTGGCTGCATTTGATGGCATGGCACAGTGGTGACAATTGATGGCACAGTGGCTGCGTTTGATGGCATGGCACAGTGGCTACGTTTGATGGCATGGCACAGTGGCTACGTTTGATGGCACAGTGGCTGCATTTGATGGCATGGCACAGTGGTGACAATTGATGGCACAGTGGCTGCGTTTGATGGCATGGCACAGTGGCTGCATTTGGCATGGCACAGTGGTGACAATTGATGGCACAGTGATTGCTTTTGATGGCATGGCACAGTGGTGACAATTGATGGGCACGGTGGCTGCATTTGATGGGCACAGTGAGGCTGCATTTTTTTCCGTTTACGCCCCCCCAAAATTTGAGCACCAGCCGCCACTGCTCCCTAAGTGCATTTGAAAAACTATATAATGGGCACATATATAAAAGTAGATATAAGAGTGGATATAAAATATGGTCTTAAATTATGGTTTTAAATTAGTCTTTTTGGCCTCTCTTACCATATCCTGCTGTTCGTGTGCTGTGTGATCACGTGACCGCCGTGTTATCTGCAGCCTCTGGCCAGCTCCTTTCCTGTGTCTCCCCGTGGCAGTGACATAGGTGGCACCGCCCTCTCAGAGAAATTCCCCAATCCCCCGGAGCGCCCGCAGCCTATCTGCGCTCTCTTTTTATATCATCCCCGAACCCGCACAGCTGACGGCGGCTCCATGAAACTCGAAGCATAGGCCGCAAAGCCGCGGCCTCAATTAGCGGTGTTCGCGGGATCGTGGGTGGGGGGGATGCATGGCCGATGCTCACAAGATACCCCCAGCTCTGCTGCCCTGTTAGCTAGCGCTCCCCGGGCCGGATTAAAAGGTCCGCCGGGCCGTATACGGCCCGCGGGCCGTAGTTTGCCCATTCCTGATCTAGACTCAGGATAAGTGGCAAGCAGTATCTAGCAGAAAAGCAAAACATTGAAGCGAAGTATAATAGGAGAGAAAGGAATAAACACCCTCCCAACAACCAGCATCAGGTGGAGGCTGATTACTGGAATCTGCTTGCTGCTGGTAGACACACACTGGTGGACACTAGAATTCAACCTCCAGGTCCTGACAGTAAATTCATGTTTGCTGATATGATTATAAGCTTACAGCTTTTAAAAATGCAGCAGATCTAGCTTGCTGAAATAAGTTTTATTTTGACATAACCCTTAAAGGGTCACTAAAGGAAAAAAAAATGTTTTGCTGAAATGACTGTTTACAGGGTATAGAGACATAAAAGTTAACTGATTCATTTTAAAAATGATTAAACATAGATTAAATTCAATCATATAATGTGCCTCTAGTTTCACTTTTGTTTTTAAACTGGTTTTATGTTTCTGTGAAGTAAAGAGACCCACAGAACAAAAACAAACAAATCCAGGGCAGTGTTTTGTTTTTAAAATGAATCTGATTGGTTCTGAGGAGTTTTAGACACACAGCTTGGACCACAGTGAAAAGCTGCCATGAGATTTTTCATAAGGAGCCAGACAAGCAGGAAGTGTGGAGATCACAGCAGAATTACAGCAACTTCAAAGCAAAAACGAACAATGAGGACATGAAACTAGTACTGCAGTAAGGTAAAGGAAGCTATTTACCAAAAAAAAAAATCCTTTAGTGATCCTTTAAGCTTATAGCCGTAAAAGGGAGGCTCCTGTTTGGCATTCTAAACTTGTATCAAATCTAGTTGCTATGTGATGCACAAGCCCCTTAAAGTAATCAAAAACTTCAATTACCTTCCTGACTGAGCCAAATCCCAGACATTGAAGATCACAGTAAGAGGTAATTTTTGCAATATTTTTATTTGTTTTTTTAAGTAAGAGGGTTTTAGTAACAGAAACTGTGGGCAGGATTAGGTGTTTGGCTGATGCTACAAGTGTATGAATTGGTAGACATGTGCATTCATTTTCGTCCGAATGCATTTTCGTCAGAATTTCAGGTATTTTCGTTATTCGAGCAGAATCTGAAATCCGAAATATCCAACATAAAAAATGCTTTATGTTCATTTTCGTTGCTACAACAGTTTGATTTGACATGACGCTGACAATAGCAATCTGTGTCTATCAAACCTGTGGTCGAATGTGCCTAATCTTAACTCTATTAGTCCAAAATTATTCTTCATAGAGAGAAAAGATTGCACATTTCCGGTCAAATGCTCGGCCCATAGGCTATAGAGGAATTCAAATGTTCATTGACTTGTAATAATAATTTATAAATATAATTATTGCTAGTGTCATACAACATTAGAATTCTTCTATAGCTTGTAGGCGGAACATTCACCCAGAAATGTACAATTGCGGCGTCGTACAGTTTAGCTGCTCCGTCGAATCTTCTTAGAACATTCGACAGACACCATAAGCCTTCAATGACAGATTTTCGGACGAATGCATTTTTTAACGAAACAAAATAAATAAAAATGGATTTCGGGAGTAACCAAATAAATGTATTTTTCGCTATGAAAACGAAATTCCGAAACAAAATATTTCAGTGTGCACATGTCTATGAATTGCCAGTAACAATGCTGGTAGCCAACCCCCAAAATATACTACAATATTTATCCTTTTTATCCCTAGAACAACCAAAAAAATCCTAGTAGAATTCTAGAGTTTCTGAATCAACATAGCTGCCATTGGAATTATTGTTATCAGCTCTGTTTCTGAAACTGAATAAGCATCCAAAACAGCTAAAATGTGTGCTCAAATAGTAATATGTAGCCATACTTCAGAAAAAGAGAACTGATTCTCCTAAAACAGCTTGATGATTCTGCACGTCCACCATTTACAGTATGTACAACATAAATCATGTTCTCCTCCACATCCCTAGCATATTATAGAAATTTTCAGATGCCAAGCATTTATAGTATTCTAAGTGGAATTTGGAAGTGGAATTTGGTACTATTATGTTAATGTTGTCTCACATCTTCTTTACCATTTTTCTACAGGCAATATAACTTATTTTCCTATTAGTGACCTTATAAAAAAGATTCAAATCTCTTTAAGGTTCTTGTGATGTTTTGGGATATGGCAGTACATATATAAACAGTTATTCAAATGTCATCACAGGTCTTCATAAATGTAACTTATTCAAATGGAATTTAGAAACGTATTTATGATCTGGCTCCCAAATATTCTAAATAAGTCAGATCATAAAATATATTTTTTTCCCTCAATATGAACTCTTGGCAGATATAAAGGACAAACACAATAAATCTGAATGGAATTCAATCCTAACACTAACTATTCTTAAAACTGTCCCCTTTTCCTCTTCCCACCTATCCTGCCTGGCCTGTGTAAAAATAGATGAGCATACTTACCTTTTTTTAGTCTGGTCACGTGATCCTGCAGCTTCTCACCCCTCCCCCTCTCATGTCATGGAGTGCTCAACCACGGCTGTGAATTCCTGAAGCTGTGATGTTACCAAAAGGCTTCTATAGCCCAGCCATTGTTGGAGCTCCCTCCTCTCCCCTGCAGCTGCCACTCCTGCCACTCACTAACATGAGGAAGTCGGAGATGCATGATCATGTGACCAGACCAGAGCATACTAAAAACAGGTAAGTAAGGTATATTGATATTTTTACTCAGCATAAGCAGAATATGTAGGGGGAGGTGGGAGGGGAACATTTTAAGAATAGTTATAGTTAGGTTTTAATTCCACTTTAATGCAGTTCTAAAACCATTAATACACTGTTAAATATATGTTATTGTGAGCAATGTGAATATCTGAATATGACCTGGTATTAGCCTCTTACAGTCTCTATACAGTGAGGCTGGAATGTTAAAGGAAAGGGCCAGTATAAGGAGCCAAGCAGTTTGTCAACAAGAAGCATACAGGGAAAATGATACTACAAGATCATCTCTGTGCTGTTTCTCCATTCACTGTCTAGTGACTGGCTAGCAGGGTTGGGTTGAATGATTCTGGCCACCAGACTGAGGACAACTAGTGGTAGAAAAAGTACTGCAATGGAATTTTCTGGTTTGAAGGCTGGCTAAAGCTAGTTGTGTTACCTTATTTAACAGACTGCTTTTTTATCTTAGTATTTTTGGCTTGAATTCTGCTTTAACATTTTGAAGTTTAAACATATGACCTTTAAAAGGTCATATGCAATAGTGTCATGGTGTTAATATTAGCATAGAAGTGGAGTCAAATACTTGTGGTACACCAGCCCAAGGGATACCAGCCCAATGTTATGTTAAACTGGTATTGTTAATGATTAACCACATGTTGTCTTTTTAAACCATGAATGGTTGTAAATCCATTGAATACTGGTTAATAATAGATTAGGTAATATCTTTGAATTGCTGCCAAGTGTGAATCGGCCAAATCCACAATGAATCTCAAACTTGACAGATAATTTAATCTCTTCAACTCTCTCAATTTACAGATTCAGCTCAGTCAGAAATGTTCTTATACTGTCTAACAACTGATTTTATGTGTTTAAAACAGATACTGTATCGGTCTAATGTACTAGATTATTACTAAGCAGTGCTTTCTGAAATCTGCCAATACTTATCTAATAGTAGGTGATTGGGTATTTATACATTTATAGAATTCCAATCAGATATTCTTACCTATGGTGTGCAGTCTACAATCGATTTTTGAGACCCCCCTTGGAGAATAAGGTCTTAACTAACATGAAAATGAGTCTATCACCACTGGTGACTGCTCTAGAAGTCCTGTTATCTGAATAACAATAGTTGTTTGAGTTTGAAAGGGAGATGGTCTCACTTAAAGATTCCCGCATAGGATTAAAAGCTACTGTCTATAGTAAATTAGGCTACAACAAGTCTGACATAGAAGAAATGCTAGGGGTTCCTCCAGTGTTCTCCCAGGCTAAGTCATCCATATAAATAGTCTATAAATACGAGTATAAACAGATTCCAGGAATAGAAGAGGTGACTCCATGTGACCAACGCATGTGTCAGACCCCGGCCACTTTCACCAACTTGTTACAAATGGCTAGTCAAACTCACACTGCACTGTTACCAATATGTGATAATGACACTGTCAGCCTCACCCATAACGAAGATTTTCCAGCTTTTCAGAGCACAATCTAAGTGTAGCACTACCCCCGCATGAGCTGCTGGTAATATTTTGGGCGGCACGATACATCTATATTCTTGCTGTCCAGGGTGAAAGGAGAGTCTGAAGAATTTCATTGTCCACACAATACACTTCTTTTTCTTGGATTTATTTTTGCAGAACTTTAGCAGAAAAGAAGGATGAGGGGTAGAAAGGTAGGTAGGTTCAGCTGCATAGTCACAAATAAGGAAACACTCCTGCTTCCAGCAAACAGTTCTCATCGCCACTCTAGCCAGAGTGGGTATTGTTCACCTGGATAGGTCCCTCTCACTGGCCTAGCAGCAGGATGGCACACAAAGTAAAGTACAGTCTCTGCCACAGACCTTCCTTTCTAGATGAGACACTTTGGTCCGGAATCCTCTGCCACAGGATTCAGCACCTGGATCTCTTTAGCTTTGTTTCTTTAGAACTTTTAGATCCAACAGGCGACACTGTCAAGCCTCTCGGTGTACAGTGCATCCTTAGATGAAGTTTCCAGGCCTTCTCCCGAGATACCAGCCTCTTGCATGGCCCTCTCCAGGATAGGTCTTCCCCTGGCTTCCTTCATCAAGCGGCTTCCTCCCTCAGGACGGACAGCACAGGATCACCTTTGCGGTACTGGTCCCAGCCAGACAACTGGGCCCAGCAAACGAAGCCTAGGATTCAGAGCAGGCACCTCAGGCCAGGCGGGCCACGAGGCGCGGACAGCCTGACCGACCCCGCACCAATGGCGCCTGTCCCTTAAGTACCCCTCCCCAGCATGCACAGCGGGGCGACCACTCCCACTGATTCACTGCCGAGGGGGACACCCAATACACCTTGACCTTGCTGCTGTCACCCTTGGCCTGGGGTGGTAATGACACCCCCAGGCGAGCAATGGTGGATACTCTCAGCACAGCCATGGCTGGAACAGAGGCTAAATTGCCCTTAATCACTTTGGTCTGGGCCAAATAGCACTGGCATCTTCAATATCAGTGGGACCCTATTATCAGATGATAAATTACGGGTCCTAGATAAAGGTTTGAAATGTGCCCCTATCAGAAATGTTTTATAAATTCCAGACTTACGTAAATATATATAAGTTTGTGAGGACATTGAATATCAAAAAATATTTTTAATCAAAACCGGCTGAAAGATCTTCCTTGATCCCAGTCAATACCCACTCCAATATCAGAAATAAAAGTCTGTTCAACCCCTCTAACACAGATAAGCACATTGAAGTTTTTAAGAGTATGGTCCTGAGTGATTTGGACCAAATGAAGGTGGGAAAAATTAAAGATCTATTTTTTGTTAAAAAGGACATCGCCTCATTAGAGTCTAAAAAAGAGGTGGTAATTCGCCCCGGCAGATAAGGGAGGAGGTTTAGTAGTGATGAGCAAACAATTTTATAAAGAAGAAATGAGTCACCTTTTGGGAGATACTAGTATGTATAAGTTACTCAAAAGGATCATTTTTTTTAGTTCAAAGAGGATCTTGGTCTTCTGATCAAAAAGGGTTGTAAACGTTTAGACCCAAGTGCATGTAGGACCCCTATAATTATTTTTTTGCCTAAAGTTCATAAGAATGCAGCAAAACCACCTGGACGGCCTATAGTAAATGGCATAGATTCTGTGTCAGCAAGACTAGGCCAATACATTGATTTATTTTTAAAACCTATTGTTTCGGAGACAAAATCTTTTCTTAGAGACGCCAAACATTTTATCCAAGTATTAGAAGGGGTTCCCTGTATGTCCAATAGTTTGCTTATTACTGCTTGTGTCAGCTCTCTATATACAGTACTATTATTGGCCACTCGGACGCAATTCTAGCCGTAAAATGGGCTTTAACACAATCAGATTTATCATCTAAACATAAGAAATTCTTATGTGTTGCTGATCTATTCATGGCATTATGGGAAGAAGAGTTTCTCTTTAAAGACCCCCCACAACAGTTAAAATGCTATAAACGTTACATTGATGATCTTGTCGTGATATGGGAGGGTGATTTGTCTAGTCTTGAGCTATTTATGCTCAAACTCAACAATAATTCTAATAATATCTCCCTTACATGGAACATAGACTCCCAAAAAATTGTGTTCCTTGATCTGGAGATTTACAAAGAAGGAGATCTTTTTAAGACCCGTAATTATTTCAAACCCTCCGATAGAAATGGTTATATCCCGTTGGATAGCTGCCACCATAAAAGTTGGCTGTGCAATATACCCAGGGGAAAGTTTATTCGTCTTAGACAAAACTGTACGTCCGATAATGATTATTTGGCACAGTCTAACATTTTGTCTGACAGACTCCAACAAAAGGCCTATAATGAGGACATTATCCAGAATGAAATAGCAAGGGTGGGTTCCCTAAACAGGACAGATCTTATTTCTGATTCTAATAAGAATAATAAAAAGGAAGTGAAATATGAATTCAAGATTATTCTTGATTATAATATTCAGCACAGACAGTTTGAAAAAATAGTGAGCAAACATTGGGAGGTATTGAGAAAAGATAAGGTCTTAGGAGCTGTCCTCCCTCCGTGTCCTCTATTTATATACAAAAAAGCACCTACACTTACAGATATCACAGCCCCAGGGGTAATTGACCCACCGGTTTTTAAAGAGAGTAGAATTTTCTCCTTTCTTACAGGTTTTTACGCATGTGGTCGCTATCAAGCATGTAAACAGTATAGATTCAATCCTAAGAAACAAAAGGATTTCACTTCCTTTTCTACCAAAAAAAATCAAAAAATCTTATACTTTCAGAAATCTCATTACATGTAGCACTGTCGGTGTGGTCTATATGCTGGAGTGCAATTGTGGACTCCAGTATATAGACCGTACCTCACGATTCCAGGGGGTTCAGATTGGTGAGCATGTTAACAACATTACGAGAGATCTCCGTACCCATAGTGTCTCCAGATTTTAGACGAAGCCATCATAGGCATCTGAGATGTTTGAAATTCTGGGGGATAGAGAGGGTTGATCGACATTGGAGGGGTGGTATTTACATTCGGCATATTAGCCAAAGAGAATCATTTTGGATTGTAGAGGCCAAGGTCTCTCTCTCACTCCTGATGAATTAAATGTCGATTTCGACTTAAATTGTTTAATGTCTGATAAATAAATTGTAAATTCAATTATCGGGTTGATTAATTTGTAACAAGATATTCAATGTCCATATGCGCTATAATATTCACTTTTATAGTGGTATATATGCTTATTTTAGTTATCTTAATTTTATACATTTTTATTTTTGGTATTTATTTTAAACTATTAATTTTCATGATATATTTAATGTCAATTGTGTTTCCAAAGGATGGCATTGGGTGATGTTAATTAAATGTTATCTATTAGGTGCATTATATTGTCATCCACAAGATGGTGATAATCTATTTGTGTTAGCAAATACAATGCCCTTTAATGTGTTTATTCCTATAAACACCGTTCCTGTTATTGCTATATAGAAATATGTAGTAATTGACACGAATGGTAGATAGTATCGAATGATTTATTGCACACTTAATATGTCCCAGATATTCATATTAATTTTCCACCGTTCGGTGGCATTCGCCTTTGTTATGATGGTGAAGCACTTCCTGGGCTGACGTATGACGCTTACTCTGGCGTTGTTACGTCGGGCGTCAGGAGTCACCATGACAACGGCCATTCTTTTATTGGCAGATGGGTGACGTCTCAGCTCCGCCCCGCTGAGGAAGTTCGTGGAAATGTAACACGTACGGGGAGGAGCTTTCTGGGGTTGCCGGCTGCCGTCCTTTGGAAACAAACACCAGTGTTCGTATTACATGCTGCCGTTTTTTAAGTTTACATGCGAGTAGCTCGCGTTTATACTTTAATACATTTTTAGTATTAACAAACAGTGAGCACTTAGATCCTCTTCATTTTCTGTTTTATGGTCCGATATTTCTGCCGATCATATGTGGAATCTAACATGAATATACGTTACCTGGTTTTGATTTCTGCATGACTACCTGGTAATACAGGAGTCCATGCCTTAAGGTGAGAGTAGCCAACCTTATTAGAGGTGGAGGGATCACCAATTATCTATGTTCTACGTCACCTGGTGGAATTCTTCTGGAATTTGTTGTCACACAACTTTTGGACTTTATTTCACTTTATTTGGACTTTTTCACTAGTTTGGATATTTTGAATCATTGATATTTTGTACATTATTTATATATTCTTGCGCTGCACTTTATACAATTTGTGAAATTTTCCTTCAGTGTCCAGCTTGCAATATAAGGGGGGGGGGGTTATCATTATTTAATATTATTATTTTTAGTTTGTTCCTTTTGCGCTGGTTGCACCCTTTTTTCTATATATTGGGCCAAATAACAGCCCAGACCCCCACAAAATGTAAAGCAGCGCCTGTTCAACAGGAGCAGGGCGCTACATAAGTGCTAGCCTACAGTGCGATTGTTGCTGGGTATGGTTAACTACACGTTAATAATTTATACCACAAATCAATTGCTGCCACCAGATATTTATTATAAATATAAACTTTATTGATATTTGCTATAACAATTTTGACTTACAATACATGTCTGTGAAATAGGAGGGATCCCCCAGTGGGGTTTTTAGGCAGCGAAGAAATAATTAAAGTTGGATGTATGGTAAAATATTTAATAGTAAATTTTTTTTTTTAAATTACATAGTTGAAATATAAGCTCTGGTATTAATATTCATGTACAATATACACATACAGAACAGCAAGCACCAAAGGAATGACAAATGTAGACATGAATGGTGTACAAATGTGCCAAACAGATCTGACGCGTTTCAACCCCTTGAGGGGGTCTTCTTCAGAGGCTTATATGGTGCTACTGTAACATAATAAACAAATAAACATATATCGTTTCTACATATTACTGCAAAGAAATTACACTTTAATATAAATTATATAGTTACCTATTCGCTGTATGTGGACATGATTGTATTAAACCAGAATTTACATAAAATTACAAATATGATGATCCCAGGTTGGTCTCTCGCCCGCTGGCAGCGAACCCGCGGAGAGGGCCGCAAGGCGCGATGTCCCAAATAGCGGCGTACAGGCAGTCACGTCTGTTGGAGAAGGACTCTGAGCAAGTGTCTAGCCCCATGGGGGATAAAAAGGAAGAATGGAGCTGGAGCGAAAGGACGGGCACATCAACACCTATCATAAAACAGTATATATATATATTTTTTTTAATATATATATATATATATATATATATATATATATATATATATAAAAAATAATTAATGAGTTTCATATTTCCAATTATCTGGATTAGTGGGTTAAGCCCTGTGCATACACACTCGTATATCTCAATATATCCACATAGACAGGGGTTTACCAACTAAAGTCGGGGAAAGGATATCGGCAAAAATATGTTTTAAATAAAGTATAAAGATCAACTGTATTAATTCATTGCAAGGACATAATTATGCATATAAATTATATTAAGGTAATTAGTGTCCACAGACCAGCTGATGGACCTTCATTAAAATTAATTATTAAATGCCCTGTTAAATTATTAAACAGGGAAAGAGATACCAAGGCTAAACTGAAATCCTAACGCATTGGAACAAGGGAGAAAGAAAGGGGGTGACAATGAGCAGAAGAAAAAGGGAAAAGGGGGAGGGGGAGACAGAAATGTGGAAGGAAGGAAGAAAGAAGTATTGAACAGAAGGAAAAGTGAAAGGTAGGGGAAATGGGAATGTGAAGGGGGAAAGGGTTGAAAGGAAAACAGAGGGGGAAAAAAGATGGTGGGTGATAGGAAGAAAAGTGGGGGGAAGGGGGAAAGGGGAGGGAGGAGGTGAGGGGGGAGGGGGAGATGCAACAAAAATGCAGAAAGCAATGAGGTGAAATGTGAAGGAAAAGGAAAGTGAGAAAGGAGGTGATGGGAAACAGGTTGCGAGAAAGATAGGTAGAATACCTAATTGTGAGAATAATAACTAGTGCAGGTGAGTGAATGTAGTGAGGGAATTAGTGCAGAGGATAGAGGAGGAGTGGGGAACGGGGGAAGTGAATATGAACTTAAAATTATTGTGTATGAGAAAAATTAGATGAATGAGTAGAAGATCATCTTAGAAAATGCAGGGTGAGAGTGGGTGAGTGATGTGCTAAAAAGCAATGGGAAATAGTGAGAAATGGGGGAAGAAAAAGAGAAGGGAAATGGAGAAAAGAAGGGATGGAAAGGAAACAGAAATGCAAATGATTGCATATGCCAAAAATAGTTTTTCAAAGTAAACATCATAGTAAAGGTTGTTGATTGGATACCTCTATGATTAAGGTGGCGTGGTATGTCCAGTTACCTCAGGGCAAAGATAGACTCCATATACAGGAGCACTAGCCCAGGGGAAACGTAGGATAAAGTGATCTCAATTATAAAAAAAAACAAGCATCGTGGCTCATCAAATTGAGTCATCACTTCCTTAGTCATGCTCTTACCCCAGAGTTCAGAGGATCCACTCCTGCATAGAAAGCTGTGGGTCATCTATTAGCCCCATCAGCAGCATGTGGGTATATATGGGCGTGCAGGCACTTACCTGGGCCAATGAAGGTGCTGTATCTGTGCCAGTATACGCCCATGGCTTCCTCCCCTTTGGCCTGGGCTGCTTAGATCCTAATGCCGCAATGGCGGCTCTCCATGCATGGCCGCCTCAGCGTCGGAGAAGGACAGCGTCCCTGACAATACATATCTGTAACATACTGTTACCACAGAAATGTATATCCAGAGATTTAGCATATGGTAGCGCTTTTCAAATAGACATGGATTCTTTAAAAGCCAAGTTCACTTTTTTTCTTTCTAAATTCCACTTCCCCTATGTACCAATATAGCATTAATGTGCTTCCATTTATTCTACAGACGCTTACCTCACTATTTTCATAGCTGATTAAAAACACTTCTCCATTACTTCTGCCTTACTTCCTGGACAAGAGAAGTATGTTCTGAGTTCTGTAAGTATTCTGTAGTATTCACTATACAAGCTGATTGTACAATCTCCTTTAGATATACCATAAACTATGTAGTTCAAAGGCCTGCCTGATTGGATACAGAGTGATTGGATAGATCCTACTATTATATCGTTTTGGTCAATCTAAAGGAGAAAGTACAGAGATTGTGCAATCGGATTGCTTAGTGTATGGCCATCTTTATACACCTAAATAGGGGAGCTGAGGTGGCTCAACGTGATTGGCACTGTGCTGACAAGCCATTCACCTCTGCAGCTAGAGGTTCGGATCACGGTCTCAGCTACATGTGAATTGAGTTTGGTTGTCTCAGCCCGACTCCCGGTGGGTGTGCTATGCAAGGTAAGCTTGCGCTAAGTACGCCCACCCCCCTCCCGCAAAAACCACCACACTTACATGCACTCGAAATTGGGTTAACACGCACGCACTTTGACCACGCGTTCTCTAAAAAGAGAGGCGAAGGACTAACGGGGCTGGTTGAGCGGGCTAGATCCTCTCACTACCTTATAGGGAGTCCCTCTGCCCCGTTGGGCTTCAAAGCAGAGCAGGTAGGGCGGGCTGTGTGGGAGGACCCCCTTACACACTTACCATTGCCACCCGGGGCATGGAGAAAGGTGGCAGATTGCCTCTGGGGGAGGCCTGCCTACTCCCAACTCCTGCAGTCCGGCTCCTCTCTTGAGTACACGCACAAAATACACTTAAAAAAAAATACACCTAAATATAACTAGTTGAGATTTCGGGGCCATTAATTGATAATGGACCATCAAACTCAGAAGCAATTACACATTTTTGTCATGTGAAAAAATTAGTGGCAAATGCTGCAAAAACATGCAACCCACAACACGCCAATATGTCCCATGAGCCACATGTAGCGCAGCCCATTGATGTCAATGGGCTGCCCTATGCGTGTCATGGGATAAACTAGCCAAAAATGTGCACTCCCACTATGCTAGATGTGAATGGGGCCTGAAAGTGAAATTGGTGTGTTTGCACAAGAACAACGAGGCTTCATTCACATCTGTGTGCTTCCGAACCCATGGCAAACTCCACTGAAAATGCACGCTTTGCCTTGCATTTCAGAAATGTACTGCACCAAAAAACACAGTAAAAACGCACCAAGCTCCACTCTAAGTGCAACATTTAACAGTGTCATTTCACAAGATAATTTACAAGGGTGTGTTTAGGGGCATAATTAGAGGCGGGCAGGGTAGGGGTTGGGAGAGGCAACTGGTGGCAAGTAACTCTTAAGGCCTGGCTAGTATCTCAGGACTTGAAATTTCAAGGCCTTCCCAAGGTTATGTAAAGGGAATCACTGCTGTTATGTGCCTCCTATTGACCTATGAATCCTGAACGACATGGCTTCCCTGTATCTTCTCACACAGCTTTTTGGGGTGCCCATTTTCATTCTCATCACCCTCGAGACTCAAGTGTTAAATATGTTGCTACCCCTTGAAATATTTTTTTTATTGGATTTCTTTGGCTTTATAGAAAAAACAAAGTTTTATATCTTCAAAAAAAAAAAAATCTTAACCCAGTGAAAAGCTGTTGAAAGCATCCCACACAGCACCTTAGTTACTTTTCTGAAGCTTTAATAAAGTATCTGGCCATTTATCTCTCATACAAAATCACAGTTCTCCACTGCAAATCCCTTTCTTCACACAAGTTCTTTTTTTAACACTGCTGACACAGGAATCACACAGTGTTAAGAAGAAATAATAAGATTTTACTTGAAAACTTCTTCAAAAACAATATTTTTCAGTGTGAAGCAACGCCACTAACTCATAGTCTTGCTTGGTTACTATACATTTTCCTTTGCAGATTGAAACATTTTGCCACCATGTTCTGACACCCATGTGTTTCTATGTATAAAGTGTGTGCGTAGCATGTCACTGCACATGTTTCAGCATCCGTAAGCCGTAAAGGAACAAATGAGTGAGACAGAAAATGTGAGTTCATGTACAGTAAAGCACTAGTAAAACAACTCTAGCATCAACAACTACAAAACAGTATTTTAATATCATGTGACCTATTGCTAAGAATTAAAGCAGGAGCACAATATCAAATAAGAATATAAAAAGAAGCCACAAAATATTTTGTGATGCAATTTTTCCCTTTTTTTTTTTTGCTTACGGCTTTAAGTCTGCATTCACACTTCAGAGTTTGGAATCTCAGGCAGATCTGCCGCAATTCTGCCCGCAATTTGAAAGCGCTAATGTGTGAATGACAAATTGCGGGTCTCACATTTGAGATGCCATTCTTTTGAATGACACCTAAAATGGCGGCAATCCGCATCGCGTAAAAGCATGTTGCCCAAAAAGAGTCGGTTAACTTTTTTGAAGCGACATGCTTCACGATTTACGATTTATTGCGTGACAATGGCAGCAGACCCCCACCGCGATTTTAGGTGTCATTCAAAATAATAGTATCTCAAATGCGAGTCCCCCGATTTGTCATTCATACATCAGCGCTTTTAAATCGCGGGCAGAATTCCGGCAAAACGCTGAAGTGTGAATGCCGCCTAAGATTTTGTAAAGACCCCATTTTCTGGCAGTATAGACAGTAGAATAAAAAGGTGTTACTGATTTTTTAGGCCGAGTGATGCTCAAATGTTTATCAAAACAATATTTTTGCTAATTATACACTAAGGTCATTATTAGCAAACACAAAAACAGCAAAACTTTCACAATTCCAGCTACATTTCTACTAACTATAAATGGTAAAACAGTATCGAGGTGATAAATATCAAATATTAGTAAATTTTGAATGGCACCCTTTTTCAAAGTGGTACGCAAAACTGTAGATAAGCAACTTACGCTAAAAACCCGGAGATTATAATTTTTCACTTACAGCTTTAAGCCGTGTACACACGATCGTTCTTTTTTCCATTGGTGTTAAAAAATAGAACATGTTTTGAATTTCTCTATGGATAAAAAACAGATAGAAAAATCCGATCATCTGTGTGAAACTCCATCGGAGAAAAATCCACGCATGCTCAGAATCAAGTCGATCCATGCTCGGAAGCATTGAACTTAATTTTTTCGACTCGTCGTAGTGTTTTTTGTCACCGCATTTAGGCACGGTCAGAATTTAGTCTGATAGTGTGTATGCAAGACTGATAAAAGTCAGCTTCATCGGATATCCGATGAAAAAATCCATCGGATTAGATTCCATCAGATATCCGATCGTGTGTACAGGGCTTTGTTGTTAGGTTCCCCTAATCCATACATTTTCTTAAAGCACATAACCTATAGAATAAAAAAGGTTCTACTGTTTTTTTAAATCCCTGCAATAGTTGTGCAAATGTTTATCAAATCGTGATTTTTGCATAAAATACACAAAAATCATTATTCGCACACACAAAATCAACATAACCTATGAAATTCCTGCTATATTCCTACTAAGGCCTTGTTCAAATGGAGCATAACAAAGCATATGCACATGAAGGGCTGTGCAGGCAGTGACATGTCAATTGGGACTCAGCAGTTGCATGGACACAGCCACTGCTCCCAAAATGACATCTGTGTGGGTGTACAGCCATGAAAACAGTCAGTTTGGGGACAGACACTGACATGCACACGGATATCAAATTGTGAGCAGAGGATGTGTTAGTGCAGCCACTGTGTCCCAATTGACTTTAATGGGACTGCCTGCACAGGAATGCACAAAAAATCCCATGCAGGTAAACACGGCCTTGTATGGACATATGCTATAGTATACCTGTGTGAATGAGGCTTTACTATGTTGTTTTTATTTTTAACAATTGTATTTAAATATTTTGTTACAAATTGTTTTTATTTAATTATTTTGTAAAGCTCTGTTAGGGGGCTTTAGTTAGATATAATGTTTAGGTAAAATTCCTTTGCTTCACTCCTTCAAAAGCTCAGAGAAGTCACACCCAATGAGGCAGAGGTAGCTGGGCAAGTGATCTGCTGCCACTATCAGGACCAGAATGCCGACAGCCAGGCCTGAGTCTAATAAAATACAACTTTCCTGAAATAGCCAGAGTCTGTTGGGAGCATCCCCCAATTGCTACCAGAGTACTGCATTTCCAGTGGAGTGACCATATATTCTTGGGTTTTGGATCCATGAAGCTGTTTTCTGTGGTGCCAGTACTACCCTGGACTTCCTTGAGAGGGACACTGCCTCTGTAGATAATTGTAAATGTATACCCCCATTTACTTTCAGTATGGGCACTACGCTAAAGTTAATGGGGAATAGGAGAGTTATTTTGCTCCCATTCGCAATTTTCTAAATTTTTTTAATTTTTTTCTGTCATTCCAGAGATGTCAGTCTGTGCTTCAGGGATGCGGTGCCATCCCTGGCCAGCAGTTGGCACCAGAGGGGTTCTGGCAGAGCAAGTTTTCCCCAGCAGCCAATCAGAGGAGTTTTTCCCTCGAGGGGCATGCTGGGGGAGAGTATATCTGTGACAGATGTCATGTGCTCAAAAATCTTTGTGGGGTCCCGGTTCCAGGTGCAGCATCCAACCTTAGGGTGCGCGCATCCATGGACCCCTCCGGCGAGGCCCACCTGGACAAATTTGCAGGCTACACAGAACCTCATCCGGAGGTGAAACGGGACTCCAGTGACATACTGGGTCCCCAGTTCTATTGAGAGGATCCCAGGCTGGGTGCCGTTCGATTGGGGGGTCAGCTTGAGGGGAACCCGGAGGCAGGTTGTCCAACAGGGCTTGAACGAACCGATTGGGGATCTGGGGACTGGAATGCTGACAGGTATGCTTGCTGTCAACCGGTGACCTATGCTAAAACTTACTGGGAGGATTCACTCCAATCATCCTTTTAGCTTGTTTAAAGTAATAGGCCTGTGGCAGAGACCCCTGAGCCAGGCCTGTGAGAGAGACCTGTTCCTCCCAGCAATCTAAATTGACACCTCGGCTGCCAGGCTTATGATAGGGGTCTGTCCGGGGGCACTTCGCTCACTCTGGCTGGAGTGGCGACGAACCACAATCTGATACTACTGAGAACAGGACTGCTCGGTTCATATCCAGGCCTGATACTGCAAAGTTCTCCTCTTTTTCTTCATCAACCTCTTCTTCCTATTTGATGTTGATGTTGGCCGTGTTGGCCTGGAAATAAAGCATTGGAAAAACCCTTTATTCACTGTCTGGACCTTCGCTCACTATCCTGTTTCTCCAACTGCACCCCTAGACCACATCAAGGTAACTTAATACGCCGATCCCAACAACAAATCAGTGGCTCCTTCGGGGATAGCTGTGTTCTATTCTATTTCCTGATGTAGAAACTCTCAACTAGACTCTCAGTTGCTCTAAAGTCTAAGGCCTCATACACATAACTGTTTTCCTCCACGAAATCCATCAAGAAAATTGGTGGCGTTTTTTTGCAGAGGAAAACGGTTGTGTGTATGTTTTTCGTCGAGAAAACTGTTGTGGATCTCGACGAGAAAAAAAGAGAACAAGTTCTTTTTTTTTCTCGTCGGGAGTCTCAATTTCCTCGTCTTGTTCCTCATCGGGCTGGTTTACGATGAGAAACACACGTTCGTGTGTATGCTTAGAAACCCGTGCATGCTCAGAATAAATTATGAGACGGGAGCGCACCTTCGGTAAAAGTAGCTTTCAAAATGGAGATAGCACATTCATCACGCTGTAACAGACTGAAAAGCGCGAATCGTCTCTCACCAAACTTTTACTTAACATGCAGTAACATGAGATTAGTAAAAGCAGCCCCAAGGGTGGCGCCAGTGGAATCAAACTTCCCCTTTATAGTACCGTCGTACGTCACTTGACAGTGTGTACACAAAGAAAGCTTGTCAAGATTCTCGACAAGCCTGACAAGGAACTCGTCGAGGAAAACTATGTTTCTTTTACGACGAGTTTCTCGGTCGTGTGTACGAGGCCTTACAGAGACTATACAATTCAGCCACATTTTACTCTGAACAAACCTTGCTGCAAGGAGTCTATGCAGCTCTCAGAATGGGCTTCATCTACAAAAGGAACTTGCATGCGATATTTAGGTGTTTAGACACATTTTGCCTAATCCTGCAACTGTCAATGTTTTGCTGTATGTACCACAAAACACTCAAAATGCTTGGTAAATACCACAGAAACAGGCATTAAACTAAATTCACAGAATGCATGTGGTAATTAAGTTGTGGTCCAGGCATGCATTATGTATAAAATGTGTACTGGTTGTTAAAGGAACACTAAAGGCAAGATTTTTTTTGTTTAAAAATAACAAACATGTTATACTTACCTCCGCTGTGCAGTTCGTTTTGCACAGAGTGGCCCCGGTCCGTGTCTTCTGGGGTCCCTCGGCGGCTGTCTCTGCTCCTCCTCGCAAAAGCTTTCCACCTTCATGCGAGCTCCCTCGCATGGTGGAAAGCGTTTGCGAGCGTGCTCCCGTGATACAGCAGCGGCCATAGCCGCCGACTGTATCACTTGGCCCGCCCCCCCGGCGCGCCGCGTCATCCGCTGTGATTGACAGCAGCACCAGCCAATGGCTGCGCTGCTATCAATCCGCCCAGCCTAGCCAATCAACGGCCAGGCTGGGAACCGAACAGGATGATGAGAACGCACCCGGGACTTTCGAGGGGTGAGGTAAGTAAATGGGGGCTTACCTTTACAACCCCTTTAAGGAGCTGGCAGCCACCCACTCCTTTAAAGTGGTTATAAACAACCTGCAAGACAAAGGCATAATGAGCTAGTATGCATAGCAAACTAGCTCATTATGAATTACTTACCTGAGATCGAAGCCCCTGCAGCCATCCTCATACCCTGCTCCAGCAGCCGACATCGCTCCCAGAGTAACTTCCGAGTATCGTGGGCTCCAGTGCTGTGATTGACCAGAGCAGCAATGACGTCACTCCCTCGTGATGCATGCGCGCCGCAGTCGGGAGCCGCCGGTAACAACACACTCACATACGTGCCATTGCTTTAGTTTGCTTCAGTGCGCATGTGCTGATGTCATAATACAGGGGATATACAGGGTGGCTACAGGTAAGCCTTATTATAGGCTTACCTGTAGAAAAACGTGTGTTATAAGGGTTTACAACCACTTTAACAACCAGTAAACAACATGGTTGTTAAGGAGTCGGCGGCTACCACGTCCTTAACAACTGATAAAGTCATTAGCAGACACCTGAAAGTAAAAGAAAAAAAAAATACCGGCAATTAAAAAATGTGAAATCCATACCAGACCCTTATCCGAGCATGCAGCCCAGCATGTCAGGAAAAGGAGGGGACGAAAGAGCGCCTCCACCCCTCCTGAACCATTGCAGGCTTCGGTTCACACTAACAGGGAGAGCTGATTGGCGGCTCTCCCTGTCAGAGAGGGGGTCTGTGCTGAAAATATTGAATATCAGCACAGCCCTCATTAAAAGGTGCCCATCAAGTGCCAATTAGTGCCCAACACCTGTCAGCCTAACCCTAACCCCCTCTATAAAGCCTGCCAGTGCCCATAAAAGTGCAGATCAGTGCCCACAACAGGGCCAATCGGTGCCCAAAAAAGTGCCAATCAGTGCTTCATCAGTAATGCCTGTCAGTGCCCCATCAAAGTGTCAATCAGTGGCACTCAGTAATGCCTGTCAGTAGCTCCTCATCAGCGCTGCCTATCCAGTACCACCTGTCAGTGCCCATCAGTGCTGCCTATCAGTGCCGCCTATCAGTGTCCATCATTTTTTTTTAATTGTCTGTATTTTTCATTTCTAGCACAAAAATGTAAAACTGAAGAGGTGATCAAATACCACCAAAGAAAAGCTCTATTTGCGGGAAGAAAATTATAAAAATGTTGTTTTGGTACAGTGTTGCATGAGTGCGACAGCGCTGAAAGCTAAAAATTGTCCTGGGCAGGATGGGGGGGGGGGGGAGTGCCTGGTATTGAAGTGGTTAAACATTTATCCTATTTGAATATGCGTATATCATTTTCTTTTTACATCCCAGTATGAAAACATGTAATTATTCAGCATGTGTTGTTCTCATACTTTTGGATGTAAATGAAAATATTTCGCAAACTAGATCAAAATTTCCAGATAGATACAAATATTCAGAAATCTCTGCATTATAATAGCTAAAAAGAAAGTCTAGTTTGTGTCTCGTTAAACTAATCTGTACACGTTTACAACATTCTAAATCACAAACACAATGCAATTACCTTTTTTTCATAAACTAAAAAAATATATATTCTATACTTTGTGCTTCTAAATGATAAGATTCATATTCAGGGGTATTGGCTCCATCCTATGGTTAAAGGAAGATATGCACTGTACCAATTAGGTTTGTTGCTATGGTGATGCAGCCTTGTACATCTGTAATCTTACAAAATGAACAGTTTGCGTTCTGTATGCAGGTACGCTAGATAATACTACAGAAAGTAACATTGTCATTAAGCAGTGAACCATACATTGGCAAAGTTTAGTTATGCTAACTGCAAAGAACTCTTTGTACTGATTTGTGATTTGTATTTTCAATGTACACGACTTTCCATATATGCATTTATTCAAATATTTCTGTAGAACATTGATCTTCTTATATCAGGCACACAGTTCAATAATCTATAAAAATATGATACAAATACAAATGAACTTTTAAATCTTAAGAAATAGCATGCATTAAAAAGCAAAATACACATTTGCAAAGCATGTTATGCTTTTATCAGTAGAAATGTGAAAACTTACTGGCAGAAAGGTTCTGCTTTTGTATATATATAAAAAAAAAAACGCCTGTTCCAAAATGGCCTTATCAATCAACTACAAATATTAGCACTGTATGAATCATCTTTTCTTGAAAGAGAAGTGGCAGTATGGCATCAGATTGTAATCCTTTCATGTTCATGGTTACAAACGGTCACAAACGCTATAAATGTAAGAAAGATGTATTCTTACTGAGATTTATGTATATTTGACATTTTGCATTTTAACTTAAAAATGAGAATATGAATTGTGCCTTTAGACCCAAAATAATAATCAGAGTCCCTGGGTATATGTACTATGCAAACAACAAAAGAAGGAAAAAACACAAGCTGGGGCTGCTATTACTTACAGTACATAAAAACACAAACATACTTGTATAGTGCATTTGTCTCTTTGTGTTTTTATGGTATTTGTAGCAGCCCACAATTGTGTGTCTTTCCTTTTTTTTTTGCCTTACAAAGATAAAAAAAAATGTTATTAAGTTATAAAAAAAAAGTGTTTTGGTGCACCTTCCGTTTAACCACTTAAGCCCCGGACCATTTTGCAGCTAAAGGACCAGGCCCCTTTTTGCTATTCGGCACTGCGTCGCTTTAACTGACAAACGGCGTGGCTCCCAAACAAAATTGGCGTCCTTTTTTTCCCACAAATAGAGCTTTGTTTCGGTGGAATTTGATCACCTCTGCGGTTTTTATTTTTTGCGCTTTAAACAAAAAAGTGCGACAATTTTGAAAAAAAAGCAATATTTTTTACTTTTTTTGCTATAATAAATATCCCACAAAAATATATATATAAAAAACATATTTTTGGTAAAAAAATCGCAATAAGCGTTTATTTGTTTAGCGTCTACAAAATAGGGGATAGTTTTATGGCATTTTTATTTATATATATTTTTTTACTAATAATGGCGGCGATCAGTGATTTTTATTGTGACTGTGACATTATGGCAGACACATCGGACACTTTTGGCACATTTTTGGGACCATTGTCATTTTTACAGCGGTCACTGCTATAAAAATGCACTGGTTACTGTGAAAATGACACTGGCAGTGAAAGGGTTAAACACTAGGTGGCGCTGTAGGGGTTAAGTGTTCCCTATTGAGTGTTTCTTACTGTAGGGGGGATGGGCTGTGTGTCACATAACACTGATCTCCGCTCCGAGTACACAGAGCGGAGATCAGTGTCATTGTCACTAGGCAGAGCAAGGAGATGCTTGTTTACATAAGCATCTCCCTGCTCCATACCTCCGTAAAACAATAGCGGGGATACCCACAGCGATCGAGTCCGCAGGACCCGCGGTCCGACTCATGGGGAAGGCGGCATGCGTGCATGACCACACGGCGGCATCTTAAAGGCGACGTACCTGTGCGTGCCTTTGTCTGTCCGTGGCATTCTGCCGACGTATATCTAAAGGGGCCGGTCTTTAAGTGGTTAAACCTGGATTCTAGCTAAAATGCTCTCATTGTAGAGATTTTCCTGCCTTGGTAACACTCGGTTACACCCTGACACACAGAGGGGTTATTTATTAAAACTAAAGTGTGCAAAACCTGGTGCAGCTCCGCATTGAAACCAATCATCTTCCAGCATTTATTGTCAAGGCATAATTGAACAAGCTGAAGTTAGAAACTGATTTGCTACAATGCTCAGCTGCACCAGACTCTGGACCAGATCCACGTACCTTGGTGTATCTATACGTCCGGCGTAGCGTATCTCAGATACACTATGCCGCCGTAACTTACAGCGTATTTTCCGTATCCTCAAAGAATTTGCGCCGTAGGATACGGCGGCGTAGTGTAACTGTGTCGGCGTAAGGGTGCGCAATTCAAATGGATGAGATGGGGGCGTGTTTTATGGTAATCCCTATTGACCCCACGTAATCTACGTTTTTTTTTAACGGCGCATGCGCCGTCCGTGGGGGTATCCCATTGCGCATGCTCGAAATTAACCCGCAACAAGCCAATGCTTTCGACGTGAACGTAATTCTACGCAAAGCCCTATTCATGAACGTTTTACGCAAACGACGTACACGACGGAAAATTTGACGCTGGCCCGATGTCCATACTTAACATTGCGTACGCCTCATAGAGCAGGGGTAACGTTACGCCGAAAAAAGCCTTGCGTAAACGACGTAAAAAAAAGCGCCGGGCGGACGTACGTTTGTGGATTGGCGTATCTAGCTAATTTGCATACTCGACGCGGAAATCGACGGAAGCGCCACCTAGCGGCCAGCATAAATATGCACCTAAGATCCGACGGCGTACTAAGACGTACACCAGTCGGATCGAGCCCACATTCAGTCGTATCTTGTTTTGTGGATACAAAACAAAGATACGACGGGGCATCTTAGAAATTACGCGGCGTATCAATAGATACGCCGGCGTAATTTCAAAGTGGATCTGGGCCTCTGAGTGCACCAGTTTTAGTAAATCTCCTCCATATACCCCTTTCACACTGGGGAATTTTTCAGGCACTTTAGCCCTAAAAATAGAGCCTGTAAAGCACAGAAAAAATGCCTCATCTGCAGTCCCAGTATAAAAGCCTGAAGCCCCGTACACACGGCCGAGGAACTCGACGTGCCAAACACATCGAGTTCCTCGGCCAGTTCAGCCCTGAAGCCGCCGAGGACCTCGGCGGGCCGAGAGCTCCCATAGAACAACGAGGAAATAGAGAACATGTTCTCTATTTCCTCGCCGAGGTCCTCGTCGGCTTCCTCGGCCGAAAGTGTACACACGGCCGGGTTTCTCGGCAGAATTCAGCCAGAAACTCGGTCGGAAGCTGAATTCTGCCGAGGAAACTGGTCGTGTGTACGGGGCCTGAGTGCTTTCACACTCAGGAGGTGTGCTTGCAGGACGTTAGAAAAAGTCCTGCAAGCAGCATCTTTGGGGCGGTTTGCGAGTGGTGTATACAGCGCTCCACCACCACCCCTGCCCATTGGAATGCATGGGCAGCTCTGCTGAAGCGCCTGCAAAAACGCAGTGTTACACAGGCGCTTTTAACCCTTTTTAACCCCTGTTAGGGGGTTAAATGTCCCCCGCTCCCATCTGAATAGCAGCATCAAAGCTCTGCTATAACAGCGGTAAAGCCCCGCTTTTCTGCTACTGCCCCTACTGCCCCATTGTGAAAGGGTTCATAGCGTCTCTGGGACAGGAAGTGAGGAAAAATCCATGCAGATAATAAAACCACAGAAATAAATGTCTGACAGAGGTTTTAAAGTGGTTGTAAACACCTACAGGTAAGCATAGATTAAGGCTTACCTGTAGGTGTTTGCAATATCTTCTAAACCTACCTGGTTTAGAAGATACTTGCCAAAAGGTATACACCGTTGTCTACGGCGCAGTGATGATCCCATTCATAAAAACGGCAATGCCGTATTTGCCGGCTCCCGCGCGCATTCGCGGAGTGACGTCTTCGCCGCTCCGGCCAATCTTAGCGCTGGATTGACGATACCTGGAAGAAACCTTCCGGGTATCTGTGGAGAGATGTCTGCGGCCAGAGGGGGACACAAGGACGGCTTCGGGGGGTTTGATCTAAGGCAGGGATCCTCAAACTACGGCCCTCCAGCTGTTGTAGAACTACACATCCCATGAGGCCGCGTAGCACACTGACATTCGCAGACATGACTAGGGCATGATGGGAATTGTAGTTCCTGAACAACTGGAGGGCCGTAGTTTGAAGACCCCTGATCTAAGGTAAGTAATGCATAATGAGCTAGTATGCTAGTCATACTAGCTCATAATGGCTTTGTCTTGCAGGTTTTTTTTTTTTTTTTTCGGGTTTACAACCTATTTAACCATTGTTAGTGCTGCCAGAAAGACAAGTACTAAATTCAAATCTCCCCAACACAAAAAGGCAATGCAATAAATGTTTTTACCTTTCACAGCATCATTGAAAATAATAATACAAACAGGAGCTGAGCTTTAAACTGTCATTTTGCAACATTTGTAAGTTATTTAGAGATTATTTATGTGCAGCAAAAGAAACTCACTTACTAAAACTGGTGCACACAGAATCTGGTGCAGCTGTGCATAGTAACCAATCAGCTTCTAACTTTAGCTTGAACAATTACAGCATAACTCCACTTTTGTCAAGAAAAAAAAAACATTCCCCTCTGGGTGATCTATGTACATTGCAAGATTATAACAAACGTTGTTGCTGATTCCTACCTTTTGTTATTCTGAGGAGATCCCTCTGTGTTTTTCTGTGCCTCTGTTCTGAGTGGGTCTAATGGGAGTAATCATAACTAACTGTGTGCAGATTCAGGCCACTAATGAGGAAACATGCTGGGCCTGCATCCCTTTAGATGTGTTCCTATTGAAATTATCTCTCCAAAAATGAAATTTTTGTTGCAGGGATGCCTGAAATCTGACTTTGTATCTTTTCTGGGAAAATTTGTGAGCCAATCACGCAAGCAGGGAATTATGTTTCTGGGGAGTGGTCAGTACACACTCTATGTACAGAAAAATTCCAGGCAGCCATATTGCAATGCATTCTCAGAAAATGACAGGGGCTGCAGAATGAAAAAGAAAGGTAATTTTTAATAACATTCAATTACAATATGATAAGTGTCGCAATTATATGAGCTATATTGTTTTTTCTTAATTTGCTATTTTTTTCCCCCACGAAAGTGGAGTTACCCTTTAAGAGTCTGTTGGGAAGCAGTTTACATCACATAACAAGTCTGCTGGGAAATTGAGTCCGAGGATGAAAGAACATCTGTGATAGGTGGAACACTGAACACAGTGTCAAACGCCTATCACGGAACGGGACTGGACCAGGAGGAAGCCGTGAGTTTTAAAAATGGATGCCCACAGCGCAGCCTGTCAAGAATTTCAGGTACGCTGCAATGTGCACAGTGAGGTTGTAATGGGCACAGTGAGGTAATGGGCACAGTGAGGTAATGGGCATAGTGAGGTTGTAATGGGCACAGTGAGGTAATGGAAACAGTGAGGTAATGGGCACAGTGAGGTTGCAATGGGTACAGTGAGGTTGCAAGGGGCACAGTGAGGTTGTAATGGGCATAGTGAGGAAGGGCACAGTGAGGTTGGGCACAGTGAGGCGTGCAAATGGGTACAGTGAGGCATGCAAATGGGCATCGTTGACCTTCTTTTCCGCTTACATTAGCTGCTGCATTCTCACCCTAGGCTTATACTCGAGTCAATACTTTTTCCAATTTTTTGTGGTAAAATAGGTGCCTCGGCTTACTCGAGTATATACGGTACTTACGACCAGAGAATCCAGTGCTGTGCATGCTTCACATGCAGTTCCTAGTGTGAGCTGGCCCTTGAACAATACAAAAAAAAGCATAGTACAGTAAAACATTTGATTGCAAGCACAATTCATTCTAGAAACATGCTTGTAATCCAAAGCACATGTATGTAAGAGCACATTTCCCCATAAGAAATTAAAAAATATTTGTTCCACAACCATTTATTCATACATAAGTCCTTCCATATAAAAAGATTATAGCAAGGTTGTGTAACCATAAAATGTCAATCCACAATTGACAGCCTCCACAAGGGGATTAGAAGCACAATCTAGCAGAAGCTAAAGAGAAGAGAGACGCCTCTAAGTGTAGCAATATGGTTACATTTAATGAAGGTACAAAATTTAGCAATTCACATGGTTGATAATATAAAGAGTAACATCTTAGTATGCAGGTATCTGGGGTAAAGCTGTCCACATAGACCATCCCCCACACTGCCGCCTCTCACCACTGTCAGTCTGCAATCGTCACCGGGAGGACTATCCTGCAGCAAAGCGATTGAACCTCTCATGGAGTGCAGCGTGGAAGGGACGACGTTGATGGCGGTGTGGAGGATGGTCTATGTAGACAGCTTTACCCCAGATGCCTGCATACTTAGATGTACCTGTTTTAATCATCAACCATATGAGTTGCTAAATGTTGTACCTTCATTAAATGTAACCACATTGCTACACTTAGAGGCATTTCTTCACTTTTATATTCAATTGTGATGGATAGATGCTTAGTCATAGCTATGACTAAGCATCTACTAATGATGTGAAACATGTTAGCTTTTTTGTCCCCTATGTCCACTTTTTACCATTGATTGCAGTGTTGCATGATTTTTGGGATGTTATACAGCTTTGGATTTTATGCCTTGTTTATTTTGTTTCAATAAATCGCCTATCAGAGTGCGGCAGTCCAGGAACATTTATTTTTTCCACCTTTTTATTTTAGTTTTGGAGAAACTTGGGATGGTAAACATTTCTTTCAAGTTTTGGTTGCTGTCCATGATCCCTTTGGGAAGATTTTTCTGTCCCTGTGATAGCCAAGAAATATGGGGAGAGCATGTCAATGGGCCAGGAAGACACAGACAGCAATAATAACCTGACAGAGGTTCAATCACTTCCCCATTTTACTGACAAATAACTTTTTCCTGTCGCATCATGGCAGCATACACCTTTGGGTTGTGGCTCCGCCTCCACAACCTGATAGGACCACATAGCACAGGTAGAACCCGCGCCACGGACCTAATATTTTCAAGTGCTATAGTGATTCTAATGAAAGTAAGTTAATTATTAAGTGGCTGCCCCTACGTGAAATTCCACCGAAATGGAATGTAAAAAGTGAATGGGGGTGGGGTAGTAGGTGTTGGCGCCTCTTATTTTATGTATAAAAAAATAAAAAAATATGAAATAAGTAATATATATAAATATGTGGTGTTTAACCAGTATAAACCTATAGTTCGGTCCTCATATGACTTATTGTGGTATATAGATCAAACCATTACTAAACCATAAACAAAGTAACCATTGTACACAAAGTAAGCATTGTAAAAAGTCTGTACAAATACAAAAATAAATAAATTAAAGTGCTCTGTGCTGTGAATATCAACTGATACTATATATATAGTCCATGCAAAAAAGTGCTTTGTGCTTCATATGATATTATGCAGATGACAGTGTTCACTCAGTGCTCCCTCTTCACATGCTCTGGTGGGTCCCTCACTCACCAGATCCAGGCACCCACAAGGGGTAAGAGGCCTTCCCAGTGTTAGCCCTGTGTCGCTCTCTGGCAAATCTCCACTTGTTTGGACCCCTTCAGTCTGATGTGTAGCTCAAAGGAGAGAGAGTGCCCACATAGTGTAATATAGTTTGGTAAAAAGTTTATTTTACATAAAAAGTCAGGTACTCACATTTGACAAGTAAAAATCAGGCATTTTGTATTAGATATCTCAAGAGTGTTTGCGTCTGGATGCTATCCCGCTCGACCGGTTTCGTCTGGTGACGTCATCTGGAGCGGTCGCCTGATTTTTACTTGTCAAATGTGAGTACCTGACTTTTTATGTAAAATAAACTTTTTACCAAACTATATTACACTATGTGGGCACTCTCTCTCCTTTGAGCTACACATCAGACTGAAGGGGTCCAAACAAGTGGAGATTTGCCAGAGAGCGACACAGGGCTAACACTGTGAAGGCCTCTTACCCCTTGTGGGTGCCTGGATCTGGTGAGTGAGGGACCCACCAGAGCATGTGAAGAGGGAGCACTGAGTGAACACTGTCATCTGCATAATATCATATGAAGCACAATGCACTTTTTTGCATGGACTATATATATAGTATCAGTTGATATTCACAGCACAGAGCACTTTAATTTATTTATTTTTTGTATTTGTACAGACTTTTTACAATACTTACTTTGTGTACAATGGTTACTTTGTTTATGGTTTAGTAATGGTTTGATCTATATACCACAATAAGTCATATGAGGACCGAACTATAGGTTTATACTGGTTAAACACCACATATTTATATATATTTCTTATTTCATATTTTTTTATTTTTTTATACATAAAATAAGAGGCGCCAACACCTACTATCCCACCCCCATTCTCCTTTTTTTCCTCACCTGACCAGGACTCGAATCGCGAGGTATCCCTTACCGTTTGTCGCCCAAGCCAGGTTCAGCCTCTCCTGGGTGGAAGTCCTTCCTGTACAGCCTCTAAATTAGCTATATGGTTGGAGCCCCATTCTTGTGGTCTGGGGGGCATATTTCAGCCTCTCCTGGGTGGAAGTCCTTCCTGTACAGCCTGTAAATGAGCTACATGGTTGGAGCCCTATTCTGGTGGTGAAGGCTTCTCAAAGAAAGCTTTAAACAAGCTTTGACGTAAGTGACAGCGTTTCCTTTTGCATTCCATATGCTTTTACTTCCTTTCTCTGTGTTATGGGCGTTTGCCATTACCAAGATGGCTGAAGCAGTACAAGTACACTGAGCTTGAGAGACAGGAAGTGATGCGGCCTCTGTGTTTCCTGGCTAGAGCTTTCCAGCATGGTGATCTGATCATGCGCAGGCACTGATATCATCACTAATGGAAAATATGAGTTCTAAATGGTTTCACTGCATTTTTGGCAACAAATGCTGGAGATCTCTACTCATGCATGCTGGATATTTATGTGGTCATTGTTACAGGTATGTTTTCACCTTTTATGGCATTTACCTGGGTTTTTCTTATGTCCTTCTCAGTGTTGCTCTATGATCATTGTGCTCTTTATGGCATTCACCTGAACTCTTCCTATCTCCTTCTTAATCCTTGCTCTGGGATCACTGTGTTGGGCTCAGTTTCCACTAGTGCGACTTGTCACTGCAAAATCGCATTACAAGCTGTACCCCATGATTTCCAATGAGTAACGTTCGTATCTGTGTCCATAGACCCCAACAATACACATGCATTGCTTCAAGTTGCATCAAATTTTCAGCAAATCACGCGACTTTCAGGTTGCAATAGTGGAGACTTAGCCTTATGCCATTTTTCATTTCAGTCTGCTGCTTTGCTCTGTTTCTAGGGAAACGCTGTCCAGTCAGACCACCCATTGCTTTAAGGTATAGGGATTAGGTAAGTAGTGAAGATTGAGAAAAAGAGAGCCAATATCTATAGTCCTGTAAGGACAACAAGATAAAGGGAGCCTTCTGACGGTCAAGACAAGTTACCATCTAAGAACAGACATCTAGGCAATGTTGATTAAGCTCATCAACTCGCCCCTCATTATTAGTGTTGCTCACGAATATTCGCATTGCGAATATTCGACTCGAATATAGCATATTCGAGAAATCGCGCTATATTTCGAATTTCGCGGTGAATATTCGCAATTCCGAATATTCGCATTTTTTCAATTTGATTTTTAAAACAGATCACATCCTATCGACGTCTAAAAGCATTGCTGGTATGATTAGGGACCCTGGGCCGAGTAGCTAAGCTGAGGCGATCCTTTTATGTTGCCAAATTGAAAAAAAAAAAATTGCGATTTTTCGCTATTGCGAATGCGAAAATGATTGCGAATTTTCGATAACTGTGGTAGGAGAACTCTGATTGTCTTTGATGCAAAAGGGGGGGGCTTTGTGTATGTGTATGTTATGAATATTTGTATGTTTGATATTATTTTTTTTTGTAAGAAGGAAAAAATTGCGCATACCTTAAAAAAAGGGGAGAATACAGCAGCAACTCAAAAATGTTATACAACATAAATTAATACAAGACAGAAAATGGAGTCGCTCTACAAGAATAAAAAATATGTCTAGTGACAAGACATGTGGGCAAATTATAAAATAAGCAAGCGCAAATAACTTGTGAAATACACAGTGAAACAAATATATAAAGAAATATAGTCCCAATAATAGAAAAATAATCTTTCATAAAAATGTCTTTGATATGTGAAGTGAAAAAAAGTCCAAAGCATGCAGCATGAACGTGTTCAATCTTCAAGGTGTTTGATTGACAAACGGCTGTGACAGATGGATAGAGTAAAGAATCACCACCAATGCAAAACACTTTTTATTTTCTATTGTAAAATATCAAGAATATTCTGAGCCAATCAGAGTGCTCCTTCCGCATTTGCCGAATATTCGCAATTATTTTGTATTGTAAAATATCAAGAATATTCTGAGCCAATCAGAGTGCTCCTTCTGCATTTGCCGAATATTCGCAATTATTTTGTATTGTAAAATATCAAGAATATTCTGAGCCAATCAGAGTGCTCCTTCTGCATTTGCCGAATATTCGCAATTATTTTGTATTGTAAAATATCAAGAATATTCTGAGCCAATCAGAGTGCTCCTTCTGCATTTGCCGAATATTCGCAATTATTTTGTATTGTAAAATATCACGAATATTCTGAGCCAATCAGAGTGCTCCTACAGCATTTGTCGAAATTGCGCAATAAATATCGCATTCGCATGTTGCGATATTTCGATAAAATATCACGAATATTCTGAGCCAATCAGAGCGCTCCTCCAGCATTTCTCGAAATTGCGCAATAAATATCGCATTCGCATGTTGCGATATTTCGATAAAATATCACGAATATTCTGAGCCAATCAGAGTGCTCCTACCGCAGTTATCAAAAAATCGCAATTATTTTCGCATTCGCAATAGCGAAAAATCGCAATCATTTACTTTCGATAAAATATCACGAATATTCGAATTTAGCGAATATATCTCGAATATTCGAATATATATTCGAGATATATCGCGAAATCGAATATGGCATATTCTGCTCAACACTACTCATTATTACTGCTCTCCGTTTACAAACATCACAAATTACTATCCCTAATAGTTGCTGCATTTGTGGTTGAAAGTCATTGCCTGCCAAGCTAGCACTATACAGTCCTGCAAGGATCTCAAGATAAAGAGAGTCTGCTAAAAGCCAGAACAGTCATCATTCAAGAGCAGTCATACAGGCAATTGATCAATGTCATCATCTCACCTCTGATTATGTTTGCTCCCCGCTTACAAACACCACAGGTTACCAGCCCTAATAGTTGCTGCATTCGTGGTGGAAAGTTATTGCATGACAAGCTACAGTGCATGAATTGCCTATCACTTCCAACCTGAGCCAGTAGATGGTGTCCAAATTGGAAAGTTTGCCATGGGAAGAAAGCATTAAAGGGGCCACAAGCTTTGAAGCTTGCCCAATAGAGACCCCTTTTCTGCAAGGGCAGTTAAGGACGCAATTACCTGGGGTGAAGTGGAGTAAACTCTCCACAAGGTTAGAACACTAATTTCCTTCACTGAACAACTGGAGGAGTTAATCCAGGAAGACTTGAAGGGGTCAAAGACAAATGCCCTGATAAACAGGCTGTCAAAACTGTATACCCTGAAAAAGCTAAAGGTCAACCTGCTGCAGTCTCCTCTAATGGTGGATGCATTATTAATGTAGCTGGCAAGGCATGCTACTTTACTGTCACATTCAAGGAGGCTCTAGTCCAAAGATTTGATCTAGATCTTGAGTGCTTCTACATACTGTAGCATCTGCAGGTGCTGGCACACCAGCAGTAACCAGCACATGTGCTGAGTGAGTCTAATGGGAATGGTTCATAATTATCAACCAGCTGCTGCACTTGCAGGACTCTGGAAAGTGGCAGGGTCTGCATCCCTTTAGACATAATTCCCTTTTGGGAGTATCTTATCAAAAATAAAAATTATCGCAATATATGACACAATCTTGCTTTTATCTTGGTGCAGACTTCTGGGGAAATCAGTGAGCCAGTCATACAAGCAGGAAATTATGTTTCATTGCTTTTTACAGGAAATTGCAGCTCTGCAAAAGTGGAGTAATCCTTTTAATAAGCCTGTCTGGAAGAAGTGAAGAGACAAGGTGGAAACAGCTTTGTAAGAGCTTAAATTGGCAGCATACTTTGTGGTGGATGTGTCAGACGTCAATCATTATTTTTTCAAGAGCGGTGTTCCCCGCGGTCATGGCAAGTAGTGCACTATGGCTGAAGCCATGGTTAGTGGATCCCGTTAAAAAAGAAAAAAATGGTGCAAGACACCAGAACACCAGTCTTCGAGTGGGCGCAGTTCAATCTCTCGTGGCTAAGGGCGATGTATGTCCCAGGAGCCCAGAACCAGCTGGCCGACATGCTAAGCAGAAGCTTTGTTTTCAACAATGAATGGACTCTGAGCCACCAAGCAGTCTGCCTCATAACCAAACTTGGGGCATTCCGGATATAGATTTAGCAGCAACACCAGACAACGCAAAGTGCCAGAGGTATCTGACAAGAACCCCTTGCCCATTAGAGGAGGGGATGGACTGCCTACAGCACGACTGGAACCTTCATCGGGTTACATCTTTCCCCAGACACCTCTCATACCAGGCTCAAGATGTCAGCATCTACAATTATAGCAGTCCTTCCTTTTTAGCCGAGGCGGCCATGGTTCACAACTTTCCTTCACCTACAGCAATGCTATTACAGCTTCCACCAGCAGTCGATCTACTCTCTCAGGGGCAACTTCTTCATCCATCCCTGGAAAGAATGCACCTGACAGCCTGGAGATTGAAAGGGCTAGGTTCCTAGACCAAGGTTGCTCTCAAAACGTGGTAGAAACTCTTCTTCAAGCCAGAAGGTACACCACCAACAGTACCTACAAGAGAATCTGGGAGAAGTTTCTTTCAGTCGCACAGCAACAAGCCTGGAACCCATCATCTCCAACAGTTGCTCAAATCTTTGAGTTTCTCCAGTTAGGCTTAGATAAAGGCCTTGGGTCAAGTACCCTGAAAGTCCACGTGTCGGCCTTATCTGCCATGACAGGAGTCAAATGGGCGCAAGAGCCTCTCGTCATTCAGTTCCAGAGGCTCTGCCTAAAGATAAGGCCCCCAGAAAGCCTTCCTTCCCGACCTGGGATCTTTCGGTTATACTAGAAGTTCTATCCCATGAGCTATCCATTGGAAAACATCTCCTTGTGGGACCTAACGCTCAAGGTCACCTTCCTAATAGCGATAACATCGGCCAGGAGAGTATCAGAGATGCAAGCTCTATTGGCGAAGGAGCCAAACCTAATCGTCTACCCAGACAAAGTAGTCTTAAGACCATCTGATCGCTTCATTCTGAAGGTTTCATCCTCCTTCCACTTCAATCAGGAGATTACCGTTCCTGCTCTCTCCACAGAATAAGAGAAACCACATCCGCTGGATCTGAGAACCAACATCCTGGCATACCTCTCAGCAACCAATGACCTTAGGAAGTCTGAAAACCTCCTGGTTATCCCACACGGCTTTAGGAGAGGGCAAGTGGCAACCTCTCGCACCATGGTGAAGACTATCAAAAAGGCTTACTCACTGAGTCAAACACAGATACCTGAGGGCTTGAAGGCACATTCCACAAGGGCAATGGTGACCTCCTGGGCAGCCTACTGCAGGGTGTCCTCGTAAACTATTTGCCAAGCAGCGACTCGGTCATCTAGAAACACCTTTATATCTCGTTACAAGGTGGACTCTGCCCGACTGTCCACAGCAGAGTTTGGACAAGCAATTATTCAGTCCAACACCTCTATTCCATGTAAATAAACTTGACATTATGCTCAGACCCACCCAGTTTGCCAGTTATTTCCCAAAGGTGTATGCTGCCATGATGCGAAAGGAAAATTGTATACTCACCTTTCCGCAATTTTCCTTTCCTGTTGCATCTTCATGGCAGCATACAGATGCCCACCCATCTGAGGTGAGGTATATATATACTGAGAATACCTGGGCGGGGCCTCTCTGGGTTTAATAGCTATGCGGTCCTATCAGGTTGTGGAGGCCGAGCCACAACCCAAAGGTGTATGCTGCCATGAAGATGCAACAGGAATGGAAAATTACGGAAAGGTGAGTATACAATTTTCCGTTTTGTTTGCACTCTGTGTCCCCACTAGAGAGACTTCTCATCAGTGTATGTCCTAACAGGAAGTAAAAGGAAATCTCACCAATGAAGTAACAGATCACCCTGTCCAAAACAGAACAAAACATTTTGGTTGGAGTTAGGCCTGAATCCCAGATACAAAAATGTATTCAGCTCTGTGTTTGACATCATTAAAGTTGTTTTATAGGTTCACAATTTTTTACCGTCATGCATTACTGTAAAACGCCTTCTGTGTGCACTGCCCCCCCCCCCCTCAGCCATCCCAATACTTGCCTGAGCTTCCTCTTGATCCAGAAATGAGAGCTGAGCCTCACGCGGGTCTCTCATGCCTCATTGGCTGAGACAGCAGTGGGAGCCATTAGCAGCATGGGGTGGGGCCGAGACATATGTGTCTTATGGACGGGGCTCTGGAGCTTGCTATTGGGGGCACTGGCTGAATTAGAGGAGCCAAGAGTGCCAGCGTGGGACCTAAAAAGAGGAGGTTGGGGCTGTTCTGTGCAAAACCACTGCACAGAGCAGGCAAGTATGACATGCTTGTTATTTTTTATTTATTTTTGTAAATCAAGCTTTAATGTCACTTAAAAATGCATAACTTTTACACTGTAAGTACCTGCATTTGATTGTTATCAGCCTGATCTGATGTTATCAGATCTTAGACTGAGAAGGGGGAGGCAGAAAAAGAAAACAGTGTAGTGCATTGCTCATGTGTCAACAAATAGCATGATGATAGTGGGAGAGAGCACAGTGACCAAGATATGAGCTCAAAAGTTTGCTGCTTCTCCTTTTGGTGTCTAATTGAACGCTGGGGAAAGGACAAGACCTGTTAATGTTGCTGAAGCAGTGACAGATCCTGCCAAACAGGGCTGTGATCTCAGGACTGGGTGGGCATGAATACAAATCATTTGGCAGGTAAAACAGCTCCGATATATGTATATACAGTATTTCATCTGTATATTTAACTTTAATTGTTTGCCTGGAGCCCAGATTTAAACTACAAAATTAGTTGTACAACAATTTTATGCTACACAAATTTTTGCTGAAAGTGTGATCATTTTTGGTAAATCGACTGTAAAATGTAAACACTAATCAATAGCTTATTTCAATAAGTAATGAGTGAATCCATGGAATGGATCCTATATCCAATTATCAATGGCAGAAACCGCTTTTCACCATCTACTGGGTTCCCATTTTGAAGAACGTCCGTTGTCTTAAGATATTGTTTCAGTTTTTCAGTAAGTCCTTCAGCAAGAGGATGCTAATTCTCCCCTATTCTGTACACAAAAAGGATGAAAGAGTTAACCGCATGCCTGCTTCACCCAGATTCACAGAAAGAGTTGTGAGGGTTTAAGGACAGACAGATGTCACCTCCCCTCATTCTTCGTGGAACATCTTCCCTTCAGTTAACCATCTGGCCGCCCTTTCAAACCTAATGAAAATGAAAGGAATTCCTGATAATTATATTGCCTTGAGACTGGCACATTCCACGAGCAAAACAACCTGCTTTAGTACAGTTGTATGTTTTAATAAGCAGACAATGCGATTTGCTCTAACTAATTGCTTTTTCTAATGTTGTTAGGTTCTGTAAACTACAATACACATATTACAGAAGTCCCAAAAGTAAGATGAACACTGTTAATTAAGTTTCTTCAAGTTTCTTCAGAAATTCTTTCTTACTCATAAATAATGTGATTACAGATTGTAAAGGGAATGATTCCAGCATGCATCAAGAGCAATTTTTCTTTGTATAATGATTTCACTTTTTATCATTGAGTTTTTAATGCCCAAAATAAGTTTTCTGCACTAACATGTCACCGGAACTGGCAAATCAGGTAGTGCCCCATGTGTATGTCAAGTAGTAGGTCCACCCCTGCAGCCACTTACTGCAATATTTTACCTGCAGGGAGATTATGGGGTTGATTTACTAAAGGAAAATAGACTGTGCACTCTGCAAGTGCAATTGCTCCAGAGCTTAGTAAATGAGGTGAAGCTTCACATTACTAAGAATACCCAATCACATCCAAGGAAAATAAAAAAAACAGCATTTTTGCTTGCACATGATTGGATGATGGAAGCCAGCAGATCCCTCCCTCATTTATTAAGCTCTGGAGCAACTGCAGTTGCAAAAATGCACAGTCTATTTCTCTTTAGTAAACCAACCCCATAGTCTCCCTGCAGGTAAAATATTGCAGTAAGGGATAATTCACACTATGGTGGTTATTTACGAAAGGCAAGTCCACTTTGCACTACAAGTGCAAAGTGCACTTGAAATTGCACTGAAAGTGCACTTAGAAGTGCAGTCGCTGTAAATCTGGGGGTAGATCTGAAATGAGGGGAAGCTCTGCTGATTTTATCATCCAATCATGAGCTAAAATGCTGTTTTTTATTTTCCTTGCGTGTCCCCGTCAGATCTACAGTGACTGCACTTCCATGTGCACTTTGCACTTGTAGTTTGCACTTGAAGTGCAAAGTGGATTTGCCTTTTGTAAATAACCCCCTAAGTGCAATGACTGGTGTTTTACCACACTCTAGAACTCTGGTCACCACAAGGACACACAGAAAACCTTTGTGTCCTATTCACACTGCAACACAACCCAAAGCTGTTTTGTAGTGGGCTACAATAAAATGCAGACATGTTGCAATCTATTGCAGTGTACAGTACAGGATCGCATGTCACTGTACAGCAGCACCGTGCAATGGCCTGCTGTACAATGACATGAATGAAGTTTACTTTTATGCACTTCAATTATGTACAAAGAATGGGGCGCTGTATGACGTACTCCACACCGCCCCCTACTTCAGTTGGAATGGACAACTGCCGGAAAGGTAAAGTGGGGATCCCTTGATGAAGTCACGTGATTAGTGATGTAATGAGTAGGGTGGGGCTGATGGCGTCAAGCCGTATGACAGGAAGTTTGCGATCCACCATCTTGTGTCTGGAGACCGGGTCCCTTAAAGGGGTTGTAAAGGTTTGTGTTTTATTTTCTAAATAGGATCCTTTAAACTAGTGCATTATTGGTTCACTAACCTTTTCCTTCGATTTCCCTTCTAAATGTTTTTTTTCTTTATCTGAATTTCTCACTTCCTGTTTCTCCTCAGAAACAGGAAGTTGCCCCCTGTTCTGGCTGGGGGTTAGTCAGTCAGAACAGCTTACTGAGGAGGAACAGTAAGTGAGAAATTCAGACTAAGAAAACAAAGAAAAAAATTGTTTTTGAAGGGAAATCGAAGGAAAAGGTAAGTGAACCAACAATGCACTAGCTTAAAGGAACCTATTTAGAAAATAAAATAATACATCTTTACAACCCCTTTAATGGGAAAGAGGCTTGTTGTCTGCAGTCCATCAGATATCCCGACTCCGGGTCACCTGATCACTGTGATAGCCTCTGATTGGCTATATTAGTGATCAGTCACTGTGAAGCCCGCCCCCAAGTTTTCTCTCTCTGAATGGAGGAGAGAGATACATTGTATCTCTCTCTCTCCTTGCAGAGAGAAAAAGAAATTGCATGTTAAACAAAAAATCAATAATAATAAAATAAAATAATACATAAAAATACCTAGAACAAGGTTTGATCTAAGTCAGTGCCAGGGTTAGTGTTTGGGTCAAGGTCAAGTTCGAATTCAGTATTTTTTGGAGGCAGGATTTTTTTTAATTAGTGTCAGTTAGTGTCTGTGGTAATATCAAGAAATATACAGCTAAATTTAGAAAATATATATATATATATATATATATATATATATATATATATATATATATATATATATATATATATATATATATATTTTTAGTTTTTGGCCAATTTTTCTTTGATAATAAAGAAAAATCAGACGATATCCATTACCATTTACTACCAAATGAAAGCCGAAGTTGTCCTGAATAAAAAGTGGTATAATCCACTAGATGCACAGTAGTTGTGATGATATCTATGGTTTTACTAACACATGTCAAAGTTGCAAAATTGTGCTTTGGCATTAACATTTGTTTTACCCGCAAAGTGGTTAATTAGGGTCAAATACTGGAGGTGAGGTATTTGTCAGTGAAAGGGAAGAGCACTACAGTTGGTAGAACAATCACAAGTGAAATATATGGATTGCACATTAATTAATCAGATTGAAGAATTAATTAGGATATGAATAACATCTCTGCCACGTTTTTTATATCAGCACTAATTCTTTATACCATACAGACTACATGGAAAGACTTTACTGCACTTACTGATTGGTTAATGACATTCATTTATAAAGAAAGACGTTATGAATTTTCTTTAAGTGAATATCTTTTTTTTAATGTAATTTGTTATTTTAATGTTGGTTTTGTCACGCATGTTATGTTTTGGGCATGTTTGATCACATATCATAAGAAAGCGCTGCACTGAGATAACAGTATTTTTTGGTGCAAGGGAAGTTGCCCTTGGAATAGTTCCCAGCCATCATACTACCTCTTGCAGTAGGAGTGATACTCAAAGGCATTAGAAAAATAAAAGGGTCTCTCTTAGGAAAGTCTCACCATAAAAATACCAACATTTGCCAACTGGTGATTTAATACACCAACTACCCAAAGCTAAAATATTATCCATCACTTTTGGACATTTTGAAGATTAATTGTAATCTTTTAATTTTTAGCTATCAAATAGAAATCAGGTCGTTTAATAAGCAATAAGAAGTTCATGCTGAATCCTTATTGATTCAATGTTAGGAATTAGTTGTTTTTCTGAAATAGCTTCCACGCTCTGATAATTAGCAATGGCTTATTTAAATAAGTCAATAGCATTCCTTACTAATTAATAAAGATTTCTAGCTAAGGCACAGAATTTTTATTTGTGTTACGTTAGTAGTTACTTACCCATGTAAGCTTTTTGTTCATGAATGCATTTTTGGAAGACAATGTATAGCTTAAGAAGGTTTTGTTTCTGTAGAGAAAAAAAAAATTACAAAAAAAGCAATTGGCTTGCCCCTATTCCTGAACTACAATAATACTCCTTACTAGTGGGAACTGATTTGTATCTTTTAGTACAGCTATGGCTTACAGTCATAGGTGTGCGCACAGGGTGTGCCTGGGCACACCCTAATCACCCCCTGTTAGTTGTAACAGAAATTTTTTCCGCTGGCTGTTCCCTTTCAAAACAGGCGCTTTCAGCGTCGTAATGCATTCCATGCTGGAACTCATACGGCGCTCGCGCAATTATGTCATCGCCTGGCGCAGTGATGCGTTCCAGCCTGGAACGTGGAAGTGCGCCGTATTACGGCGGTCATTTGAATCTAAGCTAATGCACTGCACTTTATCACTAGCCTATAAAGGCATTCACTCAACAATGCTTCCCTGTTCTATTACCGTCAGCCGTAACTCGGCCTACGCTACAGAGATGGGTGTCATTACTCCCCATGCCGGAACACCGCTCCAGCCTCAACTACTCCTTTAGTGCCATCTGCATCTAGAGAAACCAGGAGCCATTGCTGGGGACAACCTTTGAGACTACCTTGCTGAACATCCTTCATCACAGAATTGCTACTACCTATACTGAAGCCTGCAAAACGGATAAGTAGCTATTGTGTTACTTGTAGTGCCATAGCAAGATCTGATACTTTTGTGCCGGCCATGCAATCCAACGAACCGATGGATTTTTTCATCAGATATCCGATGAAGCTGACTTTCATCAGTCTTGCCTACACACCATCGGTTTAAAATCCGATCGTGTCCAATGGGGTGACGTAAAACACAACGACGTGCAGAGAAAAATGAAGTTCAATGCTTCCGAGCATGCGTTGACTTGATTCTGAGCATGCATGGATTTTTGACCGATGTATTTCCCCACAGACGATCGTATTACTTTTTTTCACCAATAGGGAAAAAAACTGATGGGGCCCACACACGATCGGTTCATCCGATGAAATCGGTCCATTTTCATCAGACGAACCGATTGTGTGTACAGGGTTAAGACCACAAAAATGGTCAGATAAAATAAAATCTAATTCATCAAGAGGTAAAAATACCTTCAGATCTGGTATGGATATTAAGGGGAACCCTGCATCAAATAAAAAAAATTACATGGGATTCCCCCCAAATATCTCTGGTATGGATTTGAGGGGAATTCCGTGCCAAATAAAAAAAAATGGCGTGGAGTTCCCCCCAAAAATCCAAACCAGACCCTTTATCCGAGCATGCAACCTGCCAGGCCACAGGAAAAGAGGGAACGAAAACGAGAGAGCGCCCCCCCCTTTTGAACTGTACCAGGCCACATGCCCTCAACATGGGGAGGATGCTTTGGGGGTCTGTGACCCCTCAGCACCATATCCCCATGTTGATGGGGACAAGGGCCTCATCCCCACAACCCTTGCCATGTGGTTGTGGGGGCCTGCCGGCGTGGGGCTTATCGGAATCTGGAAGACCCCTTTAACAAAGGGGACCCCCAGATCCCGCCCCCCCATGTGAATTGGTAAGGGGTACATTGTACACCTACAATTTCACAAAGAAAGTGTAACATTTAAAAAAAAAAACACACAGACACAGTTGGGACACAGTTGGGATAAGTCCTTTATAAAAAATAAAAATTAAAAAAAGATTCCAGCGGTGGTAATCCACTCTTGATCTCCACTCCACCGCTGTCGGGAATACTGCGATGCATGATCTCCTCTCCAGGCTCCAGCGATGATGTCCAGCGCAGCGAGGAACAGGATCCTGCGTGACCCCGCCCCCCTCTGACGCAAGGGGAAACCCAGGCTTTCTCAGTGACGTGACGGTGACTATATGTATATGTGTCTAAAAGTTGGAGGTGGTCAAAAAACACATTCCACCCTTAGTAATATCTTGCTTATGGTAAAACTTCCACTGCAGTTTATCCAAAGTGAGAGAGGTATTAGGAAATGTATGTTGAAAATGCTTAATTTGAAGTACTTTATAGGCATCCCTACTTTGCTTTTCCAGAGGCACATCTACCAAAGTAGTATATCCTCTTTATGACCATGACTTAGCAGAAAATAACAGTTTTAAAAATTCATAAACCTTTAGTTGGCAGGTCGTTGATGGAAATGGCTAGAGATATTTTTTGTAATAAGTACTTCCAAACTGCTATAGAAGCTAAATGGAAGGGTAATTTGAGACCTGTGGTACCACAGTTACTGGAGCATGGTCTGACCATGATATGTCATGTATGGATACTTGTTAGAGATAGAGAGTTTCAAAACAAAATTAGGAATTAACTACAATCAAAGGTTCATTCCCAGCAGGCATACTATAGACACCCCCCAGGAATGATATTTAAAGTGTCAGATACCAAGAGAGTGGTAATAAAGTGCTATGTGGAACGTAAAAAGCAGCTGAACTTCTATAGTGTTGGCAACACTCATAAATGTAAGCATATATAATGAAGTAGCGCTAATTACTCTAATATAAAGTGCTAGTGAACAATAATTAATCTCAAAATGACTCAATTAATAATAACATCCAAATAAATCTAATACGAAGGTGCATCACATCAAACTAACATCTGAATACATAATTAAATATATAAATTTAAGTGAAAATAGTCCATGGTTTCATAGACTTCCTCTATAGACTACTCCTATCCCTGATGTCTGTTCCTTCCAGGAGATGCCAGGATGCATACCCGACCCTCTCCCCTCTTCTAGTTTGTTTGCACAGGAAATTATTCAATTTTTTGATTAAGAGACAGACTTTCTCTTTGAATCATCATATTCTTTTGGATGCACCTTATTTATGGACTATTTTCACTTAAATGTATATATTTATGCATTTATTCAGATGTTAGTTTGATGTAATGCACCTTATTATTAGATTTATTTGGATGTTATTATTTATTGAGTCACTTTGAGATTAATTATTGTTCTCTAGCACTCTATATATCAATGAGGATATCAAAATATAGCATGTCCAACTAAAATTACACATGCCTTACAAATCAACTTTTTTAAATGTTAGACTGTGTTTAAGCTAACATAGTATAACACAGCTCGTATGTCACAGCACAGTCATTTACCCCCCGGGAATACCAAACAGGAGATAGATCACTTGTAAGAATGGTTTAAAGGTGAGAGCTGTATTGAGCACAGGGAATACAGTAGTTTTTTGGTTATAAATCCATTTTGCCTCTTGTTTTAGGATCACCTTCTCAAAATCCCCTCCCTGTGGGTTCTGCAGGATTTTTTCCAAAGCAAGAATGAAACCACTGTTAGTTCAAAACTATGTTGTAAACCTACATGTTTGCAGATATGCGTATACAGGAGACCCACATCAATGTAGTATAGGTGATCCTGTACACATCTGGCAAAGGTGCATTTGGTCTTGCCAATATAGAATGCACCACATATATGCAATGTAGACCACTCCTATTGTCTGGCAGTCTATATATATCCTAGGCTTCAAACTACATTTTCAACTTGGGTACAATCAGCCTGATTGATTTTGCATGCGATCATTGCTAGAGGCTGGTATAGCCACTAGCAATAACCACTGTCTTCACCTGGAGGTGATGACTTCCCCCGCCCGAAGAATACAATGGCTTAGCGGAAGAGATTCCCCAGTGAACACTGTCTGCCCATCTGCCTGGTATTCCCCTGTCGCCTGTAGGAAATAACTTCACTACGTGTATGGTCTGCATAACAGTGCCCCTGGAGATAATCATATGTAAACAGATGCATATCCATTTGCAGCCACCTGCCCATAGATTAACATAGAACTTACAACCTTAGACTGTGGGATAGATACTTTAGAGTCTTTGTCAAGGATGGCTTGTTTTAAAGCTCTTTTACTGCTTGTGAAGAACATATTGGCCCAGATTCACAACCAAGATACAACGGCGTATCTCCAGATATCTCGTATCTCTGCGTTGCGCCGTTGTATCTATGCGACTGATTCTTAGAATCAGTTACGCATAGATATCCATTAGATCCGACAGGCGTAAGTCTCTTACGCCGTCGGATCTAAACTGTATTTTTTTTTTACCGCTAGGTGGCGCTTCCGTTGAATGCCGCGTTGAGTATGCAAATTAGCTAGATACGCGAATTCCCGAACGTACGTGCGGCCGACGCAGTAAAGTTACGACGCTTGCGTTAGGCTTTTCCCGGCGTATAGTTGCCCCTGCTATATGAGGCGCAGCCAATGTTAAGTATGGTCGTCGTTCCCGCGTCGAAATTTAAAAAAGTTACGTTGTTTGCGTAAGTCGTCCGTGAATGGGGCTGGACGTCATTTGCGTTCACGTCGAAACCAATGATGTCCTTGCGGCGTACTTTGGAGCAATGCACACTGGGAAATTCCACGGACGGCGCATGCGCCGTTCCGCAAAAACTTCAATCACGTCGGGTCACAGTAGTTTAACATAAAACACGCCCCCCTTCCACATTTGAATTAGGCGGGCTTACGCCGGCCGATTTACGCTACACCGCCGCAACTTACGGAGCAAGTGCTTTGAGAATACAGCACTTGCCCGTGTAAGTTACGGCGGCGTAACGTAAATCAGATATGTTACGCCCGCACAATTTGACGTGGCTGTACGTGAATCTGCCCCTTAATGTCCATAGCCTGGGGACCAGTGCACTGCAAGGGTAAGGCAGCTTCAGTAGATTGTATGCAGTGTTGTAAGTAACGGCGTTTAAATAAACGCCGTTACTTAACGATTGGTTTCCAAGGGGTAACTAGTAATCTACCTGATTACTTTTACCCCATCGGCAACGCTGTTGCCATTACATTGGCGACGTTACCGAGTTACATTGAGCGGGGGGGCATGACCGGATGTAGGAGCGGTGTGTGCGGTGTGGGAATGATAGAGTGAGTGAACCAGCCCCTCCGCTCCATACCCCTCGCCTATGCCCTCGCCTTTCCCTCCAGTGACAGCAGTGGGGCCTGGAGACCTTGCAGCACCTTGCAGCACCGTGGGTTCATTACCCACACGTAGCGCCCCCCCTTCGAGAATCGGCTCCTACCTTGCTGTGGATCGCAGGTGCCGCGGATGGCCTTTAGGGAGCCCGGATGGTAGTACGGCGGTGTGCGGTGAGCAGTGTGAGAAGCCGGGAAGTCGGGGGGGGGGGTGGTTGCGGAGCACGGGGTCGGCAGCAAACAGAGCTGAGTGGAGTCCCGTCGGAAATCTCGCGAGACTTCAGCGAGGCCACAGCTACAGTCAGAGCCAGACCTGGAGCTAGCTGAGTGGAGAGAGAGAGCTCCGGTGTACTCTGCCGCACCCTGCTGGGGAAAAAACAGACTGCAGTGAGTATGAACTTTGTGCTACTGGCTGAGCTGACACTGTGACTGCTGCTGATATTGCTTGTAATTGTAAAGCTTAAAGGACTCCAATTTTCTGTCTATAAGCCTGTTATATATTTATAGACAGATAATTGGAGTCTTTTAAGCTTTACAATTAGGCAAAGTAATATTTTTGAGGGGATATAATTCTCACTAAGTCACTAACTCAATTACTTTTTCGGACAAGTAACTTGTAATTGTAACTAATTACTTTTTTAAAGGAAGATGAACAACACTGATTGTATGTGAAGATCTGTGGCTAATTTCTAGGTCTGCTTCATTCTGTTTGTGCTTTCAACAGTTTCTTCTCCCACTTTAATCATCATATTAAGAACCCATAGTTCTTAATACCACCTGACCCCTCCATTCATTCGGGCAGTCGATCGGTCAGTCAGTTGGACAGTCAAACCCCCCATCGTTCAGTCGGTCACTTATCCTCTCGGCCAATTGGGTCTTAAGACCCACTTCCTGATTGACTGAGAAGGGAAGCAGGAAGACTATAGCAAATATTAATTATCGTCACACAACTGGGTGGGCTCAGGCACAGTGCTCTGTGCCCTGACCCCACCCTTTTTTCAAACCAATTAGAACCTCAGACTCTAATCACATGTTTAGAAAAAAACATTGAAATCAATGCACCCTGTATGTAGATTAGGAGCCAGGCGCATGGTTTAGGGGGCGGCACCCCTGCTCCCCTAATGGAGCGGCTGCCACTGTATATGTCTGACCTCAGCTTTTCTAGTTACTGTCTTAGGAAAAGCATGATAAGGCAAACACTTGTTGTTAAGGTATACATATACCTTCATCAAAGGAACATGAATGCTTTACTGCCAGTGTTACTTTATTAATTAGTTTTTCCAAGTAATATTTAGATTGCTTTCAGACTGTCCCTTTTTATCATACTGAATGATGTACTATACAATATTTTGTAGTCCACATAATGTACAGGTCAGTGTACTCTCTGCCTAATATTTAAATTCTGTGCTGTGAGTTTGGAATGTATAAATTGAAAGTGGCATATCTAAGTATGGGAAATTAGCAGCAATTGGCTACTCCAGCTTTATTGCATACGTATTCCAGCTTCCGTCTTGTACTTCCAAGGTATATTTAATGTATGCTGAAAACAAATTGTTCAAAGGTTGTTTTTAGAAACTATATTTTGATTAATGTAACTGAGCAAGTTGAGTTGTATATTCAGCTGGGTTGCTTATTGATCAAAAACTACCTAGTTAGTAGTGGATTTTAAAAAGCCCACATGACATTTAATATTCTCAGCATTTGATCTTTTCAGGCAAAGTGATGATTCTTCAATTTGTAAAACAGATCGAATTCACATTTTGTACTACAACCAAGAAAAATGTTGGTCATTTTCTAGAGCTTACTTTCTGAACTGCAAATATTGGGTTTACAAAAAAAAACTCTGATATTTAAACTGAGATTTCTCCCTTGTGATAACAGACTTCTTCTGTTTATATAGCAGTGATTCTGAAGGCTACCCTACACCATATACATTATTGACCATCTAAAAATGGTAGTATTTTGTATTATTTTGGTATTTATTCTTTACTTTGTAGATGACTGATGTTACTAGAAACACAACCTTTGTTTTAAATGGTTTGCTAAAAGTATATCATAATAATTAATGCAACATAAATTAGTCACTTGAGAAAATGTTCATGAATATTAAAGAAATAGCAAGTATACATTTGAATACTATATACTTAGCAAACAAAATTATATTAATACATGCATCCATATTGATTCAAAAAAATAAGCACCACTTTCATCCTTTGGAAACTGCAAGTCTCTCTTCTGTGATTGCAAATGAGATTTATAGCTTGTTCAGTCTCTGATTCATGTTACAAAATGATACAGCTGTTATATAGGTGAAAGTTATCCCCCCCACAGCATAAAAAGTTTTCATAATTAAAATCTGACTTCAACCAATTTGTGGTTTCACAAACACTGAATAGACAAATACATGAAAAAGTGGTGCAGCACTAAACTCCCCCAACACTCTATTCTTAAATTAATTAAATATCCCCCAGTTTACAATACTAAACCAGTAAATATAACCTGATTAATGTAACTTATAATTAAATCACGAAGTGTATCAAACAATATTATAAAAAGTGCCTAGTATCAGTACACAAATGAATTTGTATTTGCGCTTAATATTTTGCAGTTTATCCAAGTAAGAGCACTTAAGTCCCATATCGGTACACTGACACCTCCCAGAGAACCTCAGATTCCTTTTTGGCATAGTTAGTGTTTCAGTTTTCTTAATAGCACAGTGATTACACCTTCCTCATTGTCAACATCACTCATGTACTAATAGATGTACACTCACCCAACTTAATTGACTTTGTAGCTCTAGGAGGTCAGCAAACACCTGTGGAGTGTGGTAGGTGCATCTAACCAAAAGTTGTCACATCTCTCATAGTACACAGATCACCGTAACTTTTCTTCCTAGTTTATGGTCTAGCTGGAATCGCTATTTACCATATTTAGACAGGATTTGTATGTGTAATACTAAAGAGAAAAAAACATCAGCTAGTGCTCTTAGTTTGTAAATAATGTAAAGTGCTCTCGCGCCACCAAATTAAATTTTATAAGGTGTAGATAGATCAATAAATATATAAATAAATAAATGTATATGTTTAATGCTGCTAAATCTAATTTAGGTGAGTAAATCTGTCCAATAGTGAATAAATAATAATATGATCAGCACATTAATACATTTCTAGCAGTGAAAAGATGGCTATGATAACCAAAAATGTAATAAACAGTATGCAAAGAGAAAATGTCCCATATATGATTAATTAGTGATGATGCACAATAATCTTCTTAAATATATGTGGATTCTTCCAGTAATTTTCTATGTTGATCTCCTGGATACTGGGCTCATAGAGCGCTTACCTTCTTTCAAATGGTTTTATGCCTCTCTGAACAGTGTATGTCAGTCTGGAGGTTTCCTGTGATAATTCCCCAGCTGGTATCCGATACTGTTAGTTTCGGCTTGTGCGTCCCTTGATATTGCTCAAAATATAAAAGAGGGTATTCCCATAGTGAAGTAAGTCATGCTGTGTTTATTAAATATAGAATCACTTACAAGTAAAAGAAAACTAACCAGTTCCGCATGTGCTTCAGGTTTCCGGTCCTTACATGTTACGCCATGTCACGTGGCTTCATCAGAGGTCTCCATTTAATAAACACAGCATGACTTACTTCACTATGGTAATACCCTATTTTATATTTTGAGCAATATCAAGGGACGCACAAGCCGAAACTAACAGTATCGGATACCAGTTGGGGAATTATCACAGGAAACAGACCAGGAAACCTCCAGACTGACATACACTGTTCAGAGAGGCATAAAACCATTTGAAAGAAGGTAAGTGCTCTGTGAGCCCAGTATCCAGGAGATCAACATAGAAAATTACTGGAAGAATCCACATATGTTTAAGAAGATTATTGTGTATCATCACTAATTAATCATATATGGGACTTTTTCTCTTTGCACAGTGCTCTTAGTTTGGCAATGTTTATTAAAACACACATAAAAAATATACTCATATAAAAATATCAATAAAAGCTCTTTCTATACAAAACCTTCATTTTCATATGGCTTGCAAACCCTCGGGGAACATAAGGCAGAGAAAATGAGATGGTGTTTTTTCTCTACTGGGCATTACACATACAAAGCTTGGAGACTGTAAATATGGATCCTGGTTGGACCTGTAACTGGAAGGAAAAGTAAAAGCCTAGTATGCACAATGATATTATCAGATGAATGATTGTCCATTTGTTTTGCATGCTAGTGTCTACATTGAAAACAAATGGGTTACTAAAGCATGAACATTCTTGTACAACAGAATACGAATTCAGAAGTGATGTCATGTATTTGTATTGTATTTCTGGATGAAATATGCACTGGTTAAACAAAAATGGTACGATCTGGTATCTTATGAGAAGTATTTTTGGGTTTGTCCCTTTGGAAAATTTCAGATGAAAGCTGTGTACTAACGATCAGATTGTCGCACAATCGCTTCGAAAGCGGTATTTTCTGTACATTATTCTGATTGTGTGTACAGGGCTCTACAGTGGTCTGTGTACTACGAGAGATATGACTACTATTAATTGGATGCAGCTGCCATACACCACAGGCTTTTATTGACCTCCTATAGCTTAAAGGGTGTGAACACATCTATTTGCACATATGTGGTGGTGACAACGGAGAAGTTGTAAACACTGTGTCATTAAGAAAACTGAAACAATAAGGATTTTGTTTGAACTGTGTGTCATAAGGGAATCTGATGCACACTGAGAGGTATTAGACTGATCGGAATCTTGAGTGTTATAATTTGCATTCCATATTATGAAACACAAATAAGAATTTTTTTGCGTACTGATGTTGTGCACTGTTTTATAAAATATTGTTTGATGCACTTAGTGGTAGAATAATATGTTTCATTTAAAATATGGTCATACAGATGGACTTCTCTTTTACATTCCTTTGTTCCTGCTCTCTGTCCTCTCACTGTTCACTGGCATTTATACTGGCCACCACTGGAATGAAAGTGTATATTGTGAGGGAGCTAGTAGTGTCTATAATCAAGCTGCACACAAAGGGAAGGCTTGGAGTTATATATTGTGCAATTGTTCTGTGATACATTTTTATATTACCTAATATAAATTAATTTTAAAATATTGCGGCCTGATACATTCTTGCTGGGTGACATAAGGCTCAATTCACATTCAAAACTGTAAATTTTTTAAAAAACAGTCCTGTACATTTTTTCCTTTGGGAGTAGACAATACTAGTCACTTTGCTGAAATATAGAGATTCTTATCCCTTTGTTAAAGCTTAGTAAATTGAGCCTATAATGTGTTGGCGTGATTTAATTTTCTGTTGCTGGTTGATGTAATTTGTTATCACAGTGTGATATGTTCATGATCATGGTATAGTATAACAATATTATGTGTTGATGCTGGGTGCTATAATTTGCTGTTGAAGTGTGATGTAGGATGTCTACATGGCATGACATACTGTTGATGATTTATTGTATTTGTTCTTTTTATTTACTTATTATTTTATTTTGTTTCATTTCACAAAAATAAATATTGTTTAGATGGGGAACCCATTTTTCTCATGAAACAGGCATTTACTTTTCTTAAAAGCCTTTTGTTCTTAGAATTCAAAGTCTAATCTCACGGAAAAAAAAATTCCCTTAGTAATAATAAAATGTTATTTATCAACATTAAAATTGTTTTCAGCCATGTGACAGTTTTTTCTGCTCTCATTGGCCATGATTATTGATAATAATAATCATTCTAGCAACAATTGTTATAGTGGCAAACACCACTTTTGGATAGGTCCCCCGTATACTTTGTCCTTTAGTGACTACTTTTGTCATCTTATGACTGGGCTGGAGCACTGAATGCTAACTGAGTGCGCAGTGATACCCTGTAAGACAATAACGAATACTTGTACAATATATAAATACAGTTATATAGAAGAGCACATTCTGCAACATTATATAGAACATGATAAAGCTGGACCTACTGTATATACTATACATGCTTCAAATGTATATTTAGCTATTTAGATTGATTTTCTCAAGTCTATTTACTGTAACATTACATTTAAATACCATGCAAATTTAAAAATACAGTGTTTTTTTTATTCTGTGCCCTCAGAGACCCTAATGCCATTATGGGAAGAGGGGAATTTTGACCAAGATGAGGATCTAGACATTAGCACCTCATATATCGATGCATTACCATCCATTGCCCAAATACAATATAAAAGGAAGTCTCAATCGTTCCCTATTTTGCAACAGAATTTTCATGTTTGGGCCTACATGATATCAGACACATTGAGAACATAACCATATGAAATCTCACACCTAATTTACAACAGGCATTATTTGAATTTAGGGGCAACCACAACCACAATTGGTTGGAATAATTCTCAGTTTCCTAAGATGTGTCTGAATATGCTAAAAAACCCAGAGTAGTACAAACATATTCCAGAATATAAGATTATTTCCTTTCAGCAGAATTTCAGGATATTATTTAGCAAACCCTACATTGAGGGGATTATTGATATAAATACCTATGAATTTTTAAACATCCAACATCCCATTACTCCCACATTTTACTCATTGCCGAAGATCCATAAAGATATCCATGACACTCTTGGTTGGCCTATAGTGTTAAGTATTGGGTATATATTTCTGATAACGCTAGTCAATTAGGTAATGGTCATTTGAGACAATTTGTCACTTTGTTACACTTGTGTACAAGATACTAGGGATCTTCTCAGAATTATTGAGGACATTATTATAACTTTAGGTTCCTGACATAGAAGCTTTATATAGCGCTATCCCCCATTCTCTGGGAAATGCTCCTATTGCTGAATTCCTCAAGGGATGGAATCAATCAATGTGGCAATATAACCAATGTGAAATGGAGTTATTGCACTGTATTTTGTCTAGAAATGTATTTATTTTTGATGGCTCCCACTACCTCCAGGTGCAGGGGCAATGGGGACGTGTTGGGCCCTGTCATACACCAACCTGTACCTGGGGGGTAAGTGCATTCTTTATTTTTTTGAACAGGACTCACCTGTGCCACATTCTCTCGTGGCACAGGTGCATAAATTAAATTTTTGTGATCTGGACAAGGTCCTGTGAGGATCTGAAAGTTTTCGTGCATCATATTGATCACAACGATTTCAATCTTAATTTTACTATGTCATGTGATCAGCATAGGGTTAACTTCCTAAATATCAAAATTATGGTGAGTTTTGATGGGCAACTTGTGGCAGATTTTTTTCAGAAACCCTCTGCTGCAAACACGATTTTACATGCATCTAGTGCACACCCAAAGTCATTGAAGAATAGTATCCCTTATGGGCAATATCTGTGAATCAAACTACACAAGAGAAGAAGACTTTGGTGTTCAAGCAAAAGGAACTTAGGGCCAGATTCACAAAAGGGATACGCAGGCGTATCTGCTGATACGCCGTTGTATCCCTGTTTCTATCTATGTGGCTGATTCATAGAATCAGTTACGCATATATATCCCTAAGATCCGACAGGTGTAATTGTTTTACACTGTCGGATCTTAGGATGCAATAACGCGGCCGCCGCTGGGGGGAGTTCTCGTCGTAAACCAGCGTCGGGTATGCAAATTAGCACTTACGGCGATCCACAAAACTTTTTACCGTCGGAAAGTCGCTGCAAGTGTTAGTTTGCCGTCGCAAAGATAGGGCTGCTTTTACAAAGTGTAAAATTAGTACACCATGTAAAAGTATACCCGTCTTTCCCGCGTCGCTTTCAAATTTTTTTTTACATTTTTTTTTCCTGGCGCAACTCTTTTTTACCCGTCGCGATTCACAAAATGTCGCCGCATCGTAACTTCGTGCAAAGCACGTCGGGAAATTTACGTCGGGAGCATGCGCAGTACGTCCGGCACGGGAGCGCGCCTAATTTAAATGGGACTCGCCCCATTTGAATTGGCCCGCCTTGCGCCGGAGGGATTTAGGATACACCGCCGCAAATTTCCAGGTAAGTGCTTTGTGGATTGGGCACTAACTTGGAAAATTTGCGGTGGTGTAACTTAAATCGTTTAAGTTACGTTGCGCCCGGGCTACATGAATCTGGCCCTATAGAACTAGTTGCTGCAGAGGGGAGAGAGCAGAAAATGCTTGAAAAAAGAATGCTTAGGTGAAAATCACGAGAGTCACTTAGTAAACATGTGCAGAATGAAAACGTTTTGTTTTGTTTCGTTTCAATTCCTTATTTAAATGAATACATTTTGTTAAATTTTTTAACCTGTTTAATTCATTTTCGGAATTCATTTTATTTATTCATATTCCAAATGATTAGAATACAATTACAATAAAGGAATAGAATAAAAAAAAATAGAATAGAATAGAAAAGAATATAGCAGAAAATAAAAGAATAGAATAGAGTCAAACAGAATCAAATAGGAGAGAAAATTAAAGAACAGAATAACGTGGAATAGTATAGAACAAAATAGGAAGGAATAGAATAGAATAAAAAATTGAATAAAATAGAAAAATTATAACCAGCTTCTGAAATTCGAATATGAGTGAGTGAATAACTTATATAGCGCTACAAATGCAAACTGAATCGCCTCAAGGCGCTAGGTATCCATTTCCTTCCATTTAGCCTTCAGAAAAGATGGGTATTGAGTTTTTTCCTAAAGGCCAGGTGATTTGCTTCCGTTTGGATATTAGTTGGTAGTGTGTTCCACAGTCGAGGTCCTTGAAATGCAAATCTACGTTCTCCTTTGGTCTTGTAGCAGGCCTTGGGGATTTGTAGAAGATTTTGGTTAGTAGAACAGAGAACGCGATTGGTGGTGTGGTGTTTTATTTTCTCGCACAGATATTGGGGGGCGGTTCCTTGTACACATTTGTGCAGGCAGAGGGCCTTAAATGTGATTCTGTCCTTTACAGTCAACCAATGGAGGGACCTCAGGGAGGGAGAAATTGACTCCCAGGTTTTTTTTCCTGTTACCAGTCGTGCTGCCATGTTCTGGACAACTTGTAGGCGAGCGATCTGGTATTTTGGGAGACCGAGGTAAAGGGAGTTGGCATAGTCGAGCCTGGAGTTGATTATTGTACCTACCACTACTGCGGTGTCTTTTTCCGGGATGAACGGAACGAGTCTTCGTAGCTGATGGAGAAGATGGTGGGATCCGCTGACTACGGACCCAATTTGTGCACCCATTGTCATGTCGGAGTCAAAAATTACTCAGACTTTTGACCTTGGTGCTTGGGGTAATGGTCTGTCCCAATATGGGCAAGGGTGTCCATATTGCCCTAGCAAGTCTCTTTTTGCTTGCGTGGAGCAGAAGGAGTTCTGTTTTTGATCCATTAAGTTTAAGGCGACTTTCTGTCATCCAATTATCTATCAAAGTGAGGCATTTTTCAAGTCTGACGTGTTGGTCCTTTTTGTTGTTTTTTGAAAGTAGAGTTGAGTGTCGTCGGCGTAGGAGTGGTAGAGTAGATCCTGGTTACTGATAATTTTGAGGAGTGGGCGAAGATAGATATTGAATAGCACGGGTGACAGGGGGGACCCTTGGGGGACTCCACATGTCAGAGTTCATGCTTCCGAGGTGAATGGTCCCAGATTCACTATCTGGGATCGATTTTCCAGGAATGAAGCAAACCATGGTAGATCAGAGTCAGCAACTCTGGCTACTTCTGTGAGCTGAGTCAGCAACATTTTGCGATCTACTGTGTCGAAGGCCGCACTAAGGTCCAGCAGGATCAGAAGACATGATTCTCCTTCATCTGCTGCTTCGAGAGCATCATCCCATATTTTGAGAAGTGCCGTTTCCGTGCCGTAACCTGGACGAAAACCTGATTGTAGAGGGTCCAGTAGTTTGTGGGAGTTTAAATGGTGTTGTAGCTGTTGTACTACAGCTTTCTCCATAATCTTGGAGAAGACCCTGAGGCTGGTTATAGGTCGACGGTGGTTTGGGTCCTTCGGGTCAAGGTTGTTTTTTTTTAGAATGGGCTTTTTTATGCCTTGTTTTAGGGAGGGCTCTACCGAGCCCTCCTTAAACGATTGGTTTATCAGGTGTGAGATTGAGGGTGCCAAGATCTCGGCACATTCTTTCAGCAGTTTTGTGGGGATGATGTCATTCGGTGCTGTACTGTCACGCAGGCTACCAATGATATTTTTGGTGGTGTCAATGGAAATTGGCTTCAGTTTAAATTTTATTGATTGAGGCAAATTTGTAATAATATTGCCTTTTTGATTTGTGGGGGCGGGGTTCATGATTTTATTTTGCTGAATTGTTTCACAGATTTTTTCGATTTTGTTGATGAAAAAATCCGATAATTTATTGCAAAAATCTTGTGTTTTATGTTTCCGAGCCTCTAGGCAAGCTGGATTCTTGGTTTGAGCAACTAGGTTGAAGAGCTCACGGGGCCGGTTCCGGGCTTTTTCGATGATATTTGAGAAATATTCTTTTTTTGCTTTGAATATTTCCTTGTGATATTTCTTAGTGGCTATCTTATAAAATGTTTGGATTTTCCACCGTTGGGTTTCTTCTCCAGGCACCTTCCGCTCGTCTGCGTTCTTGCTTCAATAACGTAAGAGCGTCGTTGAACCAACCAGTGTTGTTTTTCCTGCATTTCAGAGCGATTTTATCTGCAGTAATGCTTTGTTGATGGCATTTAGTGTTTCGACTGCTGAATGAGTTTGATTTATTGTTGTTATTTTATTTAATAAAGTGGTCTTGAAGAGTTCCGAATGGAGGTTCTTCTGTGATCTCGTCCAGTGTGTTGTTGACGGGTTTGTCGGTTTATTGCAAACGGTGTTATTCGTTATTTTAAAATTGATTGTGGTGATCTGTCTAGGGTAGGGGGTCTATTCTCTAAAATGTTAACCTCCATGTCTTGTTTGAAGATGAGGTCGAGGGTGTGCCATGACACATGCGTGGGGGCGGATATCAGTTGCTGCAGACCTAGTCCTTCCAATTGGTCAATGCAAGCCTTGGCAATGGGGTCCTGTGAGGAATTTGCCCAGAGGTTGAAGTCCCCGAGGAGCTGTTTAGTATTCAAGGTGTTTGTAGTTGCAGAGTGAGTGTTTCCATGAACGGCAATGCACTTTGTAGGTCTGGTTTGGTAAGTGCGAGGTGAGACTTGTAAATCACTGCCAGGCCTCCTCCTCTTTGCCCACTTCTGTTTTCAGTTATGATACCATACTTCTCTGGCACCAGTTCGCCTAGAATGGTGTTACAATCCAATGTCAGACAGCTTTGAGTGATGAAGAGGCAATCTATGTTGTGTTCGGTGATGAAGTCATGGATCGTGCGTTGATCAGGGCGCATGATAATTTTTCTTTCTGTAGTATTATTTGAATGGCGTCTGGTAATATTGCAACGAATGATTTTTGCTGAATATTTGAATATTTGAAGTTTATCATGATCCCATCAAACGCGGATGATGACAAGAATGGTTGGCGGACGCCAATCTCTGGTAGTTTGCGATGGCGGCGCCAAGCTGATGGGCAATACTGTTGATGATGATGATCGATGGCGGAACGTTGGGACCCCCCAATCTAACCCTCCTTGTTGATCCAGAGGAAGGCAAAAAAAAACCTTGCCGAGCGAGGTCAATTGGCTTCTGCAGGTAAAAAATTCCTTCCTGATCCATCTTCCTATTCTAATCTAATATTGTTTTCTATTCTATTCAAATTCAAATTGATTCTTTTTGAATTTTGGATAATGGTTATATTCTTTCTATTCTATTCTATTTATAAAAGGATATTAATCAGCACAAAAAAATATATGATGAAATAATGAGCAGCTGTACACTCAGGGTCAATAAACTTAATCCCAGCTAATAAGATATTATCATAATTAGTGCAGCTCTAAACATTCTCTCTGGAACAAATAAATTAATATAAAATTCATAAAAAGTTCATAATAGTTCATAAAAGGTTCCCACAAAGAGTGTCCACTTGTAATTAATATAGTCAGGTGACAATGTGCAAAGCTTTCACCACCGGTATCACTAGCAGCTCCCCTCACTACGTGGACCCTTGATTAAACAGGTGGGTCAAATGCACCTTCCCATACAGGGTTCAATATACTTGGATTCCACATCAGTAGGTGTTAACACAACCAGCAGATCAGATGATCCTACTCTCCTTAATGTAATATGCCACAACTCCAGATAGACAAGGTGCATGCAATGAAAGGAGATATATAGTGCTCTCTGTATGGAACTTGCTTTTATTAGAAAGTAAAAATTGCACTTACAGACATGGCACTATCACACAGTGCCTGGTGTATGAACATTCACAAAGTAAACACGATGATGGCCACGGGTGACGTCACGTGATTCCTTCTATTCCGTATGCGTTACGTCCTGTGGGTGGGACTGTGTCAGTGGAAACATGCACCCGTCTATTTATATTCTCTATCATTTAATAATAAAATCATCGATTGGATATAAAACAGTTAAGATTGAATTCTATATTCAAACCTGACGGCCCAGACATCCTAGTTTCAGAAATATTGTCTACGACTGAGCTTTCTTATAAAATTCCATCCCCTCCAATGTTTCCTCACTCTCAATACCCCAACATTTTAAGCCTTTTGGATCCCTGTTCGTGAAAGAGACGAAAATGTTTAGATACATTTTGAGTTTTAAGTCCCCTTTTTATATTGTTTACATGCTCACCTTTACAGACATGATGGGGCCCAGATGTCCTCCCTACATATTGTAGACCACAATCACACTCTAGCATGTAAACTACACCTATCATAGAGCATGTTATAAGATCCTTAATGGAATAATGTTTATTAGTGGCCCGAGCTGTAAACTCCTTGCACTTTTTAGCTATTTTTTCTAAACTTTTTGTGTTGGACATTATAATCCAACAGCATTTTGAAATTATAATTACCCTTCTTATCTTCCTTATTTTTATTGACTACCAATGATTGTCGATCCATCACTTTTAACCCGCTCTATTTCACCATCAAGCGTGGCTTGCATATACCCCTTTTGTTGAAATCTATTTGATAAAACCTGAGATTGGGCAATAAAATCTTCTTCATGAGTGCAATTCCGCCTCAATCTTATAATCTCCATATCTAAAAAGACCATTCGGTCTTTACTAATATTCCACGCAAGTGAAATGTTCTTAGTATTCAAATTCAATTTCCGCATTAAAAAGGTCCAAGTTGGCCATATCTCCCTCCCAAGCCATGGTAAGGTCATCAATGAACCTCTTGTAGCATACAAGTTTGTGTGGACGATTTTTGAGTGGGTCAAAAATAAAGAAATTTCTTATGTTTCCTTGACAGTTTGGAGGAGGAGAAAGTCCACTGTACCGATGTTGTTGCATCCTCATGGCCAATAATGGTATATAAAAGTTTAGAACAATAATATTGAAAAATTGGTTCATTTTAAAACAGGATAGGGTGTTGGGTCCTTTACTACCGACATGTCCACAGTTTATATACAGAAAGGCCCCCACGTTACGTGATCATTTAGCACCTGAATATTATGATGGCCGCGGATTATTTTATATAATTTTTATTTATTAAATTAATTGCTGCACTTGCATTGGAGTGTTCCTTAAGGGTTTCTACGTTTTTTCTTTATTAACTCCATGTATTTAGCGTGTATTATGTGTTTTAATGGGCACTTAATGGCACTTCCTGGCTGTGCTGGGTGGGTGAGGTAGTTTGAAAACTTTGAATTCAAATACTTTTTGTATTTGAATTTGAAAACTTTTCAAATTCAAATTTGAAAAGTATTCAAATTAGAAAAGTATTCAAAAAGTATTCAAAAAGTATTTGAAAACAATTCAAATTCGAATTTTATCCGAATTAGTTTTTGCTATTTTGGATTAGTTTAAATTTGGTACTATTGCAATTCGAATTGATTACAGCGCCTGTGCAGTGGCACATCCACCTGTGCAGATGGTCCGGGAGATTGGTTTGCTGGGGCTGGAGTGGGACGGGGAGGAACGGCTATCCTATGGCCATATATAGCCCAACAGTTTGGCCTGGTTGTGTTATCTGTTGTTCAGGTGCTACAAGGACTGCTAATGCCACTCTTTTTCTTTTAACAACTGAAGTAAATTGCTGCTTCTTGTGTATGGATCAGATAATGTGCTTGCCTGATGTTGGGCAATGTTATGTTATACTTGGATGACATGTGTAGCAATTTTGGGGAAGTTTTTCTCTGATTAGCACTTTCCATCTTATATGCAGGTCAGTGAGTGGATAGTTTGGAGTGGAATATACATACATTCCGTTGGGTGGCTACTATCTTTACCTTCTTTGAATCTTTTGGAACACAGATATCTAATAGTCATTTAATAAAATTAAATGCAGATTATGATTCTATTTAGCCTCATAGGAGATAACCACACTCTGTGCCTACAATCTTTCTTTTAACGCAGGTTACAAGGTGGATGGTTTTCACATCCCCTATTGGTCACCTCTGGGCTTCCTAGATCCCCATTGCCCCAATCTGTTTTTGCCCTGATGTTAGGAGTAATGCATTCTGAATGAATAATATAGCTGTGAGTAATTAAGTGTGTATAACTGTACATCTATATCTGTAATTATGATGTTTATTATATTGTCTTTTTGAATCTGCAGTTTTTTATATGTTAAATCTGTATTCATCAGCTGTACCCCTTGAATCCCTGAGGAAGCTTAACCAGTGAAACACATTTGGAATCTTACACCTTTTGTCATCTTTCTGATTACCATCAGTCTGCATATTGTTTGGTTCTAAACCTACTATACTCATGATTGAATATGTATTTGAACATAAGAAGGTGTATGGGGTAGTTGAAGTTATAAACATCTCATATTTATCTATGTTTTTTTAGGGACTTATTGTCCTTTTTTTTATAATAAAAAAAAAGTGTTTTTAATAAACTTATATATGTGTTTTTCTGAGGTCATAAAAAGCCCCATCTTTTTCTATTTTTTGAGATTTGACCTTTACAGGCATATGATGCTGAGGTTACATAATTACCACTTATTTTAATTTTTTATAGTTTTGCTGTGGGATGCAAACTCCACTTCTGGACTTTGTCTGTTAGTGACTGGATCACTGAATGATGAATTACTGCACAGTGATCCTGCACAGTGATCCCCTGTAAAACAATAGTTTATATAGGTACATATATAAATACAGTTATACAGAAAAACACATTCTACAATATCACATAGAACATAGTAAAACTGGACCTATGTATTACACATGCTTCAAATGTATATTTAGCTATTTGGCATGATTTTCTATTTAAGTCTATATACTGAATTATTACATTTATATACTCTGCGTATTAAACAATACTGTGGATTTTTATTTTTGATAATGCTCCAATTTTTTGAATATTTGAAACACACCATTATAACTACTCCTGAGAAAACATTCTGAGACATCCAGACACATCAATCTTAAGCAGCAATTGACATTGTAAACATGTGCTTAATGAGCTCATGAATATGCATTACAAACTGATTGGTGTGCGCATAATCACATTGTAATTTAACATTATGGGGTAAAATGATAGCACATGAAAAGTTTGTCTTATGACAACATTTTGCACAAAGGTATTAGTTGCTTATAACTATATGATAGTATACAACAGTTACAATCTGACTGATTTATATGTAAACAAATCAGATGCAAAAATCATTATTTCCATTTTTAGTCCTTGCTGTTTTAAACCCAGTCACAGGAGGGTGGAGAAACTATAATATCATTTTTTTTTTCTCAAGCTATAGCTTCTATTCACTGAAAAAAATGCTAGCAAAAAGGGTACCACACTTTTTTAAATCTTTTTTACACTGTTCCATTATATAAAGGTATATTACCTTATTTTAAAGTGAGACTAATTGTTTGAAATTAATTTGTTGTATTTTAAATCTGAATCATTTCTTACAAACAAACATTTAATTGATGCTCCCATTAATTGTGGGTACAGAAAAAGCCATATACTTTTAGTTCTGTGTGCACCAGTTTTATTAAAAAAACAGTGTTAAAAAAATCCTTTAATGCCTCATACAAACTGGCCATGTGTATGCTCCATGGCAGTTTTCCCGACAAGAAAAACGCTGGGAATCCCGGCGGGAAAAATGAGAACATGTTCTCTTTTTTTCTGCCAAGATTCCCAGCGGTCTTTTTCCCGGCAGTTTTCCTATGGGAAATACTACGTTGGAGCATACACACAGCCGGGATTCCCGGCCAAAACGCTCATGGCAGGGGAAAAAGCTGCCTAGCTGGTTCTCGGCTTTCCCCTCAGGTTTACCGGTGGTAACATGTCTGCCGGGAAACCAATACGTGTTTGGACCCATCAGAGCAATAAAGCCTCTTTATTTATGTTTTTCATAGTTTAGCAGCAGGAAAACCTCATTGATCATGGAGTTATCAATAGCACAAGTATTTTTGTTCTAGTAGTGAAGTCAATAGCTTTACAACTTTTTATGCTGAGGCTTGAAAAGAAATACATCTATTGCTACAATCAATTACAGAGAAGCACTTTTTTGTAATGAATCCTACATCCCATTTCAGTTTAGATTGCTTAAAGCGGGGGTTCCGCGCTCCTGAAGTTTTTTTGTTTTTGTTTCCTTAAACGCTTCTAATGTATATAAAATAGTACTCACATCTTTTATGTCCCTACCGCCCCGCAATCACCGTTAGCATAAAAAATTACTTTATAAAATCTTCTTAAGGCCGTTTCCATTTTGCTTGTGGGCAGCGTGAAGCCCACAAGCAAATGCTTCCGGGAAGCGGTGAATGCGGATATCCCAGCATTCACCGCTGTATCCCGTGCATGAGAAGTGTTGACGGCGAGCAGCGGCGTAATGAAAAGGTTACGCCCCGTTGTGACGACATGCCGTCATCTGCCTTCTGACTCGTATCCTGGGAAGCATGACACTGTGCTCCCAGGAGACACTGGGGCGATTGCGACATGAATGACACGCCCACTCCCGCAGGAGGGAAACCCGGAAGTGCCTGGTATTCCCTGCGGAATAAAGGTACTGGATTCATTAAAAAAAAAAAAATAGCGGACTTAACATGTATGTATTGTGGTGGTCTTAATCGGACAACTTTTCTATTGAGGGTGAACCTCCGCTTTAACAAAGAGGACATTTGGGAAATGTTGTTTTGTTTTAAAACAATACAAATGTTGCAAGTTTGAACCCCTGTTAAGCAACGATCCAAAATTAATTTTGTAAAATAAATGACATGCTAAATAATGTAGAATTTTAACTATAAACTCTTAATTATAAATGATAGATTAAAAAAAGTTAAAATGGCAGTTGAAGAGCAAGAATATCTCTTTGGCCTACAAATACAAGGGCAAAAAAATATCAGAAGCATTAAATACAATAATTATGTATTTTTACTTATTTTCTATTTAAAATAGAGACTAGGGACAAACTTCCAGTTCATATCAAACCCCTCTTCTGAATGAAATTTTCTTGAAGAAGGGAAAAACGAAATGGGTGTCCTGCAGAGCTGAACCTCTGGCTTCAGCGGAAAGTGAAACATTTAACAGCTGTATTACCACATTAAAAGAGCTTAGGTTACAAAAATTGTAAAAAAAAAAACACTTGATGTAAATAATGAGGTCAGGCTACCAGGTAAGACGTGAATCTGGGAATTAAAACATATTTCCATTAAAAAGGTTTACAAAGACTTCAGGACCCAGAACAGGACTTATTATGAAAAAAACAACAAAAGCTTCATATAATTCATCAACCGTGTACCCTTCAAAAGTCTCACACATGTGGTGTCCTCATACTTTGGAGGAGTATTACAATGTGCTTTGAGGGGTATGTTCAAACTATGTGATAAAAATATTATTAATTTACAATTTTGGGTAAGAAAAATACATTTTAATTTTCCTCCTGCATTTTGCTAAAACTTATGACAGAAAATGTCATCCCCTTTTTGCTCTATGGCCCTGACACTCCAAGGCCTCCAAATACAGGATAGATGTGCAGGAAATGTATGACTAATTTATACTCTTTGAAAACTTTTTAATTTTGGACCCCCTCTATGTGGCTATGCTGCAAAAAAGTCCACATACTATATATGGTCAAGCCTTACGCAGGAGGAATAGCAGAAAGTATTGTTTTTGTGTAATTCTAAGTATGCCCATGCTTTGCATGATAAATATCTTATTGACAGCTGTGGGTAAAACAAAAAAAAAATCTATGTTCTTTAATTTTCCAAAAACTTAAATATATAGGAGGGTCTACTTTGCAAAATGTGGTAATTTTGTGAGTGTTCCTCCTTTCCTGACACTTCAGTGCCTCAAGATATGTGGTAGGCATAGTCAGGAAATCAGATGCATTATTTAAGCCCTTGAAAGCTTGAATGTTTTTCTTGGATATTGGGGACCTCTATGCATTTAGGCAACAAAAAGTCTTACACATGTGGTATTCTCATAATTGGGAGGAGCAGAATAATCAGTTTTCTGGTATAATTGTATACCAATGCTCCGAATCATTGAACTTAAAGCGGGGGTTCACCCAAAAATAAAAAAGACAAGTTTGAGCCAACATTCAGTCGGAAAAAAATCCACGGTTTTGTTGTCGGAATTTCCGATCGTGTGTACATGGCATTAGTCAAAGTATCACAGTGCTAAAAACTGAAATTTGGCCTGGACAGAAAGGGGGTTTACCATGTCAGACTTCAAGTGGTTAATTGGTAACAGTACTCTTGAAATTTGTGCTAATTATACATGAGTGCTGGCTTATTCATAAAGCTACAAAGAAACAATTTTTCTGCCACCGATTATTAAATGTATCTTATAATTTCAAATATAATGCCTGGTTTTCCCATTTAGATATGTAAACTAATTATGATTGCTACTTGAAAAATATCAAATATCAAATTTTATAGGCAAGTGAACTCAGTAAATATAATATAAGCAATAACCAAGTAGATTATTTATTTTAGGCAAGCAAAATAAATATAAATGAATGGTAATAGAGTAACATAACTAATCATGTTAAGTACATTTGGCAGTGCACATAACTCCTTACCTCTACTGTTAGAGCAATCATTATTTTATATAATGTTATATATTTTGTAACTGTCTTTCAGTCTTCAGTTTTTGCTGTCTGTTTTAACTATAGTGTAATGTATTTTAATATCCATCAGTTGTCTGTCTTACTCTTTTAAGCAGTATTAAACCCAAAACCAAACATGTAATATGTTGCAGCTTACCAATCATTAGGTTTGGTGGCTGCATTGTTTTTTTTTTTATTATTATTAGGCTTTTACCCTCTGTTTTAACCTGGTGATCTGGCCAGTAACAGTAGAGTGCCCCCACTCTGGATAATTAAGCACAAATGGCACTTTTGGACAGTAACATTGTCATTCTGGGGGGAAGGAAAGTGTTAGATGTACTAACAGATGTAAATACCCTAATAAATTGAATTGAAAGGGGCCTCTAACAACCAGTGAGTCATCCCAAGCCCATTCAGCTGTCAGCTAGGGATTCCCAGCTGCAACGTGAATGTAAACAAAGTGGTGGGAATAGTGTAAAAAAAAAAGTGAATTCTCCAAAATTTGGGGATTCCCCAAAATGCCAGACCCTTCAGGTTTAGTCATGATGTCAAGAGGGACCCCAAGAAAAAACAGGTTTTGTGCTGCCAAAATCCATACCAGACACTTTTGTGGGCATGCAACCTTCTTTTGGCTTGTCAGCTGGCGTTGTTTATTGTGATTGTGGAGGGTCTGCATCTCTGAACAATCTAATTGATGAAGAATTTACATCATGGGACTTAAAAGACTTGTGATAAAATGTGTCTGAGTATATATTTAATGTTTACTGTATTTGTGAATGAGTAGGGGAACTTACTCACATAATGGGAGCTGGCATTTTGGTAACTTATTTTTAAAAAGGGCTTCCAAATTGTGATAAGCCCCCTGCCCACAGACCCCCACAACCACCTAGCAAGGGTTATGGGGAACTGGTCCCCAAACTACAGATAGAGAAGGCAAAAGGGTAGTGTTAAACAAGAATAACACAAGAATGCTGCTGAAGAAATGAGGACAGAGCATAGAAAGGTATAACATTAATTAGAAAAAATTATGTAGTCTCCTGCAAGCCTATCTGTTTGGTTTTAATTTGTGGCAAAGTAGAGAAGTGTCTGCATAATAAACCTGGTAACCAGGTAATATGCTGTAATCAGGGCTGGATTCCCGGCAAGGCCACTGAGGCCAGGCCTCGGGCGGCAGTGGGTGCAGGGGCGGTGCCACGCACCCCCCTCCAAGACCCGGCATCTCCCCCTGCACCTCTGGCTGGCCGTTTAGAGTGCAGTGGGGAGAGGTGGACTGGTAGGAGGCGATCGGCAGCTCTATAGTGCCTGTGTGGGCGGCGGGATCCCCCTGCGGCATGTAGTACTCTCTCTCGAGTGTCAGTGTATACAGTGGAGAGAAGAGGGGAGGGGCCTTTGACCCGGGCAGGTATCACTTTCACTTTCACTCTGCTTGTACACTGTTTATGATGCCTGGGTCAGAGGCCCCTCCCCTCTCTGCTGTATACATTCGGTGAAGAACTACTAGCCCCAGTGAGATCCCCCTGCCTGTGGACACCATAGAGCTGCCGATCACCGCCTCCCACCTCCACCTGCCAGGTACAGGGGAACCTCTGCAAGGGGGTTGAGTCAGCTGTTTGGGGACCCTGATGTAAGAGGGGGGGGCTTTCTTGGGACACTAATGTGAAGAAGGGGCCCTCTGGGGACACTGATGTAAGAGGGGGCCTCTGGGGACAGTAATGTAAGAGGGGGGCTCTCTGGGGACAGTAATGTAAGAGGGAAGGCTCTCTGGGGACACTAATGTTAGGGGGGCTCTATGGGGACCCCGGTGTAAGGGGGGGCACTCTGGGGACCCTGATGTAAGGGGGGCTCTCTGGGGACCCTGGTGTAATGGGGGGCCCCCTGGTGTAAGGGGGGTTCCCTGATGTAAGGAGGGGCTCTCTGGGGACCCTGATGTAAGGAGGGGCTCTGGGGAAGGTAATGCAAGAGGGAAGGCTCTCTGGGGATAGTAATGTTAGGGGGAGGGCTCTCTAGGGACCCTGGTGTAAGGGGGGCTCTCTGGGGACCCTGGTGTAAGGGGGATCTCTGGGGACCCTGGTGTAAGGGGGGCTCTCTGGGGACCCTGGTGTAATGGGGGGGGGGCTCTGGGGATCCTGATGTAAGTGTAAGGAGGGGCTCTCTGGGGACCCTGGTGTAAGTGGAGGCTCTCTGGGGACCCTGATGTAAGGGGAGGCTCACTGGGGACCCTGATGTAAGGGGAGGCTCTCTGGGGACCCTAATGTAGGGAGAGACTCTCTGGGGACCCTGATGTAGGGGGAGACTGTCTGGGCACCCTGATGTAAGTAGGGAGGCTCTCTGGGGACCTTGATGTAAGGAGGGACTCTCTGGGGACACTAATGTAAGAGGTGAGGCTCTCTGGGGACACTAATGTAAGGGAGGGGGCTCTCTGTGGACCCTAATTTAAGTAGGGAGGCTTTCTGGGGACCCTGGTGTAAGAAGGGAGGCTCTCTGGGGACACTAATGTAAGGGAGGGGGCTCTCTGGGGACCCTGATGTAAGTAGGTAATCTTTCTGGGGACCCTGGAGTAAGTAGGGAGGCTCTCTGGGGACCCTAATGTAGGGGGAGACTCTCTGGGGACCCTAATGTAGGGGGGATCTCTGGGGACCCTGATGTAAGTAGGGAAGCTCTCTGGGGACCCTGATGTAAGGGGGGGCTCTCTGAGGACACTATGTAAGTAGGGAGGCTCTCTGGGTACCCTGATGTAAGGGGAGGCTCTCTGGGGACCCTAATGTAGGGAGATGTTCTTTAGGGACCCTGATGTAAATAGGGAGGCTCACTAGGGACCCTGATGTAAGTAGGGAGGTTCTCTAGGGACCCTGATGTAAGGGAAGGCTCTCTGGGGACCCTAATGTAGGAAGGGGATCTCTGGGGACCCTAATGTAAGAAGAAGATCTATGGGGACCCTGATGTAAGGGGGGGCTATCTGGGGACCCTGATGTAAGGAGGGGCTCTCTGGAGACCCTGATGTAAGGAGGGGCTCTATGGGGACCTTGATGTAAGTAGGGAGGCTTTCTGGGGACCCTGATGTAAGGGGAGTCTCTCTGGGGACCCTGATGTAAGGGGATGCTCTCTGGAGACCCTGATATAAGGGGGGCTCTCTGGGGACCCTAATGTAAGGAGGGGATCTCTGGGGACCCTGATGTAAGGAGGGGCTCTCTGGGGACCCTGGTGTAAGGAGGGGACTCTCTGGGGACCTTGATGTAAGTAGGGAGGCTCTCTGGGGACCCTGATGTCAGGGGAGGCTCTCTGGGGATCCTAATGTAGGGGAGGCTCTGTAGGGACCCTGATGTAAGTAGGGAGGCTCTCTGGGGACCCTGATGTAAGGGGAGGCTCTCTGGAGACCCTGATGAAAGGGGGCTCTCTGGGGACCCTAATGTAAGGAGGGGATCTCTGGGGACCTTGAAGTAAGGGGGGCTCTCTAGGGGCCCTGAAATAAGGAGGGGCTCTCTGGGGAAGTAAGGGGGCTCTCTAGGGGCCCTGAAATAAAGAGGGCTCTCTGGGGACCCTGATGTAATGAGGGGCTCTCTGGGGACCCTGATGTAAGGAGGGGGCTCTCTGGGGACCTTTATGTAAGTAGGGAGGCTCTCTGGGGACCCGGATGTCAGGGGAGGCTCTCTGGGGACCCTGATGTAAGGGGAGGCTCTCTGGGGATCCTAATGTAGGGTAGGCTCTCTACGGACCCTGATGTAAGTAGGGAGGCTCTCTGGGGACCCTGATGTAATGAGGGGGGCTCTGAGGACCCTAATATAAGTAGGGAGGCTCTCTGGGAACCCTAATGTAGTGGGAGGCTCTCTAGGGACCCTGATGTAAGTAGGGAGGCTCTCTGGGGACCTTGATGTAAGGGAGGCTCTCTGGGCAGCCTGATGTAAGGGGAGGCTCTATGGGGACCCTGATGTAAGGGGGGCTCTCTGGGGATTCCCCCATGTGATGGTGTGTGTGTGTGTGTGGGGGGGCGGCATTAAAGGACCCGGCCTTGGGGCGGCAAAGGGAGTAAATCCGGGCCTGGCTGTAATATGTAGGGGGGGGGGGTGACAGTTTATAGAGGCAGGACAGATTACCAGTCAAACAAGGGTCTGTATGTCAAAAAAAAGAAAGAAACCTGAAGATTTGGATAGAGCAGGAAAAAAATATAAACCCTGTAAGATTGTTGCTGCCATCTGAGACTTTGTTAGAGAGAATTCATTTTAGTTGCTGCTCTGGTGACAACAGTATTATAAGACAGGAAGTAAGTAAAAAAACAGCCATACAATCAGCAATAAAAAGCCAGCTCCTGATGACACGCATTTACTTAAAACGTATGCAGAGCTACACTGTGAAGGGCTATATATTTATACTTATTGCACGCGGCTGTTTACATTTCATTGAAAGAGCGCAGTCTTTATTTTACTATTTTAATTTTGATAATTTCTTTCTTTGTTAAAAAAAAATCTTCTCATTTTCTGTCTGATAAATTATTGTTATAGGACCGTACGTGATGGTAAATCTCTCCAACAGAGCCCCAGATAGTAGTAAAAACCTATTATGTGTGTTAATCCTACCCCACTATGGTCAAACCTAAAGGGTAAGTTCACCTTGGTAAGCTTTTTGTTGTACACATTTTTTAAATGAAAGGCAATCAATCAGTGATTTAGTTCTCACTAAATATACAATATACAATCAGATTGCATAGTGTATGGCCATGTTTATGCTCCTAAAATTACTAGTTGCGCTCTCAGTGCCATTAATTGTTAATGGCACACCAAACACAGAAGCAAACAGACATTTTGGGCCAGATTCTCAAAGGCGTTATGACGGTGCAACGCCATTTGCGCCGTCGTAAGTCCTAATCTGGCCCAGCGTATCTATGCGACTGATTCTTAAAATCAGTTACGCATAGATATCCATTAGATCTGACAGGCGTAAGGCTCTTACGCTGTCAGATCTTAGATGTAATTTTTTTTCCCGCCGCTAGGTGTCGCCGACTTCGTTTTCCCCGTCGTCTATGCAAATTAGCTCCTTACGCGAATTCCCGAACGTACGTGCGGATGACGCAGTGAATTTACGACGTTTACGTAATCGTAAACTTGCCCCTGCTATATGAGGGGCAAGTTTGCGAAGGTCCATCGTATGCCATGTTAAGTACGGCGTCGGGTCAGCGTCGGCTTTTTCCGTCGTTTACGTCGTTTTCCTAAGTCGTCCGCGAATACGACTTTACGTCAATGACACTCACGTCGGCGTCATTGACGTTTTCCGTCGTGAGCTGGAGCATGTGCACTGGGCTATTTTTTCGCCCGGCGCATGTGCAGTTCGATCGGCACGGGGGCGCGCTTAATTTAAATACAAGCCGCCCCCTTTGAATTACGCGGCCTTACGCCGGGCCAATTACACTACGCCGCCGCAAATTACGGAGCAAGTGCTTGGAGAATACGGCACTTTCTCCAGTAAGTTGCGGCGGTGTAGCGTAAATGGCTTACGCTACGCCGCCGCAGATTCTACAAGAATCTGGCCCTTTGCCATGTGAAAAAAAAAGGGGAAAATTCTGCAAAAAAACACAACTCACAAAACGCCAAAATGTCCCATTGACCACATGTAGTGCAGCCAAATAAAATCATCAGGCTTCCCTATGCATGTCACAGGAAAAACAAGCCCAAAATGTGCACTCCCACTATGCTAGACGTCTATGCTAGACGTGAATGGGGCCTGAAAGTGTAATTGGTGCATTTACACAAGAACAATGAGGCTCCATTCACATCTGTGTGTTTCCTTGCATTACAGAAATACGCTGAACCAAAAATCACAGTAAAAATCTCCACTCTAAAAAATTGTTCTGACGCTTCATTGGGGCGATTGCTGTGTGTTGGGCAGCCCACTCAGGTGGATGGGCTGTCCTATGTGTGATGAGTGAAAATGCTCCAAAACGCCTCCCCACCTCGCAAAAAAATAAATAAAAACACATGTGGGGATGGGAGTGGGGATGCGAGTTCCCACTATGCAACGTTGTGAATGGGTCTTGATTGCATTTCATTTAAAAAACATGCATCTGGGAATGGGAGCATAGATAATGCAGTGTGTGTGCTAATGAGGTCAGCTGGTCAACTCCTTCCTGTGTCATTACCTAAAGTCTGGTCAGAAAGAAGATATTACTTTTGGAAATGTCTGGAAACATGGATTAGGACAAGAAAAGTAAGTGACTGTAGATTTAATGGAAAGCTTTGATGAATGCTATATTGGTGCATAGGGAAGCTGGAATTTAGAAAAAAAAGTGTACAAAGGTGAACTTACCCTTTAACCTGCCTGGCGGTATTCCCGAGTCTGACTCGGGGTTAGATTTTCCTGCTGCGAGCGGTAACCCCGAGTCAGACTCGGGCTTGCCTCGCTAGATCCACAGGCATGGTTTACTTACCTTGTCCCTGGATCCAGCGATGCCACCGCGCTGTGTGAGCGAGCGGGACCTCGCTCGATTCACACAGTGCCTCCGTGTGACGCCGATCCCTGTTCCCTGCGACGTTACGACGCACGGGGACGGAGAACGGCGCCAAATTCAAAAAAGTAAACAAACACTTTACATACAGTATACTGTAATCTTATAGATTACAGTACTGTATGTAAAAAAAAACACACCCCCTTGTCCCTAGTGGTCTGTCCTGTGTCATGCATGTCATTTTATATAATAAAAACGTTTCTTTCTCCCTGCAAACTGTAGATTGTCCATAGCAACCGAAAGTGTCCCTTTATGTCAAAAATTGTTTTAGATCAGCTAAAAAACAGCGATAATAAATTATAATCACTTGCAGAATTGTGCGATAGCGATTTGTGGGGAAATTCGTCATAAAAAAAAAAATAATGACAGCAACAATTCTGCAACTGAGAAAATTTCAGTGATTTTGATTTGATTACATTATTGAATAATTTTTATTATAATTATATTATTATTTGTTATAATTATTTATAATTATTTATTATATTATAATTTATAATTTTGTTTTTAAAAAAATGTCATACCCGGGATGCCTATTAGAATCTTGTTTGGTCAGATTTAAGTGAGTTATTTCTAAAAATTACAGACCTACAATATAAAACGCCTAATTTCCTTGCAAATAATGGTACCGCTTTCAGCATGTTTTTTCTGACAGAATCATACCGCCAGGGAGGTTAAAGGAGAAGTACAGCCAAAGCTCATTCGGCTGTACTTCACCTGTGAATCACAGGAGGGCAATTTGTTTTTCACTCCTGTGACCATAAAGTCTGCACCCTGCTGATGTCACAGAAGTCGGTCCAGGCTTCGCATCATCATGACCACGGAGAAAGGATCCACCAGATCCCTGGACCGACACCCAGCTCAGCCTCTCAGTGAGCCCCTGAGAGGCTGATCCGGCCGCCCCCTCCCTCTGCACAGCCCAGTGCTCTAGTGAGCAAGGTGAGAGCAGAGCAGTGTAGAGGCGCCGGGGGACAGATGCATTGGACTGATGCTGCATCAACCTAGGTAAGTATGAATGTGCAAAACCCCCAAACCCCATACTTCTCTTTTAAACAAATTGTTTTGGAATGGAATACACTTTATTTTGCATGGATCATAACATATCACAGTATTTGGATACTTAGGTGTGCATGCCCAAGATTTATAGGAATGTAATATATATTCATTCTTTGACACTAAAAGCATTACCAATATGTTAGCAGTTATGTAAAATTATATAAAACTTGGTATTGTCCTATGTTTTCTGTCATTTATGTTGGACTGTTAGGGCCTTAAGGCCCTTTCACACGGGCGGACGAACGGACCGTTTTTAACAAGTCCGTTTACGGACTTGTAATGTATCCCTATGGGATTGTGGACATTAGCGGATGATGCATCCGCTAACGTCCGCAAACATCCGCCTCCGCAAAGATCCGCTTTTTCAGACGGAAGAAAACCCTATTTTTCTTCCGTCGTGCGGAACGGATGAATACGGACACACGGTCTCTGCACAGTGTGCGGGGACCGCCCTGTCCGCCGTCAGCTCAGCAGGGATTTACGGATGATCCCCGATGAGCAGACGGGCACACACGGGGCGGATCAATACGGATCCGCTCCGTGTGAAAGGGCCCTTATTGATCCTTTTTTTTTGCAACTTGTAATAGGAATAAGCATGACAGGTCCTCTTTACAGTGAGATGTGGGATCAATAAGACCCCACATCTGAGAAGCCTGAAATAATAGGCTGAGAAGCCTGAAATAATAAAAAAATACAAGTTCTCTGCTTCCCAGCCAAGGCGGTGCTGTTTGTTTGAATGCAGAGGCTGAAAGTCATAACATCGTGCCTGGCCTCCAAACAATCATAGAGTCTCCGGGGACAATCTGGTCCACTGGAAATCTCTATGGTAGCATCCGGTGCAGGCGGATCCGTTCTCCGACTCACCAATGGCAGGGGTGAGTCAGTATAAGCACCGGAGGGTGGCGGGAGGGGGTCATCCCCTCTTGCCGCCTGGAAGAATGATCAGGTGGGTGACCAGCCACTATGAGAATTCTTATGGTGTAGGAAATCGCCGGCTCTAAAGGACGATATCTGAATGATGCCTGTAGGTGCAGGTATCATTCAGATATCCCCTCTCAAAGTCAAGGTCATATGATGGTTGGCGCGCGGGAAGTGGTTAATAGCCCAGTCATGTAAAAATCAAAGTGTATTCGGCCGGCTCGAATACTATTTGACACGCTAATATACTTGCGACATAATTGTAAGCGCAATACTGTTATTTTTTTATAAATGGTGTTTAAAAGTATCACACTATGGAAGCCTTTCTATCCCTGTATGAGGAATAACTGAATACCAGTATCATTGAGGACATCTCGATTGGAATTTCTGGGATATCTTGTTATCATAGCACAGAGACCCAGAGGCTGGGGAATAAGCCACAGGCGCATACGACCTCTGTAACAAGAGATCTGGCAAGCTGGTAAGCAGCAGTGATTTTATTGGTGGTGGACTTTTCTTATTTGCACCCTTTCACATCTTCTTGGGTGCTGTGGTTTTCATGTCACTGCGGATTATTGGGCTGAGGAATCTACGTGTGAAATTGTCATTTTGAACTTTATTATTATTTTTTGGAACACTTTTTTCAGCAATTCAATAGACTATTTGGACATTTAGAAGGTTCATGCAGCCTTCTTATCAGTAGTAATATTGCCTTTTAGTTTTCCTTTTATTTTTTATATCACTTATAAAATTCATGTTTCACACTAGGTTTCATTGAGTGTTCATTAATACGTTTAGTTTTGATACATTGTCATTTTATTATCTTCATTCAGTGCAGCTTATTTGTTTTAGTTATGTAAAAATTAAGACAATATTCAGCAATACCAATTAAATCATAGTTCTCTTCATGCACCAAAAAGCTTCCAACTCACCTATTTTGCTTGGCAGACTTCTGGCATTGGTAAACAAACACTTTAACCACTTGCCACCCGCCAATGACATATTGACGTTGGCAAAGTGGTTGTAGAATCCTGACTGGACGTCATATGACGTCCTCAGGATTCTGAGCCGCTGCGCGCCCCCGGGGGCGCACATCGCGGCGATCGTTGTTGCAGGGTGTCAGTCTGACACCCCACAACACCGATCTAGGTAAAGAGTCTCTCACGGAGACTCTTTACCGCGTGATCAGCCGTGTCCAATCACGGCTGATCACGATGTAAACAGGAAGAGCCGTTGATGGCTCTTCCTCACTCGCGTCTGACAGACGCGAGGAGAGCAGATCGGCGGCTCTCCTGACAGGGGGGGTTCGCGCTTATTGTTTATCAGTGCAGCCCCCCCTCGGATCGCCACACTGGACCACCAGGGAAGCCCACCCTGGACCACCAGGGAAGCCCACCCTGGACCACCAGGGAAGGGCAAAAAAAAAAGCATTAAAAAAAAGATGCCAATCAGTGCCCACAAATGGGCACTGATTGGCACACATGGGTAAATCAGTGCCGCCCCACAGTGTCCATCAGTGCCACCCCACAGTGTCCATCAGTGCCACCCCACAGTGTCCATCAGTGCCACCCTACAGTGCCCATCCAAGCCCAGTGCCCACCTATCAGTGCCCATCTGTGCCACCCATAAGTATCCATCAGTGCCACCCATAAGTGCCGCCCATGAGTGCCCATCTGTGCCGCCTATGAGTGCCCAGTGCCGCCCATCAGTGCCCATCAGTGCCGCCCATGAGTGCCCATCAGTGCCGCCCATGAGTGCCCATCAGTGACGCCTATGTGTGCCCATCAGTGCCGCCTATTTGTGCCCATCAGTGCCGCATACCAGCGCCTCCAATCAGTGGCACCTCATCTGTGCCCGTCAGTACTTCCTCATCGATGTCCATCAGTGCCATCTCATCGGTGCCCATCAGTGCCGCCATCTCAGTGCCCGTAATTGAAAGAGAAAACTTACTTATTTACAAAAAAATTAACAGAAAAAAATAAAAACGTTTTTTTTTTCAAAATTTTCAGTCTTTTTTTAGTTGTTGCGCAAAAAAAAATCGCAGAGGTGATCAAATACCACCAAAAGAAAGCTCTATTTGTGGGGAAAAAAGACGCCAATTTTGTTTGGGTACAGTGTAGCATGACCGCGCAATTGCCATTCAAAGTGTGACAGTGCTAAAAGCTGAAAATTGGCTTGGACGGGAAGGTGCGTAAGTGCCCTGTATGGAAGTTGTTAATATAGTGTCACATTTGGCATATGTATTTTGCATATTTTTTTCATTTTAGTACAACTAGTACCATTTCCAATAGTTGTTTGTAACATGGGAACCTTCTTATCACCTGGCATAGCCCTCCCCCATCTTCCCCCATTTCAGCCATTATTAGTGACCAATCCCCGTCTGACTTGTCTGCCCCCATTATAATATAATTCAACCTCCCCATCCATCGTATGTTTAAATACTCCTCCAGCCTTCCAATAAACCTGTCTTTAGCATATAGGTTGTACCCCAATGAAAAGTCAGCCCAGTGCTCACGAAACCCAAATCCTTCCCTCTTATACAGGTCTTTAGCCATGCATTCAGCTTTCTAATCTCCTCCTGTCTTTCCTGTGTTGCACATGGCACAGGCAATATTTCAAAGAATACTGTATCACCTTGGATGTCCTTTCCTTCAACTTGCCTAGTTCTTTAAATTCATTCATAAAGTGATTGTAAAGTCTCATAAAAATAACAAACATGTTATCCTTACCTCCTCTGTTGTAGTGGATTTTCACAGAGCAGCCTGGATCCTCCTTTTCGTGTCCCTCTTCGGTGCTCCTGGCCCCTCCCTCCTGTTGAGTGCCCTCACAGCAAGACACTTGCTATGGGGCACCCGAGCTGAGTCACAGCTCTGTGTGTCTATTTAGACATGGAGAACCGCCCGGCCCCGCCCCCTCTCTACCCTGATTGGCTAGGTGACTTTGATTGACAACAGAGGCAGCCAATGGCTGCTGTGTCTCAGCCAATCAGGAGGGAGAATCTCAGAAGGCTAAGACACTAGTGGACATCACTGGACAAAGAGAGACCTCAGGTAAGTGTTAGGGGGGCTGAGGTGGGCTGCTGCACACAGAATAGAATGCATTAAGATAAAAAATCTTCTGCCTTTACAAATCCTTTAAGAAGCCTCCACATTCCATGTATTCTCTCATTAGTTCCAACATGAACCAAGGCAGCTGGGTCATGGCCAGTCCCTCCCAGTAATTTATCAACCCAGTCCACCACATGCTGAACCCTGGCACCAAGGAGACAGCAAACCATTGGGTTGAGATTATCCAGGCAACAAATTTTACCAATCCTTCTGTTTATAAAATTCCCTAGTACCACCAACAGTCTTGGCCTTCCTGCACTGCACTCAGCACCCCTACTAGATGGGCTGCCCTCCCAGCTGTTAGGGATAGCAGTGATACCTCTGATTACTAGATATTATTTTGTATTCAATATATATTGAAATAGATCATTAAAATACATTATTTTATTGTACCAAAACAAAATGATCATTAAAATATATTACTAAACATTAATTAAATTGATAGGTTCTTTCATTAGGTTGTCTGGTGATACAAAATGCGTTTTTGGTTTAACCACTTGCTGACCAGCCACAGTACATACCCTGTTAGGTCAGCTCTATTGTGCAAAATGATGTACCTGTACATCGCTTCCTGATTCTGTGGGATTCGATGTCCACTGGCCACCCGCGGATCTCTGCTCTGACAGGTGACAACATGGAAATCTGATGTTCCTAGTGTAGCCCACCTCCCACACAGTTGAAAAATACCCAGGGAACACAGTTAACCTTTTGATCACCCCCTAGTGTTAACCCTTTCCCTGCCAGTGTCATTTATACATTGATCAGTGCATTTTTTAGCACTGACCACTGTAATAATGTCAATGGCCCCAAAAAAGTGTCACCTGGAATCAGATTTGTCCGCCGCAATGTCGCAGTCCCGCTAAATATCGCAGATCGAACCATTACCAGTAAAAACATAAAGAAATATAAAAGTCCATAAATCCATCCCCTATTTTGTAGATGCTATACCTTTTGTGCAAACCAATCAATATACGTTTAATGCATTTTTTTTTTCACCAAAAATATGTAGAAGAATACATATTGGCCTAAACTGATGAATACATTTTTTTATATCGTTTTTGGAGATATGTATTATAGCAGAAAGTCTTTTTTGTTTATTGTGCAAAAAATAATAATCGCATTGGTGATCAAATACCACCAAAATAAAGCTCTATTTGTGGAAAAAAAGGACATCAATTTTGATTGGATACAATGTCCTATGACCACGCAATTGTCAGTTAAAGCGACGCAGTCCGATATCACAAAAAATGGCCTTGTCATTAAGGGTGTAAATCCTTGTTTTTGCAAAAAAAAAAGACCTAAAATGGGATCTGATTTTCATGCATATCCTAAAACTTAATAAGAATATAATTAAGCAAAGGAGTCAAAAATATTATTGAAGAAAATGATCCAAAACTATAGATTGTGTATGACAAAAATATGTTAACCTTACAAGCCAGTTGAAAAACTGTTCTCCCACTTCGCCGGCAACTGGGTGCCAGAGCCCAGGGAGACCCTGTTCACGTTCCACACAATGCACACTGCAATGAACAAAGGGGTCAACAGTCCAATGACATCATCAATGCTTGACAGCTTTATTGATAGACAATACACACTAGAGATTCCACCCTAGGTCTGCCCCATAGGCGGCCATGGGATGAATACATATTGTATATGTATTGCGTTGCGTAAACTGTTGGCGCTATATAACTCCTGTATAGTATTAATAATAATGTATTGTACCACATGACTGATTCCAATAAAACAATAATTTAAGCAATTAAGGAAATGGATGGCTTGAAGTTAATGCTGGCAAGGGGGCACACCAATTACTTGTGCCAAACACAAATACTGTATGTAACATAAATCTGGATCATTATCCTCAGTACATACAATAAATTAACATTATGTTTTTGGCTTTTATGATTAATAGGATACTTATTGTCTAGTTTTAGGGATTACATGAAAAAGATCATTTATAAGTCATATGTATGCAGAAATACAAAAACTGTCAACAGACTATTATTTACAAAGATTATTATAGGTTATATACTCTAATTCGTTTTTTGCTAACTTAGGCTGCTTTCACACTGATCAGTTTTAATTCTATAGAATTATTCACACTGGTCAGTTGCAGGCCTGTTGCATTTTTCTAATGAAATTAATAGGTTCTTACTTTAGGTTGTCTGGTCATACAATATGCAGTTGTGGTTTAACCATTTGCTGACCAGCCAGAGTACATATACTGCAGCAAATCGGCTCTATTGCACAAAATGATGTACCTGTACATCACTTCCTGATTCTGTGGGTTCGATGTCCGCCGGCCACCCGCAATCATGGTACAGAGAGGCAGAAGGGGGATCTGCCTATGTAAACAAAGTGGATCCCCATTCTGACAGATGACAACATGGAAATCTGCTGTTCTAGTGATTCAGTGAGCCCACCCCCCACACAGTTAGAACACACCCAGGGAACACAGTTAACCCCTTGATCACCCCCTAGTGTTAACCCTTTCCCTGCCAGTTTCATTTATACATTGATCAGTAAACTGTTACCACTGTAATAATGTCACTGGCCCCAAAAAAGTGTCACTTGGGGTCAGATTTGTCCGACACATGTCGCAGTCCCGCTAAGAATCGCAGATCTGTACCATTACCAGTAAAAATATGAAAACATTAAAGTCCATAAACCTATTACCTATTTTGTAGACTCTATACCTTTTGTGCAAACCATTCAATATGTGGTTTTTTTTTGCGATTTTTTTTTTACCAAAATATGTAGAAGAATACATATTGGCCTAAACTGGTGAATACATTTGTTTTTTTAAATGTATTCCCCTGAAATATTAACCTCCCTGGCTTATGATTATGTCAGATTTTTGATGCTGAAAGCGGTACAATTGTTTTGCATGGAAATTTGGCGTTTTATAATGTAGGCCTGTAATTTTTAGAAATACCTCACTTAAATATGTCCAAACAAGAGTCTAGTAGACATCCCGGGTATGATAAAGTTTGAAACATGAAATCATAAATTATAATATGGCACATAGACAATGGTCTGGACTGGAGACATCTCTCCGCAGGGGATGTGTATTGAGAGGCTGCCTGCTTACCATAATGCCTTTATGTTTAACTGTAGTCTGTTTCAATGTACAAGTGTTCAGTTCCCATTGGTTGTTCCTTGTCCCCTACCCCTCCCCTCTATGACAAAGCTAAGGGGAGAGTCCCTAACTGTGTGTAAAAGTGTATGTCTTGTATTTAATAAAAAATTTAAGCTCTGCATGTTCAACCCTCAACACCGGTGTGGAACCGAAGCCTGCGATGTCCCCACTGGCTGGAAGCATCCATCTTCAGCCCTCTTTCTTCCAGGGCTGTGGACTCTGGCTCTGTGACTGGTCGGAGTCGCGTGACGTCACTCGCGCGCATGCAACAAGAAATGTAAGGGTGCAATTAGGGCGGCTAAGATAGAACATGAAAGATACATAGTGGAGGAGAGCAAAAAAAAAATCCCAAGAAGTATATAAATAGTAAAAGAGGGAGGACAGACCATATTGGTCCCATAAAGAATGAAGAAGGACATCTAGTTAAAAAGGTTGGGGAGATGGCGAAGGTATTGAATTTATTCTTCTCCTCAGTCTTCACAAGGGAATCGGGAGGCTTCTGTAACCAAAACTGCAGTGTCAATCCTCATGACACATCACAGGAAACACCTCCATGGTTAACAGAGGATAGAATTAAAATTAGACTGGGAAACTTAACATTAATAAATCACCGGGGCCAGATTGCTTGCACCCGAGGGTACTTAAGGAACTCAGTAATAGCCAGACCATTGTTTCTAATTTTTACTGACAGTCTACTGACTGGAATGGTACCAGCTGATTGGAAAAAGGCCAATGTAGCACCAATATTTAAAAAGGGCCTAAAATACATCCCTGGGAATTACAGACCAGTTAGCCTAACAACAATAGTATGTAAGCTCTTGGGGCCAGATCCACAAAAACCTGACGTAACTTAAAAAATCCAATTTAAGTTACACTGCCTTAAAGTTTCTACCTAAGTGCCTGATCCACAAAGCACTTATCTAGAAATTTCAGGCTGTGTAACTAAAATTCCGCCGGCGCAAGGCGTTCCTATTCAAATGGGGCGAGTCCCATTTAAATGAGGCGCGCTCCCGCGCCGGCCGTACTGCGCATGCGCGAAGTTACGTTACGCCGAGTTTTGAGGATCGCGACGGCTTCAAGTTGCGTCGGGGAAAAAAAAAATGACAGCGGCATGCATTCCTGAGGGAGAACTCCATGCCAATTTTCAAAGAAAAAAACGGCATGGGTTCCCCCCCCAGGAGCATACCAGGCCCTTAGGTCTGGCATGGGTTGTAAGGAGACCCCCCCACGCCGAAAAATTGACGTAGGGGGTCCCCCTACAATCCATACCAGACCCGTATCCAAAGCACGCTACCCGGCCGGCCAGGAAGGGAGTGGGGACAGGCGAGCGCCCCCCCCCCTCCTGAGCCGTGCCAGGCCGCGTGCCCTCAACATGGGGGGGTTGGGTGCTCTGCGGCAGGGGGGCGCACTGCGGGCCCCCCCACCCCAGAGCACCCTGTCCCCATGTTGATGAGGACAGGACCTCTTCCCGACAACCCTTGCCATTGGTTGTCGGGGTCTGCGGGCGGAGGCTTATCGGAATCTGGGAGTCCCCTTTAATAAGGGGGCCCCCAGATACCGGCCCCCCACCCTAAGTGAATGGATATGGGGTACATCGTACCCCTATCCATTCACCTGGAGGCAAAAAGTAAAAGTTAATAAACACACAACACAAGGCTTTTTAAAATATTTTATTATTCTGCTCCGGAGGCCCCCCCTGTCTTCGTTATTAGCTCAATTACCAGGGGGGGCTTCTTCTTCCGTTCTCCGGGGGTCTTCTCCGCTCTCCGGGGGGGGCTTCTCCGGACTCCGGGGGGCTTCTTCCATCTTCTCCCCTCTTCCGCTCTTGACTCGGCGAACCCCCGGTTCTTCTGCAGCTCTCCGGTGCCTTCTTCTTCAGCGCTGGCTGCCTGCTATGTTTGTGTGTTAGCTCGATTTCAAACAGGCAGCCAGCGCGGTCTTCTGTGGCGTCAGGGTCTTCTGGTCTTCTCTTCCTTTCTTCCGATGTTGCCTCGTCGCCTGTTGTCGCTGTAATGATGGAAGCGCGCCTTGCATCCCATTTATATAGGCATCACCGTCCCATCATGCTCCGGTAGGTACCCACGTGGTGGGTGCCTACCCACGTGCACCCACCACGTGGGTACCTGCCGGAGCATGATGGGACGGTGATGCCTATATAAATGGGATGCAAGGCGCGCTTCCATCATTACAGCGACAAGACGCGACGAGTCAACATCGGAAGAAAGGAAGAGAAGACCCTGACGCCACAGAAGACCGCGCTGGCTGCCTGTTAGAAATTGAGCTAACACACAAACATAGCAGGCAGCCAGCGCTGAAGAAGAAGGCACCGGAGAGCTGCAGAAGAACCGGGGTTCGCCGAGTCAAGAGCGGAAGAGGGGAGAAGATGGAAGAAGCCCCCCGGAGTCCGGAGAAGCCCCCCCCGGAGAGCGGAGAAGACCCCCGGAGAGCGGAAGAAGAAGCCCCCCCTGGTAATTGAGCTAATAACGAAGACAGGGGGGCCTCCGGAGCAGAATAATAAAATATATTTTAAAAAGCCTTGTGTTGTGTGTTTATTAACTTTTACTTTTTGCCTCCAGGTGAATGGATAGGGGTACGATGTACCCCATATCCATTCACTTAGGGTGGGGGGCCGGTATCTGGGGGCCCCCTTATTAAAGGGGACTCCCAGATTCCGATAAGCCTCCGCCCGCAGACCCCGACAACCAATGGCAAGGGTTGTCGGGAAGAGGTCCTGTCCTCATCAACATGGGGACAGGGTGCTCTGGGGTGGGGGGGCCCGCAGTGCGCCCCCCTGCCGCAGAGCACCCAACCCCCCCATGTTGAGGGCATGCGGCCTGGCACGGCTCAGGAGGGGGGGACGCTCGCTCGTCCCCACTCCCATTCCTGGCCGGCCGGGTAGCGTGCTTTGGATACGGGTCTGGTATAGATTGTAGGGGGACCCCTACGTCGATTTTTCGGCGTAGGGGGGGTCCCCTTACAACCCATACCAGACCTAAGGGCCTGGTATGCTCCTGGGGGGGAACCCATGCCGGTTTTGTTTTTACAAATTGACGTGGAGTTCTCCCTCGGGAAAGCATACCAAATGCCGTCGCTGGAATGGGCCTTTACAAGGTGTGACTAACTTTACACTTTGTAGAACCAGCCCTAATTTTACACTTGCAAAATAACACTTACGGCGCAAAAAGGAAGCTAGAAAGCTTTGTGGATCGCCTTAAGTGCTAATTTGCATACTAGCAACGGCATTTCGACTCGAAATGCCCCCAGCGGCGGATGCGGTACTGCATCCTAAGATTCGGCAGTGTAATTCAATTACACATGCCGGATCTTCTGTCTAACTTTGGAAAAAGCCTTTTGAGGATCGTTTCCAAAGTTACACACAGACTGAACAGCAGTTAAGTCGGAGTATCTCTTTTGAGGATCTGGCCCTTGGAGGGGATGATTAGGGACTATATACAAGATTTTAGTAATGAGAACAGTATCATTAGCAGTAATCAGCATGGATTAATGAAGAATCGTTCTTGCCAAACCAATCTATTAACCTTCAATGATGAGGTGAGTTGCCATCTAGATAAAGGAAGACCCGTAGACATGGTGTATCTGGATTTTGCAAAAGCATTTGACACAGTTCCCCATAAACGTTTACTGTACAAAATAAGGCCTGTTGGCATGAAACATAGGGTAAGTACCTGGATTGAAAACTGGCTACAAGGGCAAGTTCAGAGGGTGGTGATAAATGGGGAGTACTCAGAATGGTCAGGGGTGGGTAGTGGGGTCCCCCAGGGTTCTGTGCTGGGACCAATCCTATTTGATTTGTTCATAAACGACCTGGAGGAAGGGGTGAACAGTGCAGTCTCTGTATTTACGGATGATACTAAGCTAAGCAGAGCATAACTAGGATGGAAAAGGACCTGTTCTTCCACTTTACAAAACTCTGGTCCGGCCGCACCTAGAGTATGCTGTCCAGTTCTGGGCACCAATCTTCAGGAAGGATGTACTAGAAATGGAGAGAGTACAAAGAATATTACTATCAATTATAGGAAAGGTTGCTAGCACTAAACTTATTTTCTCTGGCGAAGAGATACTTGAGAGGGGATATGATTTCAATTTACAAATACCATACTGGTGACCCCACAATAGGGATACAACTTTTTTGTGGAAGGGAGTTTAACAAGACATGTGGCCACCCATTAAAATGAGAAGAAAAGAGGTTTAACCTTAAACTAAGAGGGTTCTTTACTGTAAGAACGGCAAGGATGTGGAATTCCCTTCCACAGGTGGTGGTCTCAGCAGGGGGCATCAATGGTTTCACGAAACTATTAAATAAGCACCTGAACACTCACAACATAGGGATATACACGGTAATACTGACATATAATCAGACACATAGGTTGGACTTGATGGGCTTGTGTCTTTTTTCAACCTCACCTACTATGTAACTATGTAACTATGCATGTGTGCAGGAGCCGCCAGTCATGACCCCTCTAGAAATTGCAAAGCGTTCCCTTTCTAAAGTGCGCATGCGCTGAATACATCAGCACATGAACAGAAGACATCAGCGTACGGGGACATTGAGAATATCTCCTATACCATGTAGGTTTAGGAGATATTTCTAGCACCTACAGGTAAGCCTTAATATAGGTTTACCTGTAGGTGAAAGTGGTTGTACAAGGTGTACAACCACTTTAATATCTGAACCATCTGCGCTTGGCCACTTGTGAGTGAGTGAGTGAGTGAGTGAGTGAGTGAAAAACTTGTATAGCGTGACATTTGCGAACTGAATCGCCTCAAGGCGCTGGGCATCGACTTTCATTCTGTTTATCCTTCAGAATAAGTGGGTCTTGAGTTTTTTTTGAAGGCCTGGTGATCAATTTCCAATCGGATATTAGTCGCTAATGCGTTCCACAGTCGAGGTCCTTGGACTGCAAATCTTCGTTCTCCTTTGGACTTGTAGCGGGCTTTTGGCATTTGCAGTAGGTTTTGGTTAGTATAACGTAGAACGCGATTGGGGTTTTTGTATTTTATTTTCTCAACTAAATATTGGGGGGCACTTCCGTGTACACATTTGTGCGTCAGGCAAAGGGCTTTAAATGTGACTCAGTCCTTTACGGCCAGCCAATGGATTGTTTCATGAATTTTTTTAATTTTATTAATGAAAAAATCTGATAATTCATTGCAAAATTCTTGTGTTTCGTATTTTGGAGCCTCAAGGCAGGCTGGGTTCATAGTCTGACCGACTAAATTGAAGAGCTCTCGGGGGCGATTCAGGGCTTTTGTGATTATGTTTGAGAAATGTTCTTTTTTTGCTTTGAAGATTTCCTTGTGATATTTCTTAGTGATTAATTTAAAGTTTGTGTGGTTTTCCTTTGTAGGATATTTTCTCCAGGTGCCTTCCGCTCTCCTGCGTTCTTGCTTCAATGATGTAAGAGCGTCATTGAACCAGCCGGAGTTATTTTTACAGATAAGTGCTCTGCGTTTTGGGGCGATTGAGTCTGCGGTCTGTTGTAAAGCATTGTTGATAGAGTTGAAAGTATCCACTGCTGATTGATTGTTTTATTGTTGTCATTTTATTTAATAGTGTAGATTTGAAGTGTTCCATGTAAAGTTTCTTCAATGATCTTGTCCAATGTGTGATTGCCTTGTTTGCGTTTTTTTTAGGATGGTGTTGACGGTTATTTTGAAGTAAATTGCATGATGATCTGTCCACGGCAGGGGGCTATTATCTGTAATGTTGACATCCATATCTTGTTTAAAGATCAGGTCAAGGATGTGACCTGAAACATGGGTGCACATATCAGTTGCTGCAGCCCTAGTTTTTCCAATTGGTCAATGCAGGCGTGGGCTATGGGATCCTGTGAGGAATTTGCCCAGAGGTTGAAATCCCCGAGCAGCAGGAGGTGTTTGGTTTTTAAAGTATAAGTCAACATGAATTCTGTCAGCGATGTGAGGAGCTGCATTTTTGGGCCTGGTGGTCTGTAGCATAATAGTATGTGGACCATGTCCTGGGGAGTTGTTTGGAGTTGGAGAGTGAGTGTTTCTATGAACGGCAATGGACTGGTTTGGTGAGGGAGAGGTGAGATTTGTAGATCACTGCTAGGCCTCCTCCTCTTTGTCCAGTTCTATTCTCGGTTAGAATAGCATAATTCTCTGGCACTAATTCTCCTAGAATGGTGTTACAGTCCAAAGTTAGCCAGCTTTCTGTGATGAAAAGGCAATCTATGTTGTGTTGAATGATGAAGTCGTGGATTTCCTGTCTGTGTTTGACTGCGGATCTTGCGTTGATCAGGGTGCAGGATAGGTGTTTTATCTGAGCTGATGCCTTCTTGTTTTTGACGGTTGCCCGTTGGTCAATTCTTAGAAGTTGTTCTTTCCATAGTATTTTTTTAATGGCGTCTGGTAGTCTTGATGCGGCATTTTTTAGATCACGGATGCTTTTTGCTGAATATTTCATGGTGGTCCAGATGATGCTGCAAGGTGAGGGTACTGGTGACGCTAATAGCACAGGAAGCAACTTGAGTTGCTTCCTGTGCAAACAGAAATTGTATATGTGTAATAATGACATTCTAGTAAACATAAGAATACAATTATGAAAGCTATATGACACCACTGTGCAAAGAAATTCTTTCTGCCTTTTAAATATTGATTTGTTACTTTTGTGGTTTTATTTTACGTTTTATTTACTTAGTTGTGTATTTGTGTTTTTCGTTTTATTTGTAAAGCATCAAAAGAATGAAATACATTTTTAGACCATAAGACTTACAGAGCGACCTTATAGAAAGCATTTTTAAAAGGAGTGCTAGTAATTGCTTAATTATTCATAAGTATATCTAACCAGCTAAATGTTAAATTTAATTACAGTTGATTTGGCACCCGTTTATAGTCTGCTATGTCATGCAGAAAATTACTGCATTTTGGAGCTAATTTCAAGTGTTAAATGTCTGAATCTAAATTCTATCTGTGAAAGCTACTTTAAAATCTAGACTAACTATTTCCTATACATCAGATCTCCTTATATTCATCTGTCTACAGCTGTATTGGCAATTGTTATATCTTCTTAATTGATTTTTGTTCTACACGTTAACAAGTGAAATAGTTTCAATGCAGCAAGAGGAAACATTAAGATACCTTTCATAGCACTAGTAGAAGTAGTAAATGTAGAGATGAATTTTACACAAAATACCATAATAAAATTTAAAGTTAACATTTTCTAAATGGTGAAGACATAAACAATTTAGAAATTGCTAAAGAGCAAAAGCATTTTCTTGAAATTCACCTTTCCTAAACTAAAGTTACAGTCACTGTTCTAATTGCTTTTTATTGCACGTATCCTATTTATCATGTTTAACTTAACCACTCTCTCTGTCACTACAGAACCTGGCTTGGTGTCATTTATGACTCTGTTCTTCCAGTGGTGAATAAAATCCCCTGCAATCCCCATCATCCTAAGAACAAGGAGTTTAAGATAAACCAATAACCAAATGTAGTATTAAAAACATATTCTTACATAAATAAGCCATAGTCTTGATATTTACTGCAGAGTGTACCATACATTTAACAATATTAGAGATTTCTACAGACACATTTTCAGTCTGATTTACTAAAGGATTTGATAATGTTCACACAAGTTGAGTGACTACAATGCTTGTCTGCTGTTAACTATTTAGTGATTTACTGTTCAGATTCAAGCATGTAACCAGTGAAGTCAAAGATTGCAACCTGCATGTTTTCCCCATATAAGGCCCCGTACACACGACCGAGTTTCTCGGCAGAATTCAGCAAGAAACTCAATGGGAGCCGTATTCTGACGGGAAACCCGGTCGTGTGTACACTTTTCGTGGAGGAAACCGATGAGGATCTCGTCGAGCCAAATAGAGAACATGTTCTCTATTTCCTCGTTAGTCAATGGGAAACTTTGGCTCACTGAGATCCTCGGCGGCTTCACAAGGAACTCGACGAGCAAAACAATGTGTTTTGCCCGTCAAGTTTCTTGGACGTGTGTACGGGGCCTCAGAGTTTAATTAGCCATTGTTATTAAAGTCATAGGGTGAACATAACATACTGGGAACTTCTAGCGAAGGTAAAACATGACATTTGCAATATATTATTGCAAATTTTTATTTTTTTATTTTGCTAAAATCAGTTACATCTGTTATGATAAAAAATATAGCACTTTATTAACCAGTTGAGAACACCACACATGCCCAAATAACTTAATCATAGTACATAGAGCATGTGTAGTGTATTGTAATTTGTTTCCATCGCCGTGACATTGGGCGAGGATGATTTTATGGTTGACCAAATCTTAATCCATTCAGCATTTTCTAGGGTATGCCCCAGGTCCTCCTCCCATTTCCGCACATAGGTTGGGTTGTCATAATTGGAGTCTATAAGAAGTTGGGTGTAGAGGGTTGATATCATTCCTCTGGCTAATGGATCTTTTTTACAATTTTTTTCAAAATTAGATAATTGGGTCAGTGGTGTTGTAAAAGTTGAGAAAATAATGTTTTAATTTGGAGATATCTAAACTGTTCTGTTTCTGGTAAATCTGGAAAAAGGTACAAAGTTTTTTGAAGTGACCAAGTCATGTAACGTCAGTATTCCTGTTTTTGTCCAAGCTTTAAAAGTGTTCTGGAAAATCCATGTCGGATAAAAAGCTGTATTTTTAAGAAAAGATAAGAGAGGATTGTGTTCCGATTGTAATTGGTGTTTACATTTAAAAATGTTTTGTGATAGAGTTACTCAATTCACGTCGATCTCTGGGCCGAAGCCACAGTATGTTGGAGATCAATAAAGGGTCACTTTCTGAGGCCTCTATCCATACCCATAAGGGAGAGTCCTGTGTTGCGTGGTACTTTGGAAGACTAGCTAAGTGAGCAGCATTGTAGTAGGTTAAAAAGTTGGGATAGCCTATTCCACCTTGTGATTTAGGGAGATGTGGTGTGCCAATCGGCATGCGTGGTTTGGAGGTACCCCATATAAAGGTAGATGTTCTTTTTTGGATCAATATTAAATAATATGAAGGGATTGGGATTGGCAGGACTCTAAACATATATAGTAGTTTGGGTAGGATAGTCCTTTTAGAAGCATTGATCTTCCCTATCCAGGACAGTGGGAGATGGGACCATTGTTTTAGTAAATTTGTAATCTGTTTTAATAGAGGGGGGAAATTAGCTGAAAATAAATCTGTTATGGCAGCTGTCAGGTTTACTCCTAAATATGGTAGTAATTTCTCTGTCCAAGAAAATGGGAGTGCTATTTTTGTTGGGATTAATTCTGCTTCTGTAAGTGAAATATTAAGCACTATACATTTCTTGGGATTGATGACCAAGCCGGAGAAGGTCACAAATGTATCTAGGATAGGTAAAAGGTAAGAGCCTGACACCTGTGGTGATGACATGAAGAGCAAAATATCATGGCGATTTTATGTGGATAACCTCCAATCTCAATGCCGGTAATTATGGGATTGGTTCTAATATATTGGGCTAATGGTTCTAATACTAGGGCTAATAGGAGGGGAGATAATGGGCATCCCTGTCATGTACCTCACTTAATGTTGAAAGAATCTGATTTATATCCAGCATATTTTATGTATGCTTTTGGATTGTTATAGAGTGCCTCAATCCATTTTATAAAATGAGGACCAAAACCCAATTTTTGTAAAGAATAATACATATAAGGCCAGGATACTGTGTCAAAAGCTCTCTTTATATCGAGGGATAAAAAGCATGAGGGAATACGACGCTTCCTGGCAATATGCACAAGAAGCATTGCTCTGCGGACATTGTCACCCACTTGCCTGTTTGGCATAAAGTCTACCTGGCCTCTATGTATAAGTTTATTTATGATACCAAGGTGTTTAGCCTTAATTTTTGCCAACAGCTTGATATCCAGATTCAAGAGAGAGATGGGACGGTAGTTTGTACATGAGGTGTCATTGGTGTGTGGTTTTGGAATCATGCAGACAATTGCCAATAATGATTCTTGTGTAAAGGAGTGTCCATTTAACCACTTGCCGCCCGCCAATGACAGATTGACGGCGGCAAAGTGGTTGTAGAATCCTGACCGGACGTCATATGACGTCATCAGGATTCTTAGCCGCTGCGCGCCCCCGGGGGCGCGCATCGCGGCGATCGTTGTTGCGGGGTGTCAGTCTGACACCCCGCAACACCGATCTCGGTAAAGAGTCTCTCACGGAGACTCTTTACCACGTGATCAGCCGTGTCCAACCACGGCTGATCACGGTGTAAACAGGAAGAGCCGTCGATGGCTCTTCCTCACTCGCGTCTGACAGACGCGAGTAGAGGAGAGCAGATCGGCGGCTCTCCTGACAGGGGGGGTTCGCGCTGATTGTTTATCAGCGCAGCCCCCCCTCGGATCGCCACATGGACCACCAGGGATGCCCACCAGGGAAGGGCAAAACAACAAAAATTGAGAAAAAAAAAGTCAAAAAAAAAAAAGTCTGAAAAAAAAAAAAAAAAAAAGTCTGAAAAAAAAGTCTGGGGAAAAAAAAAAAGGATGCAAAAAAAAAAGATGCCAATCAGTGCCCACAAATGGGCACTGACTGGCAACAAGTAAATCAGTGCCGCCCCACAGTGTCCATCAGTGCCGCCCCACAGTGTCCATCAGTGCCACCCCACAGTGCCCATCAGTGCCACCCCACAGTGCCCATCTGTGCCACCCACAGTGCCCATCTGTGCCACCCACAGTGCCCATCTGTGCCACCCACAGTGCCCATCTGTGCCGCCCATGAGTGCCCATCTGTGCCGCCCATGAGTGCCCATCTGTGCCGCCCATGAGTGCCCAGTGCCGCCCATGAGTGCCCATCAGTGCCGCCCATGAGTGCCCATCAGTGCCGCCCATGAGTGCCCATCAGTGCCAACTATGTGTGCCCATGAGTGCCGCCTATGTGTGCCCATCAGTGCCGCATACCAGCGCCGCCAATCAGTGCCACCTCATCTGTGCCCGTCAGTACTACCTCGTCGATGTCCATCAGTGCCATCTCATCTGTGCCCATCAGTGCCACCATATCAGTGCCCATAATTGAAAGAGAAAACTTACTTATTTACAAAAAAATTACAGAAAAAAATAAAAACTTAATTTTTTTCAAAATTTTCGGTCTTCTTTTAGTTGTTGCGCAAAAAAAAAAATCGCAGAGGTGATCAAATACCACCAAAAGAAAGCTCTATTTGTGGGTAAAAAAGGACGCCAATTTTGTTTGGGTACAATGTAGCATGACCGCGCAATTGTCATTCAAAGTGCGACAGTGCTGAAAGCTGAAAATTGGCTTGGGCAGGAAGGTACGTAAGTGCCCTGTATGGAAGTGGTTAATAATGTATTGAATGCCCCAGCTAACATAGGGGAAAGGGTCTCTGTAAATGTTCTATAATATAATGCTGAATATCCATCTGGGCCTGGTCGCTTGTTTATTTTTAACCTCCCTGGCGGTATGATTAATTCAGATTTTAGGTGCTGAAAGCAGTACCATTATTTTGCATGGAAATTTGGCGTTTTATATCGTAGGCCTGTAATTCTTAGAAATAACTCACTAAAATCTGTCCAAACAAGAGTCTAGTAGACATCCCGGGTATAATAAAATTTGAAACACAAAATCATAAATTATAATACAATAAATAAATATAAATAATTATAACAAATAATATAATAATAATAAAAATGATTACTTTTAAAAAGGGGGGATAGGGTTGGGACTTTGAATGAGGCATATGATAGACACTACCACAGGCCTCCATCCCTGTAAATGTATAAAAAAGGGGGGAGAGTTGGGACTTTGAATGAGATGCGTTTTTAGCAGTATGTGATTAAATATATATATATGGAATATAAAAAAATGTTTCCATAATAGCCAGGCTCAAATCTGCCAACCAAAAAAGCACTAAACCAAATTAATCTGTCTAACTGTATGTATTTAAAAACAGAGGTTTAGTTGCATGTATTTGCAAATACCTGTTAATTACATACAGTTAGACAGATTCATTTGGTTTAGTGCTTTTTTGGTTGGCAGATTTGAGCCTGGCTATTATGGAAACATTTTTTATATTCCATATATATATATTTAATCGCATACTGCTAAAAACGCATCTCATTCAAAGTCCCAACTCTCCCCCCTTTTTTTATAAAATTATTACTTTTAATTTTTTGATGACGAATTTCCCCACAAATCACTATCACTCAATTCTGCAAGTGATTCTAATTTATTATCGCTGTTTTTTAGCTCGTCTAAAACCACTTTTGACATAAAGGGACACTTTTTGGTTGCTATGGACAATCTCCATTTTCCAGGCAGAAAGAACAGTTTTTATTATATAAAAGTGCATGCAGGACACTGGGCAGACCACTAGGGACAAATGGAGTGTGTATTTTGTACATACAGTACTGTAATCTATAAGATTACAGTATACCGTATGTAATGTGTTTATTTACTTTTTTAAGTTTGGCGCCGATCTCCGCCCCCGTGCGTCGTAACTTTGCAGGGAACGGAGCTCGGCGGCACTTGACACTGTGAATCGCGCAAGGAGGACACTGCTCGATCACACAGCGGGGAGGCATCGCAGGATCCAGGGACAAGGTAAGTAACTTGTGCCTGTGGACTCTGCGAGGCGGCCCAAGTCTGGCTCGGGGTTACCGCTTTTGGTCCTGTAATTCCACCCCAAGCCAGACTCGGGAATACCGCCAGGGGGGTTAAATCTTCGATGGAAAAAAACGACTTCTTCAGTCGTTATAGGTTCCTCCATCAGATTTTTTGGGGTTTGCGATAATTCTGCTAAGGTGATATAAGAAAAGAAAGATTACGCTTCTAGGAGGTTGAATTCATTGGTTGATTCATATATAGAATCAAGGTGTGAGAGAAATTTGCCAACTATTTTGGTGGGGTTGCTAGTATATTTCTCTTTTGCTAATTTTAAACTGATTGGCTTGAACTTTTTGTTTAATGAGTTTAGAACCCGTGCCATGTATGTACCTGGTTTGTTACTTTTTATGTAGAAATTATCTAGAGCGTTTGTAAGATTTATCCACTTATTCCATGAGAAAAAGGTCATACTCTAATCAAGTTTTATCCAAATGGGTTTTGTCGGGGGTTCTATTGTGAAGTAAATATTCCTTTAACCACTTGAGAACCACCGCATGCAGATATACGTCTGCAAAATGGCACGGCTGGGCACAAGGGCGTACATGTACGTCCCCTTTAAGAGCCCAGCCGCGGGTCACGCCTGTGCTCGCGACTTGGTCCTCAGCTCCGTGAAGGTCCGCGATTGGGTCACAGAGAGGAAGAACAGGGAGATGTAAGTGTAAACAAACCTCTCCCCGTGCTTTCTAGTGAGACTGACACTAATCGTCTGTTCCCTGTCATAGGGAACGATGATCAGTGATGTCACATGCCCAGTCACGCCCCCCACAGTAAGAACACTCCCTTAGGGCACACTTAACCCCCGACAGCGCCCCCCTCCTGGTTAACCCCGGGTTAACCCCTTCACTGCCAGTGTCATTTTTACAGTAACCAGTGCATTGTTATAGCACTGTTCGCTGTAAAAATGACAATGGTCCCAAAATAGTGTCAAAAGTGTCTGATGTGTCGGCCATAATGTCGCAGTCACGATAAAAATCGATGATCACCGCCATTACTAGAAAAAAAATTATTAATAAAAGTGCAATAAAACTATCCCCTATTTGGTAGACGCTATAAATTTTGCACACACCAATCAATAAACGCTTATTGCGATTTTTTTTACCAAAAATATGTAGAAGAATACGTATCTTTTTTTAGTCGTCTTGCTTTCTCTCCATGTATCTACCATATTATATTTCAAAAGGAGTTGTGAGAAAGATAATTTGTTTTGGCTTACAGGTGGGACATAAGGGTATTTGTCAAGGAACGGGAGGAGGACCTGGTTCGAATTCCCGCACATAATTATTGTTCCCGAATTTGTGGTCATTGATCACTTGCATTATGTGGGAAAGAAAGGAGTTGGGTTGCTTATTGGAGGCATAATACAAAACTATCATGACAGGAGTATCCATTATATAACCCATCAGTAATATGTATCTACCTTCTGGATCTGTAATGTCTTTTGCAAGAGAGAATGGAGTAGATCTATGGAACAATATTAGAGTTCCCCTTTGTTTAGTGTTGGCAGAAGCAGTGAAAAATTGTAGGTATGAGGGAGACATGAATTTGGGAGTGGATTCTTTTGTGAAATGTGTGTTTCTTGCAAGCAAGCACACTATGTTTGCCCTTCGTGATTGGAACATGCGAAATGCCTTAGTCCTTTTCTGTGGAACATTCATGCCCTGAACGTTCAGGGACAGGATGTTCAGTGGTGCCATGGCAACTGATCAAACAGAAGATACAACTTACCAAATACCTTGCATTTCTGACTGGGTGGATCGACCTGTGTGGACTTGAAAGGTTTGAAAGTCGAGAAGAATCCAGTGAAGCCTGGAATAAAGAAAACATTTATAACAAAGAAATTTATTAAATACATTTCTTTAAAAAATTAATAAAGTTACAAAAATAGCCCTTATATATCATTTTTTTCAATTCATAGCACTATTCTGTATAATTGTATATCCACCACTATACACACTTATTTTCAAAACAAGACAAGGAAGGTTAATTTACTAAAGTAATTGAGACTATTCACACAAAAAAAGTGAAAATTGTATATATTTTTTTATTTTGTGAAAAAAATTCCCTATTTGTTTCACCTTCTCATTAATTTAATGAAATAATGAAACACTAATTGGAAAAAATAGAAATATATAAAAACATTGGTAGAAAAAAAATATTAGCTAAAGGGAGAAGAGGAGAAGTTAGTTAATTAGGGTGAATTAAGGTTAACTAAGGAATACAATTAGTTTAGTAGGAATACATAGGGTTTCTTTAACTAATGCCATATGAAGATCAATTTCACACCTTTGATCTACGTATGAATGAAATAGTAAATACAACTAAACATTACATTGTTACATTTTATGTATCTGCAAGTGTAATTTTACACACGAATGGCTATGTTTTAAAACAGCCACTCCTGCTGTGAAATTTAAAAAATGTCTTTGATGTCATTTTGACAGCATGCAATTTCCAGTAACAGAAGTTGTGGGAGAAGTGGAAGGGAAAAATAAAGAGGTAAGAGACGTGTCCTATAAACTTTGTTAACATTTTTAGGATACATCTCTTACAGTATTTTCAAATGCCTTTTTATCTTAAAAAATAACTGAAACCATTTAAATTATATGCATGTATCAAATGTGTAATAGAAAATAAGGGTGGATGCAAACGCCTGGTGCATTACCTTTATCTCCTAAGAATTTATTAGAGAACCAAAAGCATACTCACAAACATATGGAAATCACAAGCATTTAAGATCACAACTCCAACATGGTGGATTCCAGATCGCTGTGTTGAGAAGCTGATGCGTTTCGGGAGATCGGATCCCTTTCTCAGAGCTTAACCAACAAATTCCAAAGCATGATTTACCCTGGAGAATCTAGGGAGACTTGAACTGGCTTCAATGTTTGCCTCTGACCTCCCTTGAGATTGTCACCGACCGCGTTTGTGGGATGCATCCTTGTATACAATGGGGCAGCCTGCCCATTAGACCCCACCCCCCGCTTTCTTGATCCCATCCTCCTTTGTGACATTTTCACCAGCTGCTGCCACATGTGGCATCCTTTGTATCAATGGGGTGACCTGGCTAACAGACCCTGCCTCTCTCTGACACTGCAAGACTGACTGCCTTCCGGCTTCTAGTGTCGAAAGCTTATGCATTCTAAAACACAGCTTGCATTTCATAGCCAGTGGTCATGAGTGGGGTAGGGACTGAATAGGAATGATCTTTTAATTTGGTAAACATGTCCTTCTCCTATTACCTTAGTATGGAAGGCATCCAGCTACAATAAGAAGACATTTATTGTTCCCTCTGTTTACACATGTCACTGTACCTTCAGTCTAGAGTTTATACAAAACACACTCTCTGCTTTACCATCCCCAGTTTACAATGGGCCACTATAGATGAGTAGAAAGGGGAAATATATAGGTGTATTGTAAGCTCTGCCTGGTGAGGGCCACAAAGGGGAGGAGCTTGTGTGTCAGGTTGCCATATAAATCATGCTTTGGAATTAGTTGGATTAGCTCTGAGGAAGGGAGTCTGTCTCCCAAAATACGTCAGATTTCCCAACACAATAATCTGGGATCCACCATGTTGGAGTTGTGATTTTAAATGCTTGTGATTTGCTCATGTTTGTATATATGCTTTTGGCTCTCTATTAAATTCTATGGTGATAAAAGTAATGCACTAGGCATTTGCACCCTACTTTAGCGCTGAGGCTTGACTGTTTTTGATATATCAAATGTGTGAGGAAATGGCACAGTAAAATTATATTAGTGCTAGTTCTTGAGCCACTGCCTTCAATTTTGTGGTGAATGTCACCAAAAACTGTGTATGCCCTATGTTGAGGCACTGGCTTAAAAAAAAATCAGTGTATAGTGTACCAATTCCAATCAACAAATGATAGGTCAACCACTAATTACAGTGCAAGCAAGCCATGTGTACACCTAAACAACATTTGAAAGTCATGTCAATTTTAAAACAAATATAAAAAAATTCACAATAATTCAAAATAGTCAAAGAAATGTGAACATGAATTGTTCTTCTATTCAGATTCTTTTGATCATCGCTTGTGCTCTTGTGCTACATGCTCTCCTTTTTCAATGAATGCTCTCCTTAAAATATGTGATCTGCCACCTAGTGCAAAAGGGGCCAATCACAGCTTATGTAACTTTAAAGGATGGTATGTGCCCAACGTTTACCTCCTTGCTCTCTCATCCAGTTCCGCCAGCAGGAAAATCCCCAAATATGGAAATAAGAAATAGTTTGCAATTAAAAAAAATGTAAATCCACTTATATTATTTTGTGTCAGGAAGTGGCAACCACTGTTCAATTGCTTAGATTTTAATTATATTCCTCATCGTTCGTTCAAACGAACTGGCGTGCATTTTACATAAGTCGGACATGACGTCAGCAAGACCCCGAAGTTGCGCTGCTGATGTGTGGCTGACACATTATTTGTTAATTGTGATTTGTACACTCTACGCAGATTATTTAAGCCAGCGCCTCAACACAGGGTATACACTGTTAATTTATTTAGTGAATTATGATATTGTATCCATGATTCAGATTAGACATTTAAGAGTTCATGATGAAAACTAGTCAGGTGATACTGGATTCATAATGCAAGTCAATTGGCCTGTGCGGATTTAATCCCAGGGATTTTACTTTATACGTACTCTTTGTTATTGAACTTTGTAAGAGGAATGGATAAGTGGAAGGAAAATGACCTTATTTGAATTTTGTGTTCTGCATAATATAGAGAGAAATTAGAAAGAGGTCTAAATTAGAAAATGACGTGAAAAAATGCTTAAACCATTAAAATTGATTGAATCATTTAACTTGCAGGCAACCAAGACACAACTAATTATTTTCACAAATTGTAAAATAATTTAAAGGCAATTCAATAAATTACATTAAACATAATTAGAAAATCTGTACTTAGAAACTGAAATAGATTCTTGTGTTTTGACATTAAATAAAAAAAAAAAAGTTTTTGTCAGTGAAAGGGAAGACTGAATAAATGACACTGCCAATCATGCTGATTTTATCATCATGCTTATTATAAACATTACATTTGAAATTATATGTGTATAGTTTACATTTATCTGGAGATATTCATTATAGGTTTAGTCACATATTTGTCATGTAGACATTGGAACTGGTCTGCTAAAAGCAAACAGACTGTTCCCTTTGTAAGGGAAGTTGCACTTTTTAAGGGTATTTTCCCCATAGATCAGTGAATGTAGTGGAATTTCACTTTACAAAGAATACACATCTATGTGCAAGAAAAATAGCAATAATATTTATGCTTGCATGTGATTGGATGATTGAAGTAAGCCACATTTATTAAGCTCTGGACAATATTGCCATGCAAATGGTAGCTTCCCTTTCCAAGTGAACAGCTTTTTTGTCTTTAGTAAATCAACCCACAGTAGACCTTTTTCAAAAGTGCCTTTATCTTTTTTTTGGTTCAATAGACATTCATAAACATATATATGTTCTGTTCAAATGGGAATGCAAATGTGTGTTGTTTAAATCAAGGAAAATAATACATTTAATGCTAGTTTGAGCAAAAGATTTATTTTAATTCCTATAAGAAAAAAAAAAAACAGGGATGTACTCACATATAAGGACCATAGAGACTGTTATGACAGGAAAGTCAATGTTAACTTTGAAAAGTGTATGTTCACTTTGCAAAGGGAATGTTAGTAATATAGGGCCAGATCCACATACATGTAGAACGGCGCAGCGTATGAGAGATACACTACACCGCCGTACCTTACCAGGCGCATTTTCGAATCCTCAGCGATTTTGCGCCGTAAGTTACAGCGGCGTAGTGTATTTCTGGCGGCAGATTTGAAATTGGGCGGGTTGGGGGCGGGTTTCATTTAAATGAAGCGCGTCCCCGCGCCAAATGAACTGCGCATGCGTCGTCCAGAAATTTCCCGCGCCGTGCTTTGCGCGAAATGACGTCGCAACAACGTCATTTTTTGAACTTAGATGTGAGTTACGTCCATCCCTATTCACGGACGACTTACGAAAAAAAAAAAATTTCGACGCGGGAACGACGGCCATACTTAACATGGTAATTCTATCTATACGCCGCAAAATACCAGCTTTAACTATACGCCGGAAAAAGCCGACTACAGACGACGTTAGAAAATGCGACGGCCGCGCGTACGTTCGTGTATCGTCGTAAATCGCTAATTCGCATTCCCGACACGAAAAACGCCACCCAGCGGACGCCGAAGTATTGCATCTTAGATCCGAAGGCGTACGAAGACGTACACCTGTCGGATCTAACCCAGAAGCCGTCGTATCTTGTTTTGAGGATTCAAAACAAAGATACGACGCAGGAATTTTGAAATTACGCGCCGTATCAATAGATACGCCGGCGTAATTTCTTTGTGAATCTGGCCCATAGTCTTTCCTGTATCTACCGCTCAAAAAGCAGTGATTGTCTATAGAGTAACCAATGTGATGAACACATGTGTTTAAAGGAGAAGTCCAGCCTGGGCTTGTTTGGCTGGGATTCTCCTCTGGGTCACAGGAGTGCAATTCGTTTTACACTCCTGTGACCCATTTGCAGCGGAGAGCAGTCTGAAATCCACTCTCCACTGATGTGACTGCCATCAGTTGGGGCAGCGCGTCATCACGACTTCCACGTCGGGATCCACCAGGCTAAAAGCCGCTCGGTTGTTATCTCGGAGGAGCGGGAGGGGACCTCTCCCCTCCCGCTGTCTTCCGACGCTCTTACCAGGTTTCCGTTCCACCGGGAGACCCGATCTGTGATGCGCCACTTCCGGCACCTAGGGACAGGCTGGCATGAAGCCAGAAACTGATTTTTTTCCAGTCTTCTCTTTGTAAAGACAGAAGCAACATCACAACGTCACTTCCGGTTTACTCGGCTGCCAATGGCGCCGGTTTTTAAAGAGTATAAAGTATTCAGAATCGCCGTTTTTGGCGATCTGAATACTTTGAAGTGCAAAGGAGGGATTTTGGGTCTTTTAAACCTCCAATCCCTCCTTAAAGAGTACCTGTCACCACTTATTATTGTCACAAGGGATGTTTACATTCCTTGTGACAGTAATATAAGTGATCACATTTTTTTTAAAACACAATGTAAAAAATGAATAAATAAATAATAATAAAAAAATTCAAGTGCCCCCGACCCCGCGAGCTCGCATAGCAAAGGTGCCCGCATATGTAAACAGTGTTAAAATGACACATGTGAGGTATCATGCGATTGTCAGAGAGAGAGAGCAATAAGTCTAGCACTAGACCTCCTCTGTAACTCTAACTTGGTAACTGTTTTTTTTTTTTAAAGCTTCGTCTATGGACATTTTTTAGGTACCATATTTTGTCACCATTCTACGATTGTGTGCAATTTTAAAGTGTGACATGTTTGGTATATATTTACTCAGCGTAGAATCATCTTTCACATTATCCAAAAAAAATGGGCTAGCTTTACTGTTTTTTTTTTTTTTTATTCCTGAAAGTGTCTTTTCCCCCAAAAAGTTAAAACACTGCTGCACAAATACAGCGTGACATAAAATATTGCAACAATCGACATTTTATTCTCTAGATTCCCTGCTAAAAAAAATATATATATAATGTTTGGGGGTTCTAAGTAATTTTCTAGCAAAAAATATGGATTTTGAATTGTAAACACCAAATGTCAGAAATAGGCTTAGACATGAAAGGGATAAAACACGATGACGGAAAAACACAATTATTTGAATTGTACCATTACAGCAGCAAAACAAATCTTAGCTAAGGTTGAGAGAGCTCTGTTGAACATTAAATAATTTTGGCAGAGGGTATAATATAATAAGATCAATGCTAAAAGAACTATCCCTTCCCACACTATTGCAAAATTTAACAAATGTTGAAACACATAGATAAAGAATTATCTACCATCTATAACCCATTGCTTGTAATACTGATTAACTGTTTTATTTATATTTAGCCTTAATACAGAATAGCATTTTCCTTCAAGTTCTTTCTTTCAGTTTATTTTTTATTTTTTGCAATTTCTCTCCTTCTCTTGCTTCCTTGGATGTCTTCATTGTGCACCTTGATGAAGGCTCTTGACCAATGTAAACAAAACTCCATAGTAAATAGCCCATTTATCAACAGTGGTAGCCTTCCAATTATGACGTCCCTTAAGACAAGACGTGTAGGATAGCGCTAGCTGATTGACATCACAGGCTGTTGGAAGCTTATCGATAGCATTCTCTGTATTTTTAATGACAGCTTTAAACATTTTAATAAAATCATTGAAGTATTACACTTTTCAAAGCCTTCTTCTCTATTTATTATTGGTGGGTGGAGATAGCATCTGCAATCTATTGTGGCAGACAAGATTGTCAAACCTGAATGGTATTAAGCATGTCTTCACCTCTAAAGTCTTACCATCCGGTGAGTGAACACCTTGAGTGGTTGGTGGCGGTTGGTGTTTCAATGCACATTAATAATTTGCCTGCACTGGCTGTCTTTTAGAATGGTAGAATTGGATATTCTAAAAAAAAAAACTATCAGATGTGGAATATATTCTCCATTTTGCAGCACTGCAATTTTTTTCAAACTTTCAGTTGCTTATTTAAAAATTAGAAGCTTTGTTATTTCTGTAGTTTTGGGAATGTTATTCTTATTCATTTTTATGTTTATAAATGGTTTCAGTTTTACACACATATATTTTAAAATGCAGTTAGTTCAGTCCATGCTATATATGATGTTCCTTGAATAAAATTGTCCATATGTATATACATATTTAGATATATGTAAGCTTAGTAAAATGCAGTCTGAGACTGGGTTGTTATTTCAAACTGAATGCCACATGTTGTAACAAAAACTATAGATTTTAACTTTACCATAACTGTATTAAAGTGGTTGTCAAGGCAGAAGTTTTTTTTTATCTTAATACAATCTATGCATTAAGATAAAAAGCCTTCTGTGTGCAACAGCCCCCCTCAGCCCCCCTAATATTTACCTGAGCCCCATCTCTATCTTGTGATGTCCATGAGTCCCTTGGCTTGGGTTGGGTGCCCCCATATCAAGCAGCTTGCTTTGGAGGCACTCAACATAAGGGAGGGGCCAGGGGCTCTAGCTAGGGACCCGAGAATAGGAGGATTGAGGCTGCCCTGTGCAAAACCAACTGCACAGAGCAGGTAAGTATAACATTGAGGCTATGTTAGCCCTTATGGGCAGTTATCAGCCATTGAGTAATCTGTCCACTTTTAACCCATTGTTATTTTTACCTTATTTTCTTTAGTTTTATGGTTCCTCTAGCCCCCTACAGTCACACTAGGGAAATGTTGGGTTTGGCATCCTTGGTGGGCGCCTTGCTGACCGGACACCTGTGGGACAGCGGGTAGGTGTGACTTTGTGTCTGGCCACGTGTGTGATCTATGGGGTTCCTTTTGTGGCTGGACTGTGATGGGACCCTCAGTACCTTGATATCTGTGTTCTCCAATTTGCGTATTACATGTACTTCATGTCCTATGATACATTTTCTTGTTTTCTTTTGTAGAACTTTATTGTCACACTGAATTGATACTATTCCCCTGAAGAAGCCAATGTTTTGGTGAAACATGTTGGGATAATTCAGTCTGTATTCAAATTCAATGTACCTGAATATATATATATATATATATATATATATATATATATATATATATATATATATATATATATATATATATATATATATATATATATAAAACTCAACGTCTGTGTGTGTGTATGTATGTATGTTCCAGCATCACGTCCAAACGGTTAAAAATATTAATATGAAACTTGGCACACATGTTACTTATATGTCAGCAACAAACATAGGATAGGTGGTTTAACCCTTACCCACCCCCATTTGCCATGGTTGGGTTTTTTCTTTAAAGTCCCATTCAACTCTATGGGAAATACATGTTACTTCATGTTCCAGCATCACGTCCAAACGGCTAAAGATATTAACATGAAACTTGGCACACATGTTACTTATATGTCAGCAACAAACATAGAATAGGTGGTTTAACCCTTACCCACCCCCATTTGCCATGGTCGGGGTTTTCCTTTAAAGTCCCATTCAACTCAATGGGAAATACATGTTACTTGTTACTTCATAACTTCCAAACGGCTGTAGATATTTCGATAACACTTGGTCACATGTTACTTATATGTCCACTTAAACTATAGGATAGTTAATTTATCCCTTAACTACCCCCATTTGTGAGGGTCAGGGTTTTTGTTTAAAGTCCCATGCAAATCAATGGGAAATGTATGTTCCCACATAACTTCTGTACGCCTGGAGATATTTCAATAATACCTGGTACACATATTACTTATATGCCAAATAAAAATATATGACAGTTAAATTAACCCTTACCTACACCCTTATATAAAAGATGGGTATATTTATATTACTATGATTTTCCTCCCCAAAAGGTTAAGATAGGAAGACCGGGCAACGCCGGGTATTCAGCTAATATATATATATATATATATATATATATATATATATATTTATCTCTGTACCTTGTTAACCTTGATGTTTAACAATTGTTTGTACAAATAAATGTTGTCTTCTTTTAAAAGAACCTATGTGACTACTCTTGTGACTGACACCGTTATAATCCCATCTCCCCTTTGCTTGTTATTCACTCGAACCGGCATGAGGTGCCATATCTAAAGAGGATACACTAGCCACCCTCCTGCCATTTTTGTAAGTATAACATGTTTGTTATTTTAATTTAAAAAAATAATTTACAATCACACGCCAATTAGTTTTTTTTATTTTGTAAAAAGTGGGCAAAAGTTTGTTATTTATTTATTTATATATTTACTTTCTGGTCTACATTGGTGAGGTTTCCTGTGAATTTCTTCAGAGAGAAAGAAAGAGAAAATATCCAATGAGCATATGGGCAAAAAATATAAGACAATGATTGTTCTAACCATTCCAAACTCTTTTGTTGTTGTGTGACTGTTAGAGAGATTTACTCTAGAAGAAAGAAACAAATCTGCTACATGGGGGTCAAGCATAGAAATAAAAAAAATAAAAACAAAAAACAAAGTACAGCTGGAGTTCTACTTTAAATGCTAACTGTGCTCTAGTTTTTATGCATTAAAATCATGTCCCTATGTATTTTTTTTTAAATGCCAACCCTTTTTATTTGTGTTCAATTGCATTTCCATAAACATTTTTAAAACATTATCCTTATGCTACAAAGTAGGTTAATGTATGTCAGTGTGCATGTTGAATACATAATTAAACCTAATAGTTACTGGAAAAGACTGAAAGAAATCAGCAAAATAAAAAGTGAATAGAATTAGAATTGATTTAAGAGTATTTGCCACCACTAAATAATTACCTAAATAATATCAGGGCTTGGCAGAAACATGCATTCCACATAAGGGAAAAAATGAAGGAACATCTGTTGAGCTCTAACAGTAATCTAACACTTGTGAAGTTTATTACACTGAGACCCCAGCAATGAGTTCTCACAGACAACACCAGAAAAAAAACCCTGTTGTTTCAGATTGACTTTGCAGTACTACTTCTATTAACTTTATAGCACAACACCAAAAGTATAATTAAAACAGATGGCGTTATAAACCCAACTGAAAGGATAGAAGACTTTTTACTGATAAAATGCTTTAAGTTGTTGAGCACGGCATATGTTAATTTACATTAAGATGTTTATTTACTACCTTCTAGTTCATGTATCATGGTAATCTAATGATTTGTGCATTCATATGGCATTTTTCATGTGTTGAGAGTCTTAGTATAGTAGGTCACTCATTATAATACCTTAGTATTCTATACAATTCTATTATTAGCTTTACAAATTGTGTGTTAAAGAGTATAATGATAGAAACCCTGTGGCAAACCAGGGCAATTTAAGCTAAGTATATGAAGAGACAATGTGAAAGCAAAGATTACTTTTAGTGATAACTGCATGTCAAAAGAATCAGAGGATACAGAGATCGAGAAAAGGGTTAAATCTACACTTTCTGGAAATGTTCAAGCGGATTCATCCCCTTTCTACTCCCAAAGTCTCCCTATTGGTCCTGTGATATGTAACCTATTTGACCGAAAGCCATGATTGGAAAGTGACAGGGGACATGGGTGCACTTTAAACCTTAGGCCGGGTACTCACGAACAAACATGTACGGTGAAACCGGTCCGTCGGACCGTTTTCACCGTACATGCCTGCCAGAGGGCTTCTGTACGATGGTTGTACTAACCATCGTACAGAAGTTCGCGCGTAAACAATACGCGGGGCGTGTCCGCGTCGTCGCTGCGATGATGACGCGGCGATGACGCGGAGACGTGGGCGGGCCTGCCATTTAAAGGCTTCCACGCATGCGTCGAAGTCATTCGACGCATGCGAGGGACGGCGGGCGCCTGGACATGTATGGTAGGTCTGTACTGACGACCGTACATGTCCGAGCAGGCAGGATTCCAGCGGACGGTTTTAATTTAATGAAAATATATATTTATTTGGTCTTATGAAAGTGTATCACGAAAGTATGAAAGTGCTGCATTTTTCTACGTGTTTTTTAAGTTAACATTTGCACGATGCAGTGATGAAAAGTAATATACTTACAAGGAGCGTCTCTTAGGTTTTCTATTTGCATTTAATTCTGTTATACAGCTTCTAATATTGATTAGTGTCCATAATAAAATGTGAATGTTCTTAAAGTAGTAGTAAAAACAGTTTTACCACTTAACCACTTAAGACCCAGACCATTACGCAGGTAAAGGACCTGGCCAGTTTTTTGTGATTCGGCACTGCGTTGCTTTACCTGACAATTGCGCGGTCGTGCGATGTGGCTCCCAAACAAAATTGGCGTCCTTTTTTTCCCCACAAATAGAGCTTTCTTTTGGTGGTATTTAAACACCTCTGCGGTTTTTTTTTTGGCGCTATAAACAAAAATAGAGCGACAATTTTGAAAAAAAAAAAACAATGTTTTTTACTTTTTGCTATAATAAATACCCTCAAAAAAGATATAAATTCTTGTACATATTTTTGGTAAAAAAAATCGCAATAAGTGTTTATCGATTGGTTTGCGCAAAATTTATAGCGTTTACAAAATAGGGGATAGTTTTATTGCATTTTTATTAATAATTTTTTTTACTACTAATGGTGGCGATCAGTGATTTTTTTCGTGACTGCGACATTATGGCGGACGCATCGGACAATTTTGACACATTTTTGGGACCATTGTCATTTTTACAGCAAAAAATGCTATAAAAATGCATTGTTTACTGGGAAAATGACAATTGCAGTTTGGGAGTTAACCACTAGGGGGCGCTGAAGGGGTTAAGTGTGACCTCATATGTTTTTCCAACTGTATGAGGGCGGGGCTGGACGTGTGACCTCATTGATCGCCTTTCCCTATATCAGGGACAAGACGATCAATGACAGCGCCACTGTGAAGAACGGGGAAGGTGTGTTTACACACACCTTCCCCGTTCTTCAGCTCCTGTGACTGATCGCGGGACTCTGGCAGCAATCGGGTCCGCGGGTCCCGCGGTCACGGAGCTTCGGACCGTGTGCGCGACCCACGGCTGGGCACTTAAAGAGGACGTACAGGTACGTGCCTGTGCCCAACCGTGCCATTCTGCTGACGTATATGTGCAGGAGGCGGTCCTTAAGTGGTTAAACCTGCAGGTAAGCCTGCTGTATAATAGTAGGTACTGTAAATATCTACTAAACTTGCATGCATGCGCGATCTGGCATACTGTGCCAGACCATCAAAGCCCTGTGCCATAAACGGCAGCTCCCATATGCATGTGCAGAAGTGACATCATTGCGCCCCCGGCCACTCATGTAGCTGAAGGCTGAGAACCTGGGTGAAGATGGAAGCCCTCTCAGTGCTGACAGCGTGTCACTGGAAGGCTTCGTTTTAAGTGAAGTCTCTCATAATGTGCTAGTATGCAATGCAGCGGTGCAGAGATCACCTTGACACAATGTGCCTCTCTGTGCTGCACTTGTGCACGCCTTTTTGGGGTGGCAGTCTGGATGGGTGGGGTTCCGAGGAAAGGGGTGTGGCCTGCCAATCAGTGCCCATTAGCGTTGGGGGCCGCCCTTGCACATGTGCATGCATACACACATATACCTATATTAAGGAGGACATGCAGCAGGAGAGAGGTATCACGGACCATCTAGGCTTTGAAGAAACGCGTCAGCCGTTTAGATGTCTGAAGTTCTACTGGCAGGTGCCGTGAGGTCCAGTCCAGCTGTCTGAAAAGCGCTTACTTATAATTTCCTTGTGAGTAGGACCATTGCTTTTTATTCTGTTTTTAATTAAAATTTTAAGTGGTAATGCACAAGGTCGGTGCGCCCTCCTTTCTTTTCTTTTTGTACTAGCGCATCATGACATTGCCTTAAACTTTAACCCTCTCTCGCCTGTGCTATAGCTGAATGACGGCTACAGAGCGGGCCTTAATTGCCTTAATAGGAATTATTTAAAGGTTATAAAGACAAATCCATTTGCCAGACAAATTTACCTTCTTACCTATCAAGGCCTGAGAGGACTGAAACCATAATCTTCGGTATCACAAAAATCAAAATTCCCCAGCAGTGTCCCCTAGTGGCAGGAATGCATATTTCTCTTGTTTAAGAACTGCATTGAAAAGCACAGTGTTACTTGAATTGTTTTCCAGGATTTGCTTGTCTTCAGCTGAGAGAACTTGCAATAACTTAAGACTATACATAAAGTCTCACAAATCTTTCAGTAAGGTCTTCATGTTATATAATTTGAATACCATGTTGTAGATATATAATTTATCTTTGCAAAAGAGCATATCCCACACTTCTTATTTTTTTCTTGTTTTCTGAAAAAAAAAAAAAACAGAACAAAAAAACAGCTTTGAAAAAAATGGAAAATAACTGTTTTTACCCATTTTTTCCCCATTACTTCCCTTCTGTAATCTTTACACAACAAATTATGTAAATGTTCACTTCATTTTCCAGTCATGTTAAAGGCAGATTCTAGTTTACTTATTTCATCAGCCCAATCCTGTCTTGTAGCTTTTTTGTTCATTTTTAGACATCCAGTTAGGTTCAAGATAAATGTTCAAGATACATGTTTTGTAAGGGTTTTGACTTAGAGAGTTATTATTAAGATATTAAAATGAGCTTAGTGCAAATATACTTTGTTTTACAATAAAGATAAATGATAAAGGATTGCTGCTGGTGCTATAGATCTGCAGTTGAGCAATATAAATGACATGACAAAGTGGGAGCCCTTTCCACAGGGAAATAAATGTGAGACCACATTGCCAAAGAGCACTATCGCTGTAAATGTTATCACTGTTCTTTCTCAAAGGAAGTCCTCTTGAAAGCATACTTTTAGAAAGTAACATAGCCATGAGATGGAAAAGAATATGTTGAGAAGTCAAAACTTTTCAATAAATGTCCTCAAGACATACAGGTGATACTCGAAAAACTTGAAAGGTGAAACTAATATATGAGATGGACTCATTACATGCAAAGCAAGATTTGCAAGATGTGATTTGTCATCATTGTGATGATTATGGCTTACAGCTCATGAAAACCCCAAATCCACAATCTCAGAAAATTAGAATATTACATGCAATCAATAAAACAAGGATTGTACATAGAACAATATCGGACCTCTGAAAAGCATGCATACATGTACTCAGTACTTGGTTTGGGCCCCTTGTGCAGCAATTACTGCCTCAATGTGGTGTGGCATGGAAGCTATCAGCCTGTGGCACTGCTGAGGTGTTATGGAAGACCAGGGCTCTTCAATAGCGGCCTTCAGCTCTTCTGCTTTGTTCGGTTTCATGTCTCTCATCTTACTCTTGGCAATGCCCCATAGACTCTCTATGGGGTTCAGGTCAGGTGAGTTTGCTGGTCAATCAAGCACAGTTATCCCACGGTCATTGAACCAGGTTTTAGTGCTTTTAGTGTGGGCAGGTGCCAAGTCCTGCTGGAAAATGAAGTCGGCATCCCCATAGAGCTTGTCTGCAGAAGGAAGCATGAAGTGCTCCAAAATCTCCTGGTAGATGGCTGCAGTGACCCCGGACTTAATGAAGCACAGTGGACCAACACCAACAGATGACATGGCTCCCCAAATCAACACAGACTGTGGAAACTTCACACTGGACTTCAAGCATCTTGCAGTGTGGGCCTCTCCATTCTTCCTCCATACTCCGGCTCCTTGGTTTCCAAATGAGATGCAAAATTTGCTTTCCTCAGAAAAAAGGACTTTGGACAACAGACCTGGTGTGTTTTTCTTTAGCCCAGGTAAGACTCTTCTGACATTGTTTGTTGGTCAGGAGTGGCTTGACAAGAGGAATACAACATTTGAAGCCCATATCCAGGATCCGTCTGTGTGTGGTGGCTCTTGATGCACTGACTCCAGACTCAGTCCACTCCTTGTGAAAGTCCCCAACACTTTTGAATGACCTTTTCCTGACAATCCTCTTCAGGCTGCGGTCATCCCTGCTGCCTGTGCACTTTTTTCTTCCACACTTTTCCCTTCCACATAACTTTCTATTAATGTGCTTTGATACAGCACTTTGGAAACATACAACTTCTTTTGCAATTACCTTTTGAGGCTTTCCCTCCTTATGGAGGGTGTCAATGATGATTTTCTGCACAATTGTCAGGTCAGCAGTCTTTACCATGATTGTGATTCCTACTGAACCAGACTGAGAGACCATTTAAAGGCTCAGGAACCCTTTGTTATGGCTTAATTAGCTGATTAGAGTGGGACACTTTGAGCCAAGAATATTGCACCTTTTGCCAATATTCGAATTTTCTGAGATTGTGGATTTGGGGTTTTCATGAACTGTAAGCCATAATCATTACAATTATGACAAATCACGGCTTGAACTATCTTGCTTTGCATATAATGAGTCTATCTCATATATTAGCTTCACCTTTTAAGTTGCATTAGTGAAATAAATGAACTTTTGCACGATATTCAAATTTTTCGAGTATCACCTGTACTTTGAGCAAGTCATGGACTGTGAAATCTCATTCACCTAAAGTAATAGCGATCAGTTATTTATATTTATATTACCTTAAAAAATTAAGCCATACTTAGCTAACTCATACCTTACTGCTGCTTTTCCAAAAGAAAATAAACTGTTCAGCATTAATATTCAACCTGCACTTAAAATGTAGGATAGGTTCACACTTGTGCATTTGTATTTTTATTTGTTATTAGTGTATTTTATGTGCTTTTGACGTATTTGTATGCATTTTTTAAGCACTCTCATTGAAATGAATGGGGCCCAAAATGCACTTTCACACAAAAAAGAAGCACCAGCACCTTTTTCCAGGTCTCACATGCATGTTGCATTGGTGTGAATAAATGATATTGGCTATAATGAGATTTTCCATGTCATGCATTGTTGAGTGATGAATTGCAAAGGTGTGGATGGGAATTTACTGACTCCCAGTAATATGTACCAATGCATATTGAGATATTCAGGGAAACAACCTGACCCTGTTCTGCATTTAAAGCCTACCTCTGGTAAAACTGAAAGTCTCGCTTGCAGTGGTGTACAAATGATGGCAAACTTAAAGAGTAACGCCATCTGATAATGATAATACATATTAGATAGCGTTACTCTTTAAGTTTGCCATCATTTGTCCATTTTTACTAACTTGTTTAACATATTACTATTAATAGCAGACTTTACTTGTAAGATTAAAGCAATGAGCCATTAACATACCACAAACGAATTAAGCTAAGAACTAACTAATTATCCTAAATTTGTCAGTATTTCATTTCAATATTTGTTATTAAACGGTAGCAACCACAGGAATACATACAAACTAAGTTGACATCCGAGAACGGTTCTTGCTAAATAAATTATAGTTGGCAATGTAAAAATGTTGAAGCTTGAAAAAATACCAAATAAACCCAATGCCATCCACTTTGTATACACCTCTCCAGTGGTCTTCTATTGCTGCTTTCAATAGCTCAGCCACCATAATATTTGGTGTTGACTGGTGTTGGAGCTCAGAGGGAGTGGTGAAATCATCCCTCCATTAGACACCTTTTACACTGGAGGTGTTTTTCATGCTTAGCGCTAAAAAAAGCCCCATTTGCAATTCCAGTGTGAAAGCCGAGTGCTTTCACACTGGGTGCTGCGCTGGCAGGGCATCAAAAAATGTCCTGCCAGCAGCTTCTTTGCAGCGCTTTAGGAGCAGTGAATACACCGCTCCTAAAGCGCCCCTGCCCATTGAAATCAATTGGCAGCACCGCCGAACCGCCGACAAAGCACCGCTTTTTCGACCGCTATTGGGGGTTTAAAGCGCCCCACTAGCGGCCGCAACAAGAAGGTAAAGTGTTGCTAAAAATATCGGCACTTTACCGCTGATGCTAGGGTGCTTTCAGTGTAAAAGCACTCTTAAGTGAATGCTCTTGGGCCTATTGATTGACCACTAGAGTCAGAAACTGCATAATTGGTGGAGGGTACATGCTCTCCTATACTCTGAAGCACCTGTCATCAAACAAAAAATAGCACAGCACTCAAGTATTATATAAATAAACTAATATGTGTGTATAAAAATGTATAAACCCTCCCTATAGGGATTACCTTAAAGTGGATGTAAACCCACTCTCATCTTTTCTAAACTACATTTCTACTTTGTAAACTACATTCTAAACTACATTCTACTTCTGTCTTATGCTGTAGAATAATATGCAGCCTTTTAATGTGAGTAGTTTTATATGGTTTTATTGAAAGCTTTATTGCATGGAAAGCACTATGATTCATTTGTGTTTCTCTTGAGTTGGAGTTGTATTATATGGATACTTAACCCTAGGAGGGGTATATTTAGATTTTTATTACCTGGAAACAGGGGTTCAAAATCACACCCAAAGGGTACTGGAGGTGGAAGATGTCACAAAGTTGGAAGTTACACATTGTGTATTGTTACTATTTTCATTTAGGTTATTCACTTTAGCAAATGTTGTTTTTTTATTCCCTTTTTTATGCTTCTATTTGTTTATGTATAAAATTTCATAATGCTGCACTATTCATTGTTCTATTAGCATTTTGGTGTGTGAATCAAATTATATGTTAGCTGGGAGGGGCCCTTGGTAGCTGTGCAAATCGTGTTTGTCCTTTTATTTTACCTTGAATTATACAGTTGTGTCCACAGAAAAATCAGCGGAGGAGCACTGGAGAGTTGAGTATACATTGTTTAGGGGCTGGTCTTCATACAAACCCTCTCACCTTGCATGGAAAGAGTATAACATATGGTATTATTATTATTATTGTTAACATTATCACCAGTTTGGACAAGTTTATTTGGCAATGAGCAGCAGTGGTTTGTAAAATTTCCTAACACACAATGTTTCTATGAGAAATGAGTACAACGTCATCAGCCAATTGGATTGCTCCAGATTCCAAGTGTGGTGATTCTAGATAAGAGATCTGTGTATGACCATTCCTCTCATTTGCCCCTTCACATTACTGTACAGTCTATAATGTTGTTAGATAACTAATATTTTCAGGTAACAAAAATAAAGTATCCATAAATGTTTAAGTGTTCTGTTTTAAGAGTAAAATATGGATATGCAGAATTGTTCACCTTCATATTACTATGTATAGAAAGTAAATTTTATTTTCATGTGCTTTATAGTGTTTCTCTGCAGAGGTGATTGGGGATTGATGATTGATATCCCAAACCTATTCCTCAAGGTCTGTCTATGCAGCCTTAGACAAACTGCCTACTGCAGGGATAATTTTGAACCACTGTAAATTGTAATAATTGATTAAGTGCTTAAATTATGTCATTGGCATACGATGAAACAGGATTTCCATAGGGGTGCATTAATCTCAGAAAAATACAGAGCTGTTTTTTGGTTTGCTAAGTACAGTACAATGATATAAAGAAATTTAGCTCTCCAAAAACAATTATGTTCTAGGTTGATACACTTTCTATTACCACAATACAGTATGTATGTTAACTCAAGAAAATAAGTAGCAATTTTTTTCATTTTGTAGCCGAGCCTCAAAATTTATACATTTAAAGCACTGATTGGTTGTTTAATGAAACTTGTTTTGTTGTTACAGTGTATCTTGGGATTAAGAATACTATACTAATACTGCAGCACAATAAAGTAATATATATACCTAAAGTTAGCCAAAGCAAAGATGATAGAATTGCATTACATGATGCATTGAAAGTAAAGTAGAAATAAGTTAATAAAAACAGGGTTGTATTTAACTCCAGTGTTCACCCATTGTTTTGCCATGATTTGGTTTTCTACATTTTTTCTATTTATCACAGTAATTTTCACCCATTTTCACCCAAGTATGCTTTGCCTGTCGAAAATAGCATCAAAGAAGTTTCGCCCTTGTGAAAATATCATCATATAGGATTCACATAACATCTGCTCCTCAGTGCGAAAATGGGCTTATTGCAATATTCATCCAATTTTTACTCGGGGAATGTGGATTTGTTCTGAAATTTGTCCAACATTGTCCAATTTTTCACCTCATTCAAACAATATTCAAACGATTCCTGTTTTAAAGTGCGTATTTTCTTTAGAACTGTATATTTTTAGCTCATGGAGAAAGCTGAAACTGCACTTATAATGCATTTTTTTATGTAAAAAAATGATAAAAAGAAGTGTTCCCCTTTCCTCCCCAAGGGGGCATTAAATGTGCAAGGCCATGGCCTTTAGAATTGAAGGTGCTCCCACAAAAAAATGGGGGTCCCCCAAAGCACCTTAGCCTGACCAAATATGTCTTTGAGTTGAGTTTTTATGTGGTTAGGATATCCTATACCTCTTTAATGTTCACTGAAGAAGATATCTAATACCGAGTACACACAATCGGAAATTCCAATAAGAAAAACGTGGATTTTTTTCCAACTGAATTCTGGCTTAAACAAGAACGCGGTGACGTACAACACTACAACAAACCGATACAAATTTAGTTCAATGATTTCGAGCATGCGTCAAATTGATTCTGAGCATGCATTTTTTTGGGGCGATGATTGGAATTTTTGAGAACCAGCTCTCAAATTTTTGCTGTCGGAAATGGCACGTAAAAAAAAGAACTCCATTCCTATTGGTCCACATACCATATTCACAATATGCCATTGTAGTCTTAATTTATGACCAGGACCCACTATAAAATTATTATGAGGATCCATATTTCAAAGACAATTCAATGTGTCCGTCCTAAAATGACCCCAAATACGATCAGCTTTACAAAATAGGCCACTATCAATTAGTTTTTCTAAACATTTTCTTAAATGTATAGTCCCAACAAAAATATCTGCATTAATGAGTCCCTCATACATTTTACAGTCAGACGACTAGAGATGGGAAATATTGGGGGGGGGGGGGGAACTGTATGTTTCAATTTCTTTCAACGTCTTTTTATCTGGAAAAATATAAGTGTGGAATATGATCTTATACAATGATAAATAGTATATATATGATATGGTATTCAAACTATATAACATGAAAGCCTTAATGAAAGATTTGTGAGACTTTGTGTAAAGTCTTAAATTATTGCAAGTTCTCCCAGCTGAAGACAAGCAAATCTTGGAATACAATTGACATATTCAATTGACATTGTACTTCTCAATGCAGTTCTCAAACAAGAGAAATATCTGTCACTAGGGGACACTGCAGGTGAAAGGCAGCAGTTTAATTGGGCAAACTGTACCACCTACAGTTGGGTGATTGTTGGGATGCAGAAGATGATGGTTTCAGTCCTCTCAGGCCTTGGCAGGTAAGAGGCTAAACTTGTCTGACAAATTAGTTTGTCTTTATAACCTTTAAATGATTCCTATTAATGTTCGCCACTATCACAGCATATTGTTCACTTATAGTCTGGTCAGTAAATTCTTTTTTCTTTTCCTCCTCTCAATAAAATGGTGAGACCAACATCTAGAGTTTGGATACAATTCCACAGTGCAATTTCTGCTGAGAGCAAAGCTGCAATTTGTAAATCTCGTGGGAATAAATATTATTTTACAAATGCTACAAGGATGACAAAACACATCCTTGCATGTCAGAGTGTCCTAAAGACATTTAAAAATACTATATGGAATTAAATGATGAGGACCATAATGAAAGTGCAAGTAGCTTTTCCCTTCAGGGTCTCATTCTAGAAAGACTTTTTCTGCTGCTTCTGGATCATCACAAAGGGGGTTATTTACGAAAGGCAAATCCACTTTGCTGTACAACTGCAAACTACAAGTGCAAAGTGCACTTGAAATTGCACTGGAAGTGCACTTGGAAGTGCAGTCTCTGTAAATCTGAGGGGAAGATCTAAAATGAGGGGAAGCTCTGCTAATTTTATAATCCAATCATGTGCAAGCTTTTTATTTTCCTTACATGTCCCCCTCTACAGTGACTGCATTTCCAAGAGCACTTTGCACTTGGAGTGCAAAGTGGATTTGCCTTTAGTAAATAACCCCAATCTGTTTCTATATGTTTACAGGTACAAAAGACAAAGCAAAAGAATCAACCATATCCAATTATGGTAAAATACCATAATACCAATATACCAATTATGGTAAAATCAAAGCAGGATAATCCAACCATCTTAAAAATCACCAGAATATCAAAATAAACAGAGACTGCAGGAGCAAAAGTCTCACACGGTGCAGACCAAAAGAGTGCAGGCCAAAAGAGAAAGTACCTGAAAGTTAGGAAACAGTTTATGTAAAGAGACAAAAAGAGAAAGAAAACCACATAAAAAAACCACATAAAAAAAAGTAAAAAAGGGAGAAAGAAAATAATCCAAGGATGCCATGCCCAATGAATTACTATAATCAGACTCTAAGAAAATGTGCATATACAAAGCCCAAGAGGACCATGTTTTTTTCAAATTGTTTGACCTTGTCATTCAGCACACTCACCAATTTCTCATGTACCATAATCCACAAGACGTTATGTTTAGTACAGGTAAAATACACATATGACCTCTTCTAAGAACCCTCAATTGTACATTTAACAGTTAGAAATGGGAAAGGGGCTAAACTATGTTTAGTATAGACTCGCCAATAATTGCATTGACCCAATATATATTTAATCAGATGCGCCTAAAAATGTAATACGTCAGATCGGTTATTCATGAAAAACACCTTTGGTAAGATCATAATTTTTACTGCATGTAAATGTCCCAACCATGAAAGATCAAATAGGAACCATTTAGCGAGCTTGGCCTCCTGGTGTTTAAATAAGAGTGGATGAATATTGTGATATAGCTGACAAATAGAGGAGGAAATAGACACCCCAATAGGGAAGCCATTCAAAGGGATAATAATCTTTCAGCCTATTTAAAAGTTTGGAAGGAAGATTAACATTCAAAGCCAAAGCTTTAGTCTCTTTCAACCAAAGGCCAAAAATCTCCCCATACTAACATAGAATGTGCATAACAGTTAGCAGGTTCATCAAGGGGAAAGTGACATTTAACAGTAAATCATCCACAAATAATGCATATTTATGTATTCTTGATCCACACTGTACCCCTTTAACATCATGGTTGTCCCCAAAGTGCTATAGTGAGCGTTTTGATCTCCATGGTGAATATAAGCGAAGAAGGGGGTAGCCCTGTCGTGTTCCTCCAGCAATAGAAATGTACTTGGATTAAAGTCCCTACAATTTATTCTGGGCTATGGGGCTAGAATGCAGAGAGCCTAGGATTTGTAAAAATACTTGTCCAACCCCAAGACCTTTAAAATAGCAAACAGATAAGGCCAGAATACCAAATCAAAGGCCTTCTACAAATCAATAGAGAGTACGAGGCATTTGTGAACATGATAATCCCTATTTGTAAATCCACACTAATGTGCTAAAGGCTGCTGCCCCCTGCAATGCCCCAATGAAGGGGTATGGGAATAAGTGTTATATGTAGAAAGGGGTGGTGGCGCTGCCCCTTAATTGATGATAATTGTGGTAAAATCCAGTCCTATTTAGGTCATATGGCAAAGGGCAAGTGGAATATTGATATCCACACCGCTATATAATAAAGTGTTGCAATAGATAAATGTTTAGTAACCACTGGTGGGTAGGCTTATATAATGTATATGCTCCCATGAATAAACTTAAGGAGGTAGTGAAATAGGTATCTGCCGTCAGATTGTGTACCCTGTTGCTGATCAGCAATAAATTGGTTGATCACTCTTCCCGTAGTGTCTGTCTTGCAAACGGGGGTACTATAAATTAAGGTGACTATTGTGAAAAAAGATGCCCCTCCTCATGGAGGTATAAAATTAATATAAAGTGTCAAAATCCTATAAAAGTGGATATAATAATAACAAGCAGGTGTTGTCAGCTAATTAAACAATATAGTGAGATAGGTAGTTCATCTGAGAATGTGTTGGTTGATATTAAACAACTCCACTTGCATAATCAATTAAATGAATTTGTGAACTTATGCCCTTCATCCCATCAGGAATGCAAGAGAGAGATGAGATCAACCGCCCTTCTAATCTGGTCAGGGCCCTGTCTTCTCGGCCTGAACCATACTTGATCCTTGTGAATGTAGAAGTTAATAAAATCTGTTGGCCATTATTTTGGTCAGCAATTTAAGATCATTTGTAAAACCTAAAAGTTGGATAAAGTGGATATATCACTATTCTAAACAGCTAAACAAACACTCAAAACTAAAGTTTATTGCACAATAGCTGCTGTTATAAAATCAGTCCCTCATTGTAAATTGTATGCCTTAAAATATTAATCAGTGTAGCATTAGCATCACTCCTCCAGTGTAAATCACACTGCGTGTCTTAGGAAAGTTCAAATAAGTTCCACAATTGTGAGTGAATATAAAGATAGAGGTGTCTAAGACAATTTGGTCCCTGGGATCCTGCTGTGAATTCTCATGTCCATAAACACCGTCACCACGCCTCGTGGGTTCCACTCCCTACTGATATTGCACTCACCAGATCTCCAATCTATTACGCCTTATGTCATTAGACTCACAATCCACTGTATATCACACTCTAGACATGATATTTCTCCAAGCGCACTTCATCTCACACAAGAAAAAAAACAGACTCCGTAGTGTCCCATAATAGATTTATTACTAAAAAAACTCCCACTTTTAAAAGCAATGTAAAAGTAAGCATTGATAAAAATAGCAAACACTAGTCAGCCTGTATGCTGTCTCTCACCACTTGCTGGTTTCCCTGCAAATGTGGTTATTCTCAGATTGGGTAGTGTGCTGACGCCAATCTGCATAGCCAGGTGGTCACACATTGACACGTTTCGTCATTATGACTTTATCTGAGGGTGTGACCACATGGCACAGCATACCCATATGTTTAAGAGTAACCCTGATTGTCCCAAAGATTTTCATCAAACCAATTTTCATTGCGATAGGCTGACATCCAGCTTAGTGTTTCCACATGTATGATATACTATTCACCGATCATATTAGTCTTTATTAGTCAGATGGTACACAGAGGTATTAACCCCAAGTGTCTTAAACTTCACTAGAGATGGTTCTCGTCACAATCAGGTGATATCCACCTCAGTGTCTTCTCATACAAGGTGAATAATCCCCAATAGTATGAACCCTTTAGATTACTCAATATATGTAAAAAAGTGTCTAATGCACTACTGTGAGTAAACAAAAATATATAAATAAAGTGAGCATAAGTACAGTCTGGGGCAGCTGTATCTAAAAGTGTTCACCGTACACAACTCAAAATATATAAAAAATGTGATAAGCGCTCCAGATAACAATATGCAATAAGTGACCACAACACATAAGAAATAGTGGAAATATAAATATAATGAAATCAATATATAATATATAATAAATAGCCTCCTAAGGTGGCGTGAAATGCAACTAAGTACAAAAACTCAGAGCAATAAATAGCCAGGGATTCCAATAAATAAACGTGCATCAAGTGCAAAAAGCAATGTGAAGTTCATAAATAAAGTAGATCAGAGTGGTGAAGATAGGGCGTTCTGATGGTGTTGATATAGATAAAACTCTTCTCAATGGTAGAAATGACATCCAAAAACGGTCTTGCTGTGCCCTTACCTTGCAGGTGCTATATATATGCATATAGTGCGGATATCGGCATCTCCATAGTGTGGACCTCACTTATTATCTCTGTTTACGGACGGAGCATGCGCAGTTCGTTCGGCGTGGGGACGCGCTTCATTTAAATGAAACACGCCCCCTACCCGCCGAATTTGAATTCCGCGGCCTTACGCCGCGAGAGATACGCTACGCCGCCGTAACTTATGGCGCGGATTCGTTAAAGATTCAAACCAACTCAAAGTAAGTTACAGCGGCGTAGCGTATCTTACATATGCTGCGCCCAGTGCAGATGTATGTGGTTCTGCCCCATAGTGCATAACTATCATCCCTAAAGTCAATACTTTGTAGAGCCACCTTTTGCGGCTATCACAGATTCAAGTCACTTTGGATAAGTCTCTATGATCTTGCCACATCTTACCACTGGGATTTTTGCCCATTTCTCCTTGCGAAACTGCACCAGCTCCTTCAAGGTCAAGGGTTTGCGCTTGTGAACAGTAATCTTTAAGTCTTTAAGTCTTTTATTGGATTGAGGTCTGGGCTTTGACTAGGCCATTCCAACACATTTACATGTTTCCCCTTAAACCACTCAAGCTTTAGCAGTAGCAGTGTGTTTGGGGTCATTGTCCTGCTGGAAGGTGAACCTCCTTCCTAGCCTCAAATCACACACAGAGTGGTACAGGTTTTGCTCAAGAATATCCCTGAATTTAGCACCATCCATCTTTCCCTCAACTCTGACCAGTTTCCCAGTCCCGACTGCTGAAAAACATCCTCACAGCATGATTTGGTGTTCCTTGGGTGATGTGATGTATTGGGTTTGCGCCTGACATCGCGTTTTCTTTCATGGACAAAAAATAAATTTTAGTCTCATCAGGCCAAAGCATCTTACTCCATACATTTTGGTAGTCTCCCACATGTCTTTTCCAAAAATCAAAACATGCCATTTTGTTTTTTGCTGAAAGTAATGACTTTCTTTTGGCCACTCTGCCATAAAGCCAAACTCTTTGGAGCGTACGGCTTATTGTCATCCTATGTACAGATACTCCAGTCTCTGCTGTGGAACTCTGCAGCTCCTCAGGGTTACCTTAGGTCTCTGTGCTGCCTCTCTGATTAATGCCCTCCTTGCCCAGTCCGTGAGATTTGGTGTGCGGCCGTCTCTTGGCAGGTGTTCTGTTGTATCATGTTCTTTCCATTTGGTTATGATAGATTTGATGGTGCTCCTAGGGATCGTCAAAGATTTGGATATTTTTTTATAACCTAACCCTAACTTGTATTTCTCTTAACTTCATAACAAAGGGGGTGAATACATACATACTTAGACTTAGACTATTGTGTTCTGATCCATCACATATAATTAAGATAAAAAAAATATTGAACTAAAGGCTGTAATGAAGGAAACTAGGTAAACTAGGTAAAAAGCCAAGGGGGTGAATACTTTTGCAAGGCATTGTAGAATGACAAACCTAGGGGACAGCTTATGCATTAACATATTACTTATTTTGTCCCTATGGATATAAAATCTGGCAGCATCCCATCGAACGCTCTACTCAGCTTTTGTGGTCAATGACAGATTAAATTCCACACTACTTGAATACATTTTTTGAAGCAACATCAGAGTAGGGGAGTGTTTATGAGCTTTGTTTAAAGACTTTAGAAAGATGCCAACCTAAACGCTCTGTTTTAGCAAGGTGTTTCTTCTTGAGCTGAGAAGCGATGCGTTATTAGGTGCCCACAAACAGTTGCCTAATGGGCTGCCCTCTTCATGACAGGAGAGACATCAAACAAATTGTTTCTTCACCAGCAGCATCAAGTTATGAAGTGTTGCAAACCACTGCCACATAAAATGTATGATAACTTAAAGATAAAATGACACCTAAAAATCAGGAGAAAATCGAATAATCTTTTGCAAGAGCAATAAAGTGGGTTTAGAAATGAATCACCCGGGGTGGAAAGAAATAAAGAATTTATAAAAAAAAAAGAAATGAATCACCCCCGTTAAAATAATCAAATTTTGTTGCTTTGCAGCCTAAAATGAAGACAAACACAGTTTTTGTTTTATCCAGCTTTTATAACTAATAACATCCAAGTGAAAGATATAACACAAAGATGTCAGAAAAACAGAATCACTGAGTTGGAAAAGGATCACCCACCCTACTAAACTCAATCAGGTGTAGCTAATCACCTTCTCAATGGCACACAAAGCCATTTAACTTTCAACTGTAATCAGCTATGGTCAGGTAATTTTGGGATTAGCTCAGCATGAAAAGAGCTTTCCAGGATCTTTAAGCCCCTGATAGTGCAACTTAAGCAAACAATCAACCATGGGTGGCAAGGCAATGTCAAAACATCCCCAGGAAAAAGTTGTGGACAGGCACAAGTCAGGAGATGGATATAAATAAGACAGACAATCTTATAACTAGATTTTTTATATTGGTTAATGGTGGATAATTTATATGACATGTCTAGAAAATGTAATGAGGACTGGGAATTTTCTGTGAGAATAGTTTATAGTTGTATGAAAGATAAAGTCTCATTGGTCCAGAGGTTTTCTATATGTTTAGAAACTTTAAGTTGAAGGATCATGTACACAATATTTCTAGGTATATAAAAATTTATATTTAACATATTTTAAATCCTGTAATATGTTTTTAAATTATTTAAAAAATAGCTCCGAGTCTTTTTTTCCTGTTTGCCTAAAAGACTGAATAACTGTTTTGCCTTAAGCCAGCCATACATGGATTGAAAGTTGGCCAGTTCATTGTTCATTGTATTATACCAGTGGAGATGACTCCCCATCAGCAGAAAAAAATAGCAAAGTTGAAGGATTCCCCCATCTACATCGAATGTGTGGACGGGGGAAATGGTACATATTTTATTTTCATTCAACCCGCTGGTTGAACAAAACAAATGAATCTTGTATGGTCAGCCTTCTTCAATATTATGTGTAAATTTCAACTTTTATTACTGAGCTTTGTAAACAATGGGCTTCTTTCAATGTTCATAAGGATGGTAAGCATGTGAAAAGGGAAAACAGAGCTTTACATAATGGCTAGATATGAAAATACTAAATAATCATATGCTATATTTAAATGGCTAAGATTTTTTTTAACTGTATAAACTATACCCTTAAACAGAAAGAATGTGTATGAAAAAGTATTATACATTGCCTTTGATACTTTACATATCATTGAGATCTTTGATTTTGCTTGCCCTATTCTGCTTTGCAGGAGTTGTCTTAATAAACTGATTGATGGAAAGACAATAAGCAATGACTATTAACAAAAGTAAATAAACAGGATTGACATTGTTATTCACTAGAAGTGGTGAATACAATTCAAAGATACTGCAGTGATGAAGGACACAGCAACACTTATCAAATGAACAGTACTTTCAAGTCAATTCTAAATAAACAACTGCAGTGTACTTTAAATTTGGAAATTACTGCTAAATCAAAAGAGACAGAGCAATTTTTCATTTAAATGGAAAGGCTATTTACTTTCTTAACTGATGCTTAGTACACTGATGTATAATGTCAAAAGGTAAATGATTTTGAACTAAATTCAATTTAAATTTCATTACATATATGCTTGGAATCACGGTTTTACTTATTTTTTGCTTTCTCTTTGAGGATCTTTCACTTTTAATAATTTTCTTGCCTAATGCCATGATGTATTTTACACTGCAAGTTAACATGAATAATGCCTTTTTCATTCACTATAAACAGATTTAGTATGTCTGTGAAATAGACTTATGTGGTTAAAATAGCTTTTTCATCTGCTGTTGCTGTGGAGTTTCAGAATGCTTAACAAATGGTACCATTGGTGGAGATGAAATTTCCACAGCTCATTCTTGCCCACTCTAACAACATTCATAGAAGATATGAACCTGTGGTTTAATATGAACTGAATTAAAAATGATGGAATAGTGCAATATACTGTAATATATATATATATATATATATATATATATATATATATATATATATATATATATATATATATATATATATATATATATATATATATATATATTCTTATGGTTGTACATTTAGAGTCACCTTGGGGAGACCTGACAGTTAATGCATATGTGTATTATTGAAAGTTGCATTGTTCCAAAGCATATTCTTCATGTGCTTGTACAGAAATACATAAAAACAAAAGCTGAGACTTTTGGTCCAAGACCTTGTTAATATATATATTTTTTTACTTGTTTACTAAAAGGGTGAATAAAGTTTGTACCTATTGTTACATGAACAGGAAAAGGCCATGGGTCTCTCTAAAAGGCATTATTGAGCAATTCAATTTTTAAAGTGGTAATTTTTGCTCTTGGTAAATTTTGTAACCTGGTGGAAATGATTCAAGTTACCCAGCCAATTTTTCCATCTTTTAAACAAAACACAGGTAAGAACAATTTTGAAGTGTGCATGCACTTTACTAGTCCATTTGAGTCACACAAGATACCGCACTGGACCCCATGCTCTAAACAACTGTTTCTCTGTCTAGCATTCTGGGGGAGACATCTGCCCCTCTATGAATAGCCTAAGACTGGTCATAAAGTAAAGTAATTCAGGAGTGCCACATAATATTTCCAAGGTCACAAGAATGCTAAGCATAGCAGGAGAAAACACAGTTTATTTATCCAAATGGTAAAATCAATACTGTATATGGCAAATAAAAGGTAAAATAAGTATTGCCAGCTTGCCAAATTGGAACAACGAAATCACATACCCCCTTACAGTGGAGTCTGGAGAACTAATCCTGGATGTCACCTCTGTGGCTGCTAATGAGCAGAGAGAATTTCCGGTATCTGCAAGGGCTTGGACCACAGCTAACTGTGGACCGGAGGTGATGTGGGTGGTGACCCGGATATGACATCACAGGCTGGTGCAAACACTCTAAGGGAAAGTTGCTGAAAGGGCAAATCACTGGTCTGGGAGAAATCACCAGTAGATGGAACATTAAGAACAGCCAGTTGTCTTCACTACATGACTACAAGTCATGTGACAGAAATCAGCTTGGGATGTTATATAGGAGACCAAGGAATTGAATCAACCCTTGATCCACCTACTAAATTGAACCTACTGTGACATGACTCCTATTAATAAAAAAGCTTAAAGAGGCTGTCTAGGTTAAGTGCACTTATTACAAAAATGCCTGGCAGTTATGCAAATAACAATTTTTTCATCTGAATAAAAACATGTAATGTAAAAAGATTGTGTAAAAAAGCAGTGCAACGCTAAAACAAATATGAAACAAAACAAAATAATAATGTAAAAAAACATCAATAGTCCAAAGTCAAAATAGCAGAGCGGAAGAGCCACAAATATAGTAGGACTTCTTGGATAGTGAATGGGGTGCTCAAGTCAATCACCGTATATCCAAACACACGTGTCTCCTCCACCAGAAGTGCAAACCGCTCACCTGAGCGTATGGACCTCTGCGTGAACAGCAGATCAATCGCGCTGTCCCTTATAAAAGGGTAATAATAAGATGATATCTTCACATAAGATCCTTCTCTCCAAAGTCCTCATCCGCTGAGGAAGTCCTGCACCACGGACGATACGCGTGTGGGGGGCTTGTATTGATGTCAGGACAGCCACCTACCTGGTTTCTATTTATGTATGCTTCCATTCCATGCACTAGGACATAGTGCTATGTTTGTGAGTAATTTTTAAAATACATTTGTATTGCTTTTTGATCAAATGGAGAGCACTATGTGTTTCCTTTATACCCTTTCATTAACCTTTTCCATCCATGAGTGTGTTTGGAGATCATCCATCATTTTAGGACTTTGGAGAGGAGGATCTTATGTGAAGATATCATCTTATTATTACCCTTTTATAAGGGACAGCGCATTTGAACCTGCTGTTCACGCAGAGGTCCATACGTTCAGGTGAGCGGTTTGCACTTCTGGTGGAGGAGACACGTTTGCAAAAGAACAGATTCTTCTGGACAGCCGCACTCCGAATAAAAATTGCCTTTATTATAAATCCCACATCTTAAAGGGGTTGTAAAGGATTTTTTTCCCTAAATGGCTTCCTTTACCTTAGTGCAGTCCTCCTTCACTTACCTCATCCTTAGATTTTGCTTTAAATGTCCTTATTTCTTCTGAGAAATCCTTACTTGCTGTTCTTCTGTCTGTAACTACACACCGTAATGCGAGGCTTTCTTCCTGGTGTGGAGAGGGGGGAGGGGGCGAGTGTCAGGACACCCACTAACACACAGCTCCTTTCTCTATGTGCAAAGTAGAGAGTGTCCTGACTTGCCTGCTCGCCCCCTCCCCCCTCAAGAGGCTTTCTCCACACCAGGGAGAAAGCCTCGCATTACGGTGTGTAGTTACAGACAGAAGAACAGGAAGTGAGCATTTCTCAGAAGAAATAAGGACACTTAAAAGCAAAATCGAAGGATGAGGTAAGTGAAGGAGGACTGCACTAAGGTAAAGGAAGCTATTTAGGGGGAAAAATCCTTTATAACCCCTTTAAGGTCTTCATTTAACCCATTAGCTCAGAGTTTGTAGATTCAGACTCAGTCTCTCTTTTGCACAATAGTTTTCTGTCAGGAAACCTTCTAGTACATACTCTATTGTTAAAGTGGATGTAATCCCAATTCATGAAATTTGAGCTGGGCACATATATCTGCATATTTTGTTATCTCTCTTTAAAGATATAAGTCCTGTAGCTCTCTCCTGACCCGTTCCTCTGTTATCAGCCTGATAACTCCTGACAAATTCTCGGACACATCAGATAAAAGCAGCCTGACATTTCTGCCAGGGGAGGTTGCTATAAATATTTAGCAGGCAGCTAGACCTGTTAAAAAACACCTCTGAGAGTCTCTGCCTATGTGGAGAGCAATTATTGCTATCTTGGCTGTATGCCCAGACATCACACTTTGTGTTAAACAGGAAGAGAACATTTCCTAACACAATCTGAACTTTCTAAACAGTATATATAAATGTGAAGACAGCAGATATACAGTACATGTAAAACCTATGTCAGGAGATTTGGTTCATCTCTGTGTATCATCTGAGGCTGTTCACTTCACTGGGTGTATGGGGGGCTCTATGATCCTTGTTGTGACAGGATGTGAAATGATGAGGGATGTTATGTTTATTCTTTTCTTCTGTTATAAATCTACGGTGTTCACCTATTCATTTTCATAGAGTACATATCGTGCGCCCCACATAAAGTCACACGTACACCATAAACTGCATAGAGCATGTGATGAATTGTCGGATATTATATACTTTTCTAGTTTTATCCTTGACAAATGTCTGCCCATGTTGAATGAACTGGCATGTCAAGCAGCCATGTTTTTTGCATTGCAAAATGCCAACTTATCAAAGAATGATATAATAGTGCCTTTTCACTTTCCAGCTTGCTAGAGTTTACTGGGTTTACTGGGTGCAATGTAACCTGAGGGACTGAAGGTAAATGGCGGCCAAGATTGGGGTTAGATTCCAAGATGTGCCAATGTTTCTTAATAATATGGCCAATGGCTTTGTAGTCACTATTGAAACCTATAATAAACCTTGGTTTTGTGTCATAAAAGACAGAAGGATTTACAGAAGAGGGAGGTGGATTGCTATACTTTTAAAGGCCTCCTTTAACAATATTTATTTTAACCTTTTATGTGCAATATATTGACCATATCATTTGGATAAATTGTGTTTTTTACTGCTATGCCTGGCATTCTAGTGACCTTGGAGATAACATGTGGTGCTCCTGAATGACTTTGTTTTGTGGATTCCTCATACACGTTCAATTGAGTAGTGAGCTGTCTGTTGTGGATCTTCTCATGAACCATCACCCAGCAAACCGAAAGTGGGGCAGTCACCATAGGCAAGTTGGGAGTCCATAGCACTATGATCCCCAAATATGCTAAATATAGAATCAAAATGACAACTACATTGATGTTCCCCCAAAGCCAAGGAGCAGGGGGACAACCGGGACCAGGAAAAAATGTGTGCCATAAATAAAAAAATTTAATTAAACAAACTGCCGACGAAAACGGACACCGGAAGTCCGATCGTGGCCATTTTAGGGAAGGCCGGAAATGAAATGGCGGCCATTCTTATGAAGTCCATAGTTTGAAAAAAACATAAATCCCCACACGGACACAGTACACACAATCCACACCCGTCGCCGCAGTATCCGCGGCGGAAAAACGAGGCCGACAGCACCCCCACAGCGCCGCTCACCCTCACCTCACCGACGGAGTCACTGTGAGTACCCAGTGTATAAGCAGTTTTTTTTACATGAAATTGCTGTTTTGTTATTACACTATTGGAGCTCTCCTTTTAACTCCCTGTGTGAGGGTCATTGCCGCTCCTTACGGCCTGAATTTCGTTGCTGTACTCATCCATATAGAGTTGTTTTATGCTGTTACCTTACAGCAGTAAGGTAAGGGGACATCTGCACTACCTTAAGGAAATTGGAACCTCTCCTCTGCAAGCACTATATGTTTGAACACCTGGCACCAGCACCAGCACTGCATTACATGTGTTTCAGTAGTGCTCAGTTCGCTGCTCCTGCATTAACACGGACGTTTTTTCCCACATATTATTTTAGCTACCACCTATGTGTATTGTTTTCCTAGCGCTGTGGCTAGTTGCTATATTCACTCAATATATATTGTTTTCACTTTGGATTTGATGTTATGCACCACTGAAGTTACTGAAGTATTATTGTTTAGATGCACCTATTTTTATTTAGCACTATATCTATGAGATGTATTTAATTTTCTTATCCCATACAGCGCAGCACTATCTATTTATTCATCATTCAATGTGTAAACCTAGTGACCATGCTGTGTGTTTGCTATGTTAAGATTGGTCATCAAATATCTGCCTGCATGTATCATGACTGCGAAGATAGCATTTAGGTGAACACGTCACAACCTCTAATCTGGTCTTAGCCTATATAGAAGAATGGGCATTCAATAAAAATAGAGGACATCTTGCTTTGTTCCACAGGTGTTCTAGTATACTGACGCTGTAAAATCTGTGTGTTTATTTGAATAAGTTGCTTCCCTTATGTAAATAGGGTTGTGTGCTGTCAAATTACAGCTAATGTGTTCACTATGAAAAGTAAACTATATTTGGAGCTCGTGGCAAAGGGGGAGATCTACAAAAACTGGTGCACACAGAGGGCTAGATTCAGAGAGAGTTACGCCGGCGTATCAGTTGATATGCCGTCGTAACTCTGAATCTACGCCGTCGTAAATTTAAGCGTATTCTGGAAACCAGATACGCTTAAATTAGGCTAAGATACAAGCGGCGTAAGGCTCCTACGCCGTCGTATCTTAGGGTGCATATTTACGCTGGCCGCTAGGTGACGCTTCCGTTGATTTTGGCGTAGAATATGCAAATGAGCTAGATACGCCGATTCAGAAATGTACGTCTGCCCGGCGCATTTTTTTACGTCGTTTACGTTAGGCTTTTTCCGGCATAAGGTTACTCCTGCTATATGAGGCGTATCCAATGTTAAGTATGGATGTCGGGACAGCGTCAGTTTTTGCGTAGTTTACGTTGTTTGCGTAAGTCGTTCACGAATAGGGCTTTGCGTAAATTACGTTCATGTCGAAAGCATTGACTATTTGCAACGTGATTAGGAGCATGCGTACTGGGATACGTTCACGGACGGCGCATGTGCCGTTCGTTAGAGACGTCATTTACGTGGGGTCATGTTTTATTTACATAAAACACGCCTACCTCTTAAAAATTTGAATTCGGCGCGATTACGCCAGCAGATTTAAGCTACACCGCTGTAACTTAGGGCGCAGGTTCTTTGTGAATCCAGCCCCTGCCTCACTAAGTTACGGCGGCGTAGCGTATCTGACATACGCTACGCCCGCACAAAGTTACGGCAGGCTATCTGAATCTAGCCCAGAATCTGTTGCAGCTCTACATAACAACCAATTAGCTTCCAGGTTTTATTGTTAAAGCTTAATTGAACAAGCTGAAGTTAGAAGCTGATTGGTTACTATGCAAAGCTGCACCAAATTCTGTGTGGATCAGTTTTAACAAATCGTCCCCACAGTTCTTTACTCAACATACAAACATATTGCTAACTGAAACTTAAATGATGGTAATATTACAACAAAGATGTAATATAGTATGATTTTATCAAAATGTATCTCCAAGGCTTTCATTATTCGTGCCGATCACAAACAATTTAAGCTCCAAATGAAACAAAGGGCAAAGATCAACAAATCCTATTAAGTGGTATAATAAAAATTGCAGCTTAGGTATCATCTGCTAATTAGAACACAATTGCAGTTGAGTTCGTACTCTCTGCACCCATTTTATTTTCTCTGCAGATTAACAGATTTATTCTAACATTTTCACTTTACTATAAAAGTTTTTTTTACATGGAAACGAGTACAAATATATGCACATAGCTGTGTTCTATATATGGAATTATATAATCTCTTTGAACATGTTATGCACCAGCAAGAACACAGAGGAACACATATAGTGAAGCATGTAAAAGGGCAAAACCCACTAGGAGATAAATTCATATCCAACACAGTTTTCAAAATGATTCATTTTCTTCTGCAGTGGAAAAAGCAGGATGATGACTTTCAACCTTTTAACCAAGTGAGTGAGTACAGCAATACTAATCATAGTGGAACACTGACAGAGTGTAATGATAGACTCCATCAGTTTTATGATCTAAGTCAGGGGTTCATGTCTGACTTCTCTTTCTGTAATTTCTATCATATTAATGGTTCCTCTCCAACTGTGTCATTACCATATGTCACTGCCATAATGCAATACCCCATAGTTTCTTCATGGCAGGATTGTTACACCCTAAAAGGCTGAGAGTGCAGTTTTGGGAGAAAGTAACAGAAGTGACACTGAGATAACATTTTAAAAAACAGAATCGGTTACCTAGTTACTCAATTTCCAGGAATCTTCAAGGGCAGCACATAAGACAGAAAGAGCAAGAGGGGCCCTGCCTTCTGGAACATGAAACACATTATCCACAATGTAAAAAAAAATAACATAGTCGGGACAAGGCTAATGCATGGACAAGATGGCTGCATAACTCACAGGCTCACTGAGGGGGAAATTCAGTGTCTCTCTGCTCTCCCGTGGCCCGAGCATCACCTCCGCTACTCATCAATAGATTGCCTCACTTGGTATCTCACAGCGGTATGTCGTTGAAGCGCAAAAAGAAATACAGACTTTATGTTCCAGTCGGCCAAGCAGCACATCCAAAATGGCGCTGTGGCTTCTCCTTTGCAGGGCAGCCGGTGACTCTCACATCCCAGTGGATCTCTGGGGAAGCTCTACCACTGCCAGGGTTAGTGGATCCTCTGCACATTAGACCCACCTCTCCAGCTTCTCCCCCGGGTACACCAGCATCTGGAAGCCCTGCTAAAGCAAGAATGAGGCTGGATTCTCCAGCAACAGACATACTTGAGGTGAGCCATCAAGCCCACACACATGGCTCACAAGCTTCACAGCCAGACCCCATCACCTCTTACCCTACTGCAGACCAACCTGCCATAGACACTACACTAAAGGAAATGCTTATATCTCTCAGGAGCTTCTTGCAAGCTTATATGCTGTCCTTCTTGCATAAATTTGATCACAACATTACTGTGCCCACTGTCCGGTCTGATGTACCTGTTGCCCTGCCTGATGCCCTGCCTGAAGTGCCTGATGCCCTGCCTGAAGCGCCTGTTGCCCAGCCTGACGTACCCCCATCTGTTGTTCAGCCTGATGCCATAGACTATGTTCAATTACAATTAGTTGGAGTGTCCGGAGGCCGCTCCTTTTAGGGGGGGTACTGTCAGGAAAGGGTTCACCCGTTGGTGGCGCTGTCAGTCCCGTGGATAGCAGTACCGGTGTCTGCTAGTGGGTGTCCTCTGACACTCAGGATCTGTAGTGAGGACTCACCTGCTGGTGGCACTCTTGGATCCTTGAGCCATAGTCCCGGTGTCCACCAGTGGGTGTATCCCTGCAGTGTGGAGCAGACAGCACCTCCTACGGTCAGGTGTCACCTAAGCATAATTACAGGCATACACATAAATACCCGGCAAGCCCTCACATGCTTGCCTTGGTATCGTCCTCATGCCCTGACTTGCGACCCTGCTATCTGAACCTGCACCTACCTGACCCTGAGCCTGTATCTGATCCTGATCCCGATCTCGAGCCTATCCTGGACCTGTCCCTTCTGTTACCCTGTTACCTTGCACCCCTGCCTTGCCATCTTATTCGTCCATCCTCTTTCTGTCCTGTGTTCCTTACCCATCTGCTGATCTCCTGTTGACGACCCTGGCCTGGCTTATGTTTGAGATTCTGGAACTGCCCTTTGTTTATCTGCTGACCCTCTGTGCATGACCCTGGCCTGGCTAAAGTTACTGATCCTGGTATACCCCTTTCTATCATTCTCGTTTGTTTGTCTGTTGCTGTTTTTGGATTACTGTCTTATGGTGGGTTTATTATATTTGATTTGTTATTGGTGGTGTATGTATTCATATTCACTTTCTTTAATAAATTACTATTTATTTAAATGCGTTTTGGTTCTCTCTGTGCAAGTCCACACAGTCTGGCCACATCTGATACGTGACACTACCCAAACGCAACAACAAAGTATGCAGACCTCCCCAGTGAGTGGCCACATTCGGTTTCTGGAACTTATTACCCCTCTGTTGCTCTTCCTTGGTACCTGTTGTACCCATTGCACAAGAAGTGTTATAGGACATTGGTGCATAATCTGGTTTGCTTTGTTTGTCTTGTTCTATTTCTACATATACATATAATGCTAATTATTGGTTGCCTGCCTTCTCTATTGATTCTGCTCACTGCGGACATATTGCCAATTCCACAACAAGGAAGTACAGACCAATGATCATCAAACTCCTCTCAATCAATGCTAAGGGCTTCAACCACCCTGTGAAAAGAGCATCACTCTGGAAACTTGCAACTCAGAACCAGTGCGATATATTATGCGTACAAGAAATACACTTTCAAGCATCTAACCCTCGGACCTGCACCTACAAAAACTTCACCAATATTTTCACAACCTCAGCTTCTGCAAAGAAAAGGGAATATTTATCGTTCTCAACGACTCTCTAAACTTCCATTTACAAGAATGCATTAAGGATAATGATGGTTCCTCATCCTCAGCTGTACCATTAATGAAGCCCCATACACCATCATTACTGCATACGCACCGAATGTCCACCAAATTCACTTCTTCTGAAAACTACAAAGTAGCTTCAATCCAACAAGGAGCAACAATTTGGTGTGGGGACTTTAATGCCACCCCAGACCCAGAGCTGGACTCCACTGCTTTACTCACAAGACGCAGACCCTCACTGAAGCCTCTAATATCTTCTTTCAGTTTATTATATGTGTGGAGATGCCAACATGTGGAAGAATGGGACTACATGTTCTTCTCTCCATACCACAACACTTATTCAAGAATCAAGCTGTTTCTAACAGATCAATGGACCCTCCAGAAGGTTTTGTCATCCACTATCCTACCCACAACATGGTCTTATCACTCTCCAGCATCACTACAGAGGACTGTGAGAAATCACCCTCTGCTTACCTGTGGCATATGAACACCAAGATTTTGCAAATTACTCCCCTATGCAAGCTCCCTACGTGACAACCTTGATAACTTGTTTTCATTGAATAATGACTTAGATGATGATCCTAACACAATGGGTTGCGCATAAGGCCTTTTTATTCAATTTGGGGCTAGGGATAAGAAGCTAAGGAAGGAGCGACTGGACTCTCTCCTCACGGAAATCCAAACCATTGACATACTCAATAAAACCCAACAATCAGCTGATCTCAAGTATAAACTGATCAAGCTGCAACTTAACTTAAGATCCCACTTATTAGACAATTTTGACTACCTCCAGAAGCGCCTTAAACTGTGATTTTTGACTATGAACAAGACTAAAGTACCAGACCCACAGGTCATAGCAGACGCATTTAGTAGTTATTACAGCACCCTCTATAACTTAAAGGATGATACTTCTCTTGAGCACCCAGATGTAGGTACCATACAGGCCTTTCTTGACTCAGTTCACCTCCCCTGTCTCTCAACTGATCAATTAAACAATCTAAATGCCCCTTTCTCCACTACTGAGGTGGGTAAAGCCATAGACTGCCTTCCAAAAAACAAGGCTCCTGGCCCAGACGGTTTTTCAGGGGAATATTACCACAATTTTAAACCCATCCTGCTTGAGCATATTACAAACGTTTTTTTTTAATGTTGCTGCTGTTATTCTGTCATCTTTGGCTTCATTTCCACAAGAAATGTTAAAAGCTTTGATTGTCACTATACAAAAGCCAGGGAAGGAACCTCCCACACCCTAAAACTTTTGGCCAATTTCCCTACTCAATCACAATACTAAACTTTACGCCAATGTAATAGCTAACAGATTAGTTGACCTATTGCCTTCTCTCATCCACTCCACAGACCAATCCGGGTTCAAAAATGGTCGCCATACCTCAGACGCTACTCGCAGAATGATCAATATCATTCACCATGCTGAAAGACTGGGGATGCCTTCTCTGCTTCTCTTTCTGGATGCGGAGAAGGAATTTGTTAGAGTCCAATGGCAATACTTAGATTTGACGCTACAGAAGTTTGGCTTTCGCGGTCATATTCTCTCAGTAATCATGGCCTTATACTCTTGCCCCTCAGCTCAAGTTTACTGCTCTGCCATGCTATCCAAGCCTTTTTTAATATCAAATGGTACAAGATGAGGATGCCCCCTTTCTCCCCTCATATTTAACCTGGCTATGGAACTCTTGGCCGAAAAAATTAGAACCCACTCATATATATCTGGCTTTAAAAGCAGTTCTACGGAGCATAAAATTAACTTATTCACAGACAATGTGATCCTAATGATGACCAACCCTGCATCTTCCCTGGTTTCAGTACAACAATCTTTAAATTAATTCAGTCTTGCTTCCTACAACAAAGTGAACACATCTAAGTCTCACATACTGCGGTTAGGCTTATCAAACTACATGCATACCACTCTTGAAAACAAATATCCCTATGGGTGGGCTAAGGATTCCCTCTCCTACTTAGGAATAAAACTTATAAAATATGTGTCCTTTCTCTACTGGGCAAACTTTGTCCCCTTCCTAGACAATCTACCAAAGGATCTAGAAAAAATCACTAAACTCACTTTATCTTGGTCAGGCAGATTATCATCATTTAAAATGATCCACCTGCCACAGCTGCTGTACTTATTCCGATCCCTACCCATCCCAATCCCACTAACCTTTTTTAATTCCCTTCAGTCTCTACTGAGGCGCACGGTGTGGCACAAGAAAAAAAAAACAGAACCACTCAAACATGTCTCATCAAACATAGATCTGTGGGAGGTACAGGGTATATCTACTTCAGAGACTACTATATAGCCTCCATACTGGCGAAAGTAAAAGCATGGTTCCAACCTAGCTCTTCCTGCTTGTGGAGTGGTGTTGAAGCCCTCCGGATCGCAGGACGTAATCTAAAAAAAAAAGGCTACTTGGTTCCTCCTTAAGGAAACTGAGTAATCTAATCTCTCCACCACAATCATAGCCACTAAAAGAGCTTTCAACTACTACATGGCTGATGCTACAATAGGGGACAGTCCCTGCAAAACCCCTCTTTCGATTACTGTATTGTTAGTACTTATAACCAAAATCACTATGAAATCTTGGGAGGAAAAGGGCATCTTGCTCCTCTCTGACCTATACTCAGATGACCTCCTTATCCCATTTTCCTCCTTACAAAAGTCCTTCTCATTACCAAACAAGAAGTACTCCAAATACATCCAAGTATCTCACTGCTTAACTTTAATTCCCTCCTCCACAAATATGTTCAAAGGAAAGTATGGGTGTACCTTTGGTCCGATACTATAGATGCTAAAGGCATCACCCTTTTTTATAGCTTACTGCAAGACAAAATTTCATTTAACAAATTGCATTCTATGAATAAATGAGAAGGGGAAATAGGTACTATTTGTATTGATTCCCAATGGAAATCTGCCATATCCTCTAATCTCCGCATGACACGTTCCTCTAATTTAGGGGATATTACTTACAAACTGAATCTCAGATTGTACATTACTCCTTTACAGTTACATACATTTGACCCGACCACATCACCTCCATGTTGGAGGAAATGTGGAAAAACAGGGCATTTATACCATTTACTTTGGTTATGTACTGACATTGCTTCCTTCTGGAACAAGGTTTTCAAGCGCATTACTAATGTGAATTACTATTCCCCCCTCATCTGAACTAGCATTACTCAGCATAGGTATTGACAATATCCCTACACACATGCGGTGCGTAACCGTACATTTTCTTTTAGTGGCCAGATTGTCAATCGTCAGACACTCGAAATCCCTCGCTCATATCTCTATTTATGAGATAATCCACCTGGTACACACAAACACTAATGGGAACTTGTATGATCAGAATTATCACAATCCTATCTAATCTTTCTTTTGGTATAGTCCTCCATGCCAGATTTCTAAACTGCTACTTATGATAAGCTCCTATTTATTACCAGATATTGGCAATCATTTCCAAGAATGATGTAACATAAGTGTTGGCTGTGTTGTCTCTTCCTCAAAACACAGTGTGTTCCCAGATGGGGTGTCTGGGAGGGAAGATAATGCCCTTCACCATCTATTAAGCTATTAGAAGCACTTCTGATGTTCAAATATGCTTGTTATTTTTATTCTGTCATCTGTAATCAAATGACTATGTACCTTTATGATGTATTGAAGTATGACGGATACTATTTTCCTCAGTTTTTTCTTTCTTTTGATAAAACCCAATAAAAACATTGAACTATAAAAATAAAATAGTCACCTGGACACCTCAGTAAATAGCAAGAACCAAATTTAACTAGTGGAATAACATAACAGTTATCCATGTGGAAATAAAAGACACAGGTCCATCCAGTTCAATAACAGAAATAAATAAATAAACAGAATAAATAGAAACATCCATATATAGAAACCTTTACCCACAATTGATCCAGAGAAGGCGAAGAAAAAAACCAAGCATGGTCCAAATTTTTTATAGCGAAGGAAGAATAAATTAATTCCTAATCCCCAGAAGGCAATCCGATATTCAATTTATGGCAATGCTATACAACCAAGAGTTTAGGGTTGGAATCCCTGCTGCCCTATTGCAAGGTAACTAACTCTGTTTTCCTTAATCATTCTCTAGAACAACACCTGGACAAGACAGAAATAACCTATTAGGGTGGGGCTACTGCTTGCAGAACCTTTTCACCAAAGTTTAGACCTAACTGGACAGTAGTGCAATCCAGATGTGTTGATCCACCATATGAAAATTGGAGCAGGTGAAAGCTCTGTAGAGTTTTTCAGGCAACCCACCAGTCCATGCTTAGACCGAAGGCATTTGAAATTACCTCTAAAACCACTGGGAGAGTCTATACGGTGTAAATATATATATATATATATATTTTTATATATATATATATATATATATATATATATATATATATATATAGATATATAGATATATAGATATATATATAGATATATACACAGAGAGAGAGAGTATTTATGGCATGCTCTGAAAATTTAAATCTGATCCACCTGTATATGGTATTCTAAGACTCCTTAGCACCTCACTCGGGCCCTGCAAATAGTACCAAAAGTCTATGGCCCAGATTCACGTACAGCGGCGTATCTCTGCGGTGGCGTAACGTATACGATTTACGCTATGCCGACGCAACTTAGATGGGCAAGTGCTGTATTCTCCAAGCACTTGCTCCGTAAGTTGCGGCGGCATAGCGTAAATCGGCCAGGGTAAGCCCGCCTAATTTAAATTTGGATCAGGGGGGGCGTGTTTTATGTAAAACTACTGTGACCCGACGTGATTGATGTTTTTGCAGAACGGCGCATGCGCCGTCCGTGGAATTTCCCAGTGTGCATTGCTCCAAAGTACGACGCAAGGACGTCATTGGTTTCGACGTGAACGTAAATGACATCCAGCCCCATTCACGGATGACTTACGCAAACGACGTAACTTTTTCAAATTTCGATGCGGGAACGACGGCCATACTTAACATTGTTACGCCGCACTTATGCCTCATATAGCAGGGGCAACTATTCCCCCCGGGAAAAGCCTAACGTAAACGTCGTAACTTTACTGCGTCGGCCGCGTGTACGTTCGTGAATTCGCGTATCTAGCTAATTTGCATACTCGATGCGGAATTCGACAGAAGCGCCACCTAGTGGTAAAAAAAATGCAGTTAAGATCCGACGGCGTAAGAGACTTACGCCTGTCGGATCTAATGGATATCTATGCGTAACTGATTCTAAGGCCCCGTACACACGAGAGGATCGATCCGCTGAAATTAATCCGCGGATCGGTTTCAGCGGATAGATCCGCTGGTGTGTACGATCCAGCGGATATTTATCCGCGGATATATTTCGGGTCGACCGATTTCCAGCGGATAAAAATTTCTTAGCATGCTAAGAAATCTATCCGCTGGAATCGGCTCCAGCGGATCCATCCGGTGGTCTGTACAGACTCACCGGATCGATCCGTCCGAACCCATCCCTTGCATGCGTCGTAATGATTCGACGCATGCGTGGAATTCCTTATATGACAGCGTCGCGCACGTCGCCGCGTCATCATCGCGGCGATGGCGCGACACGTCATCGCGATGGGAATTCGGCGCGGATTTCGATCCGATGGTATGTACACTCCATCGGATCAAAATCCTCAGAGGATTTATCTGCGGAAACGGTCCGTATCCGTATCCGCGGATAAATCCTCTCGTGTGTACCCAGCATAAGAATCAGGCGCATAGATAAGACGGGTCGGATTAGGACTTACGACGGCGTACATGGCGCTGCGCTGTCGTAAGTCCTACGGGCCAGATTCACAGAAGAAATACGCCGGAGTATCTACTGATATTCCGGCGTATTTTCAAATTTGCCACGTCGTATCTTAATTTGTGATTCAAAAACAAGATACGACGGCTTTTGGCTAAGATCCGACAGGCTTACGGCTTTGTACGCCTTCGGATCTTAGGCTGCAATACTTCGGCCGCCGCTGGGTGGAGTTTGCGTTGTTTTCCAGCGTCGGGTATGCAAATGAGCTTTTTTGGGTGATCCACGAAGGTACTCGCGTGCGTTACGTCGTCGCAAGTAGTTTTTTCCCCGTCGCAAAGTTAAGCCTGCTGTTTCATGGCTTAACTTTACACCAGCCATGTTAAAGTATGGCCGTCGTTCCCGCGTCGAATAAAAAATAAATAAATTTGGCGTAAGTACGTTACGCACGTCGCCATTCACAAACACGTCGGGGCACCGTAATTTCGCACAAAGCACGGCGGGAAATTTCCAAACAGAGCATGCGCATAACGTTCGGCGCGGGAACGCGCCTAATTTAAATGGTACACGCCCCATTTGAATTAGGTGGGCTTGCGCCGGACGGCTTTACGCTACACCACCGAAAGTTTACACGCAAGTGCTTGGTGAATCAGGCACTTGCGCTGAAAACTTGCGGCGGTGTAACATAAAAACGATACGTTACGGCACCGCATTTGTACCTGAATCTGGCCCTATGTTTTTTTCCATGTTTTTTTAAGCACAGAGAAATAGCTTTCTATCCTTGGATGGGTTTAAAGATAGGAAAGGAATCATTATTGCCTTCGACCCCAGATGTACTTTAAGAACTATTGAGCTTGAGAAAACTATGCAGTAGGATTCAAAAATAGTAAACGGTGTCTTCCAGTGAAACATCTGGTATGGCCAAGAGCTACCTGCAACACAGTCTTATAAATGTATTTTTAAACAGTATATAAAAGGATGACTAGATGAGCCCTGTGATCAGGACCGCCATCAGGAATTATGGGGCCCCTTACACAGCTTCAGGCATGGGCCCTCCTGGAGCAGAGAACCGGGGGGAGGGGTGCTGCCGCCTGAGATTGAGAAGTGGGGGGGGCTGCCACAAATTGAGAAGTGGGGGGGCCCTTTACAAAAAAAAGAAAGAAAAAAATATATATATAGAAAAAGGGGGGTAGCCATCCAGGGCCCTGGGGACCTCTGGGCCCTTTAATAAAAAAAATATATAAATATATATATTTTTTTAAAAAGGGGGTTGCCATCTAGGGCCCTGGGGACCTCCGGGCCCTTTAATAATATATATATATATATATATATATATATATATATACACACACACAATTTTTGCGCGAAATTCAAACAGTATAAGTAGAAACAAAGTAAAAACACACTGATACAATTGGTTTACAATAAAAAATAATATACAGTGACCTTTTTTTGCCCCCCAGTACTTTCTCCGGTACCCTTGTCTGCAGATTTGCTGTACCTGTGTCTGTAAACTGCACAGCGACCATGGCAAAGCGCGCCTCTACCTCAATGCGACCTGCTTGAAAACAGCATCAGCAATACGGAATCACTTGCGGAGGAGCTGAGTGACAGCGACGCATGGGAAAGTTTGTCATCAGACGCAGAAAGTGATTTGAGCAACGATCCTGCGCCTGTGCCCAGCGATGTGCGGACTTGGTGCGCAATTGATTGCGGTGCAGAGCACGTAGAGCCCCCAAGATTTCCATTTACAGGAGCACCTGGGATAAAAGTGGACGTTGAGGATGACAATCCCTTGGAATACCTCCAACTTTTTTTGACCGCTGAAGTGATCGCCAAAATAGTTTTGGAGACGAATCTATTCCAGGAACAACAACCCATCAGCGATTTTCAAGGCGTAGAAAATGGGAGCCTGTAACCAGCGACGACATCTGGAAGTTTCTTGGCCTCATCATTTTACAGGGAGTGGTGGGGAAACCCCTGCAAAAATGGTATTGGACAACCAATAAATTATTGGCCACACCTTTTTTTGGAACCGTCATGTCGGAGTACAGATTTTCATTGATCATGAAGTATTTGCACTTTGAAAATTATGAGGACTTTGATGAGCGTTCTCATCCAGCTCCAAAGCTGAAAAAAATTTGGGAGATTTACCAGATTATTTTGCAGAATTTCCAGCGGACCTATATTCCTGAGATGAAAGTCTCATGGCCTACAAAGGATACAGTTCATCGCATCAAAGCGCGCTCGCTTTGGCAACAAATTATTTATGCTGTGTGAATCCAGCATATATGAAAGGGTATATCTGGAACTCAGTCCTGTACACTGGGAAAGGGACCAAATTCTGCCAGCGATTCAGCGGTTATGGAATGGCAACCGCTTTGGTTCTTTCCTTGATAGAGCCCTTGCTGAACCAGGGCTACTGTGTCACCACAGACAATTTTTATACCTCCCCAGAACTGTATGAGTTCCTTCTCCTAAATAAGACCGACGCTTATGGGACCGTGAGGCCTAACCGGCGTGACTTGCCATCAGCATTTGCCAACAAAAAACTTGGGAAAGGAGAAGTAGCTGCATGGCAGAAGGGGGAAATGTTGGCACTGAAGTGGCGGGTCAAAAAAGACGTTTCCCTTATGAGTACAGTCCATAACACTTCGACCGTCATGGTACATACCAAAGGTGGAAAGGATGTTATGAAGCCACAAGTTGTGTTGGACTACAACCACACAATGGGAGGTGTGGACAGGGCTGACCAGGCCATGACCTTTTACCCAGCGATGAGGAAGCAGCAGAGAAAATACTATAAAAAAAATTCCGACATCTTTTGGAACAATGTCTCTGGAATTCCTTCATCCTGATGAAAAAAAAAAGTGACAGGTCTATGGTCCATGCGGACTTTGTGTGGAAAGTAGCAGAACTGATCTTTCTGAAGCACCAAACGCCAACGGCGGTAAACCAATCTGGATGTCGGACTGCTGGTGTTGTGAACCCTGAACGTCTGACTGGTTGTCATTTTTTGGACCACATTCCACCCACTGAAAAAAAAAACAGCACCCACAAGGATGTGTGTGGTTTGCTGCCCCAAACGGAAGAAAAATCCGTTTCTATTGTCCCGACTGCGACGTTGGACTTTGCGCTGTACCTTGCTTTAAAAATTTTCATACCCGAGACGTTTACTGAATAATGATTTTGCACCCTTGTTTAACCCCCCCAAAAATCTGAGTTTCTGAATATATTATTTGTTAAGATTTATTGAGAAAAAAGTATTGTTATTATTAAATTATTATTTGTTATTATTTATTATATTATAATTTATGATTTTGTGTTTCAAACTTTATCATAGTCTACTAGAGACTCTGGTTTGGACAGATTTAGGTGAGTTATTCCTAAGAATTACAGGCCTGCAATCTAAAACGCCAAATTTCCATGCAAAATAATGGTACCGCTTTCAGCACCTAAAATCTGAAAGAATCATACCGCTAGGGAGGTTAATAAAAAATAAAATAAAAATATATTAAAAAAAATATATATATTTTTTATAATAAAAAATAAAAAAAAGGGGGGTTGCCATCTGGGGCCCTGTGGCCCCCTGGACCCCTTACAGGTGTACTGCCTGTACCGCCCTGATGGCGGCCCTGCCTGTGATCACTATATATTAGTTATATCTCAGAAATCGGTAGGTTGTCATTCAGTCACTAAGTCACGCCTTGGTACTTGGGGGTGTAATATTGGGTTCTGGTACATTAGATCGTTATTGACTGGAAGTATCCTAAATAGAGTCTTGAACAGACTGAGTAGCATGTCATCCTAAAAGACTGTTTGCCCATACATGGCTGAACGAATAAGCCATGCTTTTTTCCAACAGGGTCTACTGAGGCAGTATAAGAAGTAATGGGAAAGGCAGGAAATCCTATCCCAAGCCAAGGCCCTAGCCACCATCCTTAGTTCTAGGGAAAGGAGTTCCTTCCTAGCAAACAGATTAGTATCAGAAGGCACCTATAACATTTACAGAGCTTTTTGCAGTTCTGCAATATCAACACACAGTTAATTATACTAAACTGCATCATAGCGATATGCAAGGATAATATTTGCATACAATATTTTTCCCCATGCAGACACAGTAAAACCATTCTATATAACACACACAGTACAGCACCAACTAAGTGTTCCTGAAAGTCCTCAAAACACTTTGTAAAAAGTCCACCAATAAAGATGTCCACCAACTGTGTGAGAATAAATGTGAAGACACTCTTCACCACTGTGAAGGAGGAGGCAAGCCTGCTTACCAGATTGAGTAGACCCTCAAATTATAGAGAGGTCAGTATCTGCATGTGTGAAAACAAGGCTGGCTGGATCAGTAACTTGTATATGGCACCGGCTACATTTTCCACCACTGTGGCTCCTATAGAGGGATATATCCTGCAATCCTGGGGCAGAAAGCTCCTGCTCACAACAACACACAACCAGTTACACCAAGGAAAACCTTGACGCGCTTCTTAATTGTGGGACATTGGTTTTGTTTACTTGAGGTTTTACTACTTCATAACCAATAGTGCATTCTAAGTACTTGGCTTCCTCTCAGGCCCCATACTCACGACCAAACATGTCTGCTGAAACTGGCCCGCGGACCAGTTTCAGCAGACATGTTTGGTCGTGTGTAGTTACGAGCGTACAGAATTTCACCGTACATTTGCCCGCCGGGCCGTTTTTCAGCAGACATTTATTTGCAAACTTGTTTTAAAACCGTCCGCTCAAATCCTGTCCGAACGGACATGTTTGGTGGTGAGTACAAAAACCAACGTACAAAAACCCCGCGCATGCTCAGACTAAATGAGGCCACGGGAGCGCTCGTTCAGGTAAAACTCACGTTTGTTTGGGATATGGCACATTCGTCACTAGAAAGATTAATTCTAGCAATAGAACACTGAAGCAAACCACACAATAAACAACACTTGATGCCGTCGTTTTATTCATTCTTCTCTTGCTAGAAATAATCATTTATTTAGCTCATGTTATTTCAACTGAGTTGTTCCATACTGAAAAGTGACATTTGTTAGCTGTGATGTAGTAAGATTTTAGCAATCTTTTATTGGCCCGACGTATCATATTTTTAGTGGTCCTCCACATGTATATTTTTTTGCTTTTAATGTTTAATGTTTATCTTTCCCACTTTATTTATGTGTTTATAGTTATGTCACCATTTTGAAATTTGTATTAGCAAATTGTTAGGATTTTGCATTTGTTTGTATATTTCCCTGGATTATTTTGAAGGTTGTTTAAATTGTCTACCATGTTGGCACACCAAATGCCCCCCCCCCCCACATGAGTTAGTGAATATTTTAGATGAAACATTTTATTTGTTTGTAATGTTTTATGCCTAAAATAATACCCACAGTATTCCAAACAATAGGCACGTTTTTAAATTCAAGAAAAAGGCTTTTATTTTAGCAAATGATAAAAAGGAACAAAAACAGAATGGCAGCACTTGAACAGCTAGCAAAATACATGCAAACTTGCATTGTCAAACATGGTGAAGGCTAAACTAGCCAACCTCAGGAGGCACACAAACTAAAATCTGAAGCAGCAGCACATAACCAAAGGAACCCAAGCTGTGGTAGTCCAAACAAGATGCCATTTGTGGGGGATCAAATGGAAGGCAGGGCATCAACGTCTCCTCTTCCTTGCAACCTTCCTTCCAGGCTGCCTTCCAGCGGGTCTTCCCTGGGCCCTTGCAGGTGGGGATGATGTGGCAGCAGGAGTATGATGTTCAGCAAGCCGGGCCGGGTCACATAGCCCAGTGTCTGGGGTCAGCAGCTCCCTCTCCATCCACCAAAGGGCCTGGTTGATGATGCCCTTGGCCAATTGCCTCTGCTCCTCCGTGCCTTTATTCAGATCATGTGCCACGGAGGCACTGTAGGCCTCAGTGGGGTTGAGGGGGGCCCTCATGATGGCACTCGCCTCCCTAATCATTTGGAGGCTGGCTTCCTCCACTGCCCCCAATTTCTTCTTACGGCCTGGTGGCCTAATATAAAAGGGAGGAGCCTGGCTGGTGGTGGTTGTCCTGGGGAGCTGCTGAACGCCACTGGGCCCGGCCTCCTCCTGGCTGCCACTGACCCCTTCGGCCTGGCTGTCAGTGAGGAGAGGATCTGCCACCTCCTGGCTGGTCTCTTCTTCCTGTGTAAAAAAAAGGGACATGTTGTAATATATTTCTAAATATAATCACTCACATTTTCATGCTTGAATCTTCTTTTTTGCATTGAATTTAAACTTGAAAACAGACTTACCCTCTGACCCCTGCAGTTGTCATCCCTGACACCTATTTGTTTGCCCACCACTTTTCATTTTTGCTTCCCAGCTTGTATTTTATTAACCAATATCAAGTCAAGAATCAAACAATAATTAATATTAGTCCATAACTAGTTATGAAACTACTATACCTCATCATCGTAGAGGCGCAGATCTGCCTCTCTGTCAGCCAGGCCCTCTTCATCCGACTCTGCAGGGCTGTTGTGATCTGGGGAAGTCCCGCTGGGAGGTAGCGTGGAGGGAAGGTTGGGATTCAGACTTGACATAGATGGCCTGCCTTCCAGTTGATCCCGCAAAAATGACATCTGGCTGTAATACCACAGCTTGGGTTCCTTTGGTGGTCTTGCTGCTGCTCCAGATCTTAGCTGCTTTTGGTGAGCTTTGTACGCTCTCCTATATGTGCCCCTGAGGTTGGCAAGTTTATCCTTCACCATGTTGGCACTGCATTCTGGCACCCATGTTCTCATGTATGCTGCTAGCTGTTCAAGTGCTGCCGCTCGTACGTCCTTGTTGTGGTAGGTGGGCTGCTTTGAATCCCACAGGATGGGCATTTCCCTAAATTTATCCAGCAAGTGCTGGATAATCTCTTGGGTCTGCAGGAGATCCATTGGTAAATCTTGATTGTTTTGATTTTATTCTAGATTACAAAAATAACAAGAAACCAAAAACATGATTTAAAAAATGCTCAGCATTTACATTGATAGAATCTGTTGTTAAAAAATTAGGACCTATATAGAAATACAAACACAGTGTCTCTTGTTTCCAAAATGCTGGCCAGCTCGGCCCCATTGGTTGGTTGTAGCTAACATTTTTTAAAAACATGCCGCCCCTTTGGTTACATTGCAGGAAATAATAGAAATGTACAACCATACACAATTATTACAAATGACAGCATTCATCAAGGCACTATTGCATGTGTAGATATCCTGCCCCTCAGCATTGATTACCTGAAAGAAACTTCCTAATGACCTCTGTCCAACCAACACAGAACAATACTTGGCCTGATCTGAAAACACCCTACATAATTACTAATGAGTCACAGCATTTTGGCCATCTCTATTTTGTGATGTCTCCAAAAGCATTTGGGTACGAAAATCACATTCTGGTATCCAAGAGACATAATAGCTTAATCAAACTGTGCAACCAACAGACCAAACCCCCATCCCATGGCTCTACATTTTATAGCCCGCTGCTGATCCCATGTTTAAATTTCTTACCTGCCTCTCTCCAAATCCTCGTTTGTTACGCTCGATGAATGAACACGTAACCTACGTAATCACGTCAAGCGCCTTTTATCCACTCCGCGTATGTATGAAACGCCGCCCTCGTCACCTTTGCCATGCCCCTAATCAATTGAAAAAGTAAATATGGCGTTAACTGTGTAGGTTCTGGAATCGCGCGAATATTCTCCGTGTAACCTACGTCAATACGTTGTTGGCATTCGCGACACTCCGCATATGCAAGAATCCCCGCCCTCATCTCCGCCCCTGACGGGAAATTTCCTCGTTTCCACGCCCCTAATCTCTGTGGGAAGGAAAGATGGCGATGTCACACGAGCGGGCACGGAGCTCTCATGGCGCAAGTGAAGGGACAGAGGCAGGACCGTCCCGATCCAGGCCTAAAAGATATAAAGCCACTAATATGGCGTTTGAAGAAATGGTGGAGTTGGTTTACATCATGAGGAGGAAGGATTATGATGGTGAATGTGGGCCCTACAAAACACCGAACCGTAGAAAGTCACACATAATGGACAAGGTGGCAAGGAGAATGAGGAGAATGTTTGGTGTCACCAGGTCCAAGGAGCAACTCCGGAAGCGTTGGTCCGATTTAAAATTGAGGGAGCCACATCACATGAAGAAGATCCTCAAAATTCTGCGTAAAAGTAAGTCCATATTATTTAAGGGGGGGGGGGAATGTCTGCAATAATGTGTTGACATGGAGTTTTTTACATCTGCCTCCTTGGCCTGCTTGTACTTTTGAACCTGTGTAGATACTGTATTGTGTTTATGTCAAATAACAACCTTAAACAAATTTTGTGAAATAGTAAACACGCGTAATATGACATTGTTTTGCAAAAAAGCGAGGTGAGTCCAGGAACAACACACCTGGACATGGCTGACTGGCCACAAACTTTGTTTTCAAACATTGTTGAATAGCAAAATCACATAAATTAAATTGAGTGAATGTGACAGGCAAACAAGATTCATTCTCCAAAATGCAAATAAAGATGATGTTTTAACATCTGGAAATGCAAAGCACCTGTGTCTCAACAATCAAAGGATATTTATTTGGAGGGTCGACGAGAATTAATGTTTTGGGGGGACATCCATTTGTGTCACTTCTTTGCAAAAAAGGGGCAGGATCAGAGCTTGGCCTAGAACTACGCCAAAAATGGAGGATTGCTGAAAGACTAAACAAACAAAAATCATCATAAATGTATCGTCTATGCAATGTGTGCGATTTATGATATCCAATATCAGTGTGCTGATGAGTATACCTTTTGTTTTTTCTTATTTCTTATAGGGGAAAGAAGACGCCAGCAATTGGAGGAGGCAGAGAGGGCCAGACACCCCCAAAATCAAACACCTCCACATGTTGAGGAGGAGGAGGCTGTGGAAGGAAGAGAGGAGGATGTGGAAGGAAGAGAGGAGGATGTGGAAGGAAGAGAGGAGGAAGACTTAACTCTGGATTTAGAATTCGGTGAAGATGAGGCGGAACTTGACGAAGCAGAATTGCGTGATTTTGAAGGGGTAGTGATGGATAAAGAAGGAGTTATGGAAGAAGATGGAGGAGTCGTGGATGATGAGGGGGAGGTGGTGGAAGAAGGAGGAGTCGTGGAGGATGAGGCTGAGGTGGTGGAAGAAGGAGGAGTGATAGAAGATGAAGAAATTGGGGATGTGGAAATTATCAGGCCATCAGGTCAGTGTCACCCCAACATTAATAGGGCCAAACATATGCAGATAGGCCGGAAACTCTTTACATATTTTGAATGCCAATTTGTTTGTTTTTAGGGGATGAAGATGGTGTAGCACATTTTTCACGTGCAAGTGCTTCAATAATTGTACAGCAAGTAATGGAGTGCAGCACGGAAATGGACAATATGCGGGAAAGGATGGTCGTCATGGAGCAGAATGTGCGAAATGTCATCTCAGAGTGCAGCACGGAAATGGACAACATGCGCCAAAGGATGCTAGTCATCGAACAGAATTACAAAAATATCATTGACATGATGGGCCGTGTCAAAGACTGAAACACAAAAGCCCATCCCCCGCCCATCCCCCGCCCACAAAACAATTTTTAATTTTTGTACTTTATAATACGCCAACATTTCTAAATGCATGCACAGTGTGCCAATATGTGCTATCTGCCATCACAGACTATCTATTGTCTGTGCTTTGTGGGTACAAACCCCTCCTCGATCCTCAAGTAGTTGAGAGGAAGAAGGGTTTGCTCCCACAAAACACAGACATTGATCACCCATGATGTCAGATAGCACATGTGGCCATTTGTCTGTTTAACCAATGACATTTGGCGAATTTTCACTGAATGTGTGCATTTTGAAATTTTGGCGTGTTCCAGTGTGAAAGCACACCATCCATGACTGACTGCTGTTCTTTTTTTATATTTTGGTTTGGTGTTGATCTTTTTTTGTTTGTAAATGTTTACAGTTTCAGATCACAGAACGAACAAGAAATCTCACCTAAAGATATAAGTTAACTAATTATCTTTAAAAAAGATAATATTTTTTGGTTGTGTTAAAATTCTTTTAAAAAATATATACACAAACAAATACAAAGCAAAAAATATTTTAGTAGAAAAACAATACCCAACCATTTCTAAATGTAAATAAATGTCTTCTTTAAAAAAAATAAAAAATAGAAAAATCCAAAAAAAAATGTATTTAAAAATATACCCAAAAATAAAAAACATAGACATTATTCTGGGTTATTGAAAAACAAAATAAATAAAACCTTGAATTTTGAACAAAAGTATAAAAAATATATGTTTAGAAATGTATATATATATATATATATATATCTCTAGAGATAGATATATAGGAGACAAGCCAAACAATTATGGCGTATAGTTTCTGTGAAATTATTATTACATTGTGTTTAGATCTGTATTATTGCTAATCACTGTCAATAAAGAAAAAAAATAAAAAAATTCTAAGCCAATATTTTCTCAAAAAAATAAACATTTCTTGTAGAAAAATGACTAAAATAAAAAAAAATAGTTGTGACATCAAAAGCAGAAAAATGAGTGGCTTCTTATTTCTAGACTCAATACCCAGTTTGTAGATGAGTGAATAATGTGCAAATGTGGTTAGTTAATACATCTGAATAAGTAAATTTGGCACTAGAAGTGCACTATTTTTGGAGAGAACCTGGAAGACAGAAAAATAGAGAAAAAGCAGTAATGACAAACAACTGTATAAAGTCCAATGGTCTAATTATTTATTAGTTCTGAGAATATTCCTTTCTTTTGGGGGCCGAATTAGAAAGAAATATGATCTGGCATAGCAATGGCCCCCCGACCCATGAAGTACTCAACATATTTGTCGCGTACCTCACGAGCAGATTGGGGGGCCAAGCCAGCGCGACCAGTGTCCAGGCCAGGAAGGTTCTCTGAGGGTAGTCCTGCCTCAGAGCCCATGGAGGCAAGGTACGTCTGGGAATGCCTGCGTAGAAAATTGTGCAAAATGCAGCAGGCAAATATAATGGTGTTCAATTTATATTCCGCCAAATGTATCGATGTCAGGAACAGGCGGAACCGGTTGGAGAGGATCCCAAAGGCATTCTCGACTACCCTCCGAGCCCTGGACAACCGAAAATTGAACACCTTCCTCTCTAAGGTGAGGGTCCTCTGGGGAAAAGGACGCATTAGGTGAGGTCCAAGCCCGAAAGCCTCGTCCGCTAGGAACACAAACGGAAGTCCTTCCACATTATCTTCATCTGGTGGCAATGCCAGACCACCAGTTTGGAGACGATCATAGAAATCAGTCCGTGAGAACACTCCCCCATCTGACATCCGGCCGTTCTTCCCCACGTCCACATATAGAAACTCATACTGTGCCGACACCACCGCCATCAACACAATACTATGATAACCCTTGTAGTTATAATAGAAGGACCCCGAGTGGGGTGGGGGCACAATGCGGACGTGTTTCCCATCTATTGCTCCACCGCAGTTAGGAAAATCCCACCGCTCGGCAAATTGGGAAGCCACAGACTGCCATTCCTGTGGTGTGGAGGGTAGCTGTGGGGACAAACAAAAAAATAGATTTAGTACTTTGGCACATAAACATTGCAAACATAATCCTACAAGCATCCTTGTGCAACTTTACATTTTTAAAATAGCATTTGCAAATTATGAAGGGAGAATTTCGGGGCACAAATAGATAGGCCCACTTAATTAATAAGAGACTCCACAGCCCTCTGATGGGGACAAAAACACTTTTAAGGGGGGGTGGGGGTTGTTTAAACTGTTTTTAGAAAACAAAACCCAAAAAATATAAAGTGGCAAGGTGGGGGTTGGCCAGAAGATAGCATGCTGGACAGGTTAATATTGGGTAAGATCCAAATATGCAGGTAGGCCAAAATAAAAAGAACATGTAAAAGCTGATATCAACATGCATAGGGAGAAAATGGAACGTTAGTTAAACACAAAGCATATCTGGGACTAAAAAAAAAATGTTAGTTGACAACATTATTAAAGACACATTGTGAGGTTCAAATGAGGGAACTTACCTTAATATACTCCTCGTGCAGAACTTTGATGATGGCAGCACACGTGTCCGGTATGATGACCCCAAGCGCCTGCGGAGAGATGCCTGTCGAGAACTTGAGGTCCTGCAGGCTCCTCCCAGTCGCCAGGTACCGCAACGTGGCAATAAGCCTCTGCTCGGCCGTGATGGCTTGGCGCATCACAGTGTCCTGCCTCATGATATAGGGGGACAGAAGATCCAGCAGACTGTTGAATACGGGGTCCGTCATGCGGAGAAAATTCCTATAGTCATTAGGATTATTCTCCTGGATTTCCCTAAGCAGAGGCATATGTGAGAACTGGTCACGCTGGCGCAACCAATTCTTGGTCCAGAAATGCCTCCGCCCCCTGTTTCTGGCCAAAGTACTGGAATAATGAACATATCCAGCAGCCATCCCATAAACAGCACCAACTCGCGAAAATTTACGCTGCTGCTCCATCATGGCTTCAAACCGGCCGGCTGGTCAGTCAAGAACACACTCCAACAGAAAGCACAATCAAATCCAGCGGTACCTGCAAAGAACGCACGACACACAGATACGAACGCACAGTACGAATCTGCAAAGCAGAACGAACTGCACGCCTGTACCCGAATGCCAACTACGTACCCACAAGCACACGCACTGAACGAGAAAATACTACCTGCTAAAGCCTGGAGACCGAGAAGCGCGAATCAGCTCTAACCAAACCTTCACTAACACGAGCAAAGCCGTAACTAGCAAAAGCGGAACAGAGGGCGTCGCCATTGACTTTGGCCTTTCCCTTTATAGTGACGTCAAACGTGGATTACGTGCACGCGTTCAGGTCCGCAGGGAAATATGGTCCGCTGGTGTGTACAAGCCAGCGGGCCAAATGAAAAAACAACCTTGTACGCCGGAAACAGCCCGTCGGACATTTCGAGCGAACATGTTTGGTCGTGAGTACTCGGCCTAACACAATAGCATACTTTTTGAAATTGGCAGTAAAGTTTTAAAGAAAGCATCAAATATAGTCTGGACCCAGGGCAAGTGAGATTCCCAGTCAGTGCTATAGACTACTATATCATTTAAGTACACTGCAGCATGCTGCTAGTGGAGTCTTATGCCCTGTACACACGATCGGTTCATCCGATGAAAACGGACTGATGGATTTTTTCATCAGATATCCGATGAAGCTGACTGATGATCAGTCGTGCCTACACACCATCGGTTAAAAAAACGATCGTGTCAGAACGCGGTAACGTAAACCACGTACGACGGCACTATAAAGGGGAAGTTCAAATCCAATGGTGCCACCCTTGGGGCTGCTTTTGGTGATCCTGTGTTACCGCGTGTTAGTAAAAGTTTGGTTAGAGCCAATTCGCGATTTTCAGGCTCCATGCTTTTCAGATCGTTTACTGGTGTTCAGTTCGTGCTTGTGGGTTCGTATCTGTCTTTCAGTGCTTGCAGTCAGGTCGTATCTGTTTTGCAGTGCATTCCTGTAAGCTCGTTTTCTGTTTTTCAGGTCGTTCTTTATAGGCCTTGCTGTTCCTGGGTGCGTTCTGTTTTTAGTGCGTTCTGACCAGCCGACCGGTTTGAAGCCATCTTGGAAGTGCGTTCTCATTCTCGAGTTTGTGCTGTGTATGGGCTGTCTTCTGCAGTTCATAATGTTACTGGATCTGTGGCTGTGAACAGGGCGAGGAGGAGTTCATGGGCCAAGAATTGGTTGTGCCAGCGTGACCAATTTTCTCATATGCCTCTGCTTAGGGAAATCCAGGAGAATAACCCTGATGATTTTAAGAACTTTCTCCCTAGGACGGACCCCGTTTTTCACCGTCTTCTGGATATTCTGTCCCCCTATATCACAAGGCAAGACACTGTGATGCGCCAAGCCATCACGGCCGAGCAGAGGCTCATTGCCACATTGAGGTACCTGGCGACTGGGAGAAGCCTGCAGGACCTCAAGTTCTAAACAGGCATCTCCCCCAGGCGCTTGGGATCATCATCCCCGAGACATGTTCTGCCATCATTCAAGTAATGCAGAAGGACTATATTAAGGTAAGTTTTCTCCTTTAACATCACAATCTATGTTTTAATGTATGCTAATGTCTTGTATTTCTTTCATCATTCCCTAATTACCATGATTGTAATATGCTGTGAATGTCCCCTTTGTCCCCAAGCATGCTGTAAGCTTAATGCACCTATTATGACCTACATGCATATTTCCCTTCACTAATCTCTCCAGCATGCTATTCTAGGCCCAAACACACCTAGCCTAGTCTGTTTTAAACTTGTTTTTTGTCTGCTCCACTGTAGTTCTGCCCCCCCCTTAAAATGTGTCCCAATGTCTTGTTTCTCATTCCATTTAGGCAGAGTGCTAGAGGGATTTTTTTCTGGGCCTAAACTCAGCTAGAACCCCCCCCTTAAAATGTTTAATGGGCCATCAGAGGGGTGAGGAGTCTGATAAGTGGACCTATTTTGTTTTTGGCTGGAAATACTCACTCAAATATATACTGATGTTGGACAAGGATGTCTTTTTGTAATCTGATTGCAATGTTTATATGCCAAAGTACTAATTTTTATTTTTGTTTGACTCCACAGTTTCCTTCCACGCCACAGGAATGGCAGAATGTGGCATCCCATTTTGCCCAGCGGTGGGGTTTCTCTGACTGCGGAGGGGCAGTTGATGGGAAACACGTCCGCATAGTGCCACCACCCCATTCGGGGTCATACTATTTTAACTATAAAGGTTTTCATAGTATAGTGTTGATGGCGGTGGTGTCGGCACAGTATGAATTCTTGTATGTGGACGTGGGGAAGAATGGTCGGATGTCCGATGGCGGAGTATGCCCAATGTCTTCAGACTGGTGGCCTGGCACTGCCACCGGATGTAGATAATGTGGAGGGACTCCCTTTTGTGTTTGTTGCGGATGAAGCTTTCGGGCTTGGACCACACCTCATGAGGCCGTTTCCCCAGAGAACTCTCACCCCGGAGAGGAGGGTTTTTAATTACTGGCTGGCCAGAGCCCGGAGGGTTGTCGAGAATGCTTTCGGGATAATGGCCAGCCGGTTCTGCCTGTTCCTGACAGCCACCCACATGGCGGAATACAAAGTACAACACTATAATCTTTTGCTGCTGCATACTATACAATTTTTTGCGCAGGCATTCTGATACCTACCTTTCTAACCTTGGGCCTGAGGCCAGACATTCTGAAAACCTGACTGGCCTGGACACTGGCCGTACTGGCTTGGCCCCCCAAACTGCTCGAGATGCATGCCAAAGATACGTGAAGTATTTCACGGGTAGGGGGGCCATCGCTATGCCAGAGCATATTTAATAAAAAAAAAAATAAACACCAAATTTGATCTTTGAAAAAACAGTTTTGTCATTCTTGCTTGTGTTTCTTTTATCTGTCTCCCTGGTTCTCCTAGTGCACTTGTAGTGCCAAATGTATTTCTCTGTTTTAGTAAATAACCACAATTGTCACAGTAATCACTCACTTTTTAAATGTACAAACTGGTATTGAGCATAGAAAGAAGAAGCCACACAAATTTTTCTTTTTTGTGGGGTTTTATTCTGTGCACAACTTGTGCGATGTTACATTTTTCAGGTCGTAAACTCCCTTTTTTTATTTTATTTTGGGGGGGGGGGGGTTTATTCTGTGCACAGCTTGTGCAATTTTTTTTGTTTCTGGTAGAATTTTTTTTTTTGGGGGGTCTAAAAGCAGGCATTTTTTAAACAAGCAAATATCTACAAACAATAGAACTTACAAAGTTCAACCTTATTAGAAACACATGTGATGGGGTGATGTCACCCTGGAACAAGCCAACATTTGAAGATGTACACAGTTTGTGCGAAATGGGGATTTCTATTCTGATCCCATGCCAAATGTCAACATGTGCTATCAGCCATCATGGGGGATCAATGGATGTGTTTTGGGGGTGAAAACCCTTCCTCTCACCTACTTGAGTAGCGAGGAAGGGGTTGCACCCACAAAGCACAGACATAGATATCCTGTGATGGCAGATAGCACATGTTGACACACTGTGTGCATCTTCAAATTTTGGCTTGTGGATTATCCAATGCAAAATTTGTCCCAAAACACAACATAGAAAAATGTTGGGGGGGGGTCAGTCTACTATTTGCCCCATCATGTCAATGGTGTTTTTATATTTTTGTTCAATGACATTCATCCTATTCCTCATAATGTCCATTTCACTACTGCATTCCATTATTTCTTGAATCACAATTTTTGCACTAGCACTGGAGAAAGGTGTACTAGTAGATGCTGTGACAGCACCATGTTCATCACCTAAAAACAAAAAAAAGGTTTATTAGAAATATGCAGGCCTACATCTCTTTACCTGAAGCTGTGGTGACAGACACTGACCTGTTGTGTTGATAATTTCCACCTCCCTTTCTTCCACCTCTCTTTCTTCCACACCTCCTTCTTCCACACCTCCTTCTTCAACCTCTCCTTCTTCCACATTTACCTCCTCCACATGCTGAGGTTGGTGGTGTTTTGCATGTCTGTGCTTCCTTGTCCTCCCATTCTTCTACCCCCTAATAAAATGAAACAAAAGGTATACTCAGCACACAGATATTGCAGAAATAGAAAACATTACTTGGAAGTGGGGTACAATTGTCTGTTTGGGATCATTCCTAAAATCATCACCTTTTTTTTTTGGAGGTTCCCCAAGCTGGAATACTGAAGCTTTTTGTCAAAGTGACACACATGGAGGCACCCCAAAGTATCATTTGTGTGAGACCCTAATTAAAAGGGGGACACACAGGTGCTCCTGAGTCCAGATGTGTAACCAGCTGCTTATTATCCTCTCCTTTACACTGAATGAATCCGGTTTGCTTTTCACATTCTAGTAAGTTCGAACAAACACATCATCTTTACAACAATGTTTATAAACGTTGTTTTCCGCCAAATAGGCATGACCACGTGTGGTTTTCCTGGATCTGCGGAAAACATCGGATTTTGGAGGAACGATGTTTTCTACGAACGTAAAAATACTACACTTTGGCCACTAACCTGAAAGTTGCCATGTTCACAAGTACAACCAGGCCAAACAAGCACATGGGTAAAAACATGCAAAAATATCATACAGAAAATTGCAAAAAACACATGAAAAATATGTACTTTTGTCAATCATTTTCTTGATCTTCCTATGTCCACCATCTCCACCATCTCTTCAAGTAACATATTTGTTGCTTTGTATCATCTGGGCCTGGAATAGAGGAAAAAGTCCATCATGGGCGGGCAAAGAGGGCGGCATTTCACGCATGCGCCGGATATATAAGGAGAACGATGTGACTATGTTGGTTACGCGGAGTAAGGACGAGCGGAAGTGCCCACCGACTGAAACAAAGGTAAAAATGAGTGGCCTATATATACTTGAGTCATGATATCAAGGCAAGGATGGTAAGTTTATGTTGATTGGACCCTTGACCAATTTAATCTTGGGGCCCCCATGCAATTTTGCTCTCCATCTGCTCTGAGACATCTACAATATATATAAGTGAGACTCAAAAACAGATTATTTTACTGTGTATCAGATCAGGCAATGATTGTGATTCTTGGACAGAGGTAATTAGGCAGTGTATCATCTCATCAATGCAGAGGGAAATGATATATACACATGAATGGTGCCTTGATGAATTCTCTCATTACTTTAGCATATTAATGCCACTTATTTATTTAGATGTAAACACAGGGTCTGCAGGAAAATCAACATTACACAACAATGGGGCAGAGCTGGGCAGCATTTGGTGGCAACAGTAGACTCTGGCCCAGATTCTCGTAGATGGGCGTAAAACGTATCTGCTTCACATTACGCCGCCACAAGTTTTACAGGCAAGTGCTTTATTCACAAAGAACTTTCCTGTAAAGTTGCGGCAGCGTAGCATAAATCACGCGGCGCAATCCCGCCTAATTCAAATGAGCCGGGTAGGGGGGGTGTGGAGCATTTAAAATAGGCGCGTTCCCGCGCCGAACGTAATGCGCATGCGCCATCCCTAAAATTTCTCGACGTGCATTGCGCTAAATGACGTCGCAAGGACGTCATTGGTTTCGACGTGAACGTAAATGGCGTCCAGCCCCATTCACGGGCGACTTAGGCAAACAACGTAAATTTTAAAATTTTGACGCGGGAACGACGGCCATACTTAACATTGGTTGCCCCTCATATAGTAGGGGCAACTTTACGCGTCGCAAATCTAACGTAAACGTTGTAACTTCACTGCGTCGACCGCGCGTACGTTCGGGAATTCGCGTATTTTGCTAATTTGCATACACGACGGGGAAAACAACGGAGGCGACACCTAGCAGCAAAAAAAAAATGCATTTAAGATCCGACAGCGTAAGAGCCTTAATCCGACAGCGTAAGAGCCTTACGCCTGTCGGATCTATTGGATATATATGCGTAACTGATTCTAAGACTTACGATGGCGTACATTGCGTTGCGCCGTCGTAAGCCTTTTGAGAATCTGGGCCACTGTGTTTAAAGGTCTAGATTGTGATAAGATTAGGACAATTTAAGCTGACCTAGTTTTTTTATGTTTTTGTTTTTATCTTCTAGAAATTTACAGTATGGATAAATTACGTGAGCCTGAAAACATGATGAGGTTCATTGATAAATACCGAGAACTGAGAAACCTGTGGGAGATTAAAAACAAGCATTATTATAACAGCAATGTTAGAAGGGCAATAATTGAGCAATTGGCCCTTTATATGCAGACATGGATCCCAGAGGCAGATTCAACCATGATAAACAACAAATTCAATAATATCAGGAATGCTTACAAGAAGGGATTTAAAGAGGTCCGCCCTTCTCGCAGGTCAGGAGCAGCAGCAGACCAAGTTCAGGAGCCAAAGCTGTGGTACTACAAACACCTCCATTTTCTGGACGATCAGATAGAGGCCAGAGAATCACTTTCCAGTCTTCCTTCCACCCTTCCCTCCACCGTTCCCTCCAGCATTCCACCCCCCCTGCAGAGGGTGCCGAGGAGCAGGATGAGATTGAAGAGCCAGATCTGAACATCTTTAGTCAGGTATAGTAGTTTACAACATATTTCTTGGCCTCAAATTATTGTTGGTTTAACAAGATGTTTTTTGAACCAAAATGAAAGCCTGAAACCAAAAAAAAAGTTGTGGACAGAAATGATTGTGACAGGGATGCCAACTGCAGGGGTCAGAATAAGAGTCTGTTCAATTTAAAAAAAACATTCTAATTGCAACAGTCATGAGCTTTAAATGTGTGTGATTGATGAAGCAAAAAAATAAAACCATGTCCCTTTTTTATACACAGGAAGAACTCTGCCAAGATGAGGAGGCTCCGGAATATGGCAGCCAGGAGGAGGAAGGGGTGAGTGGCAGACAGGAGGAGGCTGGGCCAAGTGGCAGTCAGCAGGTGCCAAGGCCCAGTGGGAACACTGAATCACAGATGCCTCCCCTCCAGATGCGAACAAAAATACCTAAACGCATATCCCAGCTGGAGGAGGAGTCTCTGCAGGTCATTAGGGAGGCAGCTGCAATCATGAAAGCACCCCTTAAGGCTACAGCTGCTACCTCGCAGACCAGCTGCAGAAAATGGAGGAGGGACAACGGGCACTGGCAAAAGATCTTTTTGCCACTGTGATTTCAGAGGGGAAAAGGGGGCCTGCTGACTGAGACCACACACCTCAGTGACCTGGCCCAGCCTTCTCCTCCTCCTCCTGCTGTCACATTCTCACCACCAGCGCCACAGCCTGCAAGGGGCCGTGGAGGGAGCCGTGGAAGGAACACTGCAGGGAAGTGTGGAGGGAAGGCTTCAAGGAAGACCAGAAAGTGATTCCCTGGCTTCAAGCTGATCTGCCAGAAAACGGAGGTTGTTGTTGGAGTACCACAGCTTGGGGACATGTATGATATCTGCTGCTGCTCCTGATTTCTGTGATTTGGGGACCAGATTGTGATCCCAATTAGAGGGACTCCTCATGTTATTTATTTTGTTGTTTATCATGGTGAAATCTGCCTTTGGGGTCCAAAGTCTGCATATATTTGGCTGATTGCTCAATTGTTGCCCTTCATATTTATTTTTGGGTCCAAAATAAATGGAGATTTAATTTAAGTTAAATACTTGTCTGTGTATTTTTCTGGTGAATAGCCAAAAAACATTTCAATGTGTAATTAACAAAGGACACACAACCTCCTTGAGGGGGAAAAAATAAAAAAATGTTGTTGTGATAACTTGATAAAAAAAAATATCACCTGAAAACAAACAAAAAATAAATAAAACCAAAAAAAAGGAAATGTGAAGTAAAGAAAATTATTAGGGAGATCTGGCTTTTTTTAAAAAAAAAAACATTTTTCATGCGATCACAAGCAAAAATTAAAAGAAGTCAGTATGTGAGAACTCTGTCTAAATACCATCAGCAAAACAACGTCTTTATTCTAGCAGTAGAACGAAGAAAAAAATGCGCTGCAATAAAGGCACTAATTTTAAAAATGTAGAACGTGCCATCTCCATAACGAACGCTAGTTTTACAGAACGAGCGCTCCCGTCCCCTAATTTAGTCTGAGCATGCGTAGATTTTTAACTGATGGACATGCCCACAGACGATCGTTTTTTTTCTCGGTTAGTTAACCATCAGATAATTTTAAAACAAGTTCCTAGTTTTTTAACCGATGGATAAATAACCGATGGGGCCCACACACGATCGGTTAGTCTGATGAAAACGGTCCATCAGACCGTTTTCATCAGACAAACCGATCGTGTGTACGCGGCATTAGGGTTCTGTCCATGTCCTAAAATTGTTACAGAACCTTCAACCACTGTCTGCTGTTAAGACTGCAGCTAGGAACACCCTGTTTTTCTTCTGGGGCTTTAGAAAAGTTCCATAGTAAATTTGTCTTTTTCTTCCTGGTTGAATCTTGTATTTTACCTCCCCAACTTTCTCAGTCACTTCAGACTTACCCTGCCACTTATTGAGGAATTTTCTGTCAATGGTGAAAATCAACACTAGCACCCAGTTGCCAGGGGTGAAGTGTGGACCTAGGCACCCCTGTTGTATATTCTTTGTTGGGCTGCCTGGGCCTGACCTTAATGTTCTTTTACAATTGACATTACTACTATAATTCTATTATGCACATGTAAAATATATTAAATGACTCTCCTTGGCTATCCATAAGGCCCCAAGGCTGTCTCTTGTAAAGAAATGCAATTGAGAAGTAGCTTGTAGAAGACTGAGGAACTGCCCTGATGGCAAACATCAAGTATGAAAGAGATGAATCCCATTTTTTTCCAACTTTAAAATAAAAAAAGTTTTATTAGATCATTCCACCAAGACATCAGTTTGATGGTGATAAACAGAAGTGTTCAGATTTGTGACTATAAACAGTCTCTGGCCAGTATTAACTTTGTAAAACTCTTTCAGAGGTTTTCTCTTCACCCAAATGAATGCTCAATAAATGCCCATGGGTGAGTTCCAATAACCACTTTTCTGTATGGCTTGGGGACCGTAACCTGCTTAATAGTGTAATTATTATTTCTATACACTCAGGTGTACATTTATTAAACTGAGAAGTTTTCTCTCAGTTCAGTTCTTGGGAATTCTCAGAGGAGAATTATCTCCTCGGTAGACTGTTTATGAAGCAGAGAACTTCTGTTCTCAGAGGGAAAACAGAGAATACGTTTTTCCTCTGAAAACTGAGTAAAGGGGGGTGGGGTGCCTGTAATCTCATGATATTTTGTGAGATTACAGTGCAGCTGAGTTTAAAAAGCGAAACCAAAGTTAAAAAGAACACATAATTATATGAAGACAATAAGCATTATGCACTGTGTATATATTACTGTATACAGTTGTGCTCATACGTTCACATACCCTGACAGAATTTATGATTTCTTGGCCATTTTTCAGAAAATATGAATGATAACACAAAAACTTTTCTTTCACTCATGCTAAATGTTTGGCTGAAGCCATTTATTATCAATCAACTGTGTTGACTCTTTTTAGATCATAATGGAAACAGAAACCAGCCAAATCAGCCCAAATTATACATACCCCAGTTCTATTGCCCCCTTTAACATCAATGAGGCCCCATACACACGAGAGGATCCATCCGCTGAAAAATCTCAGCGGATCGTTTTCAGCGGATGGATCCCCTGGTGTGTATGCTCCAGCGGATCTTTATCCGTGGATATTTCCGAATTCCAACAGATAAAAATTTGTTGACATGCCAACAAATCTATCCGCTGGAATCGGATCCCACGGATCGATCCGCTGGTCTGTACAGACTCACCGGATCGATCCGTCCGAGGGGATCCCCCGCATGCGTCGTAATGATTCGACGCATGCGTGGAATTCCTTATATGACTGCGTCGCGCACGTCGCCGCGTCATCATCGCGGCGACGGCGCGACACGTCATCGCCAGAGGATTTCGGCGCGGATTTCGATTCGATGGTGAGTACACTCCATTGGATGGAAATCCGCGCAAATCCTCGAAAGGATTTATCCTCGGATACGGTCCGCTGGACTGTATCCGCGGATAAATCCTCTCGTGTGTATGGGGCCTTACAGCTTGAAGACTTTTGTGGTATTTGTGGATGAGGCTCTTTATCTTCTCAGATGGTAAAGCTGCCCATTCCTCTTGGCAAAAAGCCTCCAGTTCTTGTAAATTCTTGGGCTGTCTTGCATGAACTGCACATTTGAGATCTCCCCAGAGTGTCTTAATGATATTGAGGTCAGGAGACTGACATGGCCACTCCAGAACCTTCACTTTATTCTGCTGTAGCCAATGATAGGTTGACTTGGCCTTGTGTTTTGGATCATTGTCATGTTGGAGTGTCCAAGTACGTCTCATGCGCAGCCTCCTGGCTGATGAATGCAAATGTTCCTCAAGTATTTTATGATAACATACTGCATTCATCTTGCGATACATTTTAACCAAATTTCCTGTGCCTTTGTAGCTCACACATCCCCAAAACATCAGCGATCCACCTCTGTGTTTCACAGTAGGAATGGTGTACCTTTCATCATAGACCTTGCAAAAAAGCAGAGAAATGCTGTGCTAAATCGGGGGTCCCCAACCCCCAGGTCATGGACTGGTGCTGGTCCATGGCCTCTCTGTAGCTGTGCGGCGTGTGAGCAGAGAGATGACATCATCTCTCACTGCCTGCCCTGAATCAGCACTGATCTGCCTTCACAGCTATGAAGGCTGCTTCATCAGAGGTTTGGCAAATGAGCAGAGAAATTACATTATCTCTCCCCACCCACCCCACATCGGCGCTGTTATGCCCTTAACTGAGCATGTGCCGGTTTACACACTCGTGTGCCATAGCTCTGGGAGGCACAGAGAAGAGTTGTAAGTCTTAGAGGAAAGTGACAAGCTCCATCTGGTGGCAAGTGACAAGCTGCATCTGGTTGCACATGATGTGGCAAGTAACACGCTGCATCTGGTGGCAGGTGACAAGGCAAGTAACAAGCTGCATCTGGTTGCAGGTGACGTGGCAAGTGACACGCTGCATCTAGTGGCTTTCCTCAATGTTTTTTTCTTGATATTTTGCCTCAACTTCATTAATAAAGCACAGTAATATGTTGCATTGATCTTGAACCCTTTTGGAGGTAGTCCACCAGCAGAACTCCTTTCTGATCCCAAAAAACTGTTGCCATTTTCTTCTGCACTGACCTTTGCACACCTTCTTTGGTCTGGGGGAACCACTGTGCCTCCATTTATTAGACTGTTCCTTTGTCTCAGGATCATAACGGTAGATCCATGTCTCATCACCAGTTACCAGTTTGTCCAGGAAATCTGACAAATTTCTTACAAAATGTTCCAAAACAGCTACCGATGTCTCCACACATTTCCTCTTCTGTTAAGTTGACAAAAGTTTTGGGATCCACTTTGCTCCAAGCTTTCTCATTTCCAAGTTGTTGTGGATAATGGCACAAACTCTCTCACATGATATTCCCAGATATGTAGCAATACTTTTTGCTGATATTCGATGGTCCTCTGTGTTTATGTCGTGGATGGCTTTCATATTTGCAAAGAGACAGAAACATGCCTTACACTGGGTTTCTCACTTTCTGTTTCAAATTTTTTATTAAGTTTCGATAACGTATGACAGGCCATGGTCTGCCCACACAGGGCCAATATTGAACAGGCACATACAAAAGGAACAGCGTATGTATGTAGAATGATGAATGTAACTATAAACTGTTGCCAGGACCCAAAAGGGCCAGGTTAAAGGTAAGGCAAATAGTACAACTTATACTGTATTGTCCCTTAAGGAATAATAGCCGTCATATCCAGAATGAATAGAAAAGAAAGACAGGGGAGAAAGAAAAAGGGAAAAGAAGAAAAAAAAAAGAGAGAGAAAGGCCAGAGGAGAGGGTGAATACCACGGATGTCGGATGTGGGACCTGCACAAGCAACGTTTACAGTCGATCATAGCTAGTCAGGGGTAGGGACGGGTAGGAGTACGTCACCCAAGGGTCCCAAAAGTTCAAGAATTTCGAATGCGAATCCTTCAAAATACTAGACATCTGATCATCCACCATCAGGGCAGTCATTCTGGCTTTCACTCGCTGAAAAGCAACAGACGGTGTCTTCCAGGCCTGGGCTATAGTTCGTTTGGCAGTTATAAAAAGGTATGAGGTCAATTTCCGCTGGTGCACAAAAAGACCTGGTATAACACAATGTAAAAGAGCCAGTCTTTATGAATTGTTTCATGAAATAAGGATCGCAATAGGCCAAAGATTTTGGACCAGAAGCTGATCAGACGTGGGCATGACCACCATATATGGAAGACATCCCCACACTGACCGCAATTCTGAAAACATCTGTCACTGCTACCAGGGTAAGCATGGGCAAGCCTTGCCAGGGCCCATTACCACCGCAGGAAGACTTTATACGCATCCTCGACAATGTTAGTATTGAATGAGAATTTTGCTATCATCGTCCAAGCCTTACTCCAGTCCTCCCCCTCAACACCCAAACCAAGATCCCACTCCCATTGTGCCACATAGGAAAGGGTCAACAAACATGACCTACCATTAGGGGAGGCGCAAAGCAATGAAATAAGACCGGGGCCCCTGGGGAGTGTAAAAAGGTATGCTCAAAGGAAGTTTTACAAAAAGAAAAGGAGGCAGTGTGACAGAGAGATAAAATCCAGTTGCGCAATTGTAAATAATGAAAATGTTCCTGCCTAGGGATCTCATGTTCCTGGAGGGTTTCTCATGATGGGAACGAGCACATAGTTAAAGAGTAGGAATAGGGTTGTTCCAGCCCCGGCAGAAAAAGAGAGTTGTTAACGATCGGTAAAAGATTGAAAGGGAACATCAGATTTCCTGAATATCGGACAGAGATACCACAATTTCAAGCCATAAAGCATAAGAGGACTTAGTGCCAGGAGGTGTAAATTATGAGGAAGCCAAAGCAATGCTTGTAGAGAAATCAGGATGCAGTTAGGTAGTTCCAGGTGCACCCACAACGGGATGTCAAAAGTGGCATGCAACATAGATTGTTGAGAAATCTGGGCTGCCAAATAATATTTGCCCATGTTAGGTTTTCCCAGGCCACCTTGTAGCATTTGGATATAGAGTGTAAATCTGGGTACTCTGGGGCATTTATGAGCCCATATAAACTGAATGAAAGATGGGACGTGTATAGGGAGGGTCCGAAAGAAATAGAGAACTTTTAGCAAGATAGTCATCTTGACTGCATGGATTCGGACAATCCAAGAGAGGGAGGGGTATTTCCAAGAACGAAGAGAGGTCAAGGAGCGCAGCAAGGGATAGTATATAAAAGACAATTAGCGCCACCTACCTAGACATAGTGGTTCAACGAAAACAAGGTGGAATAGGAGGAAGTTAGTTTAATCCCCAAGTAATCAATTGAGTGGGGTGCCCAGCGATAGGGAAATTGTGTCTGTAAATGTGTGACCAGGTCAGCAGGGAGGGTGATATTAAGGGCCGTCGTTTTGGAAAGATTGATATGGAGTCCAGAAATAGCTGAGAAATGATCCAACAGCGCCTGCAAGTTGGGAACAGTGGTAATAGGATTAGTGAGGACCAGGAGTTCATCATCTGCATACAAATTGGCCGTGTAGTAGTTGCCTACATAAGGAAACCAGATATATTGGGATTATCCTGGAGGACCATGGCCAATGGTTCTAATGCGAGAATGAATAGCGCCAGTGACAGTGGACAGCCCTGTCGCATAACCCGGAAATGGGTTTCTCACTTTCAACACCAAAATGGACAGTTTTAAAATTGACAACCCAATGCTTAACTGTTGATATGAAGGTCCACAGTCACCTAAAGTTTGTGACATTTCGTCATGGATCTGCTTGGCACCTTTCCCTTGGAATAACAGGAACTTGACCATGGTTCTATGCTCTTCCTAACTGAATTTTTCTGGAGATGCTGCCATATTCATTTTGGCCCTGAAAAATAAAGATAGGTTAAAATCATAGGTAGTTGATTGAATATAGACAAATTGGCTAGTACATCCTGCAATTTACAGCTTCCTAGCTCAATTTTTTCTGGGTAAGGCACAATTTTTTTGTGCACCCCCTCATACTTTGCTAAACAGTTGCTATATAGAAATATATATTTCTATGTTATATTTTATATTGATAATAAGTGCTATGTTGTACAATGAAGTGTGGTGAGCTACATACCCTTGTGCAACCTCTGTGTTCACATTTCTGCATGTCTAATTGTTTTTCTTAGGACTCTTTTTTTCTCTGTGTCAGCAACAAGTTGCTTGCTAGCCTCCGTGATATCCCTTTTTTTGTGATATGTTAAGGTTTTTTCCTTCATTTAATGTTTTTATATTTTATTTAATGATGGGCTTAAAAAAGGAAGCAGAGGGTGGATACTTACTGTTTATATATATATATATATATATATATATATATATATATATATATATATATATATATATATATATATATATAGTACAGTACTGTGCAAAAGTTTTAGGCAAGTGTGAAGAAATGTCGTAAAGTAGGGATGTGTTCAAAAATATATATTTAAATTGTTTAATGTGCATTTTAGATACCAAAACTGCTCTGGTTGTGAAAGGGTTAAATGATTTGTGTATCTTTAATGTAGCCTTTACAACTACATGAAAAGACTCTTCTGTACGTTATATATTTTTTTTCTTTTAATGTTGCCTTAAGTACATGTCATATATAGTAGTGCCTGACTTTTTTTTTTTTTTTTTTTTTACAAAAGGTTTCTTATTTATTCCACAAAAGAAGTAAATTGCATATCAAGATTGTGCCCCTACAGACTTTAATGGAGTTCAAAGAAAAGTTCAGATTTACAGAATTTTGAGGATGCTAGTCTTTAATATCAAGCGCAGGCAGACTAGCTCATCGCTATCCTATAGGCTCCTAAGAGGAAAATCTGTCACAGCAATAAAAAGATAAGCTGCTTTTCTAATATAACATTTGCCATTAAAAGAAGTTAGGAGTGATGTGAGTATAATAGTCATATTATATATTGACAGTACAGTAACGTAATTTAATTGTTTGTGCTGTGGTGTATTTGTTTGTCATTTATCTCCCTAAACTAGAAAATAAATATGTTTTAAGGCACTGATAGATCTGTCTTTCCTTGAGGCCTTGTACTCACGACCGGATCTGTGCGCTGGAAACTGTCTGCCCGACAGTTTCCGGCGTACAAGGCTGATTTGTGTTTTGTTCCGCTGGCGTGTACACACCAGCGGACCAAATTCCCGTCGTACCGGAACGCGTGCACGTAAACTACGTACGACGTCACTATAAAGGGGAAGACCAAAGTTAATGGCGCCGCCCTCTGTTCCTCTTTTGCTAGTTACGTGTTTGCTCGTGTTAGTGAAGGTTTGGTTAGAGCTGATTCGCGCTTCTCGGTCTCCAGGCTTTGACAGCGTGTATTCACGGGTTCAGTGCGTGTGCTTGCGGTAACGTAGTTGTCATTCGGCTATAGGCAAGCAGGTTGTTTCTGCTTTAGCAGTTGCATCCTGTGCGCTCGTATCTGTTTGTCACGCGTTTGTCGCAGGTAGTGCTGGATTTGCGAGTGCTTTCTGTTTCAGTGTGTTCTTGACTGACCAGCCGGCCGGTTTGAAGCCATGATGGAGCAGCAGCGTCAATTTTAGCGAGTTGGTGCTGTTTATGGGATGGCTGCTGGATATGTTCATTTGTCCAGTACTTTGGCCAGAAACAGGGGGCGGAGGCGTTTCTGGACCAAGAATTGGTTGCGCCAGCGTGACCAGTTCTCACATATGCCTCTGCTTAGGGAACTCCAGGAGAATAATCCTAATGACTTTAGGAATTTTCTCCGCATGACGGACCCCGTATTCAACCGTCTGCTGGATCTTCTGTCCCCCTATATCACGAGGCAGGACACTGTGATGCGCCAAGCCATCACGGCCGAGCAGAGGCTTATTGCCACGTTGCGGTACCTGGCGACTGGGAGGAGCCTGCAGGACCTCAAGTTCTCGACAGGCATCTCTCCGCAGGCGCTTGGGGTCATCATACCGGACACGTGTGCTGCCATCATCAAAGTTATGCATGAGGAGTATATTAAGGTAAGTTTCCTGGCTCTAATAATGTGGCCAACTAACTTTATTTTTATTTTCCCAGATATGCTGTGTGTTTAACTAACGTTACCTTTTCTCCCTATGCATGTTGATATCAGCTTTACATGTTTTATTCTTGGCCTACCTGCATATTTGTCCCTTACCCAATATTAACCTGTCCAGCATGCTATCCTAGGGACAAACCCACCTTGCCATTTTTTCAAACAGGACTTTTTGGTTTTTGTGTCCCCCCCTTCAAACTTTTATTGTCCCCATCAGAGGGCTGTGGAGTCTCTTAATGAAGTGGCCCTATATATTTCATTTCCCAAATTCTCCATGCACATTTTTCTAATGCAATTTTAATACTGTGAACTGTCACAAGGATGCTTGTAGGATGTATTTGTTACAAAGTACTAAATCTCTAATTTTGTTTGTCCCCACAGCTACCCTCCACACCACAGGAATGGCAGTCTGTGGCTTCCCAATTTGCCCAGCGGTGTGATTTTCCAAACTGCGGTGGAGCAATAGATGGGAAACACGTCCGCATTGTGCCCCCACCCCGCTCGGGGTCCTACTATTATAATTACAAGGGTTATCATAGTATTGTGTTGATGGCGGTGGTGTCGGCACAGTATGAGTTTCTATATGTGGACGTGGGGAAGAACGGCCGGATGTCTGATGGGGGAGTGTTCGCACGGACTGATTTCTATGATCGTCTCCAAGCTGGTGGTCTGGCATTGCCACCAGATGAAGATAATGTGGAAGGACTTCCGTTTGTGTTCCTAGCGGACGAGGCTTTCGGGCTTGGTCCTCACCTCATGCGGCCTTTTCCCCAGAGGACCCTCACCTCAGAGAGGAGTGTGTTTAATTTTCGGTTGGCCAGGGCTCGGAGGGTAGTCGAGAATGCCTTTGGGATACTCACCAACCGGTTCCGCCTGTTCAGGACATCGATACATCTGGCGGAATATAAATTGGACACCGTTGTATTTGCCTGCTGCATTTTGCACAACTTTTTACGCAGGCACTCCCAGACGTACCTACCCGACATCGGTTCTGAGGCAAGACTACCCTCAGATCCCCTTCCCGGGCTGGACACTGGTCGCGCTGGCTTGGCCCCCCAATCAGCTCGTGAGGTACGCGACAAATATGTTGAGTACTTCATGGGTCGGGGGGCCATTGCTATGCCAGATCATATTTCTTTCTAATTCGGCCCCCAAAGAAAGGAATATTCTAAAAAATAATAAATAATTAGACCATTGGACTTTATACAGTTGTTTGTCATTAATGCTTTTTCTCTTTTTCTGTCTTCCTGGTTCTCTAACTAACTTCTTCAATTGTAATGCATAATTGATTTCTCCACTTTTAGTAACTAACCACATTTTGCACAGTATTCACTCATCTACAAACAGGGTATTGAGTCTAGAAATAAGAAGCAACTCCATTTGTAAATGTTGAGGTCAAGTTTTTTTAATTTTTGCTTGTTCATGACCCCAAAAATAATTTTATATTTTTTTCATTACTCCCTGCTTTTGTACTTAGGAGTCTTCAAAAATTTTTTAAACTTTTTTTTTTTTTTCAGGTAATTCAACCAAAAATATTATGCAGATTATACATTTATTAACAAGTTCACTTTTTTTTTACTCAAATATAGTTAGATTTATTGTTTACATATATATATATATATAGATTATATTTGGTGGGGTGTTTACCGCCTTAAATTTTTTTTTGGCCATATTTTTTAGGCACAAAAAACAATAATTTTTTAACCATTTTTTTTGTTTTTGGTGTGTTTTTCTAAAAGAAAATTTTTAGGTGAGAATTTGGAGTCAAATCTCTACTTCACTAAATTCAGTGATTAGAGAGATTTATAATTCTATATATATATTTTTAAAAATTTTTGGCGTTGTTTATTCTTTATGGTCTAAACTTTATAGTATCCCAAAATGTTCAACATGGTCAAAAAGTAACAAAATCCAATTCCAAAAATATAAGAATTCACAACAGCAGTCAGTCATGGTGTGCTTTCACACTGGAACACGCCAAAATTGGAAGATACACACATTCAGTGCAAACTCGCCAAATGTCATTGGTTCAACAGACAAATGGCCACATGTGCTATCTGACATCATGGGTGATCAATGTCTGTGTTTTGTGGGAGCAAACCCTTCCTCTCAACTACTTGAGGATGGAGGAGGGGGTTGGACCCACAAAGCACAGACATTAGATATTCTGTGATGGCAGATAGCACATGTTGGCACACTGTGTGTGTATCTTCAAATTTTGGCGTATTCATTATTCAAACTGTAAAAATGTTTGTGGGGGCGGGGGATGGGCGGGGGGGTGTTTCAGTCTTTGACACGGCCCATCATGTCAATAATGTTCTTAAAATTAGATTCGATGACCATCATTCTTTGCCGCATATTGTCCATTTCCGTGCTGCATTCCAAAAGGACATTTGTTACATTCTGTTCCATGAGAAACATCCTTTCACGCATATTGTGCATTTCAGTGCTGCACTCCATTACCTGCTGAATAATTATAGCAGCACTTGCACGTGAAAATATTGGCACACCATCCTCCTCCCCTAAAACAAAAAAAAAAAATGGCATTTACAATATTATTTTTCAATGAGGCCTATCTACATATGTTTTTTTGAATCAAGCTAGGGTGACACTGACCTGATGGGCTTCTCCTTTCCACCTCTTCGACATCTTCTATCACTCCTCCTTCTTCCACCACCTCCCCATCATCTTCAATCACTCCTCCTTCTTCCACCACTTCCCCATCATCTTGGACTCCTCCTTCATCCATCAATCCACCTTCTTTCAATTCGCCAAATTGTTCTTCCGCCACTTGCCCTTCATCTGCTATGACTTCTAAGTCCAAAATTACTTCTTCCTCCTCTCTTCCTTCCTCCTTTCTTCCTTCCTCCTCTCCTTCCACATCCTCCTCTCCTTCCACATCCTCCTCTCCTTCCACATCCTCTTCTCCTTCCACATTCTCCTCTCCTTCCACATCCTCCTCTCCTTCCACATCCTCCTCTCCTTCCACATCCTCCTCTCCTTCCACATCCTCTTCTCCTTCCACATCCTCCTCCTCCTCCACATGTTGAGATGGCAGATTTTGGCCTTGTCTGGCCCTCTCTGCCTCCTCCAAATGCTGGCGACTTCTTTCCCCTGAAATAAACCAAAAAAAATGTAGACTCATCAGCACACAGATATTGGAGAGCATAAATCGCACACATTGCTTAGAAGATGCTTTCATTTAGTTACTTTTATCTTTCACCAAACCTACATTTTGCAATTACTTCTATATGGCAAGCTCTGATCCTGCCCCTTTTTAGCAAAGTGACACACATGGATGTCCCCCCTAAACTGTATTTCTGGGAGACCCTACCAAAACCCATTTTTGATTTGGGGAGACACAGGTGCTCTGCATTGCAGATGTGAAAACATCTGCTTTATTACCATATTATTTCTAGAACTAGCTTTTACACAATGTTTACAAACAAAGTTTTTGGCCAGTGAGCCATGTCCAGGTGTGTTGTTCCTGGAATAACCGAGCCTTTCTGATAAACTATGTGATGTTACGTTGTTTACTAAGAACACTGTTTGTAAATATGTAGTTATTTATGTTCTAAAAAATAAATAACAACATGTCTTTAAAATTACAAGCAGGCCAAGGAGGCAGATGGTGAAATATACATGGCAACACATTATTGCAGACAATCACCACCCCCCCCCCCCCCAACCCCAATATATATTTACTTACTTTTACGCAGAATTTTAAGTATTTTCTTCATCTGATGTGGCTCCCTCAATTTTAAGTCTGACCAGCGTTTCCTCAGCTGTTCCTTGGACCTGGTGATCCCAAACATCCTCTGCATTCTCCTCGCCACCTTGTCCATAATATGTGCCTTTCGGCGGTTAGGGGTCTTGTATGGCCCTAATTCACCATCATAGTCCTTTTTTCGCATGATGTAAACTAACTCCACCATTTCCTGGAACCGCATATTAGTGGCTTTATATCTTCTTTTCCTTGATCGGGACGTCCCTGCCTCTGTCCCTTCACTTGTGGCATGAGAGCATCGTGCCCGCTCGTGTGACATCGCCATCTTTCCTTTCCCACAGAGATTATGGGCGTGGAAAAGATGAATTCTTACGCCATGGGCGGAGAAGAGGGCGGCGTTTAATACATACGCGGAGTGTAGAGAATGCAAACAACGTGTTTACGTCCGTTACGCGGAGAATCTTCGAGCGCATCCAGAACATACACAGTTAACGCCATATTTCCTAAACTCATTGATTAGGGGCCTCGCAAAGGTGACGAGGGCGGGGTTTCATAAATACGCGGAGTGTTTAAAAGGTTTACGCCGTGATTACGCATCTTACGCGGTAATTAGGCGAGCGTGAGAAACGAGGAGCGAGAGACAGGAAGGTAAGGAAATTAAAAATGTGATCAGCAGAGGCCTTGAAAATGTAGACACATGGGATGGGGGTTTGGGCTGTTGGTTGCACCCTTTTTAAGCTATTCTGTCTATGGGGTACCACAATGTTATTTTGGTATCCAAATGCTTTTGGACACCTCACAAAATAGAGATGTGAACAATGCTGTACCTCATTGACAAGTTTTTGAATGGTGTATTCAGATCAGGCAAAGTATTGTTCAAGTGTTGGTTGTACAGAGGTCATTAGGAAGTGTCTTTTATGTCATCCATTGTCAGGGGTATGAGATTTACACATTAAAGAGTGCCTAGATGAAAACTGTCATTTGTAAGCATTGTTTAATTTAATATATTTAAAATATTTACTGCAATGTGAACAATGGCTCTGCATCTAGCAAATCAATGTTTGGTACAAGCAATGCGGCCGAGCTGCCAATCATTGTTTAAACAAGAGAGACTGTGTTTGGAATTAGATATAGGTAATAAATTTGAAGACACATATTAGATCAAGGTCAACGCTGATCCTTTGGAATATTTATTTTTCTGTGGTTTATGTTTTTGTAATCTAGACTCAAAAAGAAATATAATTTTGCAAAAATTGCAATGGACCTCCTACAAAGCAAGGAATCTATAGAGGCCTTACTTCAAAAATACCAGGACACGCCCATCCTGTGGAATTCAAAACACTCGTTATATTGCAATAAAGAGGTACGAGCGGCAGCACTAGAAGAGCTAGCAAATTATATGCAAACTTGGGTGCCAGGATGCACTGCCAACATGGTGAAGGATAAACTTGCCAACCTCAGAAGCACATACAGGAGAGCATACAAAGCTAATAAAATCAAAAAATCGGGAGCAGCAGCAAGACAAGCAAAGGAACCCAAACTGTGGTATTATAAACAGATGGCTTTTTTGCGGGACGAAATGGAAGGCAGGAAAACGATGTCCAGTCTTTCTTCCAACCTTTCCTCCATGCTACCTTCCAGCGGACATTCCCCAGATGACCACAGCCCTGCAGAGTCGGAGGAAGAGGGCCTGGCTGACAGAGATGCAGATCTGCCACCCTTCGATGAGGAGGTATAGTAGTTTCCTCTATATTTATGGCGTAAATAATTCTTGGTGGATTAATGATTAGATATTGTAAAAAAAAAACCAAGCTGGAAAAAAGCAAACAAAAAGGTGTACAGACAAATAGGTGTCAGGGATGACAACTGCAGGGGTCAGAAGTAGAGTGTATTCAAGTAATAATGAACAGAAAATACTGAACGAAAAACATGAAAATGAGTGTGGTTTTATTTAGCGAAATTGTAAAAAAATTCTTTTTTTTTCCACACAGGAAGAAGAGATCAGCCAGGAGGTGGCAGATCCTCAGGTGTCTGTCAGCCAGGAGGAGGCCGGGGTCAGTGGCAGCCAGGAGGAGGCCGGGGTCAGTGGCAGCCAGGAGGAGGCCGGGGTCAGTGGCAGCCAGGAGGAGGCCGGGGTCAGTGGCAGCCAGGAGGAGGCTGGGCCCAGTGGCCTGCAGCAGGTCCACCCGGCCAGGAGAACCACCACCAGCCAGTCTTCTCCCCCCCAGGTGAGGCCATCAGGCCGAAGGAGGCAGTTGAGGCCTGTGGAGGAGGCAAGCCTCCGCATGATCCAGGAGGCAAGCGCCATCATGAGGGCCCCCCTCAACCCCACAGAGGCCTTCAGTGCCTCATTGGCCCATGATTTAAATGAAGGGGAGGAGGACCAGAGAAGACTGGCAAAGGCCCTGATGAACCAGGTCCTTTGGTGGATGCAGAGGGGCCTGCTGACCCCAGACACTGGGCTATGTGACCCGGCCCGGCTTGCGGAACACCATCCTCCTGCTGCCACATCAACCCCACCTGCAAGACCCCGTGTTCGATCCGCTGGAAGGCTGCCTGGAGGGAAGGCTGGAAAGAGGAGGAAACGTTGATTTTCTGCCTTCCATTTCCTTCCACATAAAGGACATCTTGTTTGTACTACCACAGTTTGGGTTCCTTTGTTTGTGTGCTGCTGCTTCATATTTTTGTGTTTGGCTCCTGAGGCTTGGAAGTTTATCCTTCACCATGTTGGAAATGCAAGTTTGCATATAGTTTGCTATCTATTCTAGTGCTGCTGTTCTTTTTATTTTTTGTGATGACATTTGCCTGAATAAAAGGCCTTTTGCTTTCATTTGAAAACATGTCTATTGTTTGATATACTGTGGGGATTATTAGGCAGCAAACCTTTAATAAATATACAATGGGTAATTTACAAAGGACACACTCCTTGGGGGGGGGGGGGGGACATTTGGTGTGCCAACATGGTTTAATATTCTCTAATGAAACACCAACAAAAAAAAAAAAAATTTAAAAAAACATGTAAAAAAAAAAAAGTTTAAATGGTGACATAACTAGAAACAAAAAAAGAAATTAAAAAAATGCACATTCCTTTACAAAAATGACTACTCTAAATTATGGAGGACCACCAACCAAAACACACGTCTGGCATAGAAAACATTATTAAAGGATTACATCACAAGCAAGAAATGTGACATTTCAGTATGGGACAACTCTATTGAAATTGCATCAGCAAGAGAACGGGGTTATTCTAGCAAGAGAAGAATTAATAAAACGAGGCTTTAAAATGTGGTTTAGTGCGCCTTTTTAAGACATTGTTCTCTTGCTAGAATAAAAGGTTTCTAATGACGAATGTGCCATATCCCAAAGAAACGCGAGTTTTACCTGAACGAGCGCTCCCGTCTCCTCATTTGGACTGAGCATGCGCGGGGTTTTTGTACGCTGCTTTTGTGTACAGACGACCGAACATGTCTGACGGACACGATTCCAGCAGACTGTTTTAAAGCAAGACCAGGAAACAGTTGTTCGTTGGAAAACGGTCTGGCCGACGATTGTTTGCTGGAATTCTGTACGTTACTGCCTACACACGAACGAACATGTCCGCTGAAACTGGTCCGCGGACCAGTTTCAGCAGACATGTTTGGTCGTGAGTACGAGGCCTTAAAGACATATTTGCTGCCAATACCCTTACATATTCACAAATAACAAATACACTACATGATTTTAAACAGAATTGTTTCCTTTTTTCTTTAGAAAAAGGAAAGATGGGTTATCCCTCACAGACATTACCCAGGAGCAAGTTCAGAAGATCTTCTTATCAACCCTTTTCATGGCCCAAATATAGCAAGTAATGCTTGAATAGGTCGTGTTGCTGGCATTTACTAGGATGTGTATGGCCAGCATTAGGCACAAGTGAAGCTAATCTTTATAACATTGTTCATTCTCTTTTTGTCACTTTACAGAAGATTGCCTTGTAGTTATTCAAGATAAATCAGATTTTATACATTGCTCCAGTGCCATTCTTTATCATTGTGAGCTTGGTGTCCTTACCTAGAATACATAAATCCCATTTAGTAGTCCATATAATGTGAACATATTAAACAGTCTTCACACTGTACTAGTATGGAATGTCTCCTGGTTTGTCACAGTAGTAAAATCTGTAGACTCATTGCATGCTTTGAGTCACAGTCCAAAGAAAACATTTCCTTTTTCCTAAATGACTGTGTAAAATCTCATGAGGCTTGGTGGCTTTGTAATATATAGTACCTCATTTTGCTGCTGCCTTGTAGTGATTTTTTTGCCGTTTTATTTTAGATAGGAGATTTCTTTCAAAAATGAATAAATTTGTTTACTATTAAAATAAAATAATACTTAATTTTTCTACAATATAGGTATGAATGTATAGTATTTCTCTATTCAATATTATTCTGATTTTCTTATGATCAGATCAGATCAGATTAATTAAAACTTTTGTTTTTTGTTGTCTTGTAACATATTATTTACTTTTTAGTGGGGAAGAATGTTTATGATTATATGTGATGAACACAATCTAAATGCAAAATAACAGACAGGATCTTTGAAAAAATCTTAGAATTTCATGCAAGATGATAGCGCAATCATTTTTTCTTGTAGAGAAGTAATTTTAGAAATACTGAACTTTAGGGAAACAAATATGTGTTTCAGTGAACAAAAGGTATGCCAATTTTCAATCCACAACTTCACAAAAAAAAAGACAATGCAAAAAATCAAGTTAATTTGGGGCTTCTCATCATTAACAGGTTGGAAATCACATTTAAACTGTAACAATGATTGCTAATTTTGAAGGGCAGCAATCTACAGCATTACAACAAACCAGAATGAATGTTGTCCTGTATTGATTTCCCCAAAAGTTATTATGATTGGTCACCAAGGATTACCAAACTTAATAATTACAACATTTTAATAAATAAGGCCCTACGTATAAAAAGTGAACTCAGAAATCTTAGTTGTGACTAAATAGTACTCAACCACTTTTAATGAATACGTGTTTCAGTCTGCATATGCCTTTATTCTTTAAATGTTAAACACGAGCAGGTTGATCATTTCTTACAAGAATGACACATACATCCTAAAAGTCTGTTGTTAGCAATTGTCACAGAGCCGGTCCTGGCTCTGTAGGAATTCTGACAATAATGTTGGGATCATGCCCAGATGCCAGATGGGTATGATGATGAGAGTCTGAGCCAGTCGCTCCAACCTCCTCCACAGTCTGGTGCTCCAGTGAGCTCGGGAGGGGCATAGCATAGAGCAGTGACTGACAGTTAGGGATGAGCTTCGAGTTCGAGTCAAACTCATGTTCGACTCGAATATTGCCTGTTCGCCTGTTCGGCAAACAACGAACAATTTGAGGTGTTCGCGGCAAATTCGAAAAGCCGCGGAACACCCTGTTAAAGTCTATGGGAGAAATCTAAAGTACTAATTTTAAAGGCTAATATGCAAGTTATTGTCCTAAAAAGTGTTTGGGGACCTGGGTCCTGCCCCAGGGGACATGTATCAATGCAATTTTTTTTTAAAAATGGCAGTTTTTTCGGGAGCAGTGAATTTAATAATGCTTAGAGTGAAACAATAAAAGTGAAATATTCCTTTAAATTTCGTACCTAGGGGGGGTGTAAAGTTAGCATGTGAAATAGTGCATGTTTCCAGTACTTAGAACTGTCCTTGCTCAAAGTGTAATTTATGAAATAAAAAAAGTCATTTAAAACCGGTATTGCGGCTATAATGAATCGTCGGCTCCCGGCAATTCAGAGAGGATTCATTCATAAAAAAAAAATTCAATTACCAGGCCCTTCAGGTCTGGAATGGATATTAAGGGGAACCCTGCCGTCAATTAAATAAAAAATGACGTGGGGTTCCCCCCAAATATCCATTCCAGACCCTTCAGGTCTGGTGTGGATTTTAACCACTTAAGACCCGGACCTTTAGGCAGCTAAAGGACCCGGCCAGGTTTTGCGATTCGGCACTGCGTTGCTTTAACAGACAATTGCGCGGTCGTGCAAAATGGGCGTCCTTTTTTTCCCAAAAATATAGCTTTCTTTTTTGGTGGTATTTGATCACCTCTGCGGTTTTTATTTTTTGCGCTATAAACAAAAATAGAGCGACAATTTTGAAAAAAATGCAATATTTTTTACTTTTTGCTATAATAAATATCCCCCAAAAATATATAAGAAAACTTGTTTTCCTCAGTTTAGGCCGATACGTATTATTCTACCTATTTTTGGTAAAAAAAAATCGCAATAAGCGTTTATCGCTTGGTTTGCGCAAAATTTATAGCGTTTACAAAATAGGGGATAGTTTTATTGCATTTTTATAAAAAAAATGTTTACTACTAATGGCGGCAATCAGCAATTTTTTTCGTGACTGCGACATTATGCGCCGGACAATTTTGACACATTTTTGGGACCATTGTCATTTTCACAGCAAAAAATGCATTTAAAATGCATTGTTTACTGTGGAAATGACAGTTGCAGTTTGGGAGTTAACCACAGGGGGCGCTGAAGGGGTTATGTGTCACCTAATGTGTGTCAATGACACCGCCACAGTAAAGAACGGGGAAGCCGTGTTTACACACGGCTCTCCCCATTCTTCAGCTCTGGGGACCGATCGCGGGACTCCCGTGGCGATCGGGTCCGCTGGTCCCGCGGTCCTGGTCACTGAGCTTCGGACCGGGTCACGGGAGCGCGCCCACGGGGCGCACCTGCGACCCACGGCTGGGCTTAAAGATCAACGTACATATACGTTGATGTGCCCAGCCGTGCCATTCTGCCAACGTATATGTGCAGGAAGCGGTCCTTAAGTGGTTAAAATGAGCACTTTTGAATTCTAACGTTCGAGTCCCATAGACGTCAATGGGGTTCTAAATGTTCGGTTCGTTCGAAGGTTCTGGTGCGAACCGAACGGGGGGTGTTCGGCTCATCCCTATCCAGGGCCAAGAGAGGCAGGGCAGCTGGCCTGACATCCCCTTCAATGTGTGGCACCGCCCAATCCCCACTCCCCCTTTTGGTAAAAAAAGCGTATAACATGCAGGCACTGTTTACCTTCTATTTTCAGGGGAAATACACTGATACACTGATAAATACGGTAGTACCTTTTGCTTAGGTCACAGATCTAATAAAACCTGAGGCAATAGAAAAACAAAATGCTGCTAAAATATTAAGGTAAATTAAAATCTGGATATATTACTTGGTTAACCTGCAGCAAAGGCAATCATTTTTTTCTGCTAATAAATTAAACTGTTTCAATGATTTTAATGGACACTAAACTTTTTCACGTGTTTTTTTTTATGAACAAATCTATATTAATAACATTTTGTACTCAATAACTTGTGAATCAGTCACTATAAAGTAAATTGTTTTTTGTTTTTTTTCATTTTATGTGAACACATTTTACACTACCAAGAATTGTTTTGTTTATAAGATGTTTTATGGTTATGATATAATTTAATTTGTCAATGTGCATCCTGCAAGGACGAGAGACAATGCCGTGTAGTTAAACATGTTTCATTATTTGGTACCAAAAAAAAAAGTTTTTTTTTAAGTTTACTAATTAATAAAGCATCACTGAAAACATAAATTCACCTTTTTATATCTACTACATGTAACAATTACTAGTGTCATTCAACTCAAAAGATGTGGCCGTTAATCATAGTGCCTAGGAAATGGTAAGCATTGCAGCAAGAGTTGCTTTCTTTTTGCACTCTTGCAGGGCAAATAATATTTAATAATAATGAAGCCAGAGTTGGGATTTTGGGTAGACTTAGGGAATACTATGTACTTTATGTTTCCTGGCTCTAAGTGTTACAGCTGTTGCTCATATTTATCTTTTTCTGCATTCTCTAGGATGTTGAAAGGGCACACCTTTCACCACTCTAGTCTATCAAATGAGCATAAACCCATCCAACCATGTTGCTGTGTATCGCATCACATGCACATGTTAGCAGCTCTATATTGGACAAAACACTCAAAAGAGGAAGGACAAATTGCATAATTTAAATTGTATTTTCACCTTTTCAGACACGTTGTGAGAACTACTGTACAGTATCTACTTTATATTTGTTTTATGCTTGCATTTACATGGCATAACTTAACAAATAACAATTGCTGCTAACCTTTTTACATGCTTTTTTACGTAATGCTTATTACGTAATGCTTATGAGGGGCTGGAGAGTTATGTTTGCCATATTAAACTATTTCTACACTGTGATGGAACATCTTTATTTTCAATTGTAAACTAGATATGTAGACATGTCTACTAAAGGGTCAAACATATCAAGATGTGGCTTCTACATTGTATGGTAATAAGATTTTAACACAATGGGGGTTATTTATGAAAGGCAAATGCACTTTGCACTACAAGTGCAAACTACGGGGCAGATCCACAAAGGTATTACGCCGGCGTATCTCTTGATACGCCGTGTAATTTCAAATTACTAAGTATGCTATGCATACTAGCTCATTATGCCTGTCTTTTGCAGGGTTTTGTTTTCAGGGAAAAAGAAAGAGGCTTTACTTCCTCTTTAACCCAATAAATGTCTAAAGGAGTTGATCCTTGGTAACATTTTCTGGACTTTTTAAGGCTAGTTTGCATGCCATTTTTAAAGAAAGTACATAGGGGACATGGTCAATGCAAAAAAAAGTTTAAAAATACCCTTAAGCAGGGATGATGGTATTTTAATGCATCTAAGGTATTTAATGCAAGGACAACATTGAAGACATACAAATCCTTTAACATGCTTGGGAGATATTGTAAAGCACAAACAAATTATGGTTCAGTAGGAATTAATCAACTCATAAATAAGGCATGGGTCCCCCTTACAATCCATACAAAAATGTGTGGGGGAGACAAACCCTATGTGGGCTTTAATGTGTTGTAAACAGCAACCTCTTTATAGAATGATGAAAAGCAAAAAAACAACAACATTGCATATTAGAAGGAAAGGGGAGTAGTTGTAGTCCAGGGACAGTTGCTGAGCCCCCTCCAATCAATGCAATATTGGCAAATAAATAATATACAGAATGAGGGTAGCAAAAAACAGTAGTATTTAGAAAAACATATTAGAAGTCCGGCAGATAACTGAAACGGCAAGTGGGTAACCTTCAAAAATCAACTTAAGCACAGAGACAAAGACAAGTAGCAACATTCACTGTTGAGGCTGTAGGTGTTTTGAGTAGTTGGGACAGAAGGATAAATATTCACTTTACGCCTTTGCGACATATCAAAAAGTATCCCTGCTATTATATTAAGGATGAGCCGAACAACTCCCGAACATGAACATGAAAAACCAAAAGTGCTACTTTTAAAGGCTTATATGCAAGTAATTGCCATAAAAAGTATATGGGGACCCGGCTCAAACTGAGTATGTATAGGAGCAGTGGGCCAAATTCTCAAAAACTCTGCGTAACTTAAATTTCAGCAGTTAAGTTACACTGACTTAAAATTTCTACCTAAGTGCCTGATCGTCAAAGCACTTAGGTAGAAATTACACGCTGTGTAACTTAAGTGCCGCCGTCGTAAGGCGGTCCTCCTCTCCTGGGGGCGTTTAAAATTTAAATGAGGCGCGCTCCCGCGCCGGCCGTACTGCACATGCGTGTGACGTCATTTTCCCGACGTGCAGCGCGCGAACGTAATTAACGCCGGTCGGCTTTGAGAATTTCGACGGGACACTAAAGTTGCGACGGGTGAAAAAAAAAGACGCGCCGGGAAAACAAATAATTATAAAAAAAAATGACAGCGTCGCTCAGCATGCATTCCTGAGAGGGAGAACTCCATGCCAATTTTCAAAGAAAAAAACGGCATGGGTTCCCCCCCCAGGAGCATACCAGGCCCTTAGGTCTGGTATGGGTTGTAAGGAGACCCCCCCACGCCGAAAAATTGACGTAGGGGGTTCCCCTACAATCCATACCAGACCCGTATCCAAAGCACGCTACCCGGCCGGCCAGGAATGGGAGTGGGGACGAGCGAGCGCCCCCCCCCTCCTGAGCCGTGCCAGGCCGCATGCCCTCAACATGGGGGGGTTGGGTGCTCTGGGGCAGGGGGGCGCACTGCGGCCCCCCCCACCCCAGAGCACCCTGTCCCCATGTTGATGAGGACAGGACCTCTTCCCGACAACCCTTGCCATTGGTTGTCGGGGTCTGCGGGCGGAGGCTTATCGGAATCTGGGAGTCCCCTCAAATAAGGGGGCCCCCAGATACCGGCCCCCCACCCTAAGTGAATGGATATGGGGTACATCGTACCCCTATCCATTCACCTGGAGGCAAAAAGTAAAATGTAGTAAACACACAACACAAGGCTTTTTAAAATATTTTATTATTCTGCTCCGGATGCCCCCCCTGTCTTCGTTATTAGCTCAATTACCAGGGGGGGCTTCTTCTTCCGCTCTCCGGGGGTCTTCCGCTCTCCGGGGGGGGTTTCTTCTTCCGCTCTCCGGGGGGGGGCTTCTCCGGACTCCGGGGGGCTTCTTCCATCTTCTCCCCTCTTCCGCTGTTGACTCGGCGAACCCCGGTTCTTCTGCAGCTCTCCGGTGCCTTCTTCTTCAGCGCTGGCTGCCTGCTATGTTTGTGTGTTAGCTCGATTTCAAACAGGCAGCCAGCGCGGTCTTCTGTGGTGTCAGGGTCTTCTCTTCCTTTCTTCCGATGTTGCCTCGTCGCCTGTTGTCGCTGTAATGATGGAAGCGCGCCTTGCATCCCATTTATATAGGCATCACCGTCCCATCATGCTCCGGTAGGTACCCACGTGGTGGGTGCCTACCCACGTGCACCCACCACGTGGGTACCTACCGGAGCATGATGGGACGGTGATGCCTATATAAATGGGATGCAAGGCGCGCTTCCATCATTACAGCGACAACAGGCGACGAGGCAACATCGGAAGAAAGGAAGAGAAGACCCTGACGCCACAGAAGACCGCGCTGGCTGCCTGTTTGAAATCGAGCTAACACACAAACATAGCAGGCAGCCAGCGCTGAAGAAGAAGGCACCGGAGAGCTGCAGAAGAACCGGGGTTCGCCGAGTCAACAGCGGAAGAGGGGAGAAGATGGAAGAAGCCCCCCGGAGTCCGGAGAAGCCCCCCCCCGGAGAGCGGAAGAAGAAACCCCCCCCGGAGAGCGGAAGACCCCCGGAGAGCGGAAGAAGAAGCCCCCCCTGGTAATTGAGCTAATAACGAAGACAGGGGGGGCATCCGGAGCAGAATAATAAAATATTTTAAAAAGCCTTGTGTTGTGTGTTTACTACATTTTACTTTTTGCCTCCAGGTGAATGGATAGGGGTACGATGTACCCCATATCCATTCACTTAGGGTGGGGGGCCGGTATCTGGGGGCCCCCTTATTTGAGGGGACTCCCAGATTCCGATAAGCCTCCGCCCGCAGACCCCGACAACCAATGGCAAGGGTTGTCGGGAAGAGGTCCTGTCCTCATCAACATGGGGACAGGGTGCTCTGGGGTGGGGGGGCCCGCAGTGCGCCCCCCTGCCCCAGAGCACCCAACCCCCCCATGTTGAGGGCATGCGGCCTGGCACGGCTCAGGAGGGGGGGGGCGCTCGCTCGTCCCCACTCCCATTCCTGGCCGGCCGGGTAGCGTGCTTTGGATACGGGTCTGGTATGGATTGTAGGGGGACCCCCTACGTCAATTTTTCGGCGTGGGGGGGTCTCCTTACAACCCATACCAGACCTAAGGGCCTGGTATGCTCCTGGGGGGGAACCCATGCCGGTTTTGAATTTAAAAATTGCCGTGGAGTTCTCCCTCAGGAATGCATACCAAATGCCGTCGCTGGAATGGGCCTTTACAAGGTTTGGCTAACTTTCCACATTGTAAAACCAGCCCTAATTTTGCGCCGGCAAATTCGGAACTTAGGCAGAAATCAAAGTGCTGAAATGCTTTGAAAATCTGCTTAAGTCCTCATTTACATACGCAAAGCTGGATTTCAATGAGAAATGCCCCCAGTGGCGGATGCGGTACTGCATCCTAAAATCTGACCGTGTAAGTGTCTTACACATGTCAGATTTTCTGCCTAACTTTGGAAAAAGCCTTTTGAGAATCGTTTCCAAAGTTAGGCACAGGGATACGCAGGCTGAACAGCAGTTAAGTCTGCGTATCTCTTTTGAGAATTTGGCCCAGTGATTTTAATAATGCTTAAAGTGAAACAATAAAAAATGAAATATTCCTTTAAATATTGTGCATTGATGTCTCCTTAGTCTGCCTGTAATGTAGCACATCTTTCCCATGTTCATAAGAGTACCACAACAAAATGACATTTATAAAGGAATAAATTGAATTTAAAACTGCTTGCGGCTGTAATGTATTGTCGGATCCCGGCAATATCGATATTAATCATTAAAACTGTGTTGGTTTCCCCCCCAGTCCATTACCAGGTCCTTCAGGTCTGGAATGAATATTAAGGGGAACCCCACACCAAAATTAAAAAAAATGATGTGGGATCCCCCCAAAATCCATACTAGGCCCTTATCCGAGCATGCAACCTGGCAGGATGCAGGAAAAGGGGGGAACGAGAGAGTGCCCTCCTCCTGAACCGTACCAGGCCACATGGCCTCAACATGGGAAGGATGCTTTGGAGTCCTACCCAAAACACCTTGTCCCCATGTTGATGGGGACAAGGACCTCATCCCCACAACCCTTGTCTGTGGTGGTGGGGGTCTGCAGGCAGGGGGCTTATCAGAATCTGGAAGCCCCTTTAACAAAGGGGCCCCCAGATCCTGCCCCTCATGTGAATGGATATAATTACCAAAAAAAGTGTAAAAAAGTAAAAACGACAGTAATAAGTCTCCCGTGACGTCCATCCATCTTCAATCACAGCGCAGATGGACCAAAAAATGGAAAAACTCTGCCTCCAGTGTCCCGCTGACTGCAGCCTTTTTTTCTACAGCTCTTATGTAGCCAAGGGCGGGGCCACCCAGTGAACTAACCAGGTGACCCCGTTCCCTTCTGACTTCATGTGACTTCCAGATTCCAATAAGCCCCTCACCTGCAGACCCCCACAACCACCGGGCAAGGGATGTGGAGATGAGGTCCTTGTCCCCATCAATAAAAGGACAAGCTGCTTTGGGGAGGACCCCAAAGCACCCTCCCCATGTTAAGGGCATGTTGCCTAGTACTGTTTTGGAGGGCAGGGGGTGCACTTTCTCGTCCTCCCCTTTTCCTGCAGCCTGCCAGGTTGAGTGCTCAGATAAGGGTCTGGTATAGATTTTGGGGGGGGGGGCCCACGTAATTTTTTTACATTTTGGCGCTGTTTTTTTAATGATTTCTTATGTATTTTGCCGGGACCTGACAATACATAAACAATTTAGGAAAATTAAAAGTCCTTAAATCTATACACTATTTTGTAGATGCTAAAACTTTTGCAGAAACCAATTAATATACGCTTATTGGTATTTTTTTACCAAAATTTGTAGAAGAATACATATTGACCTTAAATTAATACATTTGTTTTTTTTTTTTACTTTTTTTGGATAGCAGAAAGTAAAAAGTGTTTTTGTTTTTTTCAAAATTGAAGCTCATTTTTTGTTTATCGCACAAAAAAATAAAAATTGCAGAGGTCAAATACCAACAAAAGAAAGCTCTATTTGTGGGAAGAAATAGAACACCAATTGTGTTTGGGTACAACATTGCACCACCAGAAGGAATACCCAGCATTCCTACCTGATTTGCAAGTGGAAGGAGTAAACCCAGCTATAGGAGGCACTAGCTGTTTGAATATGCTACATCACTAACCTGGTCTCTAAATACCATCACTGACCTAGTCTCTAAATACCAGCTACATCACTGACCTAGTCTCTAAATATCAACCTAATCGTTCTCTTTGTTCTTCTCAAGACCTCCTGCTCTCTAGCTCTCTCATCACCTGCTCCCATGCTCATCTCCAGGACTTTTCCAGAGCATCTCCAAGCCTATGGAACTCCTTACCCCAATCTGTCCATCTATCTCCTTCTCTATTAGCTTTTAGAGGATCCTTGAAAACCCTCTTCTTCAGAGAAGCCTATCCTACCCACACCTAACAACTGTATTTAAATTGTGTCCATCTGATCATCCCCCACAGCTACTACCCTTTGTTCCACTTGACCCTCCCTTCTAGACTGTAATCTCTAATGAGCAGGGCCCTCTGATACCTCCTGTATTGTAACTCTACTGTCTTCCCTGATGTTGTAAAGCACACAAACTGTTGGCACTATATAAATCCTGTATAATAATAATAATATGCTGTAGTAAAGATTTCATCAGACTCCGCATGTACAGAGAGTGACTAGAGAGGTCTGTTAGAAATATGATAGCATCTCCATCAAAAGTAATTGTCTTACACATATTTAGGAGAATCAAAAAGAAATGGTACAGTAATTCTCCAGATTTCAACATCTCTATTAGGCCTTGTTTACACGTACGGTTGTGGGGTAGTAAAAATATGAGACTGAGTTTCATTTTTACTGGCCTCGAACCGCTCCCTCCTAAGCTGTAAAGACAAAGAATGGAGTGTACGCATGCTGCAACTATGATGCATTGCATTGCTGCCCAGCAAAAATGTTATTCAATGGCATGTTCAACTGGCAGTACCACTGTACGTGGCCCATTCACCTGACTGGGGTTGCACCACTACCACCCAGAAACTGCATACAATACACACCATTGTGGCACCATGGTGTGGGTTTTTAGGCGTTAAGACAGATGGTTAGAAAGCAATATAGCCTGTCAAATGCCCTTTGAATAATAATTCCACCATGGGATATTCAGAGGGCCAACACATGTTTAAATAAGCCATAGGAGAGTTGTTAATGTATAGATTGAAGAAAGAAAGAAGTCTTCTGAAATCACACCTTGATTACTTTGTATTTGCAAGTTTTCCATTAAAATTATGTTGTTTTTTTTGTTTTGTTTTTTTTAATTATATCTTTGGTTAAAGATAAGTGAATAATAATAATCTGTTCCACGTATGACCCTGTTATTCTCTCTCAGAGGTGAGTATTTAATTTCAAAGGATCACTTACTAACAGAACACCCTGCAGAGGAAGAGCACCCTAAGAGCTCAGGTTCAGGGTTACACTGGCATGTACCAAAGAAATGTTGTTCCTTTAAGGACACAGGGGCTCATGGGGTCAGAATCCCCCACCCTCTGAAAATGCTGCCCTAATAAGTATTATAGCACCTAATAATGTAACACACTAACAGATTATCCTACAAGTTAGCATTCTTTCTGCTTTATTGATTTCTGACTGGCAATAACTGCGCAGTTTTAGAGGTCAACAAGAAAAATAACCATTTGAAGTGGAGATAAAATGTCAATTTAAAATAAGTGGAGGCTTTCAGTAGGTTAATCTCCCCTTCATGTGAAACAATACCCATTTCAAACCCATGCAAGATGTGTGTTTGTAAAATGTACTTATTTCATGAGAATATAAATGTAAACGAAAGCGCAAAACACATTTTGTTCAATAGTTTATGCATCTTAGTGAACTGACCCTTTAAATGCACTCTATGTTAATGAGCGATTTGGTAAAATATTGCAAGAAATGTAACATGCACCATATTCATTGACATGTGAGGTAATCCCATTTTATGACTTAGCCAACGTGATATTTCTACACAGATGATGAAAACAACCCACACTAAGTCACATCACACATGCAGTAAAGCTTTTAAGAAATGACCTCTTTGATTCCTAATCTGCTCAATGAATAGAAAGGTCTCATCCCAGACTAATGGATAAAATAATATATACCAGTGGGCGGCCTGGTACTTGTTCACTTGCATTTGTGGAACTAAAGAAAACACGTATTGTATTGTCTTAATCAAGAATAAGCCTTGGTGTTTGTGAACCTTACTGCTATAGTGCTGTGTAATTTGTTTTAAATAATAGTCACATCTGGCCTTGATGAATATTATAATGCAGTAAAGTATTAAATGGAGAAGTGTACTAATTTGCTATCATGAGTGGGTGGATAATTGAGTGATGACATCTGAATTTGGCCACAGTCTGTCATGTGAGAATCACAAGGCTGCCATTGCTGAACTCTGTTTTTCAGAATGCTAGTTCTCCGGCCATAGTGTTGAAGCTTTGGCTTTCAAGCCGTCTAAGTTGCAGAATCATAGAGATAACACATTCAGTCACTTTCCTGACACTCATGTACAGCATTCTTTTCTGGGCCTGTGACTTAAAAGTACTAAAAACTCTACTTTTAGTAAATGTGTCTTTTTCCTGGTGAAATACTTACCTTCACAACCTTGATGAGACCTTCATTGTGTAGCCCTGTCTGGGGCCCACACAGCTTTTGTAAACAAAAGAACATTGCTTGCATCTTTTCTTTGGCACACATGCGCACTATTCTTACACATTAGCCATACTCTGACATCTGAAGGCTGTAAGGTATTTGGCCATTTTTTATGAATGCGTGGGGCCACATTGAACCTGCATAGTAAAAATAAGACCTTACATGGTTGTTTTCCTTGAAAATACTCTGTGGCACTGGGCAGGACTGCTCAGTGAAGATTACAGGGAGACAGGTAAGTATTTTACCAGGTGGACTACACTGAGGAGTGTGAGGGGGCTACTAAAAAAAGTCAGATACAGCAAGGGAAATAGCAGGATGGCAAAAATGTCTCCCTTCATTCTTCCTCTGTGGCAGTGCCACTTTATGGAAATTAAATCACAATTTTATTGGGAATTATGAGGTACTACCATAGATTAAAGCAGAGCTAGATCCCCGCCCGCCAAAAAATTGAATGTCAGCAGCTACAAATACTGTAGCTTCTGACTTTTAATATTAGGACACTCATCTGTTCAGGAATCCCGTGATGTCGGCACCCCAGCAATTTTGCAATCGGCTCTCAGGTGCTGCTACCTCAATTACTTGTAAGGGAGACCGGCAGCGAAGCCTTGCGGCTTCACAGCCAGTTCCCTAATGCACATGTGCGATGCACGTTGCACTTTATGAATGGGCTGGCGGCTGGGGAAGGATGTTCTCCCAGAAAGGTGCCAAATGTGGCAGCAGAGGGGAGAGGAAGCAAACAAGCAGAGCTTCCCCTTTTGGGTGGAGCTCCGGTTTAACTTGCATTTTAATAATCTTTGAAAAAAAGGTCAAGCAAATCTTTTTTGCTTTGTTTGGATGGAATATAGTAAATATAAAACCAGGTAATTTTAATAGAGTTGCACAGTTCTCAAACACCTTAACTCTTAGTACCACCTGTCCTATTTAGGCTCATAAGCCATATAGTACAGGGGGCACAAAAAGGTTAGCATAGTGTAACCATGGGTAAATATGTGTAAAAGTTGAAGACTAGACATCTGTGATTCCGTTCGTAACAAATGGATTTTCGTACAAATTTGTTAGTATTCGTACATTCTAGGGCTGTTACTGATCAAAAATTTTCTGTTCGATTAATCGTTTTGTTTTTTAATCGATTAATCGACTAATTTCGCTTAATTATAACGCACATAAAGATCCAACTACTTTTAGCTGATCTCCTTGGAGATAAAAATCGATGTAGCTACATAAACTGTAAAAATGGTGCGAGTAATACCAAACGGTACCAAAAGCAGTCATAAAAACATGTAGCTAAGTATGATACTGGTATAAAAATGTGTACAACGACACCACTGCTGAATCCAGATGAGGAGAGGTAAACATCAGTCCGTCGGCATGTAGATGTCCATTAAGCGAACTATCACAACTCCCAGTGGATGGTTGTAGAATCCCAGGTTGATAGAGGGAATTGTAACAGCCCTTGCGTGTGGCAGATAGTAAGGTCCCGCCGGCATGCAGATATGAAGGCACACATGACATCACCGGTTCTCCGACGGAACTCCCTGAAGGCCCAGCAGCCGGCGGAGAGGTGAGTACCAATCAAAAGAATTTTCATCTATCAAAAAGATTTTGATCGATCAAAAAAATTAAAGATTAATCGATTAATTAAAAGTTAATTTGCACAGCCCTAGTACATTCGGATCAATTCGAACATCCGAATAGCTGAAAGTACTAAAATACGAAAATTATGGAATTACGAAAAAGGAAAATAACGAACAAGTGAAATACGAACGTACGATTGGACAAACTTACTAAAATACGAAACTTTCGAAAATTTCGTATATTCGTATTTTCATTCGTATGTTCGTATTTTCATTCGTGTGTTTTGTAAATCCGTTTCTTTGTCTGTTCGTAAATTTGTGTACTCGAATCATTCTTTCGAATGGGCACTGGGCAGTGTAGTTAGTGAGTGATGTATCGTACTTAATATCTTAGCAAATCAGCTTATCTCTTTTGTGAGTCACACTGGACAGTGTAAAGCCTCGTACACAGGATCGGACTTCAAACAAACTTTTCCGTGGATTTGTGTCCGAAGGGAATTGGCCGGGCACACCCAGAGCATACACATGGTCGGACTTTGCACCATTGGACTTTTGTTGCCAAAAAGTTTGTCAGTTTGCAGAGCGAACTTTTGTTCACATCACTATGCAGCACTCCTTTCACCACGCTCACTTCACATAAACAATTTTGGCTGCTCATCAAGTGGTAGCTACTGTCACACGTTCTTTGCACAACATTCCATTTTCGAAGGCTGACCCTTCATCTATGCAGACAAGGCTGCTAAACATCGGGTTTGTAGACAGTGGAAGTGTTGGCAGGCCGAACATATGTCTCGAAGTACAGAACCCAACATTCTGTGTTAGGCCATACCAGACTTCAGCTTCTCGCCCCAGTATGCCCCAGGGCTCTGGTCCACAGGTTTGTGCTTAGCACAGATGGGCACCCGACCACTCGTCATCTACCAGTGGCACATGTTCACGGCCACTCATTCACATGTCTGTCTTTTTCCTCTCAGTTCAATTGAGTTCAGCATGACCTGTCCATGTCATTGGCCGTCAGCGAAGTGCATAAAGATACATGTTGATCATGTCAGAAATTCAAAGCTATCCTAAGTCCTGTGTACATTTCTCTTGTTATCTCAAGGAGTCTAATTAGCACTCCTAGTTCTTAGACTACAAAATAATTATTGTTTATGTTGTAGACATAGGAGAGTTGGAGAGTTTGAATAGTTTAGTGGAAAAAACAACAACTGGGTAACACTGACATCACTCATCAAAACCATGAAAATGCTGTGTTTTGGAAGCGCACAACAGGATGTAGTAGCTGAGTGCATTTCTGCAAATCAGCGGGTATTTTTTTTTTATTTGTAGGTTCTTTATAAGGGATAAAGCACAGGGTGCTGTGTCTGCATTGCATATTTTTTTTTATTATTTTTTTGCCCTGAAATACACTTTAACCACTTGTGCTCTGGAAGATTTACCCCCCTTCAAGACCAGGCCATTTTTTGCAAAACGGCACTGCAATAATTTAACTGATAATGTCTGGTCATGTGCCGCTGTACCCAAACAAAATGTATGTATTAGCTTTCTTTAGATCATATTTGATCACCTCTGCAGTCTTTATTTTTTGTGCTATAAAAAAAGGCCAATAATTTTGAAAAAATAATAATAATATTTTTACTTTCTGTTATAAAACATATCCAATACTTTTTTTTTAAATCGCATTTCTTCATCACTTTAGGCCAATATGTATTTTGCTACATATTTTTGGTAAGAAAAAATCCCAATAAGCGTATACTGATTGGTTTGCACAAAGGTTATAGCGTCTGCAAAATATTGGATATTTTTTTTTACTAGTAATGGAGGCGATCAGTGACTTATAGCAGGACTGTGATATTACGGTGGACAGTCGGGACACTATCTGACATTTTTTTAATTTTTTGGCGACCAGTGTCACTAATACAGTGATCCGTGCTAATAATGTGCACTGTCACTATACTGGGAAGGGGTTAAACATTAGGGGTGCTCAAAGTATTAACTACACGGTTTGGGAGATGCTTTTACAAGGGAAAGGCATTGATACATGTTCCTGCTTAGCAGGAACACAGGATCAATCAATGCCTTCCCTACTGACAGAGCGGCGATCTGTTTTGTTTACATAGGCAGTCCACCTTTCTGGCTCTCTGCCTAATGATCGGTGGGTGCTGGTGGACATCGAGTTTGCAGTACCTGCAGATCAGCAGATCATCTACCGCTGTGTCTAATCACAGCAGTAACTGGTCGTCGGCATGTGTGCCCCAGGCCCGGAAGTATATCTGCGGCAGGCAGTCGGGAACTGGTAAAAAGTCTGCCTGATCATGTGACCACTGTGATTGACTGTTTTGCAGGTTCCTGATCATTACTAGAGACCAGGAGTTCTCTTTGGCAGCTCAATCTCTGTGCCCATGGATGCATATGTGTGGTTTGTGAGCATTAAAGTCCACCCTTTTTGCCATTGCACATATGCACTACATGCGGAGAAAGAGGTAAAAAGGAAGTTGGTGATTAATGGATCACATCCACTGATCTAGATGGTATGCATGGGAGGGTAGTTTGGATTCACATTTATGATTACTTAAACAAATTTGAGATAAGGAAAAATGCCAGTGTCATTAATTAAACTGATCTCCAAACTAAGCTTGTATGCTTGCATTGTTGGAGCTCCACAATTAAAGAGGAAGTAAATCTTCCTGTATACTTTGTACCTATAGGTAAGCCTATAATAAGGCTTACCTATAGGTACTGTAAATATCTCCTAAGCATGCACAGTTTAGAAGGTATTTACTGTCTATATACTGCGCCAATGATGTCATCAGCGCATCCACTCTGAACGACTGATCATGCCGTTTCTTCATAAGCGCGTGCCGTGACTGGCGGCTCCTGTGCACATACGTGAAAGTGATGTCACACGACTCCAGCCAGTCACACAGCCAGAGTCCGTGGCCCCAGAAGGAAGTCGAACAAAGATGAATTTGCCCTCAGCAGGGATGACGCCTGATTCGTTTGCAGGTAAGTTTCACATAATGTGCTACTATGCAATGCCTTTACTTTACAGGGAAGAAAAGCAAATATGAGTTCACTTCCTCTTAAATTAATATAATTGGCAAAGAAAGGGTTACACATTAATTTGATTACATTTTTCAGAAACAAATTGTTTACATGTTTTATTTTCTTTGGTATCATTAGTGTTGACTGATGTTTTTTAATTAGGATGTTTCCAAACAGATTTTTCTAGCACAACATTATCTATCCAGATGAATTCAGCAAGTTTCCTACAAAGCGTAAATTTACAATTTTTCATTGGATAATATGTTTGCATGAAATAATTACAAAATGTTGCATACATTCTAGAGTAAACCAATTTCTCAGAAAAGTATAAACACATTTTTGTTCTTCACTTTTACTTTACTTTAACGCTATATATATAGTATTATTTTATTGCTATATATAGTATTACTTCACTCTAATGCTATACATAGTGTTATCTTTAACCACTTAAGGACCGGACCAATATGCTGCTAAATGACCCAAGGGGTTTTTACAATTCGGCACTGCGTCGCTTTAACAGACAATTGGCGTCCTTTTTTCCCCACAAATAGAGCTTTCTTTTGGTGGTATTTGATCACCTCTGCGGTTTTTATTTTTTGCGCTATAAACAAAAAATGGGGCGACAGTTTTGAAAAAATTGCAATATTTTTTACTTTTTGCTATAATAAATATCCCCCAAAAACATATCTAAAAAAATTTTTTTCCTCAGTTTAGGCCGATACGTATTCGTCTACCTATTTTTGGTAAAAAGAATCGCAATAAGCGTTTATCGATTTGTTTGCGCAAAATTTATAGCGTTTACAAAATAGGGGACAGTTTTATTGCATTTTTATTATTTTTTTTTTTTTTTACTACTAATGGCGGCGATCAGTGATTTTTTTCGTGACTGCGACATTATGGCGGACACTTCGGACAATTTTGACACATTTTTGGGACCATTGTCATTTTCACAGCAAAAAATGCATTTAAATTGCATTGTTTATTGTGAAAATGACAGTTGCAGTTTGGGAGTTAACCACAGGTGGCGCTGTAGGAGTTAGTGTTCACTTAGTGTGTGTTTACAACTGTAGGGGGGTGTGGTTGTAGGACTGACGTCATCGATCGAGTCTCCCTATAAAAGGGATCACTCGATCGATACGCCGCCACAGTGAAGCACGGGGAAGCCGTGTTTACATACGGCTCTCCCCGTTCTTCAGCTCCGGGGAGCGATCGCGACGGAGCGGCTATAAACGAATAGCCGCGCCGTCGTCCCGGATCGCTCCCCGAGGGAATCCGACTGCACACAAGTACCGGGGGGGTCCCGATCGGACCCCCGACCCATGTCTAGGCAGGCACGTACAGGTACGTTGATGTGCCAGTCCGTGCCATTCTGCCGACGTAAATGTACATGCGGCGGTCGGGAAGTGGTTAAAATAAAGAGTGTGCGTGTTTTATGTTGTTACCTAATTGGCCTGTTTAACTAAAAGTAATCATAGTAAATTTGAAGCAGACATGAATCATTAGTAAATGTCTAATGCCGCGTACACATGATTGGATTTTCCGATGAAAAAAGTCAGATGGACTTGTTTCATCGGAAATTCCGATTTGTGTGTGGGCCCCATTGGACTTTTCTCAATCGGAGTAAAAAAATAGAACATGTTTTAAATTCAACCGATGGGAAATTCCAATCGTCTGTGCGGAATTCCGTCCGAGAAATATCCACGCATGCTCAGAATCAAGTCAACGCATGCTCGGAAGTGTTGAACTTCATTCTTCTCGGCTCATCGTAGTGTTTTACGTCTCCGCGTTTTGGACGATCGGAATTTAGTCTGACAGTGTGTATGCAAGACAGCTTGAACGGAATTCCGATAAAAAAAAATCCATCAGATTTTAGACCATCTGTGAATCTGATTGTGTGTACGCGGCATAAGATTCACATTGGCTTTTAAATTGGTTCATTTCAACCATATTCATAGTTTGCTAATTTTGGTGCTCACTCATATTGGCCTGAGCAGCTTTTGTCAGCAGCTTCCAATAATTCAAGGGATCTAGATAACCAAGTCCCTCAATATAAAAGGGGAGACTGAGATCAGCCATAGTGTCAGTAAGACTAATTCACTAAAGGAGTTGAGAATCTTCACTCAATAAAGTTTAGTTGTGTTCTCTTTAAACATATAAGCATGTTTAGGTGAAATAAATTATCAGGAACTTGCTTTACACACAAATTGATATGTGCACTCAATTTATTGAGTGATCTCCTTTAGTAAATCAGCCTCAATGTGTTGGAACTGCTTTAGTGAGAGAACAAGGAGAGCTGGCTGACAGTGTAGGGAGAGATTAGCTAAGTGTGCTTATGTTCTGTGAATTGCAGATGTTGATGTGATTTACTAAAGCAGTTAAGAATGTTCACACAGGAGGTTCGTGGGCGGAGCCTAGCGGGACGGACATGCCGGGCTAGAGCTCCCCTCCATGCAGAAGAAAACCCGCGGATAACGATCAGAATACCGGGCTTCTCACGAACGTGAGTGCAGACACATCTCCCTAAAAGGTGAGGGAAGCCACCTGAGCAAAAAATGGTACTCGGGGGCGCAAGGAACAAAAATAAAAACAGTACAGGCAGCGGAGCACAGCTGACTAAGAGTCCAGCCAGGAAGGCGCCTGTCTCCTCAGAGAAAATCACCTCAGAGAAGGGGACAAAGCGAGTGACAAAGCCAGCTAAACTTATGGCTTCACACAGTGCATTAAATTCAGAGAGTGAGGAAGAGGAGGTCAAAGAAAGGTCACAAGCCATAAGCCAGGGCTCAACAGTCCCCTCAGAACTAATGAAGCAATTTGAAAGAATGCTTCACAAAGCCTTGAAAAACACCTCAGACCAAATAACTGCCAGTCTCACAAAAGAGATCAGAGAGATTGGATATCGCACAGAAGCTTTGGAGACTAAAGTGCAAGAAATAGAAATGTATACACAAGATTGCCTGTCAGAAATAGACTCTCTTAACCTTCCTGGCAGTGTTCCCGAGACTGACTCGGGGTTAGATTTTCCTGCTACGATCGGTAACCCCGAGTCAGTCTCGGGCTTGCCTCGCTAGATCCACAGGCACTTTTTACTTACCTTGTCCCTGGATCCAGCGATGCCACCGCGCTGTGTGAGCGAGCGGGACCTCGCTCGATTCACATAGTGCCTCCGTGTGACGCCGATCTCCGTTCCCTGCGATGTTACGACGCACGGGGACGGAGAACGGCGCCAAATTCAAAAACGTAAACACCTTACATACAGTATACTGTAATCTTATAGATTACAGTACTGTATGTAAAAAAAACACACACCCCTTGTCCCTAGTGGTCTGTCCTGTGTCATGCATGTCATTTTATATAATAAAAACGTTTCTTTCTCCCTGCAAACTGTAGATTGTCCATAGCAACCAAAAGTGTCCCTTTATGTCAAAAATAGTTTTAGATCAGCTATAAAACAGCGATAATAAATTATAATCACTTGCAGAATTGTGCGATAGCGATTTGTGGGGAAATTGGTCATAAAAAAAAATAATAATGACAGCAACAATTCTGCAACTGATCAAATTTCAGTGATTTTAATTTGATTACATTATTGAATAATTTTTATTATAATTATATTATTATTTGTTATAATTATTTATAATTATTTATTATATTATAATTTATAATTTTGTTTTTAAAAAATGTCATACCCGGGATGCCTATTAGAATCTTGTTTGGTCAGATTTAAGTGAGTTATTTCTAAAAATTACAGACCTACAATATAAAACGCCAAATTTCCTTGCAAATAATGGTACCGCTTTCAGCATGTTTTTTCTGAAAGAATCATACCGCCAGGGAGGTTAAAGAAGAAAATGCAACGCTGCAGAATAGGCTGGAAGATTTTGAAAACCGCGCTAGGAGGTCCAATATTAGACTTAGAGGGATCCCAGAATCAGTCATAGACCTACAAACCACCGCATTGGCTTTATGCCAAGAACTTCTACCTGGAATAGCGGTAGAAAGACTGGAAATGGATAGAATCCATAGGGCACTCACCCCCAGGAAAACTGATGGTCCTCCCAGGGACATAATAGCTAAGTTCCACTTTTACAAAACAAAGGAACAAATAATGAAGGCTGCCAGAGATAAGAAGAATTTATCATTTCAAGGGCATGAGTACCAGATTTTTGCAGACATATCACAAATTACTATTGCTAAAAGAAGGGCCATGAAACCCCTCCTATTGGAACTGCAGCATCACAATATAAAGTACCAATGGGGTTTCCCCTTCTCCCTGAGATTCACCTATAAAGGAACAAAAATTGTTTGTAGGACACCGGACCAGTTACACCAAGCCCTGCTGGATTTCAAGATTATAGAAAAACCCTGTACAGCAAATACTGCGCGCAGAAGATCAGCATCTACCTCTCCACACAACAGCCCATCTCACCAAGAGCATAACAATGGCATACAACAGACGCACAAACGAGGCAGATTCGTCGCTCAAGCTCAGGACCAGGAAGACACAATGGACTGAACTCCCTTTGCAAGCAGCTACTAATTTTTCTTTTTCTTTACCCATAGCTACATAATTACCCTGAACTTCTCGATCTCCCTGGAGATGAAGTATTTCTATTTTTTTTCATTGATTTTATTTATGTTCTGTCAGCATTCAAATCCTTCACTCCCAAAAGTAGTCACATGGGTAAATGCATATTTTTTCAGTGCCTACGTTTAACGCCAATCTACAGATCTACTTTTTCCCCCACCCCATTTTTGCTACCTCCAAAGCAAGTTCCCTGGAAACACTTAAATTATATCAATTTTTGGCAAAAATTTAAGACAACTTGTCTCCTTTTCCTGATAAGAAAATTGAAGAAATTAGACCACATTATCCTGTCACGTGCTTTGCCCACTCTCCATCAAATCTACCACCAAACTCAATTTGCATTTGACTTGTAAGTCAAAGCTAACATACCTCGTTGTCATTAGTTAGGACATCACCCTTGCCCCCCCCATACGTCTTATATGGCGTGCCCTGACGCAAAGCCAGAATGCCCAATCCAAAACAAAATTATTAATAATAGCTTTACATACGTATCCATAAGGATACGCATAATAAACTCCAGTATGCGGGCCTCCAATGCATGGATAGTACACGTGCCTCACTAAGCTCTCCTCTGGTTCTCGCAATAATATGCGGGGATTAGACGAGGGCTCCCTTCCCCCTGATGGGGGAGCAATCCTCCCATCACGGGTCTTACTTGAATGCTCACTTAGTAAGCTGATGCTTAAAGATTTAACACCTAGTAATGTCTCTCGTTTTCTTTTTAAGGTTTTTTTCTCTCAATCCTTCCCTATTCCTCCTCCCCATCTGTCTGCGTGGAGTGGGCCGGGAGAACGCTGCTCATGGAAATACGGTAAGAATTGCATGTTGGTTTGGCTGCCATGGCTCCGCTGAATATACTGTCACTTAACGTGCAAGGCCTAAACACACCACAAAAGCGCACAAAGGCATTCAGATACTTCCAGGCCAAGAAAGTGCATGTAATTTGCCTACAAGAAACTCACTTCACTCCTACTGCTACCCCTAAATATTATAACGCATCCTATCCACAAGTATACACAGCATCCGCCTCTGTTAAAAAGAGAGGTACCTTAATAGCATTCCACAAGACTACACCATTCACTTTGAAAACAGAAATCAAAGATCCAGAAGGCCGTTACATAATCCTAACTGGGTATATCATGGACACGGCAGTGACTATAGTGTCTTATTACGCTCCTAACATTAACCCTTTGTCATTCATGTCACATCTCTTCCAAGCTATTGAAGCACATAAAGTGGGATCCCTATTCGTATGCGGAGACTCCAACCAGGTCCTCCTCCCTTTCCTGGACAAAACGCCCTATTCCCCTCCGAAAAACCAAGCTAAATGGAATTTTGCTAATCTTCTAGCCAAATACAAATTAGTAGACACATGGAGAGAAACTAACCCAACGAAACGTAACTACACGTATTTCTCTAATCCTCATCAATCATTTAGTCGCATAGACCACATATTTTTAACAACTGGAATGCTCCCGGAGGTACTAGCCTCCAGCATTATTCCCATTCCCTGGTCAGATCAGAATGCGGTACTCACCACAATAGCATCAGCGATCCCTAAAAATCACGACCCAACTTGGTATCTCCCTGAAATACTGCTCAAACATCCAACTTACTGCTTAGTAATTGAACGGAGCTTAAAAGATTATCTAGAACTAAATGGGACCCCAGAAATCTCCCCGCTAACACTCTGGGAAGCTCACAAGCCAGTGTTGAGAGGGACCCTCCAACGGCAACTGGGAATCCTTAAGCGTGATCGTAAACAATTAGCAAAAAATCTAGAAACAGAACACAATTTAGCATTCTTGGCCTTCCAACAGAATCACACCCCCAATTCTAAAGCGCGTCTCGATAAAGCGCGATTAGAATACGATCTATTCCTCACTGACTCTGCAGATAAAACATTACTTAGGTCCAAACACGCGTTTTATAAAAATGCCAACAAACCAGGAACAAACTTAGCAAGAGCACTAAACTCTATTAATAAAACCTACAATCCAATAAGATTAAAAATTGCAAATAAAAATATCTCCAGCAATCCAATCAAGATAGTGCAAAAATTCAGCTCCCACCTAAAGAAACTATACTCGGAAACAAACTCGTTCAACGAAACAGAGGCTAACTCCTTTTATTCTCAAATCAAATTACCGCAATTAAATGAAACCCAAAAATCACAGCTAGACGAGACAATAACTCAAGAGGATGTAGCAACAGCCATCAAAGATCTTAAATTAAACAAATGACCTGGACCAGGTGGGTTCTCAGCTAGATATTACAAAACCTTTATAGATCTAGTCTCCCCAAGGTTGGCAGATGCTTTTAATGACCTGTTAAAACAAAAATCCTTCAGGCAAGAATCGCTAATGGCCACAATTTGTATGATCCCTAAACCGCTTACTGACACTACTCTCAGCGAAAACTACCGCCCAATATCTATGCTGAACACAGACATTAAATTGCTAGGCAAAATACTAGCACAACGTCTATACAAATTCATTGGATCCCTGATCCATCGAGATCAGGTGGGGTTTATGCCCAAGAGACAGGCGGGGGATAATATACGGAGGGCAAACTTAATAGCATACATCGCCAAAAAGAGAGGAATCCCAGCGTGTTTTGTCTCCTTAGATATAAAGCAAGCTTTCGATTCAGTTTCTTGGTCATATTTAGAATATAATCTGCAGAAATGGGGATTTGGTCCCAATTATATAAGGTGGGTCCTGGAGCTTTATAAAAACCCTAAAGCTTACGTAAAATACGCGGGGTACAAATCGGATACTTTCAACGTACAAAGAGGTACGAGACAGGGTTGCCCATTATCTCCATTATTGTTTGCCCTCCTTGTAGAACCCCTCGCCCAAAAGATCAGATCTGATCCTACAGTCCTAGGCATAGATTTGGGTGGTATCAAACACAAGATATGTTTATACGCAGACGACATTCTTCTATTTCTCTCATCGCCCCAGGTTTCAGGCCCCAATCTAATCCCAATTCTGAACCAGTTTGCGTCTTTTACGGGTCTCGCAATAAACCCTAAAAAATGCCGGGCCTTAAATATCTCGCTCTCATCCACAGAATTAAGTGCCGCAAAATCAGGTCTTCCTTTTGAATGGCCAGTAAAAAGCATTCCATATTTAGGAATTCACCTGACGGCAGATATATCTGACTTATTCTCACATAATTGTCCTTCTCTCCTAAAACAAATAACAAGCCTCTTGAAATCTTGGACCCAACTCCCGCTGTCCTGGTTTGGGAAAATAAATGCCATCAAAATGACAATCCTTCCAAAATTTCTTTATCTCTTCAGAGTACTTCCCATCCCAATACCGGCTTACTATCTTAGAATAGTCCAAAGAAGAATTTCTTCCTTCATCTGGGGCGCCTCTAAACCTAGAATTAAACCCCACACCCTTCACCTTCCCAAAGTCAATGGAGGACTTGGGTATCCCAACTTTTTGCTTTATTATCAAGCTGCACAATTAGCAAATCTAACAAAATACCACGCAAAACAAGAATCACCTCTTTGGGTAGCTATAGAAGCGCTAGAAAGTGACCCCATACCAATATCTAACATACTTTGGATCACTCCAAAACTACGTACACATATAAGCAATCCCATCATTAAACACTCGCTATCCTTATGGGACAAAGTCAAAAATAAAAACCTCCTGCAATCCCCACTAACACTCATTCATTTCATTCTTCAAGAATCCGGCATTTTACCCAGCATGGGTCTATCCAGGCACATTCAAAGAATGGGTGAAAAAAGACTGCATTCAAAAATACAAATTTCTAGATTCTTCATCCATCATTCCCTTTCCAACTTTACGCAAAACATACGGTATCCCACAAAGTGAGCTATTTAGGTACCTGCAAATAAAAAACTTTTTCCAACCCCCGGCAGATGCTTCTACTTCATCTACTCAATTATCGGTCTTTGAATCCATATGTAAAAAATATCCACATGCAAGAAGCTTGATATCTACCCTCTATTCCCAACTAGTAACACAACCCAACATTGGGAAACTTTTATATGTCCGCAGATGGGAGGAGGACTTGGGAGCGGAATTGAGTGACTTGGATTGGAGCCAAATATGGTATAACACCAAAACTGCATCCCCAAACGTGTTAGCGTCAGAAACAAACTACAAGGTGCTTTCTAGATGGTACTTTGTGCCAGCTAGAGTGGCTAAATATACTCAGAATTACTCAGAACTATGCTTTAGGGGATGCTCTAACATAGGCACATATTATCACACCTGGTGGTCGTGTCCGAAAGCTCAAACATTTTGGTCAGAAATGTTTCAATTGGCAAACATACTGACAAACAAGAGTATCTCTTTAGACCCCAAATCGGCTTTACTCAACTTAAAACCTGACAATTTAACGCATATACAATTTAAACTCATAAGGCAGCTCTTTACAGCTGCCAAGCAAACTCTTGCAAAGGCTTGGAAATCCCCAAACCTGTCAGTAAATGAAGTCTTATCCAGAACAAATAAAGCAATGACACATGCCAAAATGTCGGCCATGGACTCGGATACAATCACCAAGTTTGAAAAAGAGTGGATGCCTTGGATTACTTATACTACTTCTAATACTTTTAATAATGATGTGTTGTTGCCATGGTAGCCCAGCCATCGTGGCGGTAGCTACATTTCTTGCTCAAGTGGAGGCGTCTCCCGGCCTAGTCCTGCAGACTCCCTTACCTTATCCTCCCCCTCCTTCCCCCCCCTTTTTATTTTTTGTTCTGACGTTTTGATGTTTGCTGTACATATTCCACTTAAGTTATCTTAGGTCAGTAATATAAGATTGAAGCTTCAACTGTTTATATAATAAGTAGACTTACTTAACGGATATATAAGTATGGTATATTAGGCTTCAAATTTTGTTTCAAGTTTTTCTACCTCTTGATTAATCGGTATAAGATTGTTGCAAATTATCTACCAAGGTTCTAACGTGATCATTATACGAAATTTTCAAGATGACGTACTTGCGAAAGAACTTATTCCTTAATTGTAATGTATCTGTGTTATACTGTTTGTTCAATTCTTTGACATTTACAAATAAAGATATTTGACAAGAAAATTATAAAAAAATAGATAAAAATCAATCATATAATGAAGAATGTTCACACAATAAATTCTTTAAAGATTCACTTCATTAATTCAGTAATGTAAAGAGCAAATGTCTATTTACTTCTTTCATCTGCGCATTATTCAATAACTGAAGAGAATATTCACACATGTTATTGTGTGATCATTCACAACTCTTCTAGTATATGAGTTTCTGTATCTTGTGTAAACAAAACTGATGTTCTCCAAGTGCATTCTGTGTTTTATATACCTGTTGTGTAATTGTAATCCAGAGCAGGGTGGTATTAGTATTTGGTAACATTGCCATTTTTATCTGGAAAAGGGTTTACTGGTGTTTTTTTTATTTATGTATATTCTGTACTAATAACCCTAATAAGTGTACTCATTTTTTGGAGAATACAATGGTAGTTCCAATGTTTATGGTACACTGTACTATCATAATGGTTTATAAAACACATGTTTTCAGTAAAAATACACATTTACATAGCTACATAGTTACAGAGTTGGTAAGGTTGAATAAAGACACTAGTGACAGTCCATCCATTTCCCATATCCCTGTATATTACATTTGCTAAGATGGGCATTTAAACTTTTATTTTATTTTTTTACACTCCTCACTGACACCACCAACAGTTAAAGGGAGTTCCACATCCTCACCACTCTAACAGTAAAGAACCCCTTATACAGTTAAAGGTTAGTCCCCTTCTCGCACAACTTCATTGAATGGCTCCATGCCGTCTTAAAAGAGAAGTAAAGGATTTTTTTTGCAGATTCATACTTACCTAGGTTGAATCAGCATCGGTCCGATGCTGCATCTGTCCCCCGGCACCTCTACACTGAGAACCAAGTGATCGAACACTGCCGATCGCTCCGTTTTCAGAGCTCCCTGAGCAGAGAGCTTCTGACTGTCAATCAGCAGCTCTCCGCTCTGCCTGATCCTTGCTCACTGGAGCACTGAGCTGTGGAGGGGCGGGGAGTGGCCGGTTGAGTCTCTCAGCAGCTCGCTTAGAGGCTGAACAGGGTGTCAGTCCAGGCACCTGGCAGATACTGACTTCCATTGTCATGATAACATGGTGCCTGGACTGATTTCTGTGACATCAGCAGAGAGCTAACTTCAGTCTGCTCTCTGTTGAAAACAGGTCACATGAGTGCAAAACGAAAAACACTCCAGTGATCCATAGGAAAAATACAGCCAAAAAAGCTTTGGCTGTATATCTCCTTTAAGTGATCTGAGATTGAAACGTTTTTTTCCTATGTTGGAATTACCATTTAGATATTTGTATATTGCAATCATAATCCTCCTAAACGTCTCTTCTCCAGAGAGAATACGTATGATGTTTGTAGTTCTTCCTCATTACTGAGGTCCTCCACCCCCTTATTAGCTTTGTCAACCTTCTCCTGACTCTCTCCAGTTCTAGCACATCCTTCCCGAGATGCACTATTCATCGAATTCATCATTTGATAAACAGCACAGCACGGTAGGAGAAAAATTTAGGGGCTATGTCAGATAACTCATAGCATGCGAACTGCTTGTTATCATTCTTGTCAGCACTTTGTCCACAAGTGTTGCATTTATGTTTTCACATTCTTCCTGAGGACTGGTGACCAGACCTGGACAGTATACTTAAGATGGCTTAACCAGTGTTTGGCAAAATGGTAGCAAAACACTGGTTCGGCAAAATAAATGCTTTTTTGTTACAGTCAGAGCTGTAAAATGTGGAATAGACAAAAGGATCTAGTTCATTCCAACACTGTATACTGTTTCCAAGGCTGTATGTATTAACCCTCCTGGCGGTATTCCCGAGCGTGACTCGGGGTGGATTTTTTGTGCCAAAATCGGTAACCCCGAGTCACGCTCGGGGTAGCTATGCAGAGCCTGCAGCGTGCGCTGGCTTACCTTGTTCCTGGATCCAGCGATGCCACCGCGCTGTGTGAGCGAGCGGGACCTCGCTCGATTCACACAGTGTCCTCCTGTGCCGCCGATCTCCGTTCCCTGCGACGTTACGACGCACGAGGGCGGAGATCGGCGCCAAATTCAAAAAGGTAAACAAACACTATACATACAGTATACTGTAATCTTATAGATAACAGTACTGTATGTAAAAAATACACCCCCCCCTTGTCCCTCGTGGTCTGCCCAGTGCCCTACATGTACAATTCTCCCTGCAAATTGTATATTGTCCATAGCAACCAAAAGTGTCCCTTTATGTCAAAAATGGTTTTAGATCAGCTAGAAAACAGTGATAATAAATTATAATCACTTGCAAAATTGTGCGATAGCGATTTGTGGGGAAATTCATCATAAAAAAATAAATAATGACAGCAATAATTCTGCAACTGAGCAAATTTCAGTGATTTTGAGTTGATTACATTATTGAATAATTTTTATTAGAATTATATTATTATTTGTTATAATTATTTATAATTATTTATTATATTATAATTTATAATTTTGTTTTTAAAAAAATGTCATACCCGGGATGCCTATTAGACTTTGGTTTGGTCAGATTTAAGTGAGTTATTCCTAAGAATTACCGGCCTACAGTATAAAACGCCAAATTTCCTTGCAAATAATGGTACCGCTTTCAGCATCTTTTTTCTGAAAGAATCATACCGCCAGGGAGGTTAATAAATGTTACCCATACTAAAATTTTTACACAATATAACTAGCTATTATTTTTTATAAATAAAACCATTGCATATTGTTAAACAGGGAAGCAGCTGTTTGCCTCAGGGGATCAGATATTTTACCAATTGGATCAGTTGGTACCATGCCTTATAACAGCTTTTTGCTTCCCTTTGCATCAACTGTGTGCTAAGGTTCTGAGGATGCAGTTTTTTTTTTTTTACATTTGTCTTTTGGTTGAACTTGGGGGACATGTGTCCTCTTAAACCTGACTGACTAACCAATTAATTGTGTTTTCTAATAGAAGATGAAGGATGATGAATGTACTGATTGATTTGTAAACTTACAGCAAAAAACAGCCAATTTGCAATGTAACATGATTTATGGAAGAGTAAACACCCGTTCTGTGGCAAACAGATTTTTTTTCAAGCAAGTCTACCTTTGTTCTACTATTGGTGGGTCCCCATATAATTTTATCACCCCCCTCTGATCCAGGAAACAGCTTGCTACCTCCTGCAGCAGCTAATCATAGTACTTTCACCACAGAAAAGCTAGCACATGGTTGCATACTTAATTTCACGTGTTGTACGGGGAAGATAGCGTGTGCTAGTCAGGCAGACAAGAGTCAAGTTACAAACTTATACATTCTATATATTTTTCACGTTTTAGAACTAAGAATATGAAAAACTGCACCATTTGAATGAACAATGGAGGATTGTTTTGACAAAACAATTGATTTTAGACCAGAAGCCAACCGTCGATATCAACAGTGTGATAAAGGTTGTGCTTACTTCAGAAAAAATAAGGAACTGCATGGTCTTCACAAAACATCTTTCTTTATATACAGGTAGCTGATTATCCATATTCATTTACTAACAGCTACACATATATAAATAAAAAGAGAGGCCCATTTCACAAAATATGTTGCTATTTTAGACCCAGAAGATGGAAATCTCTATACTGCCAGTGTTAGAAAAGTTGCATATATTTAAGAAAAAATAAAGGCAACTTTTTCTATTTTCCTCTCAGGAGCTGACCATTTGTTTTTAACCACTTCAATACCGGGCTTTAAAATCCACCTCCTTCCCGGGCCTATTCTGGCACTTCTTTCCTACATGTACAAATCCTCATTCTTTTGCTAGAAAATTACTCAGAACCCCCAAACATTATATATGTTTTTTTAGCAGACACCCTAGGGAATAAAATGGCGGTCATTGCAACTTTTTATTTTGCACCGTATTTGCGCAATCATTTTTCAAACGGCTTTTTTTTGTAAAAAAAATGGTTTCATAAATTAAAAAATAACAAAACAGTAACGTTAGCCCAATTTTTTGGTAAAATATGAAAGATGATGTTACGCCGAGTAACTAGATACCTAACATGTCACGCTTTAAAATTGCGTACACTCATGGAATGGCGCCAAACTTTGTTACTTAAAAATCTCCATAGGCGACACTTTAAAATGTTTACAGGTTGCCAGTTTAGAGTTACAGAGGAGGTCTAGTGCTAGAATTGTTGCACACGCTCTAATGCACGCGGTGACACCTCACATGTGTGGTTTGAACGACGTTTACATACGTGGGCGGGACTTACGTGTGCGTACGCTTCTGAGCGCAAGCTACCGGGGACAGGGGAATTTTAATTTTTGTATTATTATTTTTTCTTTTTTCTTTTACTTATTTCTTTATTTTTTACACTTTTTTTTACACTTTTTTTTTTTCAATCGCTTTTATTCCTATTACAAGGAATGTAAACATCCCTTGTAATAGGAATGTGTGTGACAGGTCCTCTTTAAGGAGAGATGCGGGGTCAATAAGACCCCACATCTCTCCTGCAGGCTGGAAAGAATGAGATCGTGAAAAAAAATTCACAGATCTTATTCAAACTAGCCGCAATTGCGGTTTGTTTACTTACGGTGACCCGGGTGTGACGTCATCACATCGCGCCCGGGCCTCTGACGGTCATAGAGATGACTGGTGACCAGATGGTCACCAGTCTTCTCTATGGCAAACATCCGGCGGATGGCGATCATCTCTCCGGGCCCCCGTGGGCCTGGAGAGCCCGGAGAAGCACCGGATGGCGGCGGTAGGGGGGGATGTCCCCTTCCGCCGCCTGTAAGAACGATCTAGCGGCGGAACCGCCGCTATGATCGTTCTTACGGTGCGCAGGATCGCCGCCGCTAAAAAATGATATCTCAATGATGCCTCCGGGTGCAGGCATCATTGAGATATCCCCCCGCAAAGCCCATCACGTCATATGACGTCCACCCAGGATAACAGGTCCCCGTTTTGGACGTCATATGACGGCGTGCGGGTGTCAAGTGGTTAAACTCAGTATACTAAAAGCTATAATTTATGGTACAAAATTTCAAGCTTGATTTTTCAAAAAACTTAGCTGTTTTAGACCTGGGAGCTAATTATCCATATCTAAAGTGACTGGAATAAAAACTACATTGTAAAAATATAAAGGTTCATCTTGACAAATGATGTTTAGACCCAGAAGCTGACAATTTTTTTTTATAAATAAATAAGTAGATAAAATGACCTTGTCGTTATAGTTCTAGCAAAAGACAATAGATTACCAATCTCAGCACACTGAGTAATGCAAATCTATTGCATGCCCACTTAAAAAGCCCTTGAATTGTCTAATACCTAATTTTGCAAAGTTGTTGTTTTGTGGGGTACACCACCATAGTAAATTGTGTGGTGTAAAAATGAGTGCTGCTAGCAAAGTGATTTTTTTTTCTTACCTATGTATAAAAATGATATAGGATATCGCTGGAGAGAGTTTAAGCATCCATTTGCTTCAGCTTTCAGGCATTGGAGATGAATTCTGATTCTTTTACAGGAAACTTTATGTTTGTAATAACTTATCATGGTAATAACAACATCAGAATTTGCAAGACTTTAAATGAAAGACACTATGAAAATAAATGAAATAAATTAGTCCATTATTGAAGAAATCAAAAATATACTTGTACAAGAGCTTTCTGCAAATAAATAGACAATGTGTTATAAACCAATTACAAGCAAGTTAGGTGATGTGCGCTCACTAGAATTTTCTTCATATTTCTACTATGTATAAAGCAATGCCTTTTCTAATAAGAAGAGCCCTGGGGCCAATTAAACAAAAATGAATGCTGAAACAATATCTTAGAACTCTGAAATAATATATTATCTAAGACACAATCTCAGAATTTCAATGCATTATCTTGGTTTCAATTTAGTCTCTAAACTCAGTGAACATTCACTTCATTAAGTGAACAGTATCTACTAAATTAATAAATTAACCCCAAAAAAGCTGGTCATAAATTCATAGTTTTTAAAAAAAATTTAGCCTGCAGAATTATAACAGATTCCTCAATCCACACTAATATACTGATTGAATATAGGTGCTGTTTCGCTGAACATTTTCTGTCAATTTCCTTCAACTGAAGTAGATTGAACAATCATATTTTGTAAAATGTAGTAGTGCTGTTAGGGCCACACAAAGTTCGAATTTTGACAAATATAGGAGGAATTGGCTGAAATTCTATCAGTTTTGGGCCTTCTTAGGTAAGAAAAATGAGACAGTCAGAACTCTAAATATTCTCAGAATAAGATATTAGAATCTCAGAATAATATTAAGATGTTTCTCACATCCACTTAACAGATTCATACCTGCCCTGGAAATGGAAATGTGTCGTATGAGTGCCAGTACAGGTAACAGGATTTAGCACCTCTTGAGGTGCTTTCTGTATTATTTTTCAAATTGTTGGATGTACTTGTTTTGACTGCAGGTTCTCATCAACAACTCTCTTCTTGCCATTCTCTGAAACACCAGGTTCTTCAGTCATAGAATATTGCTATTATTGCCAAAAGTATTCCCAAATGCCCTGTACACACGATACTTGTTTTGACTGCAGGTTCTCATCAACAACTCTCTTCTTGCCATTCTCTGAAACACCAGGTTCTTCAGTCATAGAATATTGCTATTATTGCCAAAAGTATTCCCAAATGCCCTGTACACACGATCGGTTCGTCTGATGAAAATGGTCCGATGGACCGTTTTCATCGGACGAACCGATCGTGTGTGGGCCCCATCATTTTTTTTTTCATCTGTGAAAAAAAATAGAACCTGTTTTAAAATGTTCTGATAAAAACCGATAGAAAAAAACAATCGTCTGTGGGGAAATGCATCGGTCAAAAATCTACGCATGCTCAGAATCAAGTCGACACATGCTCGGAAGCATTGAACTGCATTTCTCTCTGCACGTCGTTGTGTTTTACGTCACCGCGTTGGACACGATCGAATTTTTAACTGATGGTGTGTAGGCAAGACTGATGAAAGTCGGCTTCATCAGATATCTGATGAAAAAATCCATTGGTCCGTTTTCATCGGATGAACCGATCATGTGTACGTGGCATTAGTCTCCTAAATTCCTAAACATACTGTCAGGTCACCTGTGGCCAGGTGACAAGTGCACCCTGTTGGGGTCAGGGATGCACCACAGGGTAGTGAACCCTATGGCCGACTGCTACAGTCAAAGAGGAAGCGTGAGCCCAAGATTCCCCAGGGCGCGGAATCTTAGACCCAGCTTTGTGTTCACCAGAGCCTCTGGTGGTGAGGATGGCCTTCGCCGCAGCTGGATCCAGGTCGCGACCCCTGGGGTCCCCAAGGTCACGCTTCGCAGGGAGAGAGGGGAAGCAGCAACCAGGACAAGCGATAGTGATGGGTAAGCCGAGGTCGGGGCAACTGGCAGACAAGGGTAAACAAGAAACAGACCAAGGGTCAGGGAAACAGGCAAACAGGAGAAGTCAGAGATGAGCCAAGGTTGGTACACAGGAAGGTAAACGTAACACACTGCAGACAGGAACAAGCTACAAACAAAGGTTGAACAGCCCTGCAGACCTGTAGTGCAACAGTTAATATAGACTTCCTGGGATGGCCTGGGTGGGGCCATACAGGGAGGAAGGTAATAAAAGACAGCCAAAAAGAGGGTCAGGCCTCTAATGGACACATGAGACAGGTAAGCTGTCAGACTTTATTGCATAACCATGACACAAACACAGCCCATCGTAGTGATGTAAAAGAAAACTTGGACCTTTTGTACAAGGTGTCAATCAGCAGTCATCCTTCTCTGTTTCTTTATGAAGTAAAAAAAGAGTGGTGGGGAATGCTACATCCCATATGTGATATATGGGGAAAAAAGAGTTATTGTGTAAGGCCATTTTCATCCCCATTTTTTTTTTACATCTGTGTGTTTTCTTTCACATTAAGCACTAAAATTACAAGAGTATACAGATAGTACTGTGTGATGCCGATCCAGTATCTGAATCATGTGTATGTTAAAATATTTTTTTTAATCTAAAAAATAAGTTGTTAATAAAAAAGGGGTCATAATATCTAAGAAATGCTATACAGTGACACTGCATTAATTTAAAATGAATTCTACCCATGAACCAAGAGGACTTTATGGGTGTCTGCATTTTCTCTCCAAGTATGTGAAGTCTACTGTAATGCAATTGGAAAAACTAGGTAGCACCAACATGGTTTATCCAGCTAGTATTAGTAATATACTTTACAAATCCTAATAGAATAAAAGAACAATAAAGATGAAAAGGGATTTCTTATACTTATCTTCTCTTTTTTGTCAGGAAGATTATGTATTTAGTGTTGAAGGATTCTCAGTAGAGTTTGACAAAAATGCAGCTTTGCTGGAAGTGAAGTGATCACTCTGTTCTCTAAACCTTTTTGGAGATTACAGAATAGCGAAGACAAATTCTAATCTAGGTCATTACAAACTCTAAAGCACTTGTCAGAGATACAATAACAGAATGTGATGCTGAAAGACTACCACAATATTCACAACTTGCCTTCACAGTTCTCTAAAAAATGGATATGGCGCTTATGTCACTGATAAATGGAAGTAAAAGAAAACAAAATAATTCCTGCAGTAATATGAACAGAGAATGTAAAGCAGTGCGCTATTAAGATCTATTTTAAACCTAAGCAAATTATTTGGTTAAATATATTTTCTATATACACAGCTCTCGATGTGGGGCATTTATAACAACTATTAAATGAAAAAAACAAAAGCAGAAAAAAGCAGAAAAAACTATGAATCAACTGAAAACAGATCAAATTGTAACTTGAAAGGGGTTTTGTATTGTTTTGTGTATTGTGCTGCTCACGTTTACCCTTTCCTTTAATTGGTCTGAGAAACTGCTATTATTGCTTTATTATACATGGTACATTGACTTTAAATGCCTTGAGCAATGTTGGGTTATTGTATGTTGTTATACTGTACCTTTGAGGGAGGATGGATCTACCTCTGGTAAACCTGCCTTCAATTTCTTCATTGTTATGTGTCTATTTTTCAAGTTGAGAGCAGAGATATCTAGGAGTTAGGGACTGCAATTTGGTACCTTGATGTAGCTGTACAACTTTTTATGTATTTACAGCTTCTCGTGCATGCAGGAAAAAATACTCTATTTTGTGCTAAAATGTCAAAACTGTTTAAAAATCGTTTTTCAGTTGATGCATGTTCCAAATTTGTCAGAGAACAGTTAGCCTACCATTATGTAGACTACTATTATGAAAGAAACTAAAGCAACAAAAGTCAACCGAAAATGTACGTTTTCCCAGTAGACTTTCTCAGCTGTGTTTGGCAGCACAGGCAGTCTTCTTTTTAGGTAAAAGATTAATTTGGAATTATATTGGCATCACGGTTGATTTGCGAATCTCCTTGTTTCTGGCAACTTTTGTTATTTTTGCTGTTCTAGCCAACATTTTAATGTGAGATAATGTGGCACTGTTGCAGAATAGTTTGTATAACTGCAAGGTGCATCCACGCATGAACAGAGCAGGAATTTATACAAACCCGCCTGCTAACCAGCCTATGTTTGCTAGCAGCAAGCTAATAACACTGGCCCTGGCAACGCTGACTGCATGCATGTGAAATTTGATCTTGTATTTCCATCTGCTGTGCTGAATAATGGCATTCTTCTCCAGAGTGTGTTCATCTACTTGTGTGCAGTGTGGTCAGACAGCAATGGGGAAAGGGGGCACACCATCTGACCATGCTGCTCAGCACCTACAGAATGAATCAGAATAGGACAGGGAATAATTTCCCTTTGGGATTTAAGCAATGGGGAAAGGGGGCACGCTATCTAACCATGCTTCTCAGCACCTGCAGAATGAATCGGAACAAGACATTTCCCTTTGAGATTTAATAATTTCCCTTTGGGATTATTGAAGTATTCTGAATCCGAATCTGAACAAACTCAAATATTTAGAATGTAATGAGACTTCTTCTTTAAATGTTAGTTTGTGTACCACCTAACTGATATACATAGTAAATTATCAAACAGTTTAACATAATATCAACTTAAAAATAAACCATGTGCACTGTCAAACTGTCCTGAAGAACCATAAAACAGGAAATGCATCAACCCATGAGGACTAATTTCCACTCAATGATTCTTTAAAGAACTAGGCTGCAAGATGAAGGGAAATACCTTCAAGGTGATAGTAACTGAAATATTAGCTGTGCCTTGTGCAACACAGGAAAGACAAGGGCAGCTTAGAGAACTTAAAGTGGAGGTTCACCCTAAAACAATTATATAACATTACATCCAGCATACTAACGACATGCTGGTATTTTTTTTCGCCGTACATACCGTTATATTGTTATTTTCCCACCGGCTTCCGATTCCAGCGGGACTGGGAGTTCCTATTGAGAGGGTAGATGATTGACGTCTGGTGAAAAACTTCCCATGGCGCATAAGGAGCATCACCAGTTTTCCGTAAATAGCCGACCTGCGAGTCGGCGCTATACGGCGCCTGCGCCCGCCGTTTAGAGCTGACTGCGCAGGTGCCATATAGAGCCGTCTCGCAGGTCGGCTATTTACGGAAAACTGGTGACGCTCCTTATGCGCCATGGGAAGTTTTTCACCAGACGTCAATCATCTACCCTCTCAATAGGAACGCCCAGTCCCACGGGAATCAGAACCCGGAAGCCGGGGGGGAAATTACAATATAACGGTATGTACGGCGGAAAAAAAAATACCAGCATACTGTACATGTCGTTAGTATGCTGGATGTAATGTTATATAATTGTTTTAGGGTGAACCTCCACTTTAATGCTGGAAACAGATCTGGTGTAAGTAGGAAGAATTTGGGGTTCTAGAGCACTATGCTGGCTTTTCATTGGGATACAATCTATATGCTAAATATGATTTGCACCTAAATGGAATGTGATCTGTTGTGCTGAGGGAGAGGTTTATGGTAAGGCTGGGAGAGTATTTAAACTAGGATTGAGGGGGAAGGGTCAATTAGATTAAAATGGGTCAGACAGGTCAGAAAGACCCTAATGGTGGGTGGAACGGGGAAGATGGGGGAAAGACTATAGCAGGTGATAAAAAGGTTCCCATGTTACAAAACAACTTAAAAAAATTGTACTATTTGTACTACAAAAAAAAAATGCAAAATACATGTGAAACATGTGACAATGAATTAAAGTGTTTGTTTACAAATGCCAGAGGTCTACCAAGCAAAATCGGTGAGTTATAAGCTTTAGTGCTTGATGAGAATTATGATTTCATTGGTATTGCTGAGATGCGCTCAACTGTTTCCTGAGGGGTATTTTAATTTTACATGGGGCTCAGTTGAAAAAGGCTAGGACTGTAGAACTTTTAGATCTTCATCATAAGATCTCTGATCTTGAATTGCTGCACAAGTGCTCTAACAGCAACTCTGGCAGGATTGACCTTACCACTGCTAGGTCCCAGTTCTTCTGGACCAGTATTTCTTTCCTTATAGAGACAAGTTTTTGCGTAGTTCCTATGAAAATAGCAACAATAGTGGTTCCCTATCGGCAGACTGTCTCTATCCTCCCCTAGTCAATGCCTGGTCCATAACAACTCAACCATCATTCAGACATTTTGTGTCTATCATTTCTCCTTTTACAATCTACAACGGGGCCCATCTGAGGCATCCATACCCTCTACAGATGTAGACACTGAATTGACTTCTTATCTATCCGTCATGGCTTTGCAAAGTCTTGACTCTTCCAACTGCTCAGACCTTAATGATCCTTTTAACTCTGACAAGCTTTTGTGTTCTATCAAGACTGGGAGGGCACCTGGATCGGATGACTTCACTAATAAATTGTATAAAACTTTTGCTCAGAAGTGACGCCCTTCTTGTTACGGATTTTTAACACAATTTCCCAGACTCAACCCTTCCCTCCACAATCCCTGATGGCCCATGTCTGTCATTCTGAAACCGGACAAAGACAAAACCAATCCAGGCAGTTACCACCCTAATGCTCTATTGAATAGTGATATTAAATTTTACGCAAAAATTATTGCCCGGAGACTACACCCTGTTATGCCCCGTATTATTCATTCGGACCAGGTCAGATTTATTGGTTTATGTGAGACCCATGACAATACTAGCAAGAGTGTAACCTTGATTTGCCTCACTCAGAAACTATGTATTCCATCTTACTTGCTATTGGCTAATGCTGGAAAGGCATTTGATCGCCTTGGCTGGTAATTCCTATATGATGCTCTAAATCAGCTTAATCTTGGTGACAGTCTGCTCCATAAAATTATGGCCCTGTACACTCTGCCCTCTGACAAGTTCACACTATTGGTTTTCTTTTGGCACCTTTCAGGATATATAATGTGACATGTCAGGGTTTTCCCTTGTCCCCACTCTTGTATGTAGGGATGAGCCGAACACCCATCCGTTCGGTTCGCACCAGAACCTTCGAACAGACTGAGCATTCGCGCGAACATTTATAACCCCATTGACGTCTATGGGACTCGAACGTTGGAATTCAAAAGTGCTAATTTTAAAGCCTAATATGCAAGTTATTGTCGTAAAACGTCTTTGAAAACCCGGGTCTTGCCCCAGGGAAAATAAAGGTTAAAAAATGGTCGTTTTTTCTGGAGCAGTGATTTTAATGATGCTTAAAGTGAAAAAATAAATGAAAAATTCCTTTAAATATCGTACCTGCTGGGTGTCTATAGTATGCCTGTGAGGTGGCACATGTTTAGAACTGTCCCTGCACAAAATGAGATTGCTATAAGAAAAAAGTAATTTAAAACTGCTTGTTTTGCAGGGACCATGTCTGGTCCCTGCAATATGGATGAAAATCATTGAGAAAAATAGCACAGACACAGACAGTACACACACCACGTAGCTTTAGGTGCACACTGCAGAGGACACAGACAGTACACCACGTGAAAGTACTTGCAGCAATATCCTCTGCCTGTAGTAATAATATGAGCAGATCCCTGACTCTAGGAATAAATATGAGAAACACCAGCTTTACGTTAGGTGCACAATGTGCAAAGGACACAGACAGTACACACACCATGTAGCTTTAGGTGCACAATGTCTTAGAATCTTGAAAGTTCAGTGGGCCTCTTCTATAAACTCTGATCTATAGTTCTTTCCACAGATTTTCTATTGGATTCAAATCAGGTGATTGGCTGGTCATTTCTTGCAGCTTTATTTACTTTATTTGAAACTGAGTTTCCTTGGCCTTGTGTTTGGGATCATTATCTTGCTGAAATGTCCATCCTTGTTTTATCTTCATCATCCTGGTAGATGGCAGCAGATTTTTATCAAGAATGTATTGGTGCATATTTCCATTCATCCTTCCCTTAATGATATGATGTTTTCCAGTACTGTATGCTGAAAAATGGCCCCACACCATGATGTTCTCACCTCCAAACTTCACTGTTGGTATGGGTATGGTGTTTTTGGAGTGATGTGCAGTACCATTTTATCTCCAAACATTGTGTGTATTAGGGCATCCAAAAAGTTCAATTTGGTCTCATCTGATCAGACTATATTCTCCCAGTATTTCACAGGCTTGTCTAAATGTTGTGCAGCAAACTTTAAACAAGCTTCAACATGCGTTTTCCTAAGCAATAGAGTCTTGCATGGTGAGTACCATGATACCATACAAACCATGGCAGTTGAGTGCATTACTTGTTTTCTTTGAAACAGTTGTACCTGCTAATACCAGGTCTTTTTGAAGCTCTCCACAAGTGTTCCTTGGCTCTTGGACATCTCTTCTGATAATTCTTTTCACTCATCTGTCAGAAATCTTGCAAAGAGCACCAGGTCATGGCTAGTTTGTGGCAAAATGATTTTCTTTCCACTTCTGGATTATGTTCCCAACAGTGCTTACTGGAACGTTCAAAATTTAGAAATCCTTCTGTAACCTATGCCATCAGTGCAGCAATTAGGTTGTGAAGGTCTTGAGAGAGCTCTTTGCTTTTACCCCTCATGAGATGTTTCTTGTGTGACATCTTGGTATAGGCTATCAGTTGTGACTGAACCAGCTGATTTTATTTTGCACTGACAAGGGACAGGATTGCTTTGTAATTACATTTAATGCCTTTGTTGGTTTCTTTGTATGGATGGATTGCATGGATTGTTACCAACAAGTGGTACAAATCCCATGTCAATAGCACCTGTAGAAATGTATTTACCTAGAAAAATGGTTACCTGTTTAATATTTACTTTACACGCTGTATTTGTCTAATTGGTATTGCTGAATCTTGGCTTCGTTCTTCAGTTTATTGGACTATTAATATGTCTGGCTATGCTCTCTTTCAGAGAGACATAGTAAAATGAAAAGGTGGGGGTGTCTGTCTCCATGTGAGAAGTGATCTTAAAGCGAATGTAAAAGAGGACCTAGTTGATGGAGTGTGTGATAAGGCTGAAGCAATATGGGCAGAACTGCAATTAAGTATGTGTACTACAAAGTTAATCATTGGAGTTTGTTATAGGCCACCTAATGTTAATGAGGAGGTGGAGACAGAGCTCATTGCACAGACAGAAAGGGCTGCAAGGGCTGGCACAGCAATGATAATGGGGGGTTTTAACTACTCTGAAACTGACTGGAGTAATGGCACTGCTGGAACAATTAAAGGTCAAAAATGTATAAACCTATTTGTCATGGACTGGTGCGACCAGAACTGTGTGGACTGCAACAGGGTGAACCAAACACATGTAAAGTGAAAATAATATCATTTATTATAAGGAAAGTAAATAAACAAAAGTAAACATATCTCCAATGTGACAAACAGTGATTAACCAGAAACCATCCCCAGTGACACACAACAAATAACTGCCTTAACCAAAAGTATATACAGGAGTAAGATGTAATCATAATCGTAAACAAGTCAGGGTCATACACGGGAGATCAAGCAGATTGGGCTGGGAACAAGACGGGACAGGGATAGGGTAACAGGAGACAGGGGGAACAGTTGGAAGGGATCAGGCTGCAGGACAGGGATCCATGAATAAACACAGGATAACAGGATAGTAGGTTAACAGGATACAGGGTCAGGATACAGAATCACAGGCTAGTGATCACAGCTTAGGGCTCAAGGAACAATACCAAATCAAATGTTTATAACATCTGATGGGTATATATACACCTTCTGCAATCAGTCTCAGGTGACGCCTGATTGCAGGAGATGATGTTGGCTCCAGACTGCCAAGAGACACCCGCTGGTGGACACCAGAACTGTGGCCCATAGATCTGACATTACCTCCAGCAGGTGAAACCTTTCCTGACACTATTACTAGCCAATTTTATGGTACAGTTCATAGAGGCCCCAACTAGAAATGATGTTCTGCTGGACCTAGTAATCTCAAACCATGCAGAGCTTATTACTAATGTTCATTTTAAAGAACATCAGGGTAGCAGCGAATATTATAGTATTTCATCTAATGTTAGCTGTAAATAACAAACACATAGTGGAAAGAAAAAATCAATTAAAGCTGAACTCCAACTTTATTTTCACTAGAACTCAATGGAATGATAAATTCCAGCATAGATCATACCTCTGTACCATGTTGCTCTGTTGTCTGCAGATCCCCTGATATTCTGGGATTAGTTGTGGCTTTATATCATGTGACATTCTGCAGAAATTGCTGATAGACTCTGTCCCTTCCACAGCCACTTCCTGCAGCATCTAGAGTCTGTAAAATTCCCTTTTGTAGTCTTTCAGATTCAGCAAATAATGTAACTTCCTTCACATCTCTGATGGTGGGTGGGATTACATACATCCTAATTACTGTATTTATTGGCATATATCACTCACTTTTTTACCCTGACAATAGAGGGTAAACTGTGCCTGCGTGTTATATGCAGGGGGCTGTGATTTTTTCCTGAAAATTCCCTCTTAAAGTTAGGGTGCGTGTTATACGCCAATAAATACGGTCGTCAAAAAATCGTGAACTACGTGTATCATCACAGTGTGATGCTGTGGATACACAAGTAACAGTGTTCCAATGTGTCGGTATTGTTTAGAAGACATTAGAATAAAGATATGGACTTTGTAGGCTCTACGCATATATTTAATTAAAAAAAATGAGTTTTTAATTGGATAAAGTTAAAACCATTGTATATAAACACATTAAAAAACATAAAGTTGAGTGACCTCAAGGACTCTCATAACACCTCTAATACATATAAATATACCACATGTAACGAGCGCAAAGATTTGAAGCATGTAGAATGATAAAAATTCAATGGTTGTTTGGATACGTGGAGAGGTTGAGTCGTATTCGGAGGTTACTTAGGTAACATTATTATTTTACATGTTGTACGCATTGATGCGCTTCTCCAGGAGCTTGTGTATCTAATAGACATGTAGGAAGGTATTATAAGAATACATCATGATATCCAGAAAAAACATAATTCTATGTAAATAAAAAGATAGTCACTCTGGTAAGGCTCAACAATGCATGCAGCCCAGAACAGGCAGCCAAAAAAGGGGGGCAAGAAACAAGGCCCCCCCCTGATAACCTGTGTGTACATGCATACATAAACGGCCAACAAGGGCATACATAGCACCACGCATACACTAGATTCAAAACTATCGTACATATGGCCATTTTGTTTAAGAACTTGTTCAGACGAATTAAGTAGGCAAAAAATGGCTTAACATAGGCTCAGTGCAGGCATGCAATCAAAGCCATGTATGGCTGATAAACACAGAACAGAAATGTGAATTCTTAAAAATGACTGTATGCAGAAAAACAGCAAAATACCTGTATGTTCCCATAGGCAATAGGTTTTAAAGGCTAAAACTAAAACCTCTGTGGCTCACGGCCAAAGTTTACCACTTAACCACTTAAGACCCGGACCAAAATGCAGCTAAAGGACCAGGCCAGGTTTTGCGATCCGGGACTGCGTCGCTTAAACAGACAATTGTGTGGTCGTGCAACGTGGCTCCCAAACAAAATTGGCGTCCTTTTTTTCCCCACAAATAGAGCTTTCTTTTGGTGGTATTTGATCACCTCTGCGGTTTTAATTTTTTGCGCTATAAACAAAAATAGAGCGACAATTTAGAAAAAAATGCAATATTTTTAACTTTTTGCTATAATAAATATCCCCCAAAATATATATAAAAAAAATTTCCTCAGTTTAGGCCGATACGTATTCTTCTACCTATTTTTGGTAAAAAAAAATGCAATAAGCATTTATCGGTTGTTTTGCGCAAAATTTATAGCGTTTACAAAATAGGGGATAGTTTTATTGCATTTTTATTAATTATTTTTTTTACTACTAATGGCGGCGATCAGCGATTTTTTTCATGACTGCGACATTATGGCAGACACTTCGGACAATTTTGACACATTTTTGGGACCATTATTATTTTCACAGCAAAACATGCATTTAAAATGCATTGTTTACTGTGGAAATGACAGTTGCAGTTTGGGAGTTAACTACAGGGGGCGCTGAAGGGGTTATGTGTCACCTAATGTGTGTTTACAACTGTAGGGGGGTGTGGCTGTAGGTGTGACATCATCGATTGTGGATCCCTATAAAAGAGATCACACGATCGATGACACCGCCACAGTGAAGAACGGGGAAGCCGTGTTTACACACGCCTCTCCCCATTCTTCAGCTCCGGGGACCGATCGCGGAACACCAGCGGAGATCGGGTCCGCTGGTCCCGTGGTCCCGGTCACGGAGCTTCGGACCGGGTCGCGGGAGTGCGCCGGTGACCCGCGGCTGGGCTTAAAGATCAATGTACATACACGTTGATGTGCCCAGCTGTGCCATTCTGCCGATGTATATGTGCAGGAGGCGGTCCTTAAGTAGTTAAGGAACAGGTCTATTTTTTCAAACTTGTTGTTTAAAAGTTAAAATATTTTTATATTTGCTAGAAAATTACTTAGAACCCCAAACATTATATATTTTTTCCAGATACCTAGAGAATAAAATGGCGGTCATTGCAATACTTTTTATCACACCGTATTTGCGCAGCAGTTTTACAAACACAATTTTTGGGGGAAAAATACACTTTTTTGACAAAAAAAATAAGAAAACAGTAAAGTTAGCCCAATTTTGTTTATATTGTGAAAGATAGTTTTCCGACAAGTAAATTGATACCAAACATGTTATGCTTCAAAATTACACCCACTCGTGGAATGGTGACACATTTTGACCCTTAAAAATCTCCATTAAAATAATACAGTAAATTGAAGGTACAACATTTAGCAACATATTGCTAAACTTAAGCCCTGTACACACGATCGGATATCTGATGGAATCTAATCCAATGGATTTTTTTGTCGGATATCCGATGAAGCTGACTTTCATCAGTCTTGCCTACACACCATCGATCAAAATTCCGACAGTGTCCAAACGCGGTGACGTAAAACACTACGACGTGCTGAGAAAAATTAAGTTCAATGCTTCCTAGCATGCGTCGACTTGATTCTGAGCATGCGTGGATTTTTGACCAATGGACTTCCACACAGACGATCGTTTTTCTATCGTTTTTTTATCCAAAGGAAACATTTAAAACATGTTCCATTTTTTTTAACCGATCAAAAACAAACCGATGGGGCCCTCAAATGATCGATTTGACGGATGAAAACAGTCCATCGGTCTGTGTACAGGGCTTAAGAAGTGCCTCTCTTCTCTTTTATACTCTGGAGCTCCTGATGGATTTTGCTTTCAATCCCCTTGTGGAGGCTTCCATTTGTGGATGGACATTTTATGGTTACACAATCACATTGTATAATCTTATTATATGGACTATAAACTAAAGGACCTATGAATAAATGGTTGTGGAACAAATCATTTGAGTTTCCATTATTTATTATGGGGAAATGCGCTTTTATATACAAGTGCTTTGGATTGCATGTTTCTGGAATACCCATGACTAAGTCACGTGACGATACATGTGGGGGAGGAGCCTACAGTGACGGACCATTGGATGTCTATCCCGAGTGAGGAGTCCACTTAAACTGAGCGGCAACATACCCTGTCTATATTATAAGCGAGGATATGTGATTGCACTAAGTGCAACCTTTATCCACATCTATATGGTACAATATTGCGCTATGTTTCCTTTCCTCCTTTTTTGCATGTGACTGAATGAAACTGGAAACATCTGATCGCTGCTGGAGGTTGTTGTAACCTGATCACATTGAAGTGAGAGCTTGACAATTAGGGAATGAGCACTGCAGACTGACTGATTCAATCATCAGGACTTTTTCATGATCTACTCACATATATTAAGAGTTTTTTCACCACGTTTTTTTGCTTGATTGTATATGTACGATTCACATTGCACATGAGTTAATACGAGCGCATCAGTATTTATTCATTTATCATTTGGTTTAGTTCACCGTTTTTTGATTGCTGCTGTATTATTTAGTTATTTTTTGTGTGGTTTCTTTGAGATTATTTGTTAGTAGCGCTGTAGTTCTTTTTCACTCTATTTTCTTTTGTTATTACCCTTTCTTATGTTGTAATATGGCTACTGTTGAACCACTATGTTTGTTTAATATTAATTGTACTGTTTACTTTATAGATTGGTCCTCTTGAGAAAGCGGTTTTACCGCAAAACTAGTCGAGGCATAGACTGGTCTATACGTTTGTAATAACAGATATTGCTTGGGGATACCATGAGTTTCTGTTTTTTCAATTTTAATCATGTATTTTATGTTTAATTATTTTATGCAATATTTTTTTTTTTTTACAATAACATGTATGTTGCTCTTTACCAAGTACCAAGATAGTCCACCAATCCTAGGGGGAAGGAATGCTATAGGGTCAGCATTAGCCACTGTCCCTTGTACCTTTGGTCCCATCCTTCTTGTCTCTATATCAACCTGGATGATGGTACGTTTTTAAGATTAGTTATTTTGTCTATATGAGGCCACACTCAACATTTTTGCAAATGCTCAAATGTGTTGCTTTTGCATTTTATTAGGTGATTATCATACCAAACAACATGTAGGTAGTAAATTAAATGATTATGGTTACAACTTACAATACTTTTAGCAGCAAAATGAACTCAAATTAACTAAATTATAAACTCAAATTACAAAAATGGTAACACATAGGGAAAAGTAATAGGCTAAAGCAAAATTAAGGGGAAACATAAAAACTGTCATTCTTTAAAGAGGAACTGTAGTCTGCTCACATACTTTGTAATAAAAACATCTTTGCCATTCTGAAGCTTCCCTCCAACCACTTTGCATATTATATTATATATACTGTGGCTCTGTACTTGCCAAATAAGCTGCATAAATCTCCTTCCATTGAGCCTGGCTGCAATCATTGTAACTGTGGCAGCTGAAGCTTAAAGGGGTTGTAAAGGTAAAAAAAATTGTGCCCTCAACACCTACACACCATGCGAGCTTGCTCACATGTCTGTGTGTAGTTGTTGCGGGGAGGAGCCGCGACAGCTGTCGAGGGAACCAAGAAGACCAGGATCAGCGCCAATGTGTGCAAAACGAACTGCACAGTGGAGGTAAGTATAACATGTTTGTTATTTAAAAAAATTAATTTCCAACTCCTTTAACTTAACTTTCTGCCTTTACACAGACACACAGAGGCACACCTCCAGCTCTGCAGCTCTTATTGGCCCACGTATGACTTATCCCCCCTCCCTTCCTGGCAAACTCTCATGAGAGTGAGAGAGAGCTGTGCATGATGTCATAAGCCTAGGCGTTCCAGTGAGTTTTTACAGCCTGTTCACATAGGTGCCAGCTGGCCACAATGTCATTTAACCACTTAAGCCCCGGACCATATTGCTGCCTAAAGACCCAAGGGGTTTTTACAGTTCGGGACTGCGTCGCTTTAACAGACAATTGCGCAGTCGTGCGACGTGGCTCCCAAACAAAATTGGCGTCCTTTTTTCCCCACAAATAGAGCTTTCTTTTGGTGGTATTTGATCACCTCTGCGGTTTTAATTTTTTGCGCTATAAACAAAAATAGAGCGACAATTTTGAAAAAAAATGCAATATTTTTTACTTTTTGCTGTAATTAATATCCCCAAAAAACATGTATAATTTTTTTTTTTTCCTCAGTTTAGGCCGATACGTATTCTTCTACCTATTTTTGGTTAAAAAAAAACGCAATAATTGTTTATCGGTTGGTTTGCGCAAAATTTATAGCGTTTACAAAATAGGGGATATTTTTTTGCATTTTTTTATTTTTTATTTTTTTTTACTACTAATGGCGGCGATCAGCGATTTTTTTTGTGACTGCGACATTATGGCGGACACTTCGGACAATTTTGACACATTTTTGGGAAAATTGTCATTTTCACAGCAAAAAATGCATTTAAATTGCATTCTTTATTGTGAAAATGACAGTTGCAGTTTGGGAGTTAAACACAGGGGGCGCTGTAGGATTTAGGGATCACTGTGTGTGTGTTTACTAGTGTAGGGGGGTGTGGCTGTAGGATTGACAACATCGATCGAGTCTTCCCTATATAAGGGATCACTCGATCGATGCGCCGCCACAGTGAAGCACGGGGAAGCCGTGTTTACACACAGCTCTCCCCGTTCTTCAGCTCCGGGGAGCGATCGCGACGGAGCGGCTAAAAACAAATAGCCGCGCCGTCGTCCTGGATCGCTCCCCGAGCGGACCCGACCTCCGCATGTACCGGGGGGGGTCCCGATCGGACCCCCCACCCACGTCTAGCAGAGGACGTACAGGTACGTACATGTGCCTGTCTGTGCCATTCTGCTGACGTATATGTACATGAGGAGGTCGGGAAGTGGTTAAAAAAGAGTCCCCTGCAGTTTCAGTCCAGTTCAGGATAATCCAAAAACAGTGATTTGTTTGTGTAAATCCCTGTTCTGTCAGGGGAGAGGAGACATATCATTGTTCCTACTAATTTTGAACAATGATATGTCTCCTCTCCTAGTCAGTCCTATCCCTTCAAAGTTAGAACACATCTATGAAACACACATTTAACCCCTTGATTGCCCCCCTAGTGTTAACTGCTTCCCTACCAGTGACATTTAATCAGTAATCAATGCATATTTATAGCACTGATCGCTGTAAAAATGTCAATGGTCCCAAAACGGGGTCAAAAGTGTCTGATCTGTCCATCGCAATGTTGAAGTACCGCTATAAATCACAGATCACCACCATTACTAGTAAAATGCCATAAATCTTTCCCATAGTTTGTAGACGCTATAACTTTTGTGCAAACCCATCAATCAATGCTTATTGCCTACCCACGTGGTACCTACCCACGTGGGTAGGTATCGGAGCATGATGGGACTGTGAGGCCTATATAAGTCGGATGCAAGCCGCGCACCCGTCATTGCAGCGAGAAGAGGCGTCGGGTCAACATCGGGAGAAGGTAGAAGAAGAGAAGTGAAGAAGATGACGTCACAGAAGAGCAGACTGGCCTGAAGGAGAAGGCACCGGACAGCGGGAGAAAGAACCGGGGTGCGCCGAGTCAACAGCGGAGAGCGGCGAAAATAGAAGAAGACTCCTGGAGAGCGGAGAAGACCCGCGGAGAGCGGAGGAGACCCCCCGGACAGCGGAAGAAGAAGCCCCCCGGAGAACGGAAGAGAACCAGACGGCAGTGAAGAAGAAGCCCCCCCTGCTAAAAGAGCTAAAGAAGACAGAGCAGACTAATAAATTATTTTAAAAACCCTGTGTTGTGTGTTTATTTACTTTAACACTTTGCCTCCAGGTGAATGGGTAGGGTTACGATGTACCCCATATCCATTCACTTGGGGTGGAGGGCCGGTATCTGGGGGCCCCCTTATTTGAGGGGGCTCCCAGATTTCGATAAGCCCCCCACCCGCAGACCCCGACAACCAACGGCCAGGGTTGTCGGGAAGAGGCCCTGTCCTTATCAACATGGGGACAGGGTGCTCTGGGGAGGGGGGGCCCCGCAGTGCGCCCCCTGCCCCAGAGCACCAGACCCCCCCATGTTGAGGGCATGCAGCCTGGTACGGCTCAGGAGGGGGGGCGCTCGCTCATCTCCACTCCCTTCCTGGCCGGCCGGGTAGTGTGCTTTGGATACGGGTCTGGTATGGATTGTAGGGGGACCCCCTACGTCGGTTTTTCGGCGTAGGGGGGTCTCCCTACAACCCATACCAGACCTAAGGGCCTGGTATGCTCCTGGGGGGGGGAACCCATGCCGGTTTTTTATTTAAAAATTGGCGTGGAGTTCTCCCTCTCAGGAATGCATACCAAATGCCGACGCTAGAATTGGCGGGAATCCAAGTCGGATCTCCCGTCGCTTCTATGACACGCTCGCTGGAATGTGCTTTGTCTATTCCAGCGAGATGTCGGCACCATGTCGCCAAGAATCAGCGCGATGCTGTCGTGCTAAAAACACAATATCGCAGTCACCCACTGTACTATGACGAGCTGAGGAAATTAAGTTCAATGCTTCCAAGCATGCGTCAATTTTGTGAGAATTGCTACAGACGATTGTATTTTCTGATAGGAATTTTTTCTGTCGGAAAATTTGAGAACCAGCTCTCAATCTTTTGTTGGCAGAAATTCCGACAGCAAAAGTCTGATGGAGCATACACACAGTCGGAATTTCCGTTCAAAAACTCACAATTCTTGGTGTTTTTTTTTTTCTTTCATGCATTCCCTGCATTACGGTGGTTATAAAGTCAACATAATTTTTGCTACAATAAAGAGGTTTATAATTACCTTCTCTGTGCAATGATATTGGTCAGAGCATTCCTATACCTCTTCTTCTGGGTTCTCCTGCTCTGTTCCTTCTTTTCTTCATGTGCCTCTAATAGAAGTTTCATGATATGGGGGCACATGTGTGGGCGTGTTCCCCAGCTGGGCTGTGTGCATCCATAGACACAATAAGCATGGCTCAGTCCCTTTTCCTACTCCCTCCTCACATGGTTTGACTGAAAAAATCAGGAGCCAATGGCTCCCACTTTCAGTGAAGCTTTTGAGCAGGGAATGGGTAGAGAGAACTGCAGCCAAGCACAGAGCTTGATCAATGACTCAGGTAAGTGTTTACCTGTGTAATCTGCTCCCAAAAAAACAGCCATTTAAAAAAAAAATGTGCATTGATACATGTCCCCTGGGGCAGGACCCGGGTCCCCAAATACTTTTGATGACAGTAACTTGCATATTAACCTTTAAAATTAGCACTTTTGATGTTTCATGTTAGTGTCCCATAGACTTAAACTGTGTTTGCGTGTTCAAACAAATTATTTGCCTGTTCTCATGTTCTGGTGCGAACCAAACCGGGGGTGTTCGGCTCATCCCTAATCAGTGGGTGTACAGGGGTATAATATACAAACAAGAAGGAAATGCGCCAAACTAAGTGCAGTATGTAAGGATTTAATTAAAAGTAATGTCATTAACAGTAAATTGGTTACTCACAAACAGAGTGATAACATAGGCAAGATAGGGCAAAAAGCTGGTCCGGTGTCACAGTGTGTCATCAGCAGCTCCAGGGGTTCAAACTAGCTTGTCTCACAACCACGGAACCAGAGGAGATTGAAATCCTAGGTCTTGGGAACTGCAGGAGGACCAGGAACCGTGAACGCTGCTTCAGAGCGGCGTGCGTTCCAGCGTGGAACGCAACGTACCGTACCGTCGTAAGACCGGAAGTGACGTGGGGACTCGGGCCAGCCAATAGGATGACACGTTTCTCAGAATCCGCTGTTTCATCAGATCCATCTACAGGGGTATAATTACTTTCACAGCTGTTAAGCAAAGCATTGTAGCACCAGCATGTGTTCACCCCCAGCCACTGCCTCTGTAGCTAAAAGGGGTAGAGGTTGAGGGATGGTAAAACTGCAGCTACATCATGAGGTTTTATCACCCCCAACCTCACGTGTGAAAAAGTCCTAAAAGTGCAACCAGACAGTGTCTCGGATCATGACCACTCCAGTCCTAGTTTTTCCCGTCCAGTGTAGCTAGGATCCTAGAGCCTGATTGCCACCACACTAGACCAGCCAGCAACAGTTTAATGGAAACTGCCACACTAGTCCCAGTGTAACCAGACTTCTGTATTCCAGCAAAAGTGTTACTTATCACAGTGATACCAGTCCCAGAGTCATCACAACTATGTAAGCCAGAAACGGTGTCCCTGATTGCTGTCACATAAGTCCCCAGTGTCACCAAACCAGTGTAAGCCAGCAACAGTGTTCCCGATTACCAATAAACAAGTCTCACTGTCACCAGACCAGGGCAGTCAGCAACGGTGTTCCCAATCAATCAACCAGTGCAGTGTTGCCTCAGGCTAGCTCCTATACTGACCCTATCCTGATCATTAACCACATTTCTGCCTGCTGCCTGGACCGATACTTTGCCTGTTTGCTGACTATGTCTCTTCCTACCACCTGAACTGACCCATCTGCACATTCAACTGACTACATTCCTGTGAGACACCAGTCCCAACCATCTCCTGTGGACAACTGCACTCCTGGAATCACTCAAAACATTTTTTGTTCTTCCTTTCTTCAGCTTCCTGTACTTCCTTGCAAGTAAATATGGCTTTATGATACATAATCAAACATTGAACATTTCTCACACATGTGGTATGATCATACCCAGGAGGAGTAGCGGAATGTGTTTTGGGTTGTAATTATAAGTGAGCCCATGCTGTGTGTGAGAAATATCTTATTAAATCTGAAATTTTGTGTAAAAAACAAAAGACCCCTCATGCTTCTTAAAATATACCTTATTTTAAAAGACAGCAGCTGCAGTATTTGTAGCTGCTGACTTTAAAGGGGTTGTAAAGGTAATTTTTTTCCCCCTAAATAGCTTATTTTACCTTAGTGCAGTTCTCCTTCACTTACCTCATCCTTCAATTTTGCTTTCAAATGTCCTTATTTCTTCTGAGAAATCCTCACTTCCTGTTCTTCTGTCTGTAACTGCACACAGTAATGCAAGGCTTTCTCCCTGGTGTGGAGAAAGCCTCTTGAGGGGGGAGGGGGCGAGCAGGAGTGTCAGGACGCCCACTAACACACAGCACCTTTCTCTAACTGCAAAGTAGAGAGTGTCCTGACTTGCCTGCTCGCCCCTCCCCCCTCAAGAGGCTTTCTCCACACCAGGGAGAAAGCCTTGCATTACTGTGTGGAGTTACAAACAGAATAACAGGAAGTGAGGATTTCTCAGTAGAAATAAGGACATTTAAAAGCAAAATCGAAGAATAAGGTAAGTGAAGGAGGACTGCACTAAGGTAAAGGAAGCTATTTAGGGCAACATTTTTTACCTTTACAACCCCTTTAAGAAAAAAAAAATCGGAATTCCACTTCAAGAACAAACCTACAGACCCTATCTTGTTTTTAAGCCGGGGACTGCCTGTATACTGTATGTTATAGTTTGTAGAGTCTATAACTTTTACACAGACTTAACAATGTACATTGATTTGGGTTATCTTTTAACAAAGGAATTAAGCAGAATAGATTTCGGTATAAATTTATGAAGAAAGATAATTTATTTGCTAATTTTTATAGCAACAAAAAAAAAGGATCTCTTTCCAAAATTGACAGTCTTTTTTTCTTTATATAGCAACAAAAAAATAGTGGTGGTTAAATATCGGCAAAATATAGCACTGACACACTAAAATTCATTTAGGTAAATTGTTGCATAACTGTGTACTTATCATTCAAAGTTAGACTGAAAAATAGCCTGGGCAGGAAGGGGGTCAATGTGTCCAGTCTTGAAATGGTTAATCTAAAAAAAGCATATGTTACCCGTAAAACTCTCTGAAAAGCATTTTATCAAACATCTTTTTTTCTGATTGGTTTTCTGCTGTTGACGAGTCAATTTTAGATGGAAAAAAACATCCACAGTCAGATATGCACCTCTAAATTAAGGTTCACCCATGGAGGATCAAACCCGGACAGATCCATCTATCACTACTCATTACTACTTGTGCATTTTCAGTATAAATTTGTTTGCAGAAAAAAGTACATTTATTCCTATTGAAGCCTGCAAAGCATTGCACCTGTGATCAGTGGTTTATTGGGTGCAATACAAGGCCCATGAACACTGTCCCTCTATCTTTCTGCTCATACCTTAATAAGGGTTTTCATTTAGAAAGCTGGAGAAAAGGCGAATGGACTAATCAGCAGCACACTCATAATCCTTTGAGAACTACAAGCCTGTCTATCATGATGGCAGATGGGACGTGTAGTTTATTCATTTACAGATGTCTGTTAATGAATTACATAGTTGTGTGGGTAGAGCCCTGCACAGCAATGCCTCTTTTAAATTTAACAGCAGCTGCGGGTGAGGGGAACTCCTGCACGCTGTCAGGGGAGAAGGGGTGGGGGGGTGTGAGCAGAGAAGGTACTGGAGCAAGTTAAACTGTAGATAAGGGTGTAACATGCAACATGTTCCAAATGTGGTTGACACCCTAAAAAAATGTTTATCCTGTTAATTTAATGTAGGATATACCGAATAGTACTTGTGTGGTGTCATTTGTCCCGTCCTATGCTATAAAATACCTGGTTGATCCTGCCTGTTCCTGTGTGCTCCTTAGTGTGCTGACCATGGTAATCATGGCTGCTGATCCATGATACTGTGGTCAGTTTATGCACCTCCGTTAGCCTGCAGTCTCTCCCTCTCATCCCCTCCCTCCCTGCCTGTCAGCTCGGGAGTCTGTGTGTGGGCCATCTCCTCCAAGCCCCTCCCCTCATGCCGCTATGGCTGTAAAATCACTAATTCCAAATCATGGAAGCCCCTCCGTTACAGAAAGATATACCGTGCAGTATCTATATTTTAAAAACTATGCAGGGAAATATCTTATTTCAGAGCACCGATTTGCACTCACATGACCTTCTGCCACTCTCCTCCAATCCTCCCAGCTGACATCAATGGGGAATCTCAGCCCCTCCCACTGTAGTCCTCATATCGGGCAAGGACATTGATGGGAGGTCACGTAAGCGCACAGCGGTGCTCTGGAATAATGTATTTTGCTGCATAATTTTTAAAATACACAGATACTGCACAGTATACCTTTCTGTAACAGAGGGAATTCCAGGAATTGAGATTAGCGATTTTACAACCACTTTAACTTTTTCTTGAAATGTTTCCCTTTGTAGAATTGAATGACAAATGCTAAATAAACCCAATTCAATTGTTTTACTTGCTACTCTGCATCTGCTTTTTTTTTTGAATGCCAGTATTTTTAAGCTCAAATGTGTTTATAATTTAACCTTCTGGAATTCAATAAACCATTTATATAACCATTAATTATTATGACAGGATGTAGTTGCGTATACTAGGCAGTTCTGAGAAAATGTTTATTACGGCACAGCACAAACACTATCAGTCACTGAAAAGTTTTAAAGCAAAGCTTTAGAGAAAGAAAATTATTGGTTTATCTTATTTCAATAATTTGAGCAAACTGTATTGCAGATCCTGTTTTAGTTCTAGATGTTGAAACAGGCCATTGTAGCTAAGTTCCCAATCCAAGATTAGGAATTTATATTAACTATCGATCAGTTCAGAAAGTTTGTAGTTTAAGTAATACATTTTATTGACTAACTTAATTTTTTAAGCATGCAAAGAATTGTATAGTCCTGAAGAAGGGATATAATGTCCCAAATGACTAACTTTGAAAGCTTAAGTTAGCCAATGAAAAGTATCAATTAAGCAACAAACTTTCTGCATTGGCAGTTTTAAAAAATGATAGCTGGCTTTAGATAGAAATGGAAACACATTTTAAAGTGGCTTACATATGTTTTAATATTTTATTTAGAATCAGAGATTTTTTCATATGTGTAGAGTTTGTTTGTGTGTTTAAAAAAAATGTTCTTCAAAACCGTGTATACCTACCTAAAAACTTAGGAGGTCTAGGAGTACCTAATTTTGCACTTACTATAGAGCAGCTCACATAGCTAGTTTAGCCAAATATCATGCCACTCAGGAAATACCTTTATGGGTATCGATAGAGGGTTGTGAATGTGACCATTTATCGATTTACAACATATTATGGCTTCATTCCAAAAACTGCCTTGGCCTATGTAATCCTATAACTAAACATTACCTATCTATCTGGGATAGATATACATTTAAACACAATTTGCAATCTACACACAACCCTCTCCTCTCCTTCCTTCAAAAACCCAACCATTTACCTTTTTCCTTGGATTTACTGAAATTTCACAAATTTGTTAACTCATCAGTCCTTCATCCCCTTCCCGTCTCTCTCGAAACATATGGTATCCCACAATCGGAAATGTTCCGATACTTACAAATTAAACATTTCTTTACACCTAATACCACTACACACCTCTGAATAATTTCACTAGTTTTGAATCCGCTTGCAAAAATGACCCACACGCTAGAGGACTAATCTCCTCCCTTTTCTTCTCAATTACTAATAAATGCTGAAACGGATAAACCTACCTACATGCGGTTGTAATTATAAGTGTGCCCATGCTGTGTGTGAGAAATATCTTATTCAATCCAAAATTTTGTGTAAAAAACAAAAGACCCCTCATGCTTCTTAAAATATACCTTATTTTAAAAGACAGCAGCTGCAGTATTTGTAGCTGCTGACTTTAAAGGGTTTGTAAAGGTAATTTCTTTCCCCTAAATAGCTTCCTTTACCTTAGTGCCGTCCTCGTTCACTTACCCCATCCTTCGACTTTCAAATGTCCTTATTTCTTCTGAGAAATCCTCACTTCCTGTTCTTCTGTCTGTAACTACACACCGTAATGCAAGGCTTTCTCCCTGGTGTGGAGAAAGCCTCTTGAGGGGGGAGGGGGCGAGTAGGAGTGTCAGGACGCCCACTAACACACAGCTCATTTCTCTAACTGCAAAGTAGAGAGTGTCCTGACTTGCCTGCTCGCCCCCTCCCCCCTCAAGAGGCTTTCTTGACACCAGGGAGAAAGCCTTGCATTACTGTGTGGAGTTACAAACAGAAGAACAGGAAGTGAGGATTTCTCAGTAGAAATAAGGACATTTAAAAGCAAATTAAACATTTATTTACACCTAATACCACTACACACCTCTGAATAATTTCACTAGTTTTGAATCCGCTTGCAAAAATGACCCACACGCTAGAGGACTAATCTCCTCCCTTTATTCTCAATTACTAATAAATGCTGAAACGGATAAACCTACCTACATGCGGAAATGGGAGGAGGACTTGGAATATGCCCTAAATGAGGCAGAATAGTTTAAAATTTGGTCCACAATTAAATCTTCCTCCCCTAATGTAATAGCTATGGAAACCAACTATAAAGTACTAACTAGATGGTATTTAGTACCAGCCAAAATTGCTAAATTTACCCCTGACTATCCTGGTCATAGTTTCTGTGGTTGCACAGAAGAAGGTACATACAAACACATTTGGTGGTCCTGACCGACAGTATAAACATTTTGGAAGTAAATATATACATTTTCCATCCTAAATGTTTAGCGTAACCCTCCAACCCAATCCTACTATGACATTACTTAATCTCAAACCAGATAGTCTGACTCATGCCCAATTTAAACATTTTATATTTTTGCTCACAGCAGCAAAACAAACTGTGGCGAGAGCTTGGAAAATTCCCTCTTTGGTGTTGGCCGAGACAAAACAAAGAATGAACAACGTTATGATACACGCCAGAATGGCGGCTATTGAACAAAACCAAATTCCTAAATTCCCTAAATTATGGCAACCCTGGATAGAACATTTCTTACCGACAGCATTTAATGACTCTGTTTTAATGCCATGTTAGATGATTTGAAGTTATACTGATCATATAGGTCTGACTGTGACTTCTGGATCAACACGGTGGACCCCTCCCCACTACTTCTTCTTTACCCTTTAGGCCCCTTTCACACGTGCAGACCGTTTGCGGATGAAAAAGGGACATACATTGGTCCCTATGAGATCGCGGATGTCAGCGGATGAACATCCGCTGACACCCGATCTCGTCCGCCTCCGCAAAGATCCTATTTTGCAGATGGAAGAAAACCCTATTTTTCCTTCCGCCTGCGGATCGGAACGGATGAACACGGACATACGGTTCGTGTTCATCCGATCCCCCCATAGGGGAGAGCAGAGAAAAGACAGGGCGGTCCCTGCACAGTGTGCGGGGACCGCCCTGTCATCCGCCAGCTCAGCGGGGATCAACGGAGCGATCCCCACTGAGCAAACGGAGCATACGGAGGCGGATCATTACTGATCAACCCCGTGTGAAAGGGGCCTTGCTCTTCACTTTTATTTTCTACTCTGTCTCTTCTTATACCTTATGATTTTGAAGTTCCATAGGTTACCAAAATATAGTATCAGTTTTGAAAGGCAATCCATTAACCCAAGTTTGCTCAGGAAATCTTTACTCAGTTACACATAGCTATTAGAATCATTTACTGTTTGGATGTCTACATCTCCTTAGGTTGAACACATAATTGTTAATTCATTTCTTGAACTTTTCACACTTCCTTATATCCTAATCAACACTATATTTGTAACCACATATGAATATTATATAATAATTCTGAATTGTATAATGTACAGTACTTAATTTATTGTACTTAACTTATTGTATTTAATCAAATATTTTTGACAAGGAAAAAAATGTTCTCATCCCTACTCCCCTCTGAATATGGGATAATTATACACCGTACACATAAGCTGCTTACTAGGGATAAGCTTTATGTTCAGGTCGAACATGAGTTTGATTCGAACATTGGCTGTTTGCCCGTTCGCCGAATAGTGAACAATTTGGGGTGTTCGTGGCAAATTTGAAAGCCACGGAACACCCTTTAAAAGTCTATGGGAGAAATCAAAAGTGCTAATTTTAAAGGTTAATTTGCAAGTTATTGTCATAAAAACATTTTTGTGGGTCCTGCCCCAGGGGACATGTATCAATGCAAAAAAAGTTTTAAAAACAGCCCTTGTCCCCAACCGTACCAGCATGTGGCCTGGTACGGTTCAGTAGGGGGGCGCTCTCTGACCCCCCCTCTTTTCTTTCGTCCTTCCGGGTTGCATGCTCAGATAAGGGTCTGGTATAGATTTTTGGGAGGAACCCCACGCCGTTTTTTTTTATTATTTTGGTGTGGGGTTCCCCTTAAAATCCATACCAGACCTGTAGGGTCTGGTATGGTTTTTTTGGGGGGAACTCCATGCCATTTTTTTTATTTGGCACAGGGTTCCCCTTCAATGACTTTTATCTGTATTGCCGGGAGCTGACAATTCATTATAGCCGCGAGTAGTTTTAAATTACTTTTTTTCCTTTAGAAATGTCATTTTGTGCAGGGACTGTTATAAACACGGGAAACATGTGCTACTTTGCAGGCATACTATAGACACCCCCCAGGTATGAAATTTAAGTTTGCATGTTCGAACAAATTTTTTGACTGTTCACATGTTCTGCTGCGAACTGAACCCGTGGGTGTTCCTCTCATGGCTAATGCCGACAGTAAATATGTTTTTATGTTTTTTTTGTCTGTTTTTTAGGGATTTGGGTGGGGAAGAGATGTAAGGGGTCTGGTTGTTTGTATGTAAATGAAAAATGTTTCAATTAAGAATATAAAAAATTAATTTTCTAAAATTAATTAATTAATATTAGAAATAAAGACTAATGCCGGGTACACACGACCGTTTTTCGCGATGTGAAAAATGTTTTTTTTTTTTACTGTCATTACAAACAATCGTGTGTGGGCTCCAGAGCACCGTGACGTTAAAAGAGGCCATTAAAAATTTAGAACATGCTCTAAATTTTCGCGTCGTTTTTCACGTTGTTGTTTTTAACGTCGTAAAAAATGGTCATGTGTAGGCTTTAACGATGTGAAAATAATGTGCATGATCAGAAGCAAGTTATGAGACAGGAGCACTAGTTCTGGTAAAACTAGCGTTCGTAATGGAGATAGCACATTCATCGCGCTGTAACAGACTGAAAAGCACGAATCGACTCTCACCAAACTTTTACTAACACAAAATCAGAAAAAGCAGCCCCAAGGGTGGCGCCATCCGAATGGAACTTCCCCTTTATAGTGCCGTCGTACATATTGTACGTCACTGCGCTTTGCTAGAGCATTTTTTTTCACGATCGTGTGTAGGCATGGCAGGCTTAACAATAATCGGGTTGAAAAAAACATTGTTTTTTCTAGACCATTAAAAATAATTGTGTGTACGCAGTATTACTCTGGCAGGGTGTAGTTTAGATCCATGGCACAGAAAAAGTTGAAACACATGCTAACACTTCTAGCCTGATCATGGTTTAATAAACCTTGCTTCTGTGTACAAATTTTAATGACATGTGTAGACATCTGTATTTACTCGTTTAGGTAGGATCAACTTCCTGCTTTACAGTAACACCTGAAGGGTTGTGTTTCTGCTTCTTTTTACATGACAGGTATATGATACAGTCAACTCATTAAAAGCAATGCACTCCCTAGGTGGCTGGTATCTTTTCTTAACCCCCCTGGCGGTATTCCCGAGTCTGGCTCGGGGTGGAATTTCAGAACCAAAAGTGGTAACACCGAGCCAAACTCAGGATCGCCTCGCAGTGTCCACGGGCAGGGTTTACTTACCTTGTCCCTGGATCCTGTGATGCCTCCCCGCTGTGTGATCGAGCAGTGTCTCCTCGCTCGATTCACAGTGCCGAGTGCGCGCCGAGCTCCGTTCCCTGCGACGTTACGATGCACGGGGGCGGTGATCGGCACCATATTCAAAAAAGTAAAAAAACACAATACATACAGTATACTGTAATCTTATAGATTACAGAACTGCATGAAAAAAATACACACCCCTTTTGTCCCTAGTGGTCTGTCCAGTGTCCTACATGCACTTTTATATAAAAACTGTTCTTTCTGCCTGGAAACTGGAGATTGTCCATAGCAACCAAAAAGTGTCCCTTTATGTCAAAAGTGGTTTTTGACAGCTAAAAAACAGCGATAATAAATTAGAATCACTTGAAGAATTGAGCGATAGTGATTTGTGGGGAAATTCGTCATCAAACACTGAAAGTAATAATTTGTATTATTATTATATTATTTGTTATAATTATTTATATTTATTTATTATATTATAATTTATGATTTTGTGTTTCATAATTTTATTATACCCGAGATGTCTACTAGACTCTTGTTTGGACAGATTTGAGTGAGTTATTCCTAAGGCCCGGTACACACGAGCAAACATGTACGATGAAACCGGTCCGTCGGACCGTTTTCACCGTACATGCCTGCCAGAGGGCTTCTGTACGATGGTTGTACTAACCATCGTACAGAAGTCTGCGCGTAAACAATACGCGGGGCGTGTCCGCGTCTTTGCCGCGACGATGACACGGCGATGACGCGGAGACGTGGGCGGGCCTGCCATTTAAAGGCTTCCACGCATGCGTCGAAGTCATTCGACGCATGCGAGGGACGGCGGGCGCCTGGACATGTACGGTAGGTCTGTACTGACGACCGTACATGTCCGAGCGGGCAGGATTCCAGCGGACGGTTTTAAAACACGTCCAGGAATATTTGCCCGCTGGGAAAAGGCCCGGCGGGCAAATGTTTGCTGGAATTCGGCCCGCTCGCGCCTACACACGACCGAACATGTATGCTGAAACTGACCCGCGGACCAGTTTCAGCATACATGTTTGGTCGTGTGTACGGGGCCTAAGAATTGCAGGCCTACAATATAAAATGCCAAATTTCCATGCAAAATAATGGTACCACTTTCAGCACCCTAAAATCTGAAACAATCATACCGCCAGGGAGGTTAACAGTTCTTAAACTGCTGAATGATAGCCCTGAGCCTCTGAGAACTCCCTCTAGTGGGTAATCTGCAAATCGCTATAATTAATACAATAAGGCCTCATGCACAATAGGCATTTTAAATTCCACTTTTAGAGGCATCTTGCATTTTTTAGGCAAATTGGAGGCAAATTAAAGGCAAATAGACTGTGCACACTGCAAGTATGGTTGCTCCAGAGCTTAGTATATGAGCAAAAGCTCTGCTGACTTCCATCATCCAATCACGTGCAAGCAAAAAAAAAAATGTTTTCTTTTTAATTTCCCTTGCATGTGATTGGGTAGTGAATATTTAACTTCCTTACTTAGCTCTGGAGCAACTGCACTTGCAGAGTGCAAAGGCACTTTGAAAACTGCACAGTCCATTTGCCTTTAGTAAATCTTCCCAGAGAGTTCTACTTTAAAGCAAAGCTGAAATAATTTAGAATGTGTGCTAAATAAAAATTAAATGTGCCTTCCTTTTATTAGATTCATCGTTATAGAAAATGCAAACATAAATAATGCTTATGTGCATGTACATAGCTTGAACATAAAACATAGAAACACTCCTTTTCTATCACTGAACAACTTTTGCTTTCTTTCTGTTTCCTTCTACTGTATTGGGTGCATGCAGTACCACACATCATTGTCAATGATAAATACACACTTGTATTAAATCTGGCTTAATGAGTTAAACTGTGCTTGCAATTTCACTTAAAAATAAAACCATTATTCTTACCGACAGACAGCTGTCATTAAAAGGCCTAATTATAAATGTCAGAATTGGTGTTTTACCATGTGCACCACAAGAAAGCTCTTACATAACAGCTGGGCAATTATTCCACAAATTCTTCCACATTTTTATAAGTGAGCTTGTCAAAAAAAACTATTTTTTAAATACTATATACAAAGTCATCAGTTGGGATATCAGGGGGTTACTGATCTAGGCACAGTAATATGGGAGTACTTATTGTGTAGGCGGACTGGTCCGTGATCCTATGTGGATATCCGTCCGCCCGTTCACTCAATTAAATTCCTTTTTCTCAGTAAATACATGAGGGGCTTACACACATCCCGCTGGCCCTCATCCAATCCCCTTTCTTGCAGTAATATACCTACATATAGTCTATCCTTTAGCTCATACTTACATATGGACTCACAGTATATCTATAGGGGTTAACACATTATAAATGTATTTGTAAACTGGATTTCTGAATTGACTAATGTACGTCCATTGACAATATGTATGTATTTAATATATGTACAAAATGTAAATATGGCTTTTGTTTTATCTGCTGAAAGCTACATTAACTTATACAGATGGCACCGCCACGTAGAGGGTAGGCGGACTAAGGGTCTCACTAAACTTCCGGCACGCAATTGGATATATGCAAATTGCCCCTGCAGCGTGATTGGACCATGCCATATAGATGGGAGGAACCCCGTGGTGGTGGCTGTATTTGAGGATTGCATCAAGGTGTGCGTGTTACCGCCTTTGAAAACGTTATACGAAACGTACGTCAGGCGGGTAGCACCCACACTGACTATCGCATCACTTCCGGGGAAGCCCGCTGAGACGTCTGCACTACCCAGCTGGAGTGCATGGCGTTGGTGTCAGAAAGGCACTAAATATCTTATCTGGAAGCTGATTGCTGGCCAAATTTGTTTTTACTTTTGTTTTTATTTCTGGTTTTATTACTGCAACTTTTGGCAATATTTTGTTAAGCCAAACTGTTTCTGCATTCCCCTGGATAAGTGGGGGCTCTGCAAATAAAACTTTTTTTACCTTTTACTACACAATGGAAGCCTCTTTATTATGTTTTATCTGAGGATTGTGGATCACTGGCAGCTGTGTACATCCTGATCTGAACAGCACAGACAAAGGAGAGAAAAAGGATATCCTTACAGCCAAAAGTGGAAAAAGTCACACTACATGCGGTCTACCCCTGCAGGGGTTGGGACATCTGGTGAGTGGGGACCCTGGTGGGGGAGCACTGGAGTCACGTGTGGAAGCACTTTTGATCATAGCAGAGCACTCAACAGTCACGGATTCTTGTGATAAATACTGCACTAAGATAATCGCGTGGATGGAATTTACACATGTTTTTGGACTTTTATACTTTTGACGCTGGTTACAATATATATTTATATATTTTTTTATGCTTGGACTTTTTTCATTCATGCACGTTTAGCACTTTTTTTATATCTATACAGGTAGCAGTCTCACTGTGTTTGATATTTACTGGTGTTTGACATATTTTGTATTTACAGTATATTCATATATACACAACTATTGCACTTGTTATGAGAGTAGGCAGTACTCACCCTTGTGTACACTCACACCTCCTAGTGCTTACATATGCGCATTACACTTCACTCAATCTACCACTGTGTAAGTTAACACATCATTATATTATTATTTACTTTATATTATAATATTATACTCAGGGTTAAACGTCCAATCACCTTATTGAGATACCCACCCAACACCCATTGACACTTTTTGGTTACCTTAGACCATACGGGCAATTTATTAAACAGCTTACTGTTTATTATAGCTTATAAGCAATATATAGCTACCGCCCGGGTGACTCACTGTGCTAGTGGGAGCCCACAGTTTACCTCCTAGCGGTAGGGGGACATATAGACAGCGCCACCACCCTCCTTTCTACTATTCATTTTAATTTATATGCTCTCCTTAGGGGGAACATAACAGAGGGGGCTGCAGTCTATACCTAGCCTATCCTAAGCGCAGGTTTCCCCTTTTATATTATTATATACAAAGACGTACTGCCAAATTTTAGCCAATGTTGCCAGTTTTTAATACTATCCTAAATCAGACATATCACAAACAAATAAAAAGATCCCCAGCACAGTTACAGCTAGTCTGCCGAGAAAATAATTTGACACTGTCTAACAGTCCATGTTAAAAACAGAGGGTTCAGTTGCACACATTTGAAAGTTTATTTGGGAGCAATATAAAATATATTATCAAAAGTATTGTGACGCCTGCCTTTATACACACATAAACTTTAAAGTGGGGGTTCACCCTATTAATAAAAAAAGATGTTTTTTTTCCCTCTAGCATAAAATGAGGCATAGTAGCGCGAGCTACAGTATGCCTGTCTTTATTTTTTTATCCCCGTACTCACTGTGCACTCGTAGATACAAGATTACGACTCCCAGCGGGGAATGGGCGTTTCTATGGAGAGAGAAGGTGATTGACGGCCGGCTCTGGCACGTCACGCTTCTCCGGAAATAGCCGAAATAGGACTTGGCGCTTCACCTGTTCCGGCTGTCTTCGGGGAGCGTGACGTGCCAGAGCCGGCCGTCAATCACCTTCCCTCTCCATAGGAACGCCCATTCCCCGCGGGGAGTCGTAATCTTGTATCTACGAGTGCACAGTGAGTACAGGGATAAAAAAATAAAGACAGGCATACTGTAGCTTGCGCTACTATGCCTCATTGTATGCTTAAAAGTTGTTATGGAGGGTGAACCACCGCTTTAATGGCATCCCAGTCTTAGGGTAGAGTAGGGTTTAATAATGAGTTGGCCCACCCTTAGGAGCTCTAACAGCTTCAACTCTTTTGGGAAAGCTTTCCACAAGGTTTAGGAGCGTGTCTATGGAAATGTTTGACCAGAAGCGCATTTGTGAGGTCAAGCACTGATGTGGGCGAGAAGGCAGTCTTAGCTCTAATTCATTCCAAAGGTGTTCTATTGGGTTGAGGTCAGGACAGTCAAGTTCCTCCACCCCAAACTCGCTCATCCATGTCTTTATGGACCTTAATTTGTGCACTGGTCCAAATCATTTAGTGGAGGGAAGATTATGGTGTGGGGTGGTTTTTCTGGGGTTGGGCTTAGCCCCTTAGTTCCCTTGAAGGGAACTCTTAAGGCGTCAGCATGCCAAGATATTTTGAACAATTTCATGCTCCCAACTTTGTGGGAACAGTTTGGGGATGGCTCCTTCCTGTTCTAACATGATTGCGAACCAGTGCACAAACAAGGTCCAAGGGCTTCAGCCTGCTGTCTGCTGGAAATTGGTCACAGGAGTGCAGAACAAATTGCACTCCAGTGATCCACAGGAGAAGTACAGCCAAACTTACTTATTTTTTAACAATCTGCTGCATAGAGGGTGTGGCCATTCTGCAAGGTTCTAACTGCCACTCAATCCAAATGTAAAGAAAAGTTATGGCTAGAGTAAAATTTTAATATTTGTAGATCATACAGTACGTTATTTTTACAGAATTAAACACAATAGTGTATAAACACTGATGCCGCGTACACACAACCATTTTTAATGGTCTAGAAAAAACAATGTTTTTTTCAACCCGATTCTTGTTAAGCCTGCCTTGCCTACACACGATTGTGAAAAACAAAATGCTCGAGCAAAGCGCGGTGACGAACAACACGTACGATGGCAATATAAAGGTGAAGTATCATTCGGATGGCGCCACCATTGGGGCTGTATTTGCTGATTTTGTGTTAGTAAAAGTTTGGTGAAAAACGATTCGTGCTTTTCAGTCTTGTGCTATCTCCATTACGAATGCTAGTTTTACCAGAACGAGTGCTCCCGTCTCATAACTTGCTTCTGAGCGGTTCAAGTGGTTAAAATTGAACTTTTTCTGAGTGGTTAAGCACTTAAGTCTTAGATGCTGGCATAGCTGTTATTTGTCCCCAAACACCCATGGGTCCAGACTAGAGCTGTGAACAATATAATCCTATTGTTGGTAAACCTAAATGTCTTATTCTTGTTTAATTAAGTAAAACAGCATAGCTAAGAATCCTGTAAAGAAAGATCACATGCTGTCACAATAAGACATCCTCTTACTTTGGAGTTGTAGAGCCACTGTGATTTTACCACAAGGGAAACTGCCTATTAGTCTTACTAAACTATCAATTACAGAAAATGCTAAGTTAATGTTTTTAAAACCCTACTTCGGTTAACATTTTTCTCAGTTATGTGCGTGTCGCAGTTGGTAGATTTAATTTGAATTCCTGTCCATTTGATGGGTGCCTCTGTCCCCTGTGGGGACAGAGACAGCTAAAAAAATGAATACATTTCGAAAGAGGGAAGGTTAGAATCTCTCTCAAATTATATACAGTTGTTACCATTAGGGAGATTTCCCGTCACTTCCTGTTCAGAAGGAAGGTGTCAGGTAGGGAAGGAAGTTACAGAAAAGCTATAAAATAGGAATACAGCATTTCAAAGACAAAAACCCATACATCAAAACAATTCTTTCTTAAAGACAAAGAGGTTGATTTACTAAATCTGGAGAGAGTAAAATCTGGTGCAGATCTCCATAGAAACCAATCAGCTTCCAGGTTTTATTGTCAAAGCTTAATTCAACAAGCTGAAGTTAGAAGCTGGCTACCATGCACAGCTACACCAGATTCTACACACTCCGATTAGAGTAAATCAACCCCAGTGTCTCATGTCAATTGTTTGAATGTGTTCTGTTCCCCAGGAGACCAAGTACATGTAGTATTTTATCCCATCTTCTTATGTGCTGTCCAAGGCTATCTGTGAGGACAAGGTATCCTTCTTCCCTCCATGGTCCTCCGACAACTCAGTTAGCAAGAAGACAGCATCTTTGACAAACAGCACTTTTCTCGCTAAGCACTTACCTGAGACAAGCAACTCATAGGGAATACATGGGAGGGGACCTTGTCAGCTAAAATGTTGTGTGCTAGCTATGGTCCATAAAAATAATAGGGGGGGATTTTTTCAAAAGTTTGCTCTAGGTTGAAAGCTGCTGGATCCAGTGACAGCTGCTGCTCAAAATTTTTGGGGGGGCGCAAACAAACCAAAATAATAATAAAAAAAAAACATCAATTGCAGCCACTGTGCCATGAAACGCAGCCACTGTGCCCTTCAAACTCAGCCACTGTGCCCATAAAACGCAACCACTGTGCCTATCAAACACAGCCACAGTGCCCATCAAACGCTGCCACTGTTCCCAGCAAACACTGCCACTGTGCCAATCAAACGCAGCTACTGTGCCATCAAAAGCAGCCACTGTGCCAATCAAACGCAGCTACTGTGCCATCAAACGCAGCCACTGTGCCATCAAATGCAGCCACTGTGCCCATCAAACACAGCCACTGTGCCATCAAATGCTGCCACTGTGCCCATAAAATTCTGCCAGTGTGCCCATAAAATGCTGCCAGTGTGCCCTTAAATGCTGCCAGGGTGCCCATCAAATGCTGCAGCTGTGCCAAATGCTGCCAGTGTGCCCATCAAATACTGCCATTGTGCCCATTAAATGCTTCCAGGGTGCCCATCAAACGGTGCCAGTGTTCCCATCATATGCTGCCACTGTGCCAAATGCTTCCAGTATGACCATCATATGCTGCCACTGTGCCAAATGCTGCCAGTGTCCCCATCAAATTCTGCCAGTGTCCCCATTAAATGCTGCCAGTGTGACCCCCGCCCACTCGCCGTCTGCCCAGCACTTACCCTGTTTTGGTGGGACAGCGGGTAACGGCAACAGGCAGGGTCCTCCATGTCTCCTGCGGGGCCGGGCACTTCTCCACACTGTCCTCATGTCCTGTCAGGCGTCCAATAGCAGCGCCTGTTGTTTCAGCCAATCAGGTGACAGGGTAACCAGACCTGGTGCACCTGATTGGCTGAGTATCAAACTGAGTGCAACTTGTAGAGTTTGAGGTATAGTAGGGAGCAAGAGCTGCAGAAGCCAATGCCTCCTCTGTAGTGCTGGCTTCTGATACCAACTGCACTCTACCTCTGCAGTCTCCAGAGTAGTGCCAGCAGCAGGAAAGAAGAGATCTTCACATCAGTGTGAAGCAATAAACTGGGCATAATAGTATAGGGCTGCTTTCATATGTGCTGCGGTTTTTAACTACAGTAGGTGCAGGCGATATTGTATTTCCAGTGCGATGGGATCGCGCTGGAAATCAGCACTGCGATGCTGTGCTTCTTTGACTCGCTGCCCCCACGAGATGCAGCGTATCCATAAGAATCGATTGGGGGCGGCGAGCGGGAGGAGCGACAGAGCTCAGCGCTGGCTACCGCGACGGGGGTCGTGGAGGGCAAATATCGCTGCTGCCGAGCCGCGTTTACATACAATATTGTGGTCAGGTACTGTACACTGCTAGTGCAGTGCAGTGTACCTGCAGCTTTCCTGCGGGTTTGCTGCGTTTAGCCATGGACTTCTATTATATCCTGCGGGTTTGGTGCACTTTCTGAAAGTGCAATAAAACTGAGTTATGGTGCACTTTCAGAAAGTGCAGTACACCTGCAGGATATAATAGAAGTCTATGGCAAAGTGCAGCTAACCCAGGAAGTTGCAAATGCACTGTGCTGCACCTGCAGTGCAGGTAAACCACAGCACATGAGTGTGAAAGCAGTAAGGGTTAATTTACATTTGCAGATTGGGGGGTGGTAAAACCCCATAGGAAAGAATGTTTTTACCACCCTTGCCCTAACAGCACCCCCTTTAGCTTCAGTGACCAGGGATGTACATCTTTTGCAGCTGCAACAGGATTTATAAACCCTATCATGGTTGGTGGGTGTTGCACCTGCCAAGCAAGACCCATTCAGGTGAATGAGTTCACTCTGCAAGTGCCCTGCAACCTTGTGCAGTATAGCAAAGAAGGGTTAAAACAGACAGTGTTGTGTTTCTTTGTTTTCTCACCGCCTGCTTTAACCCTTTGGACCCCACAGAAGCATACAGTTGTGGGGGCGCTTGCAGAGTGGCCTCATTTACTTGAATTCTTGCTGCGGCATGTTTATACCTTTAGCTGCTGCCTCAGCAACTAAAGGGGTTGGGATGGTAAAATCAACTGCAGGGTTTTACCACCACCCACCTTTACGTATGAACAAGCCCCAAGGGTGTTGCTGACAAATTCAACTAAGGGCTCATTCACAAGTGCAGCAGGCACTGCTGCTCCTCTGAAAATTGATCCAAGTGTGCTTGACAGGTGGTGAGGAGGCCAATATGTTGCCTTCTCACCACCTGATTTAAACCCATGATGTAATGCACGTGATTGTGACACCGTAGTAGTATGGCAATTAGAGGTTTAAATCCGGTGTGAGGAGGCAAACTGTGCCCGATGATCTTTGACTTCTCCCATGTTGTTCAGGTAGATCCCCACCACTTTAAGGTTGCCTACCCCTGCTATTTTGTGTGCACTTGTCTCAATAAAGAGCACTCAATGTCATTTCTGTCTGGTGCTTCATTCATTTGTTATCAGGATGAATCACTCCTGACATGTTTTCTGACACAAAGAGAAAAAAGGTGACAGGGGAAGGATCTCCAGCACACAGGCTTTGTGATAGACAGCCTTAGCTCTGTTCCTTTGTGCTGTGTGAAGGAGGGGGGCTTCTCTCCAATCATTTCTCAGAACTCTCCTCACTGTGGTCTGCAATGTGAAACTTCTGCTTTATGCCCCCTGTTTTCTGACAGCTCAGACAATTTTTACAGGTTTTGAACTTTGAATGGATTTAGAGAAGACTGCAGATAAACAAGTTCAACTTATATAGAAGGACTTGTTTCATCTCTGTGTATCACCTGATGCAAGTCACGTCATTGAGAAAATGTAAGGGATTATATTCAAGGAAACAATAAGGTAGGTATATGTGATTAGGTGAAGGGGGAGGAGGAAGACAAATTTGGAGGGGTAGTCGTGGAATAAAGATAAGGGCCCAGATTCACGTAGATCGGCGCATCTTTGTGCTGGCGTAGCGCATCTCATATGCTACGCCAACGTAACTCTGAGAGGCAAGAGCAGTATTCACAAAGCACTCGCTCACAAACTTGCGCCTGCGAAACGTAAATTAGCCGGCGTAAGCCCGCCTAATTCAAAGTAGGTTGAAGGAGGGCGTGATACATGTAAATGAACCGTGACCCCATGCAAATGAATGATCGAACAAACGGCGCATGCGCGCGTATGCTCACAATCATGTCGCATATACTCCCTAAGATACGACGGCTCAATGCCTACGACGTGAACGTAACCTACGCCCAGCCCCATTCACGTACGACTTGCGTAAACAACATAAAATACGACGGCTGTTCCGACGTCCAGACCCTAACATGACTTACCCCTGCTTTAGGTGGAATAACTTTACGCCGGACGTACGCCTTACGTAAACGGCGTAGATTACAGCGACGGGCGCAAGTACGTTCGTGAATCGGCGTATCTCGGTCATTTGCATATTCGACGCGTAAATCAATGGAAGCGCCCCTTGCGGCCAGCGTAAATATGCGCCCAAGATACGACGGCGTAGGAGACTTACGTCGGTCGGATCACGCCAAAATTCAGGCGTATCTTGTATTGAGAATTAGGCGCATAGATACGACGGCGCATCCGTGGACTTATGCGGCGTATCAGAAGATACGTCTGCGTAAGTCCTTTCTGAATCCGGGCCATGATAAGTAAGGTAGGTAGCCATATATAAACCATAGGAGAATAGACACATATCACAGGACACCACTGCTGCCAGATCCATCGAAAACTCAATAGATGATCACAATTAATACATTTACATGATAAACCCTATAAGTATGAGGTAAAGTTTGAAAAGTCTCCAAAATGAACCCATATAGGCCATAAAGGAATCCAAGCTGCCTCTATCATATTTTACTAAATCTTTCTTGGTCCTAAATGAAAACCCATCTCACAGGTCCACTTTGATAGAGAAGGGATACTTACCTGGATTGCACCTGTGTAGAAATTGTAATATGAGCAGAAACTATAAAAATACAGAGAAGGACCATATTCATATGTTTACCAGTGCTGGGAATCATGGAGTGAAGGGTAATTGGAGGTGTATTGGGAATCCTGTCAGCTATTAACTTTTGATAAATTTTCAGAACTTTATCCCCTAAAGCAGTGGTCTCCAAACGGTGGCCTGGGGGCCAGATGCGGCCCTTTGCTTGCTTTGATCCAGCCCTTGGGGCACTATTTTCAAACACTTATACCAACAATGGGACATAATTCGACCCACTGACACCACTGATGGTGCACAATTACTCCCAATGAGACAAACGATGGGACACAATTCCTCGCAAATTCCAAAGATACCAGCAATGGGGCTTAATGACACCAATGATGGGGCATTGTTTATTCCCACTGATAATCGGGACCTTTTCTACTCCCGATGGCCACAGTCCGGCCCCCGTTATGTCTGAAGAACAGTATACTGGCCCTTTGTTTAGAAAGTTTGGAGACCCCTGCCCTAAAGGGATAATCAGCGGACATTTCTCCCAATGTGTGTGGCAGTTTGGCATCTCAAATATGTGTCTGGAATAGGGGCTTCAATTGGATGTAGGATTGTAGAACAGCAATACCTTGAGAGAATTTTATAATTACATGTTTGTGCACTGGAGGAAATAGATGTTTTGTTTCTACAGGGAGTGCAGAATTATTAGGCAAATGAGTATTTTGACCACATCATCCTCTTTATGCATGTTGTCTTACTCCAAGCTGTATAGGCTCGAAAGCCTACTACCAATTAAGCATATTAGGGGATGTGCATCTCTGTAATGAGAAGGTGTGTGGTCTAATGACATCAACACCCTATATCAGGTGTGCATAATTATTAGTCAACTTCCTTTCCTTTGGCAAAATGGGTCAAAAGAAGGACTTGACAGGCTCAGAAAAGTCAAAAATAGTGAGATATCTTGCAGAGGGATGCAGCACTCTTAAAATTGCAAAGCTTCTGAAGCGTGATCATCGAACAATCAAGCGTTTTATTCAAAATAGTCAACAGGGTCGCAAGAAGCGCGTGGAAAAACCAAGGCGCAAAATAACTGCCCATGAACTGAGAAAAGTCAAGCGTGCAGCTGCCAAGATGCCACTTGCCACCAGTTTTGCCATATTTCAGAGCTGCAACATCACTGGAGTGCCCAAAAGAACAAGGTGTGCAATACTCCGAGACATGGCCAAGGTAAGAAAGGCTGAAAGACGACCACCACTGAACAAGACACACAAGCTGAAACGTCAAGACTGGACCAAGAAATATCTCAAGACTGATTTTTCTAAGGTTTTATGGACTGATGAAATGAGAGTGAGTCTTGATGGGCCAGATGGATGGGCCCGTGGCTGGATTGGTAAAGGGCAGAGAGCTCCAGTCCGACTCAGACGCCAGCAAGGTGGAGGTGGAGTACTGGTTTGGGCTGGTATCATCAAAGATGAGCTTGTGGGGCCTTTTCGGGTTGAGGATAGAGTCAAGCTCAACTCCCAGTCCTACTGCCAGTTTCTGGAAGACACCTTCTTCAAGCAGTGGTACAGGAAGAAGTCTGCATCCTTCAAGAAAAACATGATTTTCATGCAGGACAATGCTCCATCACACGCGTCCAAGTACTCCACAGCGTGGCTGGCAAGAAAGGGTATAAAAGAAGAAAAACTAATGACATGGCCTCCTTGTTCACCTGATCTGAACCCCATTGAGAACCTGTGGTCCATCATCAAATGTGAGATTTACAAGGAGGGAAAACAGTACACCTCTCTGGACAGTGTCTGGGAGGCTGCGGTTGCTGCTGCACGCAATGTTGATGGTGAACAGATCAAAACACTGACAGAATCCATGGATGTCAGGCTTTTGAGTGTCCTTGCAAAGAAAGGTGGCTATATTGGTCACTGATTTGTTTTTGTTTTGTTTTTGAATGTCAGAAATGTATATTTGTGAATGTTGAGATGTTATATTGGTTTCACTGGTAAAAATAAATAATTGAAATGGGTATATATATTTTTTTTGTTAAGTTGCCTAATAATTATGCACAGTAATAGTCACCTGCACACACAGATATCCCCCTAAAATAGCTAAAACTAAAAACAAACTAAAAACTACTTCCAAAAATATTCAGCTTTGATATTAATGAGTTTTTTGGGTTCATTGAGAACATGGTTGTTGTTCAATAATAAAATTAATCCTCAAAAATACAACTTGCCTAATAATTCTGCACTCCCTGTAATGCCAATCTTTTTTCCCAGTTCGATCCCCCCTCCTATTTAGAGAGGAACTGTGGAGTTTATAAATGGGTATCCTGCAATAAACATTGGTACAGTGTAGAGTTTGAGTGTTCAGGTCTATTGGTTTGAAGGAGTAATGCTTCATACTCAGTATAAGGTAACAAAAAAAGTGGGTCTAATGGCAGCAATGACCATACATAATGGCCAGTTGAGAATACTGCATCCATGCATTATATGGGCTGTGACATAGAGGCAAGTCATGCGATAAAGAGCCTGGAACCCACTCAGGTGCGGGCTAGTCACTTCTTCCGAAACGGCACCCACTTCACCCTGGCGGAAATGTCCGCTGCGTTCCCACATTTGGCTATACTGTTCTTTAAATTTCTTCAAGACACTTCCTGAGCAGCGCCCGGGCGTCCATGTTGTGGTCCCGGGACTTAACCCTGCTAGAGCGCATTTGTGCTGCTGGTAGACCGCAACGCCATTTGATCTCTTCCCTATATTCCCTACTGCTCTCTCACGTGCCCTCCACTGACACGTTCCGATCGTCATGGAACTCAGACTTGTCCCTTGACCTGTCAGTGGAAGACTGGGACCTCATTTGGGAACATACACACAAGGGATCCATTAATGTGTCAGCTCAGGAAAATAGGTACAAACTCTGTACGCGGTGGTATCGTACCCCTGACAAACTGCATAGGATATTTCCCACGGTTTCTGCTGAATGTTGGAGGTGTGGTTCGGCTATGGGCTCGCTCCTCCACATTAGGTGGGACTGTCCCCTGATAAAACCGTTCTGGAAAGAAATTCATGACTGTATTGTGAAGATCACCACATACTTTCTGGACTTCTCCCCAGCACAGTACCTGTTGCACCATACGGTATTACCGAGAAAACATTACCGCAAATTGCTGGCACTACATCTCAATAATGCCGCCACACAGTGTATACCCTTGAAATGGAAATCTACCTCGCTCCCCTCGATGCTGGATTGGCATCTCAGAGTGAATAGAATTGAGGAATTAGAACAACTTATTCATCGTGCCAATGACACACATGCTAAATTTAGAGAAACATGGGCTTGCTGGACTCACTACAGGGAATCCCTGGTATCGGTGGATCCTCCAACCCCTGCTGATGCCTCCACGGCTCTGCCTTCTGGTCACTGATTTGAGTATCCAGTATACGACCGCGTTATGCTTTCACCCTTGGACCTCCCCCCTTTTTTTTTTTTCTCTCCTTTCTTTTTCTCTCCCTAATTTCTACTTCACTTTGTACTTGACCCATATGCCCTGGGGCTTCCCTCCATCCACAGATAGTTCCCTGTGGGGGTGGGCGGGTTGAGGGGAGCTTGTTTGGGTTCACGGCAATTTTAACATTCCTGTGTACTGTTATTCCCTTTCATAGGTTTATTGACAAGTGCTGACCCATTGCCTGCACGCTGTTACTGTATTGTTTCCACGATTGACACAGTCTGGTTTTTGTTTGTACCTGCTCTTTTGCCTTACATAATGTACTGCTGGTTGCATCCAGTACTGGAAATGATTGTATTTTTTGCTGAATACTCAATAAAATTGTTTTTAAAAAAAAAGTCATGCGATAAAGTGGATAGTTTGCATTGCTGTGATATTTGAATCCCACTTTCTCTTTTTCATAGTAATTAATGAGGTTTGGTTGCCAAAGAGGGATATCATGGGCCCAGATCTAGATCTTTGTTCATATAGGTATCCCATGTATAAAGCATAGCTGACACTAGTAGAGATAGAGATGTCTCTAGGTAGTCTGAAAAAAAAAAAAAAAAATGTCTCTAGGTAGTCTTTGCAATGTGTCTATCCAGGGTAGAGAAATAAGATTAGGGAGATAAGACTGTTTTTCAAATTGGTCTACATTTTGATAGATCCAATAGTGAAATCAGTTCAGGATTCTAACTAATGAGGCTGCGTGGAGATAAAAGGAATATAGGGCCAGATCCTCAAAAGGGATACGCCGGCGTAACTGCTGTTACACCGTCGTATCCCTGTTTCTAACTATGGAACTGATCCACAGAATCAGTTTTCCATAGTTAGGCAGAAGATCCGACATGTGTAAGGGACTTACACTGCCGGATCTTAGGATGCAGTACCGTATCCGCCGCTGGGGGCATTTTGTGTCGAAATGCCGCCTCGGGTATGCAAATTAGCACTTACGGAGATCCACGAAGCTTTTCAGCTTCATTTTTTCTCCGTAAGTTTTAGTTTGCAAACGCAAAATTAGGGCTGCTTTTACAAAGTGTAAACTGTTTACAGCATGTAAAAGCAGACCCTTCTGTCCAGCGACGCAATTTTTTTTTTGTTTTGAATTTTTTTTTTTTCGCCGTATCTTTTTTTTTCCCGACGCAACTTTATTGACCCGTCGCGATCCACAAAGCTCGGCGGGAGCGCGCCTAATTTAAATGGGAATCGCCCCCATGAAAAGAGGAACGCCTTGCTCCGGCGGAATTTAAGTTACACAGCCAAAAATTTCTAGGTAAGTGCTTTGTGGATCGGGCACTTAGGTAGAAATGTTAATGCAGTGTAACTTAAATGGGAAAATTTACGTTACGACGGATCTTTGTGGATTACCCCCATATTTTGTAAAGCAACTGCATCCCTTTGCATAATATCATTTTTTAGGGTCTCTTATCTTGTGTCTTCTGGGTGCCAGTGTTTCTTTCATTCTTATTACTTAACAAATGTATTCAAGAGATAGATATGACATAACGGTATTTCTCATGTTGCAGTTTTGATTTCTATGACAATGACCCTTATAACACCAGGGGGCGGACTGACCTTTGAGTCACTCGGGCACTGCCCAAGGGCCCCATGTCACTAGGGGGCCCCATCAGGGTTGCCAGGCTCAGTAAAACCAGAGACAGTATGTAAAAATCTGTGTTTTTTTTTACATCTGTCCCTGATATGTCTGAAACCAACATGCTTCTGATGTGAAAATCCCGAGATTTTAGCTGCCCCGCCTCTGCACTGCCTCCTGGCGTGGTGGCCATCTGTAAGCCCAGGGGCCCCATAGTCTTCTATTGCCCGGGGGCCCCATGAGTTGTCAGTCTGCCCCTGTATAACACTCTTATATTGGGGGCACCAACACTGCTGGGTTCTGCAAATAAACCTCTATTCCTCTATTATTATGGTGCACTTCCACCAGTCCTGCTCACTTAGTCACATTGTTGCAGGAAGGGTGTTAGTGCATGGGTGCATCCATGATGTCTGGACCGAGAAGACCAGTCAGTGGAGCGTCACCAGCTTGGAGGTCAGTGCCTGTTTCCAATGTTCATGCCAGTTGATATTTTTAAGTTGAGCATGTATAGAACAACATTTAGATTGCTCTGATGATGATTGTTCAGTGTTAAACACATTAGTAGGATGCCTACCTTTTGCACATGGACTCAGAGGCATCCTCCAGGAACTTGATATAAACCAAGATAACAGGATATTTTCTACCACATCTCACTTCATTGCACTACCTGTGTCAGACAAGATATTGTACTGTAAATGCCATTTGAGACCTTGAATATGGGTCCCTTATTTGACTGGAAACTTCAGTGTATGTTCAAAACTGCCAAATACCTTGTGTGTACCATTTAACATTTTGAAGCTAGAGGAGACTAATTCCACACATCTGAACTAGTAATACAGTCTTGTGTGGAATCTAACAAATTGTTAATATCTTATGTGAGCTACAATGAACACCAAGGCCAGAATCTGTGCGGCTCTTGGCTGCTTATTCTTATCTACAGGTATTATATTATACATGTTGTGTGAAAATTCGGCAATTTAGTCATTTTGAATTGGGTAGTGATACTGCAATTTCAACAGTGAATGAGATCACCTGACTGTATTGAACAGAAATGTATGTCACTTTTTTTGTGAGAATCATGCCACCTTATTCTTAAAGGTAACATTTATCCAAGTGGATTATTTTCCTGAAAAATCTTGTTTTCCAAGCAAAGTGGAAATAATAGGGCAACGGCTGTGGTGTCAGAAAAAAGAAAAAGCGTGCTTGCACCTGCAGAAAGTGCTCTGAAAAAAAGAAAAGCTATTGATCTTGATATGAAAATGAAGATCATTAACCGGTTCCTGAACGGCTCATGTCTTTTTACAGCGGCAGAATGACACCCATGTGCGAAACCCCGTACCCCCCTTTAAGAGCCGCCACAAAGGATTTGTGTGTGTAAACACACAAATCTCTGTCCTGTCAGGGGATAGGAGACATGTAGTTTGTTCATAGTAAGTAGGAACTACGATATTTCTCCTCCCCTAGTCAGTCCTATCCTCATACAGTTAGAACACACATTTAACCCCTTGATCGCCCCCTAGTGTTAACCCCTTCCCTGCCAGTGACATTTACACAGTAATCAGTGCAAAAGTGAAGTAAACACACAAATCCCTGACCTGTCAGGGGAGAGGAGACATGTAGTTTGTTCCTAGTAAGTAGGAACAATGATATGTCTCCTCCCCTAGTCAGTCCTATCCCCATACAGTTAGAACACACATTTAACCCCTTGATTGCCCCTAGTGTTAACCCCTTCCCTGCCCGTGACATTTACACAGTAATCAGTCCAAAAGTGTCCGATCTGTGCGTTGTACCGCAGATTACCGCCATTCCTAATAAAAAAATAATAATGATAAAAACGCCATAAAAATGCCATAAATCTTTCCCATAGGTTGTAGATGATATGACTTTTGCACAAACCAATCAATATACGCTTATTGCATTTTTTTCTACCACAAATATGTAGAAGAATATATATTGGCCTAAACTGATGAAAACATTTTTTTTTAAAAAACATCCTTGGGTATATTTATTTATTTTCGAAATAGGTTCCTTTAAGCTAGTACATTGTTGGTTTATTTACCTTTTCCTACTGTTTCCCTTCTAAATGTTTTTTTTTCTTTGTTTTCTTTGTCTGAATTTCTCACTTCATGTTCCTCCTCTGTAAGCTGTTCTGGCTGACTAGCCCCCAGCCAGAACAGCTCGGATGATGGGGGCAAGCTTACTGAGGAGAAACAAGAAGTGAGAAATTCAGACTAAGAAACAAACATTTAGAAGGGAAATTGAAGGAAAAGGTAAGTGAACCAACAATGCACTAGTTTAAAGGAACCTATTTAGAAAATAAAAAACAAACCTTTACAACCCCTTTAACCACTTCAAAACCGCACACCGTCATATTACGTCCAAAAATGGGATCTCTTATCCCGGGTGGACGTCATATGACGTCCTGTACATTGTGCGATGATATCTGATTGCCTGCACCTAAAGACATCATTCAGATATCATTTTGTTCCGTCAGCGATTCTGAGCACCATAAGAATTATCATAGCGGTGTGTCCGCCGCTTGATCATTCTTATAGGCGGCGGGAGGGGACATCCCCCCTCCCTTAGCCATCCGGTGCTTCTCCGGGCTCTCCCGTGCCATCGGTGGCCCGGAGAGATGATCGCTGTGCGCCGGATGGGAGGCATAGCGATGACTGGTGACCAGATGGTCACCAGTCATCTCTATGACCGACAGAGGCCCGGGCACGTTGTGATGATGTCACACCCGGGTACACGTAAGTAAACAAACCGCAAAAAACAGAGATTTTTAAGTAACCACATAATTTTAAAGCATGACATGTTAGGTATCTATTTACTCGGCGTAACATCATCTTTCATATTTTACAAAACAATTGGGCTAACTTTACTGTTTTGTTATTTTTTAATTCATGAAACCATTTTTTTAACAAAATGATGATGAAAAATGATTGCGTAAATACCGTGCAAGATAAAAAGTTGCAATGACCGCCATTTTTTTCCCTGGGGTGTCTGCTAAAAAACATATATAATTTTTGGGGGTTCTGAGTAATTTTCTTGCAAAAGAATGATGATTTGTATATGTAGAAGAGAAGCGCCAGAATAGGCCCGGTATGGAGGTGTGTATTAAAACCCTGTATTGAAGTGGTTAACAGAATTCCTCTTGCAAGCTACCCCTACCAGTTGTATAATTTCCTTGTTGTCTTCTCCCTCATCTACAACTCCTGATGACCCTGCTGGTAACTCTAATGATGACACTGATGACCCGAAGTACTATCACCCTTTGAAGGAGTTGATGACTAAAATTTTACTCTAAATGTCTACTGTATATGTTTGCTTTTTAGGCACTGTATCCTGTATAGAACAGGATTTTTGTTGTTTATATTTTTGTGTTCAGTAATTATGCAAATTAAAACTACATTATTGAGTTGGCGTTTTTTGTTTAGACCTTTTACAGTACAGTACAGTTGTTAAGAATGCTTAAAGCATTGATTACTTGTGGCTGCTCATTTAATGACCTGGTCTCTGGAACGGAACCTGGTCGTTAAGTGAGGAGAGCATATATATGTAAATTAAGCTAGTGGGATTTTTGCCAACTGTCTTGGATCTGCTTTCCTTTTTATTTGTTGTTTGATGTGACTGCATAACTGAATCTCTCCTTTTAGTGGGATAGATCTATGCGTGTATTTTAAGAATTTATGTAAGTAAAATAAAAATATTTCTCAGATTACCATTCACTATATTGCTTTATTTCCTTATTCATTAACTAATTTGTTTGTGAGAAATAAGAAATATTGATCAGAAATAATGAAACACTTCTTCTTACAGTATATCAGCACACCGATTATCATTTAAAACCCAATTGATACTTTAATTCTTCCCATTCTGTAAAAAAAAAAAAAAAAACATATAAAAAAAATAAAAGTTTTCGCTGGGACTGATTATTAACATTAACAAATGGATCGTGTCAGCTTCGTATTTACTTCCATGCTCTTGTCATTTCTACTATAAGATATGTCCCCTCTGGCATACATCTTTGGTGTTCTCCAAGATAAAGGGATAATGTGGCAGTTTCATCGGTCCAAACCGACCGTGTGTATGGCCCATCAGTCTGTTGTCCTTCGGTCCAAAATGTTAAAACATGCTTTAAAATCGAACCGATGGACCGCTGACCGATCGGTCCAAACCGATGATTAGTACAGAAAAGCATCTGTTCAAAACCCGCACATGCTCAGAATCAAGTCGATGCATGCTTGGAAGCATTGAACTTCGTTTTTTTTTCAGCACGTCGTGTGTTTTACGGAACGATGGTGTGTACGCACATCAGACCGTCAGGCCACTTCAGCGGTGAACCGATGGAAACGGCCCGTCGGACCATTCTCTTCGGTTTGGATCGACCGTGTGTACGCGGCCTTAGATTCTAAAGTCTCTAAGATATTGTGGTATCTTAGAGCTCAGTATTTACAGGGCCGTCTTTAATATTGATTTGACTCTGGGAAAACATTTCCCCCCCCCCCAGCGGCTCTAAGATATACAATAAATAGCAGCTAGACTCAAAATCAGTTTTCTGCAGCAGGTCAGGCAGCAATTGGTTGCCAGAGGTTACAGCATATTATTGCCGCACACTGATTAGTTGCTAGAGGTTACAGCACATCATTTCTGCTTGCTGATTGGTTGATAGAGGTTACTGCACATCATTACTGCTCACTGATTGCTAGTGGTTACTGCACATAATTACTGCTGACTGGTTGCTAGAGGTTACTGCACATAATTTCTGCTAACTGGTTTCTAGTGGTTACTGCAGATCATTCTTGCTCACTGATTGGTTGTTAGTGATTACAGCAGATTATTATTGTTCATCGAATGATTGCTAGAGGTTACTGCACATCATTACCTCTGCATAAATGTCTGGGTGTGGCCAAACTGCACTAACATTGAGGCATTGTTACATTTCAGGAGTGAACTAAATACAGAAGAGTGCACTATGTGCAGAGTGCGGGGTGTAGGGGTGCACTATGTGCAGAGTGCAGGATTGTGGGGTGGGCAGAGTGCAGAGTGCAGGATTGAGTGGTGGGCTATATGCAGAATGCAGGATTGAGGGGTGGGTTATGTGCAGGGTTGAGGGATGGGCTATGTGCAGAGTTGAGGGATAGGTTATGTGCAGAGTTGACGGTTTTGCTATGTTCAGAATTGAGGGGTGCACTATGTGCAGAGATGAGGGGTGGGCTATGTGCAGAATGCATGGTTGAGAAGTGTTCTGCACATCCATGTCCCCCCCTAAGAACAAAGCTCGCCTCTCCTCGGATTCGGTTTAGAGCCCCCCTTCCCCCCAGTACAGCACTTTCCCCCAAAACACACCTAGAAAACAACAGAGTGGTGCTGCAGAAGAGCAGCTACAACTCACAGCATCATGTCCCTGCAGGCTGTCGGTCTCCGGAGGAGCTTCTGTCAGTGTAGATGCCCCCCCCCTCCCTCCTCCACTCTCACAGAGACTGATGTGTAATCAGGCAGGGAGGGTTCTAAACTGCCAAAAGGAGAGGAGCGCTGTCACTTGTAAATACAGAAGTGCTCCTCTCCTGAAGGACAGTAGCGGGAGCCAGCATGACCAGCGCTGGAGGTGGTGGAAGTCCGGCAGGCAGCAGCGTGGGCTCAAGGGGGCAGCTGATTTGGGCCCCCCAACAATGACTGGGCCTAGGGCAGTTGCCCCTTTTGCCTAATGTTAAAGACATCCCTGGATATTTAAAGTGAATATAGCTTCACTGTATTCACTAAGCTACAACTCTGCTACTCCTTTAGTAAACTGACCCCATTGTCCAAAAAAGTCTTACATATAAGCTAACTCAATATATATTGTGCCCTGAGGCCAAAGAGAAGGGCTGCAATATCACATAGAAGTGAAACTATGCAGTCATGGGTATGATTAGGTTGCTGGATATTCTATACTCTGCAACAAGAAAACAGAACTGTGTGATATGAATAGCTGTATTGTCCTAAACTAAAACAGTTCCCTATGAGCATACACTATTCAATATCTGGAAATCAAGTGTTCAACGGTAGCTCCACTTGACTGGAAAAAATATAGAAAAAAAGTAAAATAATAATATAGCATATACAATTGCTACACAAGCCATATTGTAAGTTACTTAAATATTATTTTTAAACTGCAGCACTTTTTTTTGTAAAATCCAATGAAATATGGCAACTTGGATGAATTCTGTACACCATTTCCATACAGAGCACCACCAAAAAGGTAATTTCCCGATTGTATGAAGTATTCTACGCCAATATACAAGTCAGGTTTTAGACATTGTTGTCAAAATTTTCATTATTGGTGAGATACTTCCGTAAAGGTTAATCACTTCTAAAGAGATGCAGACAGAACACTGACAGGTCTGGCCTTGTCTATATTCTGCTGACTTCATAGGCCTTATACTTTTGTTTCTTGCTTACACTCCGAGTCCTGAGACGCTGGTAGGTTAATCTTTCTTGACCCCTATTTTCACTACCGTGGGTATCGTCTCCCTGGCTTTAAGCATACAAATGGAGAAGGAGGGGTTTGTAGACTGAGCCTCTCCCTGCCCCCCTCCCTAGCTCCCTGTCCTATCCATTCCTACTTTCAACCTCCCCTTTTTTTTATTTTTACTGCCTTGCTCTAGCCCCTCTCTGGTTTCCCTCTTGGTCCTTCTGAACTCCTAAACTGTTCCCTCCACACCTACCCACTCACTTTTGGCCA